>NC_079291.1:0-730000 GCF_023638135.1 Falco biarmicus | reverse complement strand
GCTGTGTTGAAGGGATCAGGAAAAGTTTGCTTTTCCCAATAGCACAGGAGAAATTTGCTGATTTGCTAAGTAATTGGACCTTTTGATCCAACAGTGATCCAAAGCCGTTGATTTAATATAGGAGTAGAGTATTTCAGCCCAGCAGAAACACGTTAAAGGCAGTCCTGGAACACTGTAAGTAGATGCCAACTGTCTGAGCTCTTGCTACCCATACAGAAAGATTTGACCTTCCTATCAGTTCAATTTAGTGACTTTCATTCTAGATAAATGGGAAAACAAGGCAAAACAGAGCAGGCTGTCCCATACAGCACATACACATCATGTGGAAAATTTGCTAGCATAGTGGCAAACTTGCATTTTTGCCAGGTCCTCTTATGTCTTTAAAAAGGATAAAGGTACAGAAAAAGTGGCTGATGTAACAGTGCTTATACCACAGGAGGATTAACAATATTAAAAGTGGACTTTTTACATAGGGCTGAATTTTCTAGAAAAAAATGCTGGATGAGTCGAGAATGAAGGAAATGTTCCTGCATGCCTGCAGCCTGGTGTTCAGGTCCCACAGCTGCAGTGTGCCTCCTCTCCCAGCTCCTTCTGCACCCTGCACAGATCCGGCTTGCTCCCCGGTTTGCTGTGTCTGTGGCCTGTCTTCTCATGACTCCATAGCAGGCATTCCTGATGTAAGCAAGCGAGCATGAGGGTAGCACCATTCCCCTTTATAACACCCTCTATACAGAATATTCCTTATTGCTACAACAGTTAGCAGGGAGAAAGTCTAAGAGTGAGACTTGAATCTTGAATGTCTGGCAAAAATTTTGCATGGGGAAGACTTTGAGTCTCAGATTTGATCACACAAAAAATATTTTTCACCATTAAACTATTATTTCAACCCCTCTTGCTTTCATGGCCTGGTGGCTTATGTCCTCACTCTGTAGGTATTTGCACCTGTGCACACCTAGTATTCTCAAGTAACAATTTTGAATGGTCAAATTGATGAACAGACCTGTTGCAAGCCAAAGACGAGCTGAGATATAAAGACACCAATGACTTGAAGCCAAGTTTTGTTAAAATATCTGGTTGAAAAGCCCAGCCAGTGCTCTCAATGAGAGGAAGACTGCAGTCTAAAGTCACTTCTCAAACTAAGTTATTGGGGAACCCATATGGCAAAGCAGCTATAAGACACAAATCCATAGCAAAATGTTATCTAAGGAAAAGTAGTAATTGTGTTTCTTGCAGAAGTATTTGGTTTCCTTCTAAGGTTGGCTGCAGAATTATACTGGCTAGTGGAATATTTGGTATAAATGGAATATTTGAGTAGGATGGACAACACTACTGATGAATCTCAAAACCAGAATTGGTCCCCCTCCCATGCAAGCTGGCTTACACAAGGGTCATATAGAAATGCAAATTCCTATGGAGAATGTTGATCTCAACAATAAAGAATAAAAAAATTAATTAGTTTTTATACTGCACTCTGGGGATGACATTTAGACTTAATCTTGCAAATAAACTTGTAATGCCTCACTTTTATTGTCACAAAAGTTTGAGCTATGGCTCATAAAGGCATCCAGAATACCTTTACAAGGCATGCAGTCCCCGAGCTATTTGCTGCTGACACTACAAGCCTTTTGTCCATTCCGCCGTAAACAAAATGGAAGATCCAGAGTTGCCGGCTGTTCAACATATAATGGCAGGGTTGCTTTTTTTATAGTTCACCTACCATACTCATGTGCAATTGAATGTGTCTCCCATATACTGCTCTTGCCAATTCTATCTCCAGCAATTATCCTCTTCTAGTACTCCACTGCAAAGTACCTGCCAATAATGAGAGATTTGCAGGTGGTAGCTACAAAGCACTGTTTCTCTCTCTTCTCTTTGCAGGCACCCTGCAGTGGCAGCTGAAACACGATGGCGCTGATGTTGTTCACATAGAAGGCCATGACACAGTCCAGGGCAACAAAAATACTGCCCCTGCTTAACCTGGTCCAGATGACAGTTGTTCTTCCTTTGGCCTGTTATTTTCAAGTGAAGATGTGTGCTGTCTTCAACAAACTAATTTCAAGCTACATGCTGATCAAGTTAGGGAGTTTTCCTTGGTTTTTGCATTTTTCTTATTTTAAAATTCCATTTAAACGTAAGTTTTTTGCGTGCAGGAGTTTTCAGATGATGTTGTAGCTGGGAACTAAACACATAATTTTTACTGATCTCTGAAAGTACTGCAGCATCGAGCAGCTCCACTGTGGGTAACACTCACATGCTCACAGAGTAACAGAGACAGGAAGGGACTGCAGGAGGCCTCCTGTCCAACCTCCTGCTCAAAGCAGGGCCAGCTTGGATGTCAGATCATGTTGCTCCAGGGTTTTATCTAGCCCACCCTTGAAATTCTCAAAGGGTACAGACCGCAAACCTCTTCTACTTCCGTTGCTGGAGTTTCCCAATGGTGAAAATGTTCTTTATACGAGGTCTGAATGTCTCTTTTTTCAATGCATTGTCTCTTGTCTATTGTCTCAGTACACATGACTGTGAGGACCGTGTCCCTCTTTTCAGTAACCTCCACACAAGCCCTGTCAGGCTGCTGCCAGGCCCCTTGAAGCCATCAGTTCTCTGGTCTGAACAAGCCCAGATCCCTCAGCCTCTTCTCGTTAGGCAAGTGCTCCAAGCCCTGGCTATCCTGGTGGCTCTCCACCAAACTTGCTGCACATTATCCATGTTTCAACTGTACTGGGGAACCACAGCTGGATGCAGTGTTGTCTATGTGGTCAAACATAGTGCAGATTTAAGGGGAATAATTATCTACTGGCTTTCCGCCTGTTAATACAGCCCAGGATGCTGTTGACCTTCCTTGCTGCTAGAAGACATCCCAGCTAATCTTCAGCCCACTGCCTACCAACATGGCCTGCACGTTTCCAGCAGAGCTGGTCCCCAGCCAGGCAGACCCCAGCCTGGGTCAGTGCAAGGCTTTGGTCCATCGCAGTGGTAGGTCTTGGCATTTGCCCTTGTTGAATTTCATGAGGTTCCTGTTCCATTCCTTGCAGCCACGCTGCAAAGCCCCCAGCATCTGACATCAACAAGCAGCAACCTCAGAGAAGGAGATGGCCTCGTCTGTGGCCTACAGCTAGAGAACTGCAGTGCTCAGAAATACAGAAACACCAATTTGTCCTTCCCAATCTCCAACCAAGCTCTGGATCCAATAGTTCTCCTCACCACAACTAGGCAGTCTGCTTTTAAAGTCAAGGGACTTAAGTAATTGACAGGCATTAAATACTTGTTAGATAGACCACAAGTTAGCAGGCTTTAAAGTTACACCTTTCATTCTGGACAAGCTACATAAAATTTTTATGAGTCATTTTCTGTCTCTTCTGAAGCCTGTGCCCACTTGTGGTACCTGGTTTTTTTCTTGTAGCAAGATACGAAAACATCCAGAAAACAGAAAAGGAAGAAGTTATCCAAGAATATTTTTTGCCTGAAATGTGTGAAATGACTAGAAATGTGATAGTAAGGTAAGGAGTTTAATAGAACAGACATTAGTGCCATACTGGTCTTGAGTAAGGCAGCCAACCCAATGTCTTGCTTTAACCCTTTATTCTGAATATTTGCATGATTGTACTTATTGCTACCCATCATATTCCACCCAGGGTGGCAAGAGCTTAAACCAGAGACAGCAGGGTACTATTTAATCAGTTCCTTTGGAAAATCACACAGGTCTGTACTGTTCCACACAGAAAATAGAAATAATATTATCCATATTTCAAAGAGTACTAATTTGGGGAGAGGAGGAGGCCACTGAACTGGAACGAGTTCTCATGCCAGTTCTCCCAGCCTTTCCACTTCCTGCACTTATTTAAAGAGAGTGAGCACTGTCACCACACAGGGCTTTTCACACCCTCAGTGTCCGACCTGGCCTAAGCAGCAATGGAAATGGCTGCTCACCATCCTATCTCAAGCAGGGTTAGTACGAAAGCACCCTAAAGTGGCATTAATTAAAAGCTTAAAGATTAAAAGCAGGTAAAGCACCACTGCATCAGCCCAGCCTTTCTGGTCCCCGCCTGCCCAAGGGATGAGTGATCACTTGTCATCCATCAGAGGCTGTGGAGGTTTGTGGTTAACTCTTTGCAGGTGCGACTTCACAAGGGCTGTTTGTGCTAAAGTGGCCTCTTGTGGAGAGGTGTAATTCCTGGCGGCTTCTTCCTCTTGTTTGGCCAGAGGCTGCTTTTGACCTTTACAGGCTTTGAAATTTGATTCATTTTGTATTACAAAATAACCATTCCTCTGGGCAGTGAATAAAAGGTCTTTGAAGTCACCACCTAGGGCTCCTTAATTGTTTTTCCAAAGGAAGCAGAGGTGCCTGCTGGCTGCCATTCCAGTGTCCTTGCCTGCTTCCCACAGAAGCAACAGCCAGTGGTGATTTGCCTATGTTGGGTGGAAGAAGGTGTCCAGAGAAGAACCTGCTACTGACCTTGTCTACTTCTCCTCTAGGCATAAAGCTATGTGGATAGCAAGGGCTGTTCAAACTGATGTGATGGGAATTTGAGGAGGAAGAGGTGGCAGAACAGAATCACGACAGGGACAGGACAATGACATTGCTACAGGGACAATACCTAAGCATGACTGTCTTTCCACGCCCAAACACAATGAAAGTGCAATGACTATGAAAATTGCTTGTAACCACAATGTGATGAAAGCTGGAAAGGAGTATCAACAATAACAACAGTGTTTTGCTTCCTGGGAAAAATGATTCATTCACTCTTTATCCTCAGAGACAACTTTTGTGCAAAATCCATTCATATGCCAACATAAAATCTGGTGTTAAAAGCTGTGCAGTTATAATACACTCTGCTTAATGCATGCCAACACTTCTCCACTGCAACTGACTGACTCCCCACCTTTTCCCAAGTAACTGGTTTTGCCTCCCCTGGACAAGAAAGCACATTATGTCCAGCACTTTTACCTCCTTCACAGCACTGGAAAAAATCTCAATAGCAATCTCAGCAATATTAGCTGACATTCAAGGCTAACTTTTGTACAGGTTCAGGTCAGAGAATGTTAGTGAGTGCTGAAGTGATAACACCCTAATGGAGTCATGAGGAGGTAAAATGTTGTCCTACTGAGGCAATAAACTTTCCATCATGCACAAAACTATGGTTTTTACGTCATCAGTTGAATTAAGTTTTAAAAGTTCTTTTTCCAATTCTTATCTTAGAACTCCATACGTTGCTTAAAGCAAATTGGAAAAGATAGGCATTGCACATAGCATGGGGATTAAAAAAATTATTTTGTAGAGCACCAGAATTATTTGCTTACACTGCCACTGAACAGGCCCACGCAAATATATAGTAATCTCATTTAAAAATCTTTCTTATTAAATCTTTGCAAGGAATAGTAAAAATTCTTAAATAGTTTTCACTGCCAAAAAGACACATTCACACTGCAGAAACTAATACCATTATTGTTTCAACCTTTTTCAGTATGTCTGCATCAGCTGTATATCATCACGCAAATTAAGGGACTAATTTTTCATTTCATTCATATGTTTTTTCCAGTTTAAACATCACAGCAAATACTCAAAACAAGTTGATTTCTTTGCATACTAACAGCATTTGAAATAACTCAAAGCATCTCTAAATCTCCGTGGTAAAATGTGTTTTTAAACCCACGGACTGGCTGAATGCGCAGTTATGGACCCTATCTCATGGGCAATAACTGGGAGCATCGTCTTTTTTTGCTAATGCAAGACATTGCCTTTCATTCATCTGCTTGAACCATTACAGCAAGTTCTGGGACTTGGAGGCATGGCACGTGGGCTGAAATGGGAGAGCTCAGTTGTGTGAAAAACCCTCGCTAGCACCCCATGAGTAGCTTACAGCCTAGGAAAAGGGAAGTCTGGTGTGCAGCTCCATGGTATGCATATCCACTGGTCTCTGTTTCCACTCAGCAAATGTGGAAGAGGCAGAGGCAGCAGGCACAAAAAGATGGAATTCAGCCAGCCTGACCTGACCATCTCAAAGGCAGGTGCCTGTGGCTAAGCTAAATATGCTAAATTACTTCTATAGGCATCCAGAGCAATGCACACCTCCAAAAGATGATTCATCTGGACTATCTTAGGATGCAGTGAATCACCATTTATTGATACGTAGTGCCTCTTCATAGATTCCTATAAATTGAAGCCAGGATGACTAATTTAAACTAATATACGTATCTTTAAAATGTTTAAAAATCAGGTAAGAAAATCTCTTCCAAAATAAGGGCTCTCCTCAGTCTTCTGATGCTGGTTTACTGCTGCTGCAAGGTTTAAAAGTGGAAGGTAATTCCCTTTTCCTCAGAGTTTTATGCAGAGGTAACCACACTGTGATTCAAAAGCAGAGAAAAGCAAGATTCTCTTTAGCAAGATTTCAGCAATAAAAGGAAAATATCCTGGGTACTGTATATATAATACACAACATTTATCTTAGCATGAGTTTTCAAAGTAACATACATAGTACTTATCAATGACACATGCAAATAGTGTTTTAGCTCTGTTCATTAAAACCCTTTACGGTGACCACTTATGTCACTTTCTTTATGTCCGTAATTTTCTGATGATTTTTGTTCCCAATATCAGAAATAGTCAAAGCAATAATTATTATTATTTACAGGAGGTCAGCCTTTCACCTGGGATTATCTAAATCAATATTTAGGAAAAAAAAAAAAAACCAACAAAAACAAACAACTCCTCATTCCAGAACAAAATCACAAAATCTGGCAAATCAGTATTGCCAAAATGCCAGTTCTAGATCTAGGGTAGAATTAGCTCTTTGCCTTACACTGATGCTGAGAAGCTAAGCTAAAACATCTGAAACAGCAAAGAAAGCCGATTGGCATCACACGTGAAATTAGTCTGGAAAAATGGACACTGCTCCCTGTGCAATCATATCTTTGCATTGAGAGTGGAGAGTAAAAAAGTGGGAAAGAATTCCAGGTAGAATAGCATATATCAGAGTTAAAAAAGAAACATGTCTTCAAAGGAAAAGCTACAGAAAAAGAAGTCTTTGTGGAAAAAGAATCCTTATTAGAAAAATACCGCTGTAACTGTACATTATTTTAAATGGAATTGCAAATTAATCTATGGGTGGGAAGAGAAGGTGGCTTTTCAGTTGCACTAGCAATGAGTAGCCCCAACCCTTCAATGCTGCTGCTGGAAAAGATTCAGTTCTGGTTTTTGCAGGGGTTATTAAACATGCATTAGTGCTATTTCCCCTTGTAATACTGGACGCTACAGCTTCTCCTGGAAAGCCATCCTGTCCCAGCAGTGGCAGCTGCAGCATGACAGCACCTTATTGGAGATTCCCGGTTGTGCCCAGGGCAAACAGCCACGTTCTACAGCCACGCAGCCACAACAGCACCGATGGCCTCTTGGCACTTGCAAAGGCAGTGGCAGTCATCACAGCCAATACAATAACAGTTATGTTATTTCAACACATAGTAATGGAAAGCTACAGATTATGTGCTTTTTTTTTCTTTAATTATGACAAATTTTACTTTGTCTTCTTTAGAAATGTAATGATGTCACATTTCTGTAAGCATTGGTTCTCTCATATACTAGGTAATCATCTCCCTTGCCCCTCTATAAAGGGAAGCTGCTGACATTTACATATTTCTTGTGATGATGAGGTGATCTCAGAGAAAATGGACTATTTCTTGAGGATCTAACCTGCCAGCCACTTAATAACACCAGGAACAGCACTATTCCCTGTGAAGAAAGGAACAGGCAATAACATACTATAAGCAGCAATTTTACAGCAACTCCACTTGAAAGCCTCCCAAGGCCTCCTCTGGCCGTAAGCATGCAATAAGACAATGGCATGAGTATTAAAACTTTACCATTCTTGGCAGGTTTACTGAAGGATGGCACTGGTTATTTTTTTAAAACACCTGCAAGGAAGACTGTTGAGTGAAGTATAAGGTATGGCTTGTGTCAAGCAACATCTTGCAAGGGCAAACAGGGAATATTCATGACGCAGGTCAGTTTGTGCGCACCAGTTACAGGACACAAATGACACCAGGTGCTAGAAAAAGCTGCTCAGTTGCCAAAGGCTCTTTCTTCAGTTGTTACACATGGAAAAACCTTATTAAATGTAAGACCTTTATTACCATGGTGCCTGGTAGTACTATAACAGTCAGGGAGGAGTCAGTCATTGGATGTCTACATGAGCTACCTTTCCAAGAAGGATTTCCCCCTTTGGATAATAAAAACATGTCCCTTTGCTGACCAAAGCAATACAAACCCACCAGACAGGATATATTTCCACTAGTAACTAAAACATACATAACATCTTATTTTCATTTTTAGGTCAAAAGAATGAGAAAAACTATGTTTATTCCTGCATTGTGATCCTCTGTTGTGTGCTCAGCAGCACAGTTGGGCACTAAAAGGCAGCCACAGTAGGACAGATCTTTCCTATAAGAAGTTCTATATCATGTTAAAAGGTGATACAAGCCACAGGAACTTCCAAGAGAAAAGATGGCAATGCTGAGCCAGGGGAGCAAAATTAAAAGTGCAAAGGGTCAAATAAACAGAGTTTTAGAAACAATCCAGATAATATTTCCCTATATAGATTTCTGAAATACAGGTCTTTTTAAACAGATGTTGAAATGATCAACGTAAAGAGCTGTACTAACAGAATATGGGTTGAAAAATTGGTCTGAGGAAGAAAAGCTGAATTGTTCTTGTATGTGTCTATTGAGCTCTATCCTTTCTTATTCAAACAAAAAGAGAAGTAAATCAGAAACTTATCTCACACCAGTTGTCAAGTCTGCACATCCTCTGACTTCAAAATTCAGTTTCACATATATCATAGGATCCAAGGTTTGTAAAAGAACTCTTTCATCCTGGTAAAACAAACCAGAGGTCTCAATCCACTGCCTTCTGCATTTTGAGTTGTTTGAAACTGTAGATTACATTTAATAATTTTTTTTCAGGAGCTAGATATATATATTTTTAGTGAGAGGAATAGTGAAAGCAGACTTTGAGAAATAAACCTGAGGAGGAAAAAATTATGTGTATTCAAACCTTGGAAGTATCCTGACAAAATAAATGTAATGAAAACATATACAGTGGCATATTTGTTTTTTCCAACTACAATTTAAGAAATTAAATATCTGTCTGTCTTTTCTCTCCCAAGCCTTGGATAAATTCCAAAATACATTGCAAATTCTATCCAGAATTCCCTGTTAGCTACATGTTTATATTTACCAGAATATTTACTTTGTTACTAGAACTTATCCCTTGCGTTTTTATAAGCACACAGCAGAAACAACAGGTTATGAGTGCTCATCACCTGCAGCAGTGACAGCTAAAATGAGCGCAAATTTCACAAAGGGATTCAAAGTTCATATATTCCTGCACTGTGATCTCACACTGAGAAAGGAGAAAATGTACTCATTGTAGCTGTCACTACTTTTCAGCCTCTTCATGTTGCCTTTTTAATTTATCATTTACAGCAGTATTGGCCTAGTACAGCACCACTTCTCTTTCTGGCAATTTAATGCTTTTACAGAATTCTTACTAGATGCTTTTCTTCTGAAACAAGATTTTTATTTATTGTAAAATAAGAACAAATGTCAGGTTAAGCCCAGCTGAATATCAAAAACGGAAGATTGTTAGTTACTTCATATCTGGATGTGATGAAAATGCATCCCTTGAAATAGACACATCCTCCACAATTTCAAGGAATTTAACCAAAATAAATAAGAATTTGCCCCCCCCCAGAGATGTGGCTGCATTATCATACCATTCTCTCAGATAGCTTTATCACAACATCGCACATACTTTCAAAACAATAGCACACCAAAGGTTTATACCAGTCTTGCTCTGACTGCCTTAAATCACTATAACAATGCCGGTGCTGGACTTTTAAGAAATCATTGTTTTTAACTACAGGCCATTTGCTGCAGTGAATCACTCGGGGAGAGGGAAGGTTTTGACAGGTTTTCTGAAGTAACCTTCAGATATGAACTTGGAAGCCAGTTACTTCCGTTTAAGATGCTGTCCTGCTGTAAAAAACCAAGTTTTTTAACAGACACATCTGTTGTTTCAAAGCATTTTCCCTGTGAGGTGTTTGTATATTATCCTCTCTACTACATCTAGACCATGAAGTATAGCTCAATGAATAACTAACAGATGGTTACATTTATGAGTAAAGACTACTCATACCAGACAGCTACTTCCTACAGGTGACAAGCAATCTTTGGCTAGGGCTTCACCTGACTAGTCATTTTGGGACATGATCACAAGGGCTGGAGACTGATGAAATTATCCTGTCCAACATCAAACACAAAGTGCTTGTAAATCAGCTGAGACTGTGGCAGGAGGAGAACAACTCATTCTTTATGCGGTACTGGCAGCTCTTTCACCTAGTAGCTACATTAAAAATCCTAACAATGTAATTAAGTGACCCCAGGAAGAACTTGGTAAATTTTTATTATTGACATTCACATGAATTTAGCATTCATTCAAAGGGGGGAAAAATCTTACGAAACAAAAAGCTGCGTTATTGCAAAGCAGTAAAATGGTTTATTGGGGGGGGGGGGGGGGGGGGATTGGAGAGTACTGGGACAACGCTCACAAGATACATACATAAAATATGCCCGTTGTAACTCTCTGTTTGACCTTGTAGAGCCATGTAGGTGCTTAGCTGACATACCATTATAATATCCCAATGCTTGCTCCATAAAAAGAAAATGATAAAAGTCTGACCTCTGCAATATAACCTTTTCTTCCCTCAGAATAAATAATTGTTTTTCAAAACAAATGTAAGTTAAAAAGGCTGCATCTGCTGCTGACGACCTGACATAGACAAGACATAAAGAAACATGTTTTAGGAAAGAATTTGGACGTTATCTTCAGAAAGGTTCAGATTAATAAATACATCCATAGGTGTTCAGGTGCCTAGGAGTTTATTTCTGTAACTCCTGCTGCTGCTATTAGGCAGAAGGTATGTAAGTCTGCCCACAAACAACAAGATTATTTTAAAAAATTCTCTGTATAACTACACTGGGTAAAAAAATACATGGCAGATATAAAATAGCTGACCAAATCTTCACTAGGGAATATATTCTGAGGGGGAAAAACAACCCCCACAACCAGGACTATCCAGGGCAGAGATTCAGTAAAGGCATCTTTGCAAACAAACGCACCTGCTACAAAAGAACATTCGAGCAGATCTGCATGAAAGAAAAATGCACATTGTGACTAGCCGCTTGGTTTGGGAATGAGAATAAAAATCCTGTTTGTACATTTGTGTATGTAGCTAACTTCCCAGCTTGCTCTCCCCTTCCGTCTCTAACAGTCTTTTACCCATCTATTAACAAACAGACTTCAAAGTAATAAATGTTTCATCTCTGCTAGGTTTTGTTACTGAATGTCACAAAATGCAGTGTCAGGATTATTTGTGGAGCATTTAGGATATTAGATATTCAACACAGTTTGCGATTGTGAATTCAGTTTAGTAATGCAGACCTGTTTGGAGGACGGGGGCGGGGGGGGACGGACATCTGACTTCTTAAGGGCTTTCATTTTGATGAGCAGAATTACAGGCCTTGTTTCAGTATTTATACATAGCTGTGTGCAGAATGATTGCTCTATATACATTCTGCAGCACATGATACGCATTTAGTGCACCCAATCCATGTCTTTTATGAAAAGCTCCATTTCATAACACACTTCCCAAAGCTCCTCTCTAATGTCCTCTTGCCTCAATTCTTATAATAGAAAAATCTGCCTTCCCTGCCCTCCTGAAAAAAAAAGACCTTTCCTTACCAAGGCATTCCTAAACTTCTCCAAAACATAAAAATACCGAAAAGGGGAAAAAAAGACTCCTTCAGGGGAAGACATCAAGGGAAAGAGATGAATGGATGGAACGATAATCCTCCAATATGCCAGAGAAATATATTTTCCAAGTGCTTTTACTCGATGGCTATTTTTGTGCTTTCTGTCTTGGCAGTGCTCCTTCAGCGCTTACACTTGAATTGCCCTGCACGTTGTTCAAGGAAGGTATATGTTGGCTGGCCGCCAGCATTGGCTAAGATTTGTCTTGTCACTACAGTGTCTAACAGCATGTACAGAACAACGTCCCAATTAGATCCCTAAAAGCTGGAAACATGAAACACCGCCGTTATGTTTCTCTGGGACCAAGAGGTAGGAAGTTTTGAAAAACAGATTATCCATGAATATTCATTCTGATCGCTTGCACAATAACAGTGAAATCCTTGACAAAACTAATTTTTTAATGTTATAAATCATGGTGATGATGGCGTGGCACTTCTAGGGTAGTTTAGAGGAGACTGAGTTTAGTACCTCCCTATGTAGACCTACATCATTAGCAGAGCTATCATTTTATCTTTCAAAAGATCATGGGTTAAAATTACAATCCCATCAGAATTTTTCCTGAAGATTCCCTGTCACATATTTTAGCAAAGGGATCTATTTTACCCCTCACTGTACAAATTACGCCTACAGCCTTGCGGCTATTTCAAGGGAGAAATATTTAAAGATCTGCTCCATTAAATTACTGTTGAAGTGCATTCAGCAAAGTGCCATGAGAACTAGGAACTCTTCGCAGTAAAACATAATGAATGGAGAACAGCAAATATTGTGAGGAATTTGCCTTGGAGAATTTCCTCCTGTCCTTCTTTTTTTAAAAAAAAATGTTTCTATGAAAAACAACTAAAGAGTTAGATTCAGCCTTCCAGAGCCAGTTCTCATCTTTGCTATAGCATTTTTTCTGTTCCAAACAGCCACTTTTCCTTTCATTTTTAAGGGAAAAAAAGTCTTAGAAGTGGAAAATAATTTAGGTTCCTCACATCTTCGTTGCTAAACCTCATGTTTCCAACTTTTCCATATCTTTAAAAATGCACTGATCTAAACATTTCTGTAAGCCTATTTGAAAGATAAAGCAAACCGGATATCTTGCATCCTTCCCAAATTGCTCGTGGTGTCTCAGGAATAAGACTGATAAAACAACAATAATTTAACTGCTGAGGTCTACATTATCCCAGGAAAATCTGGTGCTTGTGAATGGCAAAAGGCAAAGTAATTCTCTTAACATGGGATCCTATGGATGCATAAAGAGGCTAGAGCGCAACAGACTTCTTTGCCCTTGCTATTCAGTGTTCCAGTTCCCATGTCGAGGTCTTTCACTCTAGAGGATTCACATAAAAATGTCAGATGTCTTAAGTACAAAGAGTTTTCTAGTTCCCAACTAATTTTTAAATCTTTCATATGAGCCCTAAAATTCCTGGGCTATTTCGCACCTTGCTTTACGTATAGAAACCTTACGGAAGCTGTAAGCACTAACGTCATAAGGGGGATGTGGACCATGAACACACTCTCCTGTGAAGCAGGCTGAACAAAGCAGGCACAACATGGTCTCACTGGGAGATACATGAGGCACCCTGGCCTTGAACAAATTTCTGTGACTGTGAAACAAAAGAGGCCAAGGAATTTCATTAGCTTGCATGCCTTATCAACCTGATAGTATTAAACTCCAAAACACAGATACACTTATTTCTGTACCTTCCTGTCTGCCAAAATTGTTCACAAACTGAGTACAGATAGGCTTAAAGGGTTAACATGGAAAGGGAAGCCGAAAGTGTTACCCTAGACCCAGGCTAGGAAGCTGACTTTACCACTGGGGACTGCCTACAGAGACAGATGGAAGAGGGTAGCCCTCCAGCCTCCCATCCCTGTCCCACAGGGCAAGCGTCACGTATTTGCCCAACGTGAAATATCTTTTAATTTCTTCATGCCCTGCATGAGCCCCAGACAGACCACGGTGGGGAGCTGAGGCTGCTCACTGTGCTGGTGTAAGGAGCTGCTGCCTCTTACCTGCCTTCTCTGTTCCTGTCCACCCTGTCTGCTGCCTGGCCATGTCCAACACAGAACAGGTGAAAGGGTCTCACTATTTCTGTGCAACACCTAAGGCGGTATTCAGTTTGATGTCAAGGTGTGATATTTTGGTGGATACGTGTGAGACCTTTATCCATCCAGGCTATCCCTGCCCCATCCTTAGTGCCACCGGCACTGCGGTTCCTGCATGGCCCTGCTAAATCGGTTTCCAATTGTTTTGCAAATCCCGTAATTTCTGTAGCAGTTCAAGTCCCACAGTCACCTTGCAGATGCTTCCTCTTCGCGGTGCGAAATAACCCCAGAGCTGCTGCATCCAGCTTGCAGCCAGTGAAACAGGATTTGCCTCAAGGAAAGACTTGATTGTAGCATTTATAAGAAAAACATACTTAAAACCAGCATTAATATTAAAATGAAAGGTTAGGTGGCATATATCTTAAATTTTTAAAATAGGTAAAAGTGCATGATATCATAGAAAATTCACCCACATTAATCTGTGGTTGAGCTCTAGATAATAACCGGGTATGTGCAATATGTCTGTGTGGGCCCCTTAATCTTTGAGGAGCTTCAATTGGTTATAATTAAAGGTTTCAGCCAAAATACTAAAAAGAAAAGATACAAACTGTCTTCCCCCAAAAGAAGCTAGACTGTACCAGTGTAAACTACTGCTTATTTTGCTGCTTATTTTCATTTGGCCAGTGAAGAAGAAATACATAGATTTAAGATTAATTCAAGTCTTAACAACTTAAAAATTTGTAATTTGTCCTGTAGCTTTTCCTTTTTTTTTCCTGGTTTACAGGCATAAGATTATATTCTAATATAACTGTGCAATTTTATTGTTTTATTATTCAAATAGCAGTCCTAAATGTTTAGAAGAGTCTGCTTTGCGCACAGGATAAACTATCTAGTTGAGTTTACCATAAAGTTGAAATGTGGGTTAATATGTTGAGCCATTCATTTGGTGTGGTAGCCATAAATTATTGTTCATGTCTGTAGCTGTTACGATTCCAAGGAATAACATCTTCCAGTTAGTTGAAAATTAAGTCAGCCAAATAAAAAGAGTAGTAATGATCTTAGATCTGAAAAAATGGGATTTCTTAAAGTTTTCTGAAGTACAACTCAGTTTTTAATATAACTGAGTTTACGTGTTGAAGGCAATCAGTGAACTCAAGATGAAATAAAAAATAATAGATTACTGTTGTATTTTAATACTTTAGGCAACTTTTCCTTCTTTTTCTCTACCGTTTTTCTTACTTTGTATGAATGAATGAATTTGTTGTAAAAGATTTATACAAGCAACAAGGAAAATTATCTAAAACTACAGTATTTCAAGGAGAGTTTGAAAGATTAAAAGTGTTTAAAGTTTAATCCAGAAAGATTAAAAATCTGCACATGTTTTGGAACCCACTAAAATCAAGCCTGCATGTGGGATTATAAGGTCACACAGAACAAACAAGAAAGTGTGATTTTCATACAAACTATGTTTGCATGTATCCAACATAAAATACATTTACAAGGCTGTTTGAACTGTATGGTCTCTCTGTACCAGCAACCTTCTTCTACTGATTTTTATTTATTTAATAAATAATATATTTACTATACTAGTAAAAATCAAAACCTTTTCAAACAGAAATGAGGGATTAAATCCTCGCTCAAATGCAGTCAACAGTATGCAGGTCCACTAGCTAAAACACAAAGAAAGATTTCTCCTGACAGTATGGGTTTTTAAATTTTTGTTTCTGCCATTAATCTTACCTCAAGCCTTTCTCTTCCCCCCCCTCCCCGTAAATTAAGTAAATACACAGTATGAACCTAGTAACCTATACATTAAAATAACGTCTTGTATTTGCCTGCAATATGATTATTGAAGAACAATTGTGATAGTTACTAGCCATTTGGCAAATCACTTCAGTAATGTGAACCTTGGTGATAAGAAAGAAAAATATAAAATTAAAATTGAGATTATTTAGTTATACATTACATACTCCAGTACTAGAAAGAGCCGTGCTTTGTAGCAGCATATGGATGTATCTGGCAATGAGACCTGTCTTCCACAGGATCTCATTTGCTGCAGTGCAAAGCTGACACTCCTGTGTTGGGAAGGAAAGATCCTGTTTTGGTGATTCACTTGCAGCTGGATCTTCCCAACAGTAACATAAACTTACATAGCGGGTCTGATCAGGCTCACACAGTCTCACCCTTGCCTCTGTCGATGAGGAGCAGCTTGCACAAATGAATGGCCATTAGTTCACTATTTTGTCTGTTTTCAAAGGAGAATGTAGACCCTACCAGTATTCGCGCTTCTTTAGCTAGCCCAGGGGAAGAAGAATGCTTGTGGCACATGTCCAAAGGGTAAACAAATCAGAGAGATGAGGAATCATATAAAAATTCTGCACTGTGATAAATCCTGAATTAATAAAGCAGAAATAACCAAGGCTTTCCAGGAGGAGCACAACCTGGGTATCTTAATTAATGTGTGCCCCAGTGCTGCATTACTTGTGCAAAAGAAGGATTTAAATGTACAGATCCCTCCTCATGTTGATTGCTCTTAAAGTTTTTGCTGTTGGATTGTAAAAAATTTATCCACTCTCGCTAGACCTGTTTCTCTTGCCTTTCCTCTCAGTTCCCAGAAGCCTGACTGGTATGAGCATCATTCTGGCCTGGGCGGGGGGCCTGTTACCTACCAGCTGCCTGGAACATGAGTGGATCACTCTTGAGGACCCTGTAGAAATTTGGATGCTGATATTTATGGATATGTAAAGTTACATTGCTCCTTCCCATTTTGATTAATCTCAGCCTAGCAAAAAATTATACTCTTCGTCCATCCTCCTTATTGTTCTCTCCTCCCTGCTTCCTTAAAGACAAACATAACATTATTACATTTTAAAAGGCAGAAAGGTCCTGGGAGAGCTTTAATTGGGCTAAATGCAGCTCAGCAAGAGCTGGCCCATTTCTAATTGGGCAATACAGAGTTTTCCTCTTTCCTGCACATACCAACCAGTTGAGTTTAGTAATTCTTGTATACACCACCACAGCACCGGGTTTACGGTCCTGTCCTTCCTGCCCTATTTCCATAATGAAAACTTCAAAACAATTTGTTGTCATGTAGAGGGTGGAGGAAAGAGAAAAGAGAGAGGGGAAGGGGAGAGAGGGGAAAAAAGAGAAGTCAAAGTAGAAGCAGTGTTAGTCTTTGCACCTGTGGACTAAGTTATCTCTGTTTTCATGATTCCTGAAAGCTTACATTTTGTGAAGTTTTCATTTTATTTTAGATAACAGTCCCCAGAATGGCAAACCCAGTGAGTAAGGGAAAAAAATCATTCATGTACAATAATAAATGGATTTCTGCCAATGACAGGTCATGATACAGAAAAAAAAATCTGTGATGACCCTCTTTCCTCTGCTCTCATTTATCTCCTACTGGTGTCCACTGATAGATTTCTGCTGTATGATTTATTGCAGAAAAACACCACCTAGAAATGGGCTTTTGATAAAATTGTTCAAGGATTCCTGGACAATAAATCCTAATCTTTACATGCATGCTGCAAGATGTTTCACCTTTCTTATGCTATAAATAATATATGCCAAATGTGATAATAAATCCATACATCTAAGCACTATCTGTGTAGTTTAAGAAATAAAATTACAATATGTAAGCCTGATGTTAATAGCAACTATATAATGCTGGGAATATTGATGGCAATATTTGTTTAGCTGAGATCAGATTTCCAGCACTGTGTTGTACTGAAATTTCATTGCTTTTATCAGCCTGGATGGTTATGTTGTGTAAGGAAATCTGTGATAAACACAACAGACACTAGCTGGCTTGAATCAACAAAGATGCTCTTGTAGATCTGCCAAGAACCTTGCTGAGGAAATCAGCTGAAATTTTCAGGTCTAGTCTATGCAAAGACCTCTCTTCATAATTAATCATCTACAGTAGGAAGTGTGTGATAGCATCTGTCACCTCCCTATGACCCTACAACTGGTACAGTGGGGTTAAATGTGCACAAGCCCAGCATCTAAAGCTCTCTACAAACCATAGGCTCAAGGTCAGGATCTGGCTTAATTTTACTCGAGAGTGGGAATGAAGTATAACTTCTGTCTAGAACATATGTGCTATGGTAATGGGTGTAAGCCCAAAGACTGACTTTAATTACTGAGTCCTGTACAAGCTGTAAAATACTGCAAGCATCTTTTCCTTTATGCATCCAGACAAAACAGGCAAGCCTTTACCTAGAATATGAAAACAGTCAAATCAACTATTTGCAGTCAGAGCTGGCCATTTGGGATGTGTAAAAGGAGACACTATATCAGAAAAATAAGAATAACAATGATTGTAAGAGACAACAGGCAAAAGATGATATGAGAAGATTGAATGACAGAACAAAATAATACATGGAAATATACTACTCTGAAGTATTGTTTCTGTAGAGACAAAACCTTTCCTTTTTTTTGTTAGGAGTCTGATGCAGTCAGTTTTGACTGATTTTTCTGGGTTATTTTTTGAAAAATTTGAGCATTGCAAATCCTTGGCTGCTGCCTAGAAGAGAGTGCAAAAGAAAGAGTGTTACCCCAGTATTTTCAGTACATAATGACTTGTAGAGGATTTTCTGATAACATCTGTGAAAGAGGAATGTATTCTACTCAGGAAAACTGAGAGTGCTAAGTTTGGCCACTGAAACTTAAGTGACAATAATACTGAAATACTGAAGGGAAAAAGAGCAGGGAAAACTGCAAGGGAAAAAATCCTTTCATTGGAAGGGGCCAAGCCCACAGAAACAGTGTTTGATTTCAGCTGTGTCCTCTGATCTATACTGAAGGTCAAAGAAGGAAATGCCACAGAAGTTATGATTATGTGAAATGGAGTGAGAAACAATGATTTAGCGTAATATACGCCTCCCACAACTACCAAACGTTCTGCTCACTGAAATTGTCTCCCAGGTGCCCACCTGTCTCCAGGACACATGGATAATCCCAGGCTGAAATGACAGCGAGGAATGTTGTTTTTAGAAATACATGACTAATGTTGGTTTATATGAAAGGAAACACCTCACTCCTCTAAAATGCAGCAGCCACCTCTCCCTTCTGGTTTGCCTGAGTCAAAACATCAACTTTCCACCTTCAGTTCCTGGATTTGAATTTCAGTCAACTGCAAAAACCCATATGACTGTCTCGATGAATTCCTCTGTCCTCTCAGATGCAAGAGAGACTAAACTACTCCTATGCTTGAACCATTCCTAAAGGGCACTTATTTCTCTGCGGGCAACAACTCTTAACAATTCTGAGAGGAAAAGCTTCTGACAAAGCATTATAGGCCATCAACCTTCTGCTGTCACGCTACTGCACTCGCAGTTTATGAAACTACTGAGCTCAATTTCTTGTTTTTCAAATGGACCCCAGATTCAACCTGGGTTCAAATCTATTTTCTCAGATTAGAAACTCTGCCCTCTCCTATGCCAGAATTCCTAATTGTTGGGGCTTTTTTTTTTTTTTTTGGCAGTTGCTTTCTGAATATAGAATAAAACTGTCAATTTATTAGATTTCTTCTTACCTCTCCATAAGGAGTTTCCTTACCCTTTTTTTTTTTAAACAAACATTAAAAAGAAAATGGGTAGAAATGGCTGAGCACAAATTCAGAGGATGTATTTTAATAAAATGAAATCTTCAAATTCAGAATAATATTTTGCCTATTCTCCAAGACAGCGCACAGAAATCCTACTATATGGAGACTTAAGTGAATAAAGTCCTCCACAACAAAAAGAAATGTCCAAGCTGAAAATTTTCTCAAATTTCTCTCTGATGAAATCTATATATATGCAAAGTGATCAGTCTCATCAAGTCATATGGAAACAAAGAAAATCCTCACACTCCTCCTTGCCTTCGAAGCTCCTTCATGAATGCACTCAGTGTTCTGAGCTGAAAGTGCCAGAAAAGCAGCATAGAGCTGAGCACAGCCGCTGTAACACCGATCCTTCACCAGCATCACTCAGCTTGCCCAGTTTCCTTCACTTCAGCATCTCTGGCCTGAAATATCTGTAGGTGTGGTTCAAGGACCATTGAACTAGTACCAATTGGACTAGGCTGGTACCTAGTACATCCCATTTCCATGTGGAAGGTGTAAGGCCATACGTGCTTCACCCTCCCCAGGGAGCTGAGGCAACCTCTCTGTATTTTTAATCCCCATGGATGACAGGTAGATATTTACTCAACCTGGATCTGTCTATCTTAAATCCAAAGATGTTGCTATCTGATTAACATGGATGGTCCGAACACTCTTGAGTCTGCTCACAATAATTCTTGTGTCTTGAAGAGCAGTACAATTACCATAGTCACTTCGTTCTCCGGAACTTCATTTGTCTTATTTGTATATAAAACCATGTTCAAGGTTCTTTAAAAAAATATGGATTGCAAATACATATAAACCAACATAGCCCAAAAGTTTGGTTGAAGCAAATCTGTGAACTGAATTCAAAGATTCCCAGGAAACATCTGTTTTGCCTGAAAGCTGGGCAATTTGGTTTTGGAAAACTGAAAACTGGAAGATGTGAAACTGTTTGGCCTAGTTTTCAAAGATTAGTATTAGAAATTGCATTTTGTTTTTAGTATTTTATCTGGGTTTCTTTCAGAAAAAAATAAAGCTTGAAGTTTTCTCTGGTTCTTTTTATGAAAATTCAGAAACCACTTGATGAATATCTACTGCTGCATAATCTTTTAGCACATTGTGTTAAACAACTATAATTATGTTAATTCTTATAAAAGACATTTTGTGAAGATTTGCAGTTGGATAACATGACAAATTTGTCAAAGAATACGGTTTAAAACTTGAGTACTAAATATATCAATAGAAAGTTTATTCAAAGATTTTTTTCTATTTCAAAGATCAATTCCACTGAGAGTTGCTAATAAATTGTATAACCACATAGGCATAAGCTCACCAGAAGTAAATACTACCTTGTATGACCACGGTAATTCTTTATTAATATAGGTTATGATTCATTGAATCAATAATTAAAAATGGAAAACATCTCTCCTTCACCAGACTGGGCTGCTATAGGAATTTTATTTTAAATAATTTTGGCTTAAAAGTAGAGTACCTTTCAAAGGCAGTGGTACTAAACACAATAAACTGTTCAAAACCTGAATTTGTTCTCCATTCCACAGGCCTCAGAGCAAAGTGGTGCAGGATAGCAGAGAAAGGAAAAGAGCAAAAGGAAGAAACCTCTCCTGTCAGTGTCTGGTTCAAACCCTGGCTCAGGTACATCTGAGATAATTTATGGGAACATAATGATCTGCATCAGGAATCTCGAGCTCAACCTGCCGCATGACTGAGCTAGTTGCTATAAAGGACCTAGCAAGCTGGCGCCACGGCAAATGAAGAAAATTGGTTTAATCACTTTACAAGCTTTCTGCTTGTGGTCTTTCTGGCTATATCTGAATGAAACATAGGAAGAAAATAGTCACAAGAAGGTATGTATGCTGGATGCCTCTGTAGTTGATGATTGTTGGGATGTGGGGGGAAGGAGGGGAATTAGTGTACCTAAGGGGATGTCAGACAAGAGAAAACAAGGATGTTTTACAAGCAATACACTGGAAGTCTGGGGATCACAACGAGAAGGATGTGAAAGCAGTTAAATGTCTGTCCCCTAGAAGGGAGCCAGGCAACCCTGGGGATAAGGGCATGATAAGTGGGTAAATAGTAGATCTGGTAGCAAAGGCAGCTTTCAAAACAAGGCATTCACACAATCAAAATAGATCTATCTGGCTGCACATGTAATATTTCTAAATAATATTCTTCCCCGACCCCACTGGAACTGTAGCCGTTGATCTGCAAATCAGCGATGATTAAAAACACATCCAGCAAGATCTGTTCTGATGTTACATAGCAGGACTGCAATTCTCTGCTCCCACACAACTTTGCAGGCACAACCATACCGTGATTCAGATCAGGTCAGGGTGAATCAGAACAGTGAGAAATCTTAGAGTTAGAAGAGAGTTATAAAGAGAAGGAATATGATTTTGAAAAAAGATACAGGATATTTGGAATTGCTTTGTGATATGGTTTTGAAAAAAGCCACGACTGGAAAGGTTTTTGAAGTAGACATAAGCAGAGAAAGAACTAGACCCTTCTTCGTTGCTCTCTTTCATACAGAATTTAAAAAGCTTGAAATTTAGGATATGAAACTTTAACAGTTTTAACATACTACTGATGTGTCTGTAGTGTAGTGAGTGGAGACATTAAGTCAACAAGGCTTTATTTTTTAATTTCTTGACAGCGCGTTCTTTGGCCTGTTGACACAAATGTGTGCCATCAGGAACTAATTTATGCTAAGGCCTTCAGAGCCCAGAAAGGGCCTTTCAGTAACCTGCAAACTGGAAAAGTCCTCATGAACTAACAAGTCTGAGAAAGCTGCATCAAATTCAAGGTCAGTAACGGCTAACAAGAAGCCGTTTCATTCTTCCCAGAATGATTAAAAAGGCTACCTTCCCCATTTATCCTGTGCCTTGCTACTTTTTTCAAGCAACCAGAATATTTTAATTGTCAAAGCAAATACTAGAAAAATATTTTTTAATAAAAATAAATAAGAAAAAAAACAGGACAGAAAAGCTGCTACATTGTGATTCCTTCATTGTCACAATATTGAGGCACAAATAGCTTTCATTTTTCATCAACGTCCGCAGAACAGAATACTTAAACAGTTACATTGCTTCTGACACTGCAGCCTACACTGCATTGCATCAGCATTGATGGACACATTAAGACAGAGAGGAAAAATAAAGAGGCAGAACTAGATGGCTTAATAAGGCTTTCTGACATCTTTTGTGGTGGAAATAGCTCTGTGGATAGTAGTGTCGTTATTAACATCTAGTGCTACTGGCTATGTTCACAAAAGCATTTACACTAAAGTGTAACCGGCTGAATTTATGGCTGGTATAACTCCATGGTAGTCAACACAAGCATGTATTAATCTGATTGAGTAAACATCGCAGAGTCAAGACCTAGATTTCCAAACATACAGGTATGGCATGGAGGAAAAATCTAATATTTGCCTCTAGGTTTATTGACACTTTGGATGTCATCGCTTTGATCTGTTTATGTTGCAAAACACATTCTATAATACAGCCTTGGAGGAACATCGTGTGTACCCCGTACCCTGCAAGGCCAGGGCATCCTGGCCCACTGGGAACATGGTGCTCTCCATAGGCACAGCAGTGCCCGGGAGCTCAGCCAGGGAGCTGCTCCTAAGGGCTCAGCCAGACGAGGCTCTTGGTGCCAGAGAAGACATCAGCAGAAAAAGTGTCTGTTCTCAGGGGACTGCAGTGGCTGTAGCCTAAACCTGAACCTTCAGACTAATGGAGCCACTTCCCTTTTCACAGGCCCTTTCACAACATCTGACTCTCAAACTCACCCAGCATTTGATCATATCTAAACCTAGCGAGCAAGGTCATGCTACCATCAGCCTTCAAATCAATTAACAACTTTTCTCTTCTGGACTCATTGAATAAAAAACTAAGGGGAAAGTGCACATTTTTTGTCCCAAGGGATGGTGTGGACAGCAAGAGAGAGCAATCCAGGAGGGGCAGGATAAGCCAAACCCTGGGTGGACGGCGGCTCTCTGATTCCTCTTCGATGCCCTGGAGATTTTAGCGGGCCTTATCCTATTTTTTCCCAGAACTTAATCACCAGAACCCCACTGCCTTCACAGGGTTACTGTTAATGTACATACATGCCACATGTCTGCAAGTCTTAGAAATTCATACGTATACTGACACGTGTTTGGCCTTTAAAGATTTTTCAGTGCAACATGAGCACATTTGAGAACACAATTTAAAGTAATTGTCATTGATAAAAACAGCAAATTGGACAAATAAAAGTGAAGCTTTAGTTGTTGCATTTGAAAGTTTTTAATGGGGTATAATTATGTACATCTGACCAGGCTTGAAAATATACTTTAGATGTCCCACTTAAGAACAAAAATGTAAAATGAGTCACAAAGAATATCACTTTATACACTTGCCAGGATTGAGAAAGATTAAATTACCACGGTTTCAGGTATTAGAAGTTGTCATTAAAAAAAAAGCATTAAAAAAAATTAATTTTTTCATGCACAAGGGAGTTTACCCCTGAGTCATCTGTACTTTAATAGCTTCCATATCTCCAACTCTAGTAATGTCACCTCTCCTCAACAATCCTCTAGCTTCTATCACTTCCTTCTTCCCCACTTCTGTCTTCCAATTTTGTGCAGTTTATGACACTATTTTTAAACACATAGGGACTATCTAAGGGGAAGATCATACATGGAAAAACAGGAAATTTGAGTCCTAATTTATCCTGCTACACTCACAAACAAAATATAGAAAATACATTTAAATAAATAAACTTCTTCTGAGACCACACCAAAAAAAATGTTTGTTTTAATAGGAAACGTTAACCAGAGCTGGTTTGCCATTTCAAAGAACTCCATGCATGGAGCAATAACATTATTTATCAGGCAACTCCAAGTCCTACAGAGAGCTGAAAGGTATCATGTATGTAACACGGCAACACAAGCGTAGAAGTTATGTCTTTTCCTGCTTGGCAGAAGTGCAGAGATGGCCCAACCAGGACCGCTACTATCACCCTCTGCTGCCACTTCCCCAGCATGCTCATAAGCATTTCCTGTTCAGCCCACAGGTTAATTCCAAATTTGCTGCTCTTACACATCCCTGCCTCTCCTGAACTACATAGCAAGTCCTATTTTCAATCTCTGAACTGCATCCTGAAGATGTTTCATCATTTTAGAAAATGACCAGACAAAGTAATGGAGGAAAAACCCATTCTGGAAGCACAAGGATGCTGCTTGTGGAAGACAGTCCCTCCCATCAGATACTGAGAGGATACTCTGCAGAGACCTCACTGTGTGATTGCCTTGTATTTACACAACTCCACAGACAACAGCCCTCAGCTGATGTTGGAGACAAGATGTGAGGCTAGGGGGACATCTTTGATGTAATCTGGTATAAACATTTCATGCTCTGATCTCACCTCTGCTGTCACATGGGAAACAACAAACTGACAACTCAGGGATGTCAACAGCTTCCCTTTGCTAGCAAAGAAATGGGAAAAGAAAGAACACTTAGCAGTACACTATGAGGCATAAAGAAAACATCTCTCTAAAGCTCTAGCTCTCACTGTTGGTGCCTGAGTTAAGAATAAAGAAAGATTTTTGTTTACTCAAGGTTGTCACTGGGGGTAAGATTCTGCATATTTAGCAGCAGTCTCGTGGGTGCTCAGTCCATCCTCATGGTGTGTATTTCTATACAACTACTTATTCAGCTTGGAAAGCAAATCTGTATAAGCAAATTAGTATTTGTGTGGGATAGTGGTAATTGACTTAAACAAGATTTAATTCTTCAATATAATACCATTATGCTATAAGCTTTGTTGTGAAAATTAGGATTTGTACCATTTTTTCAAATCATGACTGACTTTTCCAACTCTGATCTGTAGTGTAGTTCAGTGATTCAGTCTAAATACACAAAAAAGGTTACTAAAAATATAGCAAGGCTTGACTAATAATCGATTTGCAGACTTCTAAGAGCTGTCATGACTTGTCAGTCTTAGAAAAGCAGGTAAAAATTAGTTTTCCACCACTAAACAGAGTCACAAATAGCAGTGGTTTCCTTGGAGACTTAGCAGCAGCTCTAAAAACACTGTACTTGCAGGAAAAGAGTGACTTATAAAGATACATTCCCTGTCCAAACTTTAATTAATCTCTTCTCTTAATAACATACATCCACATCAGCTGTGTGTATTTGGTGCTTACCTCAATACACTCTCCTCCCAAGTCCTCTTTCATGGTATATAAATAACATGTAGTGTAAATGTGTAACTTGCAAGGATTTTTTTCTGTACTGATTATAAAATGCAAAAATCATAATTCTATGGGAAAGTATTTATGATTTTTTTAAACATGTATTTTCCATAATTGCCTACAATGAGGAAAGTAACTGTCAGTTCAGGAGCTCTAAGGTTCCTGGCCTAAAAAATGCATTGCGTTGGAAAGAGCATTATTGTCTCCTAAGCAAACAACATGTAAATAAAACCTTGAATTCTCCCTTAAGGACAGAGATGACAAAAAGCCAACCCAAAGTGGCAGGAAGATAGTTATATCTCACCGTTCCTCAAAGTGTGCTGCTCGCAGCCTGGTAAGTCAGACAGAAGTTTTTATCATGTACATCAGTGGGTGCGTGCTGTCCTGCCTTCAAACACTACTCCCCGTCTTCTGCTCTGTATCGTGGAGAACAACCACCAGGGAGTTTGGTTTTGTCATCTACCACCATTTCACTGTTCTTCTACCTACTTTCAACACCAGAGACAGTAGAAGGCCACATCATAAGTGGCTCCTCAGTTTCCAAAGAGAATGTTTGCATTCTTTGTAAAAAGTGTTGGGGTATATCAATGTGTATATCAATCTGCATATCTAATAATTATATATGAGAGGAACATGACACATTATCTATAGATAAACATATTCAGAGTTAAGGAGCAATCAGCGCAAACACTAAAAATATTCCAATTACTTTGTCTAATTATAACTGAAAAGATAATCATTGCAAAGTGTCTTCAACAACTTAAGTAAAACGCAAGTAAGAAATTGCAGCTTGGTAAGAAACTACTTTCTTGATATTGCAACTGAAATAATTCTGCTTTCATATAATGAGTATCAGAAATTTTTAAGGATGGCAAAACATTTTTTAACAAGATGACCTAATTAAATGAAGTGCTGATTAAAGTTCTAAGGGCACACCACTAATAATTCCAAAGTTCTGACATTTCAGAGATAGAATTACAGGTTTTTAAGTCACAATATACTCAAGGAAAATGTTTCATACTTGGAAGACGAGATTGTCCAATCAATCACCTAGAAAGGAGAAAACAGACATTGCTGTTAGTGGGGATTAAGTTCCTTGTTGTATGACAATTAAACAACATACAACATAATACTCTTAATTTGGTTTGCTGTGGACCTCATAGTCCAGGGATTCATTTGACATCTGTTGCATGCATGAATCATTTCAGGCTTAGCCTTTTGGCACCATGCGAGAGAGCGTGTGTTCACCCTACGAGGCATCAGCATTATTTCATGAAGATTTCGCATGTGTTTCACATCTCTCATCTTTTTAGACTGTTAGATTTCTGTTTAAATATCAAGCACCTGTACGTACATGTTTGTGTGTGTACATACACTCCCTCCAGTTCGTTGTTCTCAGCTTCTTCTGCTGTCTTTCCTATTACTGAACACAGTGCTCAAGACACCAAGTACAGCACTTGCTTATTAGTTTATTTGGACTCCTATATAACCCTGTGTTGCCATTTCTCTGTTATCTTAACCAAACCTATACTTAAAACAGCAGAATACTGACTCTCTTTCAATCTCAGCACACACAGCAGTAGGCCCTAAATGGAATCTCTAATCTACATTGCTGTGACTTTGTAAATAGTTCATATTCTGATCACTGAAGCTGAACCCAACCCAATAATTTCCTTTAAGGTGCAGATCCTAAACAAAACCATTCTGCTTTTCAGGTCCAGTTTTAATGAAGGCACTTTTCACCAGCTCAGCTCCCAAATGGTCTAAGATTATCATCTTAGATGCTGACTTAATCACCTAAAACAATCTATTCTGATTCCATTTGTTGATTTTCCAGGGGTAAAAGTCTTTCCTCTGTGCTTCATTTTTTCACTTATAAAACAATGTAACTTTAAATAAAAGAAGATTATCACCTCTGCCCTATATATTTATTATCTGTTATACTTAGATCAGCCTTCCACATACAGTGAACAGGTCTACCACGTTGTGTCTACCAACTTCTCTGCTTACACAATGCACATTAAATTTTTACTGCTACACACATATATCAGAAAATCCAAAACCAGCAACACCAAGGAGCTAAGAGTGTAGAATCCTTGTCTTAAATCCGGTGGTTTCAGTAACCCATAAAGCAGAGTGGTTTGAAAAGCCTCACATAGAAGCCACATAAGTGCCTTTTGAAGTGGGTGACGCTTATAGAAGCATGAAGCCATGCAGTGATATATATGAAGAGACAGTGGAGGGTGGCTCAGGCTGGGAATCAGGCTGGCTTCTGCCACAGCAAGCAGAACGTCTCATGTTGGCTGGAGAGGCACCGAAATCTCAGTGTGCTCACAGCTTCTGAAGCCCTCATGGGCCAGAATTTTCCATGGCATTTCAGCACACCTTGGTTTAGCATTTTTTAATTTTAGTACAGTTTTGCACCACTTCTGCTCTTTAATATATATGTATATATACAACAGAGTTCACTGCTGTACTTTGTGCATGCAGCTCTGGTAATGGGAGTTATACAGACATTTCAATAGCTGAATAGATCTTGGTTTATTCATTCAAGTAGTCATCTCAATACAGTGGCATCCTTCCACCTTGATAGCCTGTAATTATAATAATAATTATAAAACATACAAATGATGTGTTTTAAAGTACTTCATGTTTGGCGAACTAATGTTTCAGTATTTTCTTTCAAGCTTAGACCTGCTGCTTGTAACGACACTCTTGGAATAGGACTTCATTTTGTGAACTTTTAAATCACAGAATGAGCGTGCCACTCATGGTTATTTATTCTAGTTATTTGCTATTCCTACTTCCCAGGCTGCACAAGCACAAGTTAAAAATCTCTTCAGACCTCTTAGCTGCATATTGTGTTTGTCACCTGAAACGCACTTGAAAACATTAAGCACTAATGTAATATCAATAAAGAATAAGAGGAAAGAAATCTAATTCTTCAACTTTTTATCTTCTCTTTGTGAGAAAAATATAGGCGCACAGCATCAGGACCCCTGATAAGCAGCTACATCTACCTCAATCAAATATACAGCTTGGAATTTAGTTCCATTTTCCCTCTTTACATGCTACTCACTAGGTTCATTGTTATTAGGAAAAATGTCCCTCAAAAGGGGAATACCTATTCTAATGTTCCTATCCCACCAAAATTCAGACTGACACACAGTTGGATAAGTGGGGGAAGACAGTGGGTGGGACAGTGTGACAAGGGATGCCGTCTCACTTCCCCTGAGAAAGCAGGGCACCCAGGGGCACATCTCAAGTGCCTGCATACAAATGCATGCATCTTAAAAAACAAACAGGAGGAAATGGAGTCACATACATGGATGCAGTGCATGGAAATCACAGGTGTCACAGTGATGTGGTAGAATAACTTGCACAGCTGGGGTGCTGTGATGGGTGGACGGATGAAGGCTCTTTAGGAATGATTGGCAAGGAAGACAGGTATGGGGAAGTTACAGTCTACACAAAAGCACACTTTGAATACCCAGAATTCTGCTGACAGACCCGTTGAAAGCTTATGGGTTAAGATTAGAGGGGAAGCCAACAAAATGGGGTGTCCTGGTATCTGTCTGTTGAAGCCTGCCTGGTAAATGCAGGCTGCTAAAGCCTACTTTAAGGCTTAGCACATGTATTCACAGCAAAGGGGAGAACAAGGAGTATGTGGACCTGACGATGAACAGAGCAGGTGACCTTGTAACACAGGACACAGAAAAGGGGTACTTAAAGCTTTCTTTGCCTCAGACTTTACTGGCAAGATCTGATTTCAAGTGTCCCAGATTCCTATGCCAAATAACATCATTTGGGGGGAGAACAGTAGTACTCACAGTAGACAGGTACTCTGTTTAGGACTACTTAAATAACCTGCACATATACAAGTCCATGGGACCAAATGAGATGAATCTGAGCTGGGCAATGTCACTGCAACGCCGCTTGCTATCATCTTTCAAAAGTGGAGGTCCATGTTGACCAAGAAAAAGTAAATCTTATGCTTATCCTTAAATCAGACAAGAAGGAAAATTTAGGGAACTCCAGGCTGGTCAGCCTCACTTCCTGAGAAAATTAAAAATCTTCTTGGAAGTTTTTTCCAAGACTTTGAAGGACAGGAAAATTAATAGGAACAGCCAGCAAAGACTTATAACTGGCAAATTTTACAGAACCTAACTGCCTTCTGTGATGACATGAGTGGCTTGGCAGCCAAGGAGGGAGAAGTGGATGTAATTCACTTTTAATTTAACAAGGCTTTCAACTCCATTTTCCATAGTTTCCCTGAAACCAAATGGGGATTTGGACCAGGCTAAATATGGGTGAAATTTCAAAGTGTCTGGGTTAGCTGCTAGGAATCTAACTGGTAGCCAGTTACAGGTGACACTTCTCAAAGGTCAATGTGAGGGTTAGCACCATCTAATATCTTTGCCAGTGGAAAATCAATGGAATGCTCTGCACCCTTCAGCAATGTCACAGCTCACACCAAACCAGGGGTTAAGGGTTGATACACTGGTGGGCAGGGCTGCCACAGACAGGGAGCTTGACAAGATGAAGGACTGAACTGGCAGGAATCTTATGCAATTGAACAGCCAAATGCACAGTCATGCATCTGGGACAGAGTAACCCCTTTCATTGTCACAGGCTGGGGAGTGCCTAGTTATGCAGCAGCTCTTCAGAAATGAATCTGAGGAACCCTCTGAAGACCTCATCCACCAGGCCAGGGCGAGTAGGGCTTTTTTGCCTCTGCTTATCATTAATGAAGCTACGTCTGGAGTACTCTGTTCAGGTTTGGCCTCCCCAGAAATAAACTAGAGTCCAGAAAGTGACCACTGAATGGTTGGGAGTGTGGGTTTGTTATACTTCCAGAGAAGCTAAGGGGAAACCTAACCAATGTCTTCCATTGCATAAAGGGAGGTTGGAGAAGGTTGAGCTGGACTCTTCTGAAAGATTCATGGGGGAAGGTGGAAAGTACCTGACACAGACTGCAGAAAGGAAAATTCCAGCTAGATATAAGGAAAACATTTTTTGCCATGAGAGCAGATAAGTGCTGGAAAAGGTTGCCCACACAGGTTGTAAAATCTCCGTCCTTAGAGATGTTCAAGAGTGAACTGTAGAAGTCCCACAGTAACTTGATACAACTTTTAAGTTAGCCTTGCTTTGAGCAGGAGGTTGGACTAGGTAATCTCCTGGAGTCCTTTCCAACCCAATTTTTCCATTATTATAGCATGCATCGTTTTTATCTGATTCCAAATGTATGTTCTTTATTTGTGGATAAATCACCACGTACAAAGTTGGTGTCTGTTAAATAACAGCAATAATATGTGAATCGTGCATCATTACCACATGGAGCTAATGCTTCAGACCCATAAAAGAAGTGGCACTTCCCTGAAAGAAGTTGCCAATCAAATGCTTTAGATCTGCTCATCCAAAACTATTGTCATTTGTCCACTGTGTCATAGCGAAACAGACAGTTTAACTTGTCATTATGAACTATGTCTTCCTAGCAGATGGAAGCAAACACAGGCAACCATCTGTCCATCCTAAATTTATGGAACTGCAAAATCACAGGATATTTCAGGCTGGAAGGAACCTCAGGAGGCCTCCAGTCAAAACCCTGCTCCAAGCATGGTCAACCATGATATCACATGAGGCAGTTCAAGGGCTTTATCCAGACTGGTCTTGGAAAATCTCCAGGAATGAATGGAAATTACAGCCTCTCTGGGCAACTGTTTCACTGCTCAACTGTTCTGCTGGTGAGTAAGTGTCTCTTTATGTCCAGCTGTAATCTCTCTTTTAAATTTATGTCCATTGTCTCCCACTATGCACCACTGTGAAGAGCCTGGTTCTTTGTCCTGCAGGCCCTGCCGGGTTGCTTCTAGGTCCACTGACGTTGTCTCTTCTCTAGGCTGAACAAGCCTGGCTCCTTCAGTTTCTCCTCACTGGGCAAGTGCTCTAGCCCTGATCATCTCAGTGGCCCTCCACTGAACTTCCTCCAGGTTATTAATGTTTTTCTTTATTAAGAGCCTGAAACTGGATGCAGTGCTAGATGCAGTGTAATACCAAATCACTTCCCCTGACCTGCTGGCTCTGCTCCTATTACAGCCTAGGATGCTATTGGAATTCTTTGCTGCCAGGAGACATTCTTGGCTCATGTTCAGCTCACTGCCCACCAACACCTGCAGGGCCTTTTCAGGAGAACTGTTTCCCCCCTATAGGCAGTCCCCAGTCATATCATTCCAGAGGCTACACCTTTCTGCAGGACTTTGCATTTGTCCTTGTCAAATTTCACCTCCTTGGGGTCATTGATAAAGACATGAAATGTTATATAGGTCTTAGCATAGTTCCCTGTGGTATTCCAATTGTAAGCAGCCCCCAGGTGGAGTACAGCCTTCTAATCAATACCCTCTGAGTCCAAGGAGACAACGAGTTTTTATCCATCTAGTTGTTCACCTAATCCAGATCATAATATCCTGACTTGCATTCAAGAATACTGGGGGAGACAGCATTGAAAGCCTTGCTAAAGTTGTAGCAAAGGACATCCATTGGTCCCTTCTCATCCACAAACCCAATCACTTTATCACAGAAGGTGATCAAATTGGTCATGTATGGTCCACTTGTGGTAAATTCATGCTGACTGCTCCCCAGTCACCATCTTCTCTTTCATACGCCCAGAAATGCTTTCCAAGAGGACTTAATTCACTGCTTTTCCATGGACAGAAGTGAGGTGGTCCTTCCTTAACATTTGTCTTTCTCCAGCCATTGGGGACTTTCCTTGATCTCAATGACTGTTTTTACTTTAAAAAAATACATAATTTTTAATCTACACCTGGAATAAATCAGCTTGAAAATGACAACATCTACAGTTTTCTAAAGAAAGGTGTGGTTTTTCTAGCTGGAACAGAGCAGCATGTCCATAGGAAAAGGCATTCTAAACTTATTGATTTTTTCATCTAAGGATCCTTTGAGTCAGCCAAGTATTTCAAATATTAAATAATTTGCGCTTTCCCTCATTACAGGACAATAGCTTGCAGATGCCTGAATTCATAGGCATATGAAATAGATATATTCACCCTAGCTGCAGCTTTTCTAAAACGACCTAACTTACTTCATCATTTAAAAACCTCTCTCACTATTTCCTTGTTTGATTTTAGCAGTTTAGATGATGCAGTCTGCTCTGGTGGGTTATTTTTGGTTTTAATATAGAGAAAGAAGTAACTAATGATACGTAATGGATCTAAGAATATCTATGGTAAGAATGTTAGAAAGAAAATAAATCAATTTGTTGAAAGACTTGTGTGTGATTTGATTGAGAAATAGAAAGTAGTCAGCAGGAATACAGGATGTGTATACAGAAGTATGAGAAGAAAAACAAAATTGAGAAACTAGTGGAAATGGCCATAAAACCAGAGATAACAATCATACTGTAAGAGTGATTGTGACTGAAATCCAAATGTTTCAGTTTGTGTTGCTTGAGAAGATGAGAAATAAAGGAAAAAGGTGGAAGAATGTTAGAGTAACTTCCATCCCAGAACTGCTTATCACTTGAGCATCAATTGAGAAATGAAGAATTTTAGGAAATCTACCAAGTTTCAAGAGTGATCATACTACTAGAAACTTTTATTTGATGAGGAAGGGAGTACGGTCATCTGACCCTTTTACTCTGAGGTAAAGAGTATAAAGTGCTTGAAAGCATATTTTGGAGAAATTTTTATTGAAGTGTTAAGGTAGAAGGAAACTGGTTACATTGCAGCACAGGTTTATTAAATGTAAATTTTAGCAGAATGACCTGCCAACTTCACATTATAAGCTACCATCTTTCTAGCAAAGGGAAATGTCCTACATATATTTTACTTGAGTTTTGATGAAGCATGATACGGTACCAAAAATGACAGACTTATTATAATGGAAAAGATAAAAAAAACATTACAGAAGAACTGTAGAATGCATGAGGCTCTGGTTAAAAGGAAGATGATAGAGAGTAGTGCTAGAAGGGAAGGTATATGTTGGAAGGATACTAACAGTGAGTTCCTCCAGGTCAGTTCACACCCTTAGGATGGGAATCATGGGACAGAATTTTTTTGACATTGTCTTTTGAAACACTGGCACAAAACAAAGTGTGTTGATGGAATTCATTAGGACATATATTAGGATACAAAGGTGGATAATGAAACCATGCCGGAAGCTGGACTGAACAAATGGGCCAAATTCAGTGGTGCAGTATGCAAGGACATCCACTTGTGGCCTGTTAAGAGGGGTGTTGCTGTACAGGTGGCAGTGTCTGTTTAGGAGGAGGACATGGATGGCATTTTCAGGAAGGGCAAGAGTCACCAAGCATAATGCAGACACAATCATAGGATGCATCAGCCAAGATACATGGGAGTAGACAAATATTCCTACCATCAAATGACCTACAGTTGAGATCTGATTTGGAGCACTGGGTGTGGTGGCCAGCTTGTACTGAATGGAGCAAGCCAAGAATGTGCATGTGAGCTCTTACTCATACCAATAGAGCAACACATCTTTTGAGAATTGTATCAGCTTTGGCCTACTTGCCCACAATAGTGTCCTGCACATGTATGTTCACACACCCAAATGCACATACGCAAGCAAAAGACACTTTAGGGGAATGTATGCTTTACCTCAGATTTAATGGAATTAAGCATCTAAACAGTTTTGATGCCTTTGAAAATCTGTGTCCTTTAAGTTCTGAATACATTTAAAAAAAAAACTGGGCTCTAATGCCTAAGATGCCATTAACAGGCTCATAATGCCCACAGAAGGAAAAAAAAAATACTGAATGACCTAACCTACTCCACTACCAGGAAAATCCACTTAAACCAAGCTGGTTTTAAATAGGCTTAAGTCTGTGCTTCCAGCGTTTTTCTTAGAGAACTACTACACAGTTTAATAGGTCCAACTAATGTGCTCTGAATTCTATCTTGGAGTTTAAAAAAAACCTTGTATGCTAGTAGTCTTCTCATTAGCTTTTATATCCAGCCAGCCAGTGCAATAGTTGAACATTTTAATGTCTCGAGGTTTCTTCTGACCAGGCCTGGCTTCACACTTACTGAAAAAACACCTGAAGACACTGCAATAAGCCTAGTACAAATTGTTAATATACACAGCTCATATATGCAAATAAAGGGAAGTGATTTGTAACAGAGTTTATTCATAGAATGACTTGGCTAATTAAAGTACACCTTTTTCTTACTACAGTTCATGGACACCATTACTGTAATGCAGGCAGCATCAAGCAGTGAGGGCAAATGAGCCTGGGGAGAAAAATATGACACATTTGCATCCTTTAAGTCCTGTGGCATTTTGGCTAATAGAGGACAACACGCTGCACTCAAACAGGTCTAAGAAAGAGATCTAATACCTGAAATATATTAATAGATATCTAATGCCTTTGAATTGTAAGTATTGCTTCATGAAACTGCATGCATTTGTATTATGGATCTTTATGAAAGCATGTCCCAACGTAATACAATAATTGTGCAGTAATAATACAGTACATGTAGCCAATGTTTGCACTTTTGAAATGTTAACTAAATGATATAATCCTTGGTAATCCTTATTTTCAAGCTTTACCATCACAGTTTGTGTGTTAAAATGTATCAATTTTTTTTAAAAGTATAACACATTAAAAAACTCACTTTAAAAAGATGTATGGATTTAATGGTTTCATTGACATAAAGAGGAAAACCAAATTATACTAAAACTGGGATTTTTGGGTGAATCCTGGTGATGTACTTTTTACACACATCAAGACTCTCACCTGACTCTTTACATCCTTGTAAATTTCAACATACCATATTAGAATATATATATCTTGGGTAGGTTTTGGTTATTTCATTCCTAAATTACTGATGAAGTAGAATATTCAATTGCTTATTCAAGTCATTGTTCTGAAATTTCTAACACCTGTCAACTTCTTGCAGTTATGTATTATGCAGGTTCTTCCCCAAGGTTCCCAAGAAAAATTGTTTAATCCTTAAAGTTTTCAGTAAGTCAGAAATATGTAGCACTACTGATCTGTAAATAAACAATCACAGCAAATCTTGGAACAATCAAGCAGGAAAACAGGTGTGTTGAACCTAAAGGCTAAAATTCCTTTAAATCATTCAAAAGTAGATAAACTTTCCAATCATCATTACAGATTGTGTTGTGGTCGTTTAATGGAATCTTAAGTAACTGCAGCGTTCATATTCATCTAAACAACAGAACACTCAGATTATATGAAATATTCCCACTACGGCAAAATACAATGAAAAAATGGAGTGGTGCTTTCTTTTAACATACAGTTTTGAAAAGGACAAAGTAAATAGATTACAAATGAGAGGTAAAGAGAATGGTCAGCACAAGATTAGAGCACATTTAACTAGAGATTCTTAGTAATCCACTGCCTTAAAGAATGTGTGGCAGCAGTGCTTACTAATTTCTAGAGTTTCACCCCCAAGCATGGTGTTAGGCACATGCTCTGTGTCCATCCCATACAGCTATAACAGCATTATACATACATACATACATACAAAAACATTGCACCGCTGCTTCTTTGCTGAAAATGTTTATTGAAAACAGAGAATGGTGACTATTTTGTCATTTATTTTGGTTTGTTTAGATTCTGACTGAATCTGTCCAAAATTATGGAGATATGGTTCTCACCTTCTCAGAGGAATTAGGTGATCTCCGGCTTAACATGTAAACGTGGCGGGGGGGTTTAAAGATGGAAGCGTTAACAGTAGTTAAGCATCTGATATTCCTCAAGCAGATCAAACACTGTCATCCAAGGGTACAGAACAAATCATTCTTATAATGACTTGGATATCCTTTGTCACCAGGAAGGGATTGCCTTCCTAAACCAAGGCTAAGTACATGAACTGTACCACGCCAGCCACACACTATGAATTGGTCTGAGAGGTCCTAAAATTTCAAAACAGCTCTGGCTGGCCTGTATCCATTCATCAGCAACATAAATTTTACTTAAATGTATATTTAGTGGGCCTATGTGCAATGTTTACTTCTCATTCTATGTTTTTAAGTAGTAAAAACCCCTCACTCTTTAAGTAGAGCTTTCCTTTCAAGCCAAAATGACCAATCCAAGATACAAATAGTCAATAGGAAATAATAACACCAATAATAAAAGACATCCTATACATTGTGAGTTAGAAGAGTAGGTTTTTAGCATGTGAAAATTTACAGTAGGTTTTCATTGCTGTTTTGTACATAGTGGCAAAATCTCTGTCATCTGATTACTAATTAAAAAAAAAAAAACAACAAAATCCTGTATCTCACTCAAGGGCATACAAAAAAACCACCCCAATCCACCATTCACATTGTCTCCAAAAAAATGTTTCCCTATTTAAAATGGTGGTATTGCATTAAACTGGCTTTGCCAGTTTTGTATACCATAAAAATAAGGGTTATGAAATCTTATTTAAAATAACTGCATGCAGGAAGAAGGAAATAAACTACGTTAATTTAATCTTCTTTCCTAAATGTTAACAGCAGTGTAAAAATGGATGCTCTCATCCTTGTAATCAGTTGCATGGTGCACAAGGGCAGCAGTCTCTGGTGCCTCATCTGTGAACTAATCTTTCATTTCATAGCAGATCTTTCCATATCAAACAACACAAATGACTTAATTTGCATGACAGGATTTGTAACGGGGCAAATCTAGTGTCAAAGTCGATTAAAGATTACACCGGAGAACTATCATAATCAGTACTCTAATGAGCCTAAATAGTACATGTAAAGTCTCCCCTTTTTGCCATTCCAGTCATGTATAAAAGGGAATGTGTTTCTTTTCATCGGTGAGCCAGTCCTTTGGTTTGCACATTACGCCCTACGTTGAGCTAAAGTCATGTCAGTCTGGTTTCAGAGGGAGAGAAAGGGAAATAATAAAGCAAACATCACTTCACAAATGACATTGCTTGGTATAAGCCAACGTTTGAAGCCCTTAATTCTTCTAATCTGCAAAATAGTCAATGCTAATGGGTTTTTGCCTTTGTGAAAGCTGATGCATAGAAAGAAAAACTTTAATGAGCTGCCTGGGTTGTATGCTTACAGATACCTGTCAAATGTCTGTCATCTTAGCTATCGTTGAGGCATTATAAAGAAAGTAAGAAGGAAGGAACGACAGTATTTGTACAAGCATTTTCATGCTAAAATGGCACAATTTTCTTCCTGTCATAATTTCATTGTATCTGAAAGTCAGAAAAGCTTAACCCTTTCAATAGCACATCCTGTACAGAGTATCACACATAATGTTTGAACTAGCAGCTTTAAAAATAGCGTTATGGTTTTGTAAACAGCATCTTTTGTTAAATTTGTTTCATAAAACTGAATTATCTGTATTTTTAAAAATGTGACAACAAATTATTGAAATCAATTGCTGCGCTTTGGGAGATCAAGAGTTTGCTAAATGTAACAAACCCTCAGCGTGAGAGTCTGTCATCAGAATGATTCCCTTCTGAGTTCTTAATGTCATACCCCTTTGTGTCTTTACGCTGGCAATATGAATAGCAACACACAGAGGCCAACAAACTCTTCTATTCTTACTTTCTCTTTTATTAAAAGAAACGGGAATTTGAATGCATCTTATTACAAGCACACCTGCTAACTCTGCTGTTCTAAGTTGTAGTTAAGTTGAGCCAGCCTTACTTTCAGATGTTTATAATAAATGTAAAAAAAATGTTTATGAACTGAAGTCACATATTCGGAAGTCTTTGCCCAGGTGTGCCAATTTGCCTATTTCTCTGTCCAGATTTATGGTCCACCCTCACTGTTTCCAAGTAATTGAGGCATCCCAAGCGTGTACATTTCAATGCAGACCTACGTTTCCCCCAGTCCACGTACCAACCTGTAGTTTGGGGCTCTGCACATCCTGTAAATTTGAGTACAGCTTTGGCATTCAGGATCAAAAACACGCTTAGGTGCACGCTGAAATCTGTTCATGCACAGAGCTGTTTGTAGAATCGGGGCCTTCATTTGGACAGAAGACATACAAGGAAAGCAGAGAAAGGGCACTTTTTTTGAGGCATGCCTGCCGAGGCCAGCAGACAGCATGACTAAGGGTTGTGGTGGCAAGTGCCACCGTCTTGCTGCATGTCTCTGGGTAAGTCTCTTAGACTCAGTGTTTTGGCACCCACAATGTAAAGCAGGATAAATGTTCTGAGCGCTCTCTCATGAGTGCTTGGAAGCCTCATTTATTCCTGCCTGCAAGTCATTTTGGTGATATTTTTGCTTATTCTATCAAGCTGTCACCGTTGGTACTTCAGGGAGGCATTTTTGTTATTGTTCTGTTCTGTCTCTGTTGTTGTTTTTACCTGTACTTGTCAATCCTCATTCTGGGGGCTGCAATACTGTGTCAGGGTGTACTAAGGCATGACACACTTCAGTGCATCTTAAATATTCTTAAAAGGCCTCAGGCACTGACTCATACGCTTTCATTGAGCCATTACAACCCAAATAGAAGAACTTTAATGGGTGCTTTAATGGGAAGCATCTGTATTGCTTCCAAAGGACTCACTGGGAGCTCACTGATAGTATCTTTCCTGCTTCTGCTGCAGGTGACGATCTCAATGGAACATTTTTTTTCCCTCACACTCTTTTTTTTTTTTCTTTAAGCAAACTCACACAGAGAAGAAAAACATACAGCAAAACAATTTAAGTGGCTTTAAAGTTTCAGATTAAACAAACAAAACCAAGGAACAATACTTACAGCTGAACTTTTTCACACAACCTGTATTGGGTGAAATATGTGCTGAGGTTTCCCAATACTGACATATCTTACCTAGAAGTGTAATGTGAGTAGGGAATCAGTGGATTTAGGGCAAAGGAGCTGCATTACCACCATACTTGCTATTCTCTCGCTTAAGCTATAACTTACAAGTATAAAGCATCCAATAACTCTTAATATTTAACATCACTGAATGTCAGACGTTCCTATACAGAAAGAGCAGCAAAACAGAAAGGTAGGGAGAGGGAGAGGAGTTGTCCACACAGAACTGGTCGATCTAATTATTATTATTTTTGCTATTTTATGCCACTACTTTTAATTTAGGAAGCTTTCAGATACTCTGGGGAGAGGAACCAGCCTTCAGGGGGGGAAATACAGCTCCCTCTAAGGCCACTTTAAAACCACAGTATCCTGCCAAACTATCCCAAAACTGAGAAGCAGGGGGGCTGGGGCAGGAAAATCCCAGCATTTTCCCAGAGGTGGTGTTTTCAGCCCGTCAGTCCTTGCATCCCAGCCTTGCTGACGGTTCCTTTCCCAGTGTGTGCCAGGCACAAGCGGCAGCAAAGGAGCCAGCCCAGGAGCCCTCATGTCCCAGAAGAGACCTGGACCTTCCAGCATATCACCTGCCAGTCCTCCAAGGCGGGCTCCTTCCATGCACCGCGATGGTGTGACAAACACACCTACTTTGAGGGGAAACATATAGTTATTAATCACTCCCTATTTAAGCTCAAGCACACTGAGCACTGAATGATCACTCTTGCCTCCTGACTGGGATGCTCCGTATGGCAGCCGCGGCACTCGCACCGTAATCTGGAAAGCTGAACTCTAAGGCGTTGGCATACAAACGTAAATAACATACATTAGCAGCGCATGTTTAGCCTGACTTGGATTTCATCCACTTTCAGATATGAATTATTCATCCCCCATCTCCCTCCAATTGTTCTTTTAATTCATATCGCAGTTGTTAAAAGGTTAGAAGCCACGTTACTGAATAATCCTTTACTGTTTCCCCGTGGCAATTTGTGCCCAATTTTTGCAGATTTCAAGCCTCCGCCATCCCTGCCGCAGAGTTCATTTTTATTGCAATTCCTGGCTAGCCTTTTCCCCCCGAACACTACCTCCCTGACCTAACTGCTATACCTCTGATCCCATGCACCCCAGAAGCTGTCACAAGTCTCCCTCCTTCCCAGGAGTTGAACACACAATAGAGAATAGGCCCTGGCTGTGAGGTTCAGCAGCCATTAACCCCTACCAGCTGTTCCTGCAGGGAGCCTTCTGTGGCTGAATGTCCTTTCTCTGCGGAGGCCCTCATTTCCACTAATCTAACTATTGTTGGGTAGGAATGCTGACAGGAGAAAAGAAATTTTTCTTGTGTCCATGCAAGTGTGTGTATCCATGTGTAAGTGAAGGAAGAGTGAAGGCTAATTTCTATAGTAGGCATGAATGGAAGGATTGGGAAAAAAAACTAGTTAAAATGTGTTTACTTGCTTAAAAGGCTCAGTCAATTTAAATAATTTCAGTAGTATGCTCTATTTTGGGGGGGGATGGGAAAGAGGAAACAAGTTACTATTATCATTTCATGCAAATGCTGCTGAGAGATTCCCCTGCATATCCTAAACAATTCTTAAAATGTGAAAATAGGACAAGCGTATGAATAGAAACTGAGAAATGAACTGAAATGCATTGCACCAAAACCTCATCTTTTTAAAACAACAGACCTGGGCATCCAAAGAGTTACCTTTATTTCACATCGATTATCCATTTTCAGTAGACCGATGATTCAGACTGTCTTGAAATACACAAGATGTTTGTCAGGTTTTATTAACAAATTCAGGATTCTGTGCTAATATTTTCAAAAGAAAACAAAATCAATTGGGAGGAAAAAAACATTTGATTTAAAGGATCAACATTCTCAGATAACTAAACTGAACTCCTTACATCTCTCGCAATGGCATCGTTTCTCATCGCATTTTAAACTTGCAACTTAAAATATTTTCATGCAACACTAGTAGACATAACATACTAAATCACAAATTAGCGTTAGTGTTGCCTTTCCTTTTCAAGCCACATAGGTGAAAGAAATATCAAAAATTCAATTAGCAAGAAAGAAAACTGTTTTATTTGCTAGAAAACTGCATGCCACTTTAAGTTTTAATTAATTCATCCTTTTCTCTGAAAAGATGGATAACAGAAACTGTTTTGAAATTTAGTGCTCCGTTTTATCACTTGATAAAGTTCAGCAAAATACAACAGTTGGTCTAGTTCAAATCAAATCAGAAATAATTCATGTAGAAATATATTTTCTGGGCAATTAGACTGTATCGTAGTAGGGCAAATGTCTGATATAATAAAGCTCTACTTTGCATCTGTTCCTGTGTCTAGACGGCTGCAATTACTAGTCCTTACAACAGCAGCAGCAAGATAAAACACTGCTTACAGGTTATAGCTATTAAAATTCAACATTTTCTTTCTTTGCCCCCCCTTTATTACCTAAATCATTTGATTGTTATAAAATTTAATTTAATTTAATGAAGTTGCACTTTCCTCATCTTCAATATGAACACAAACAAACAAACAGTACAGAATCCAGCTTATTGTATCTCCCCAACATTAGCTGCCGTGCATGGATACTGGTCTCATTGAAGTTAAATATGTGCAAATAATGCGTGCTCAGGACCCAAATGGCAGAAATGGCTCTGTGGACAAAGTGAGGACCTGAAGCCTCATGACTATCAATCTGGCATCCTTCAAAGGCACTATACAAAAACAAAACAAAACAAAACAAAACACCATGCTACATAGTGGAGAATACATATTCCCGATTACTGCATTTGAGGGTACATTTGTAGGTAGATTGGTAGATTTATATCCTCAATAAAAAGAAAACCATCAGTCAGCCAAAGACAAATGTAAGGCCATGCACAGCCCTGCATCTACAGGTTGAACCCCTGCTGACATCTCAGGACACCAGCAGGAGCTCTGCCTCTGCACTGAGGTCTCTGCTCCTTTGCTAGAGAGAGACGCCAGCCATCAGTAGGGTGTGCTGCGCCAGCCATACTTCAGATGTTGTACACCAAGTAATATGGGCTTGGATGAAATCAAATGTAAAAACAATGGGTCTAATCCTTGAGGTCACATGGAAGTAACACTTCTTCACAATTTTCACTTACTGAGTACACTGAAGGATTATTTCAGCAGGAATTTTGAAACTGCAGCTTTACACAGTTCATGGGCATAAACAGTTTCTGGTGTTAATGAAACTGCTTTCTCCTTTAAGTTCTCCTTATAATTACAATGTTTCTGGGTTTCTAAGCAAACCTGAGAAAATTTTAAGTAGGGCTTTGTTTAGACAATCTAAGATATTAAATCACAGTCTTGAAACCCTGCAAAGAATCAAGCACAGAGCAATAAATGGCATTTGAGAAATATTTCATGCAAAGAAAGACATTCATTGAAACAAACACAGGTCTCCTGGGTAAATTTGGAAATAGCAAACTGCAGAGTATGTTGTGCGCTGGCGGAATATGGTGGTAGTTACAGGACCCCAGACACAACTTTAACCAAGGCATACCATCATAAACAGCAAATCGATACTGCGTGAGGAGTCATCCATTTGTGGCTATTCCTATTCAGGCTTTGTTCTTACCACATTCATATACTGCATTGAGGGAGGCAGTGTCTATGCTTACATGACAGACCTTCAAGGGACACTTGGATGGTGCAGGAGACATTTTTTGTGCTGTTTGGAATAAACTGAGTTCATTGACTAGGCCACAGGCAGAGGCCAGCTATGTGACTATAACCTTCCTCCCCCAACTTCTCCCAGCAACTTTACACGTCTAATGTGTCTGCAGGATTGCACCTTTGTTAAATAGCCTGCCTTCTTAAGCCCTGAGATTTCTGTTTAAGGGCAAATGTCACTTGCAATAAGATCATGTTTTAGATGGGGCAGAGCAGCCCCCATGTAGAATATAAAAAGAAAACCAGAAGGTTCTGTAACCCTGTTTGAAAGAAAAGCATAGACTGTACTTTCCAGTTTTGGTGACTCAACCGACTACCAAGAGACTGTCTGAAGTTGACCCATTAACAGTCTGAAATAAAGCTACCACACAGTGTTTGCAAAGATACAACATGCTTCTTCATCCTCATAATGGGTATTTTATGATGAAATTAACTTCCTATCTAAGAAGCTGGAGTTTTTCATCAATGTTTCAAAAAATGGTGATGGACCATTTGTTGCACCTGTGTAGCTTCTCACACAGGGAGTGTCGCAGAAGGTTCCACTTGCAGAACAAGTATCCAGCTGCCAGGTCCTCAGTACCAACATGTCATATTCCTAAAAGGGAAGAACTCTGCTCTTGAATATCCAGTAAGGTAATGATACTATCTAATAGGGCCACATTATCTTCATCTTCATTTCACTTGCAGTGAATAGCACAGAATATGGCTTTGTTATATGAATCTAAACTGACATTCCTTTGGAATGGCTTACCCAATATTTTATGATATATATTTCATTTAAATTATATAATCTGTACTTCGAATATGGCAAAACACAGGGAAAAGCACTGTGCCAGAATTTAGACTTGTTTTTCGCGTGTTCTTACTTTGTCAGGATAATGTGTGAGTGTAACTCAGTCTGCAATGAACTTGGAACACCAGCTCTCAGAGGTATGAATTGCCCAGCCACATTATTCCTGATCCAAACAAACACATGCCTCTGTGGCTCCAAATCTGATTTTTATTTCCTCCCATACTCCAGAAGTTGTTATTTTGCAGCAGGTTGTCACCCAGCTCTTTGCTACATGACTCGTCACCCTTCTGAGGTCTGCCTGCAGCTGCCTCCACCTTGTATTTCAGCTCATGCCTGCAAAGTTTGGATTTCAGCACAGGTTACTGTCACTGCTCTGCCACAGGAGTGGGAAGGGAGAAGGAGAGTGACTGCCCAGCTCTCTGCCAGCAAGTAACAAGATGTTACTTGGGTGTACCTTGACCAAACTGTTTTCTAGTGATGGGGTTTTTTTCCAACTCTGTGCTGCAGTACTGTATGAGAGTTTGGTGATGGGATGGGTGAGGTCACTCCTGAGAAGCTATGCTAAGACCACTGACGGATATTGAAAGTTAACATATTAAAGAAAGCACCAGATGTTGATGATCTGTGCAAAGGCAAATAAAAATCACAGTGGTACGTGCTGCCATCAGATCAATGGCAATAGGATGATCAACACATATGCTAGAAGTAAAGGAGGGGCTGTCAAAATTAGAAGTCTGCCTAACTTGTGGCTGGGTTGTTGAGGTGGGAGTATGCACATTAGGAGGAGGTGGAGAAGGGCTGGTCACTGCTAAAAAACTGCCTGACTGTGATTAGACAGGTACAAACAGAAAAATGAGGAAAGCCTTGGCTAGTTTCTGAACAGGAGTGTTCAGCTAGCTATTGAATCAACTGACTGGCTTCTTACACATCCTGCTGTCCCTTCCCCAGCTCTGTTTCTCTTACTGACTGCTATTTGAAGTGTAGTATTTTCTTAAATATAACAATTTAAGAAAATAATGTTTCAGGAAATGCTGACATGTCAAATTTTCTGCTTTTCAGGGGTAATCAGAACTGAAATGGTGCTTCTGCGCCTTTTTTTTTTTTTTAAACAGGATGTTAATGGATTTTCAGTCATGAGGCACAAAATTATGACATTAAATGTCACCTGATGTTGAAGAAAATACAGACCCTGTTCAAAAAGAATTGCATTAAAACCAGAATTCTCCCCATGCTGCTTTCTATCAGGAAGTCTGATATTTCATTTATCTTTTGTGTGTTTTTAAACACATTAAGTACAAAGCCAGAATGCTGTTTTTCAGAGACTACTGGCCTGGTAATCTGTGCTATTAGTAAAAAATTCTAGCAAGACATAGCTCGTAGTAAAGTATCCTTCGAGCAGTGTCCAGCTCTGGGAAATTTTGCCCCCAGGGTATTGCCTGCTGATCTAAAATGACATTGAAATGTACTATAAAATATTTTCTAAACTTGGGCTAACATCATAGATAGAATTCCAAGTTGTGACATACATTATTAACCTCATTTCACGAGCAGGAAATCAACCCGTATCTGTTCCATCAATTCAGAGTGTGCATGGGTCCAAAAGATACATGCTCTGTGCTAACTTTGTGCAACTGTTATTTTGTTTAAAATGGTGCTAAAATATAACCACAAAATTGTATTTAAATAACTTATTAAATGGAAATACCCACATACCATCTATAGAGACATCATCTGAATTTACTACGGATTTCAAACCACTGCACCCACACCCTGGTCATTAACAATCTTACCTAAAATTTCTGCATACATTCTGCCATTTGTCACTTTTAGAGATCCATCTTTCAAATCCTTGCATGCAATTCTTTTCACAAACTAGCATCCCCAGGAGGCTAATAATAATGTCCTGGATATTACTGAATCAGTAGTTTGTACTAACACAGGTTTAGAGTTTTGAAACAGCAGAATAAGAAATCTCCCCAGGCAATAAGCAGTTCCTACTTGTGGAAGGTCTGGAGATAAAATTGCTGGTTTTACTGCTGCTCACTATGAAATAAGTAGCCCAGGTCCCTCAGGAGGGGTTTAAAACGAGTTTTAAGTACTTTGTTACCATTACTTAGAGCTGCAGTCATAGTCAGAGAATAACTGACCTCAGAGATGCCTTTAAAAACCTTTCATATTGCTAGTATAAAATAATCTGTTTTGTACGACAGATGAAGAGATACAGTCACGTAAAAAAGAACTACATAGTTTTTGCTACTCATAAGTAATACACACACACAGAATCAGGTTCTTGATAGACTTTAATGAACATATAGATTACAGTAGCATAATCTTACTTGCTCAAATGGTGATGATATTATGCAACATTTATTTCAGGTCATGAAATCACTGTTGAAATTCCTTTTTAAAAACTTTTAGGTCAACTGCTTTACTCTCAAGATCTGTATTCCAAAATATCCAGATTTTGTATTCTAGTGGAAGAACACAATGAAATATATTTAGAAAAGTGAATAAAACATTCAAGATGACAAACAGGGGACTTAATTCTCTGAGAAATTAGACACACTGTTTTGTACTAAGCATTAACACAGAGTTATATGGTGAAAGTAACCTAATTCCAGTTACTATCTTTTTATTTTCAATTTCTCCTGACATCAATAAGCTCATAGGAGATATTTCTAGTGGTGGACAGAAAGCAACTTTCCCGCCCTGTGAGAATTTTGGCTTTCAAACTGGTTTCCCATTGTGAACTTAAAGTTAAAAAGCATTGAATTCTCATTCAAAAAATACTGTAAAGAAATGAAGTGCATTAGGATACAGTGCTCTCTCTGTGTTAAGTAATCCAAAACATTCTACTTTGATTTTGACCTTTTCATTTGGGGAGGGTGGTATTTAAAGTATAAAATAGCTAATATTTCAAAACAAAGCCCATGAAGTTTAGATTTTTCAAATGCTTAACAAGGTTGTTTTGACAAATTGGGAAGTGTTTCTTTCAAAATATTTTAGAATGAAGATTTACTGAGAGCAACAATTCCCTCCGTTAATTTCACCAGTTCTGAATTTTCCGGTAACTGAAATACCAGGTCAGAAAATTATTAATGTGCTTTACTTTTTTCTCAGGTTTTATTGTCATCAGAAACACCAAATTAAAATATAGTCTTGCACTGCTGATCATAATTAATTCCATAACAACACAAGAGGTTACAGGCCACTTTCACACTGGAGAAAAATGTCTTAATACTATGAAGCTGTACTGTTGAAGCTGAGAGATGTTAGCAGTCATACAACAGATCCCAACCATACGTATTTGCTGATATTCCTCTGCTAAAAAGAGCATCTCAGGCTCTGACCAAGTCTGAAACTGGAGATTTCTGGAATCCATCTGATGATACACACACAAGATGTGCATTTTTAAGCGCACTGCTGATGCATATGGTTGGGCTCTGTTGTGACTGCTGTGTTGTATAAGGCTAAGTATGCATGCAAACAGCCAACCTGCTTTTCCCCAACTGATCTCTTTGTCTAGCTAAAGTCCAACATTGCATGGGTTGTTCCCCTGCTGACCGTGTGTGGCTTGTTGTTTAATTTTGCTGCCATTCCTGTGCTGGTAACACTTTCCTGTAAGGCGAGGCTCAAATATTTACCCATCATGAGGCTATGGGACTCTTACTGGTCTACATTTGCATCACCTCTGCCTCCATAGCCCCTTTACCTACCAGCCCACGGGCAAACGTGCACACACATACCCTGCAAGCAGAGATAGACGGACAGACGGACAGAGTCCCTGAGCAGACATTCTTTAAATTCCCTGCTTCGCATGGGCTCATAGATCTTTAGAAAGCCAGTATCTTTCAGAAAGCATTATATCTAAGAAAGGGGGGGGGGGGGGGGGAATACAACTATTAAAACGCACATACACTGCTGGCACTGTTGTGACAGCCAGCAGTATCGGCGTCAGTCAATTATCTTCACAAATGCCTCTTGTGCTAATGAGCACTCACAAAAATCACCAGACTTTTCTGGCAAGGAGAAAAGATCAGTTTCATTGCTTGCAGAACTAATTCAGTGTACAAAAGTGAAGGCTCCACCATCACTGCCTCTTTTACTGCTCCTTTTGTAAAGGCTTTTGATGTGCACTGAAGAGATCGGTCTGTGTTTGGGTCTCTTCATCTCCAGTTCATTGCCTGTCATTAACATACATATCCATATGAAAAGTTTGGTAAGTCACTAACAGCTGTCCAGAATGGAGTTTCAGGAAAAAAAGGACCTATTCCTTCTCAAAATGCTGACAATACTATGTAGCCCTTTTTGGCAATGATATACCTAACTTTTTAAAGCCGCCTTTCACTCAAAAAGCAACTAGGCATAATACTACATTCAAACACATAGTGGTTTTCATTTTGAAACAGTCATTTGCTGTATTCAGAAAAGGCCTATAGTTACCAGAAGCAAAAAGAACTCCATCACTCATTATAAAAAAAAATAAATACTTTCTGAGTATAGCTTTTCAGTATCCCAGATAACCTTACATATCCAATTTAACACAGGGGATAAAAAGCCCACAGCAGATGCTCCTGAAGGTCATTTTATGCACACCGAGTTCCTACTCAAAATTATGAGACCTCACAGCTCAAAGTCACCAGCAATTGTGAGTATTAGCAATGAAAGGGCGCCAAACCGTGTCGATAGCAGTTTAGCCGTAAGATGTTAAGGAAAAGCATATCTATTTCTTGTCTGATAGAACTCAATATCAGCCTTGGAGACTCACACCAGGAAAGGTGGAGTACAGATGATATAACTATTAATTGGAGTGTATCACATTATGTAGTCTGTGCTCCTTCCTATTAAGAGACTGTAGTAAGTAATTTGAAGCAAATTAAAAATGTTTTTTCTGTATGTTACGCAGAGCATATTCAATAATTTGTGATTATTTTTTTTTATTATTTTTCCCCTCCTCCAGAAAGAAGAGGGCTGAAGAAATTTGTCCTGGGCTTACTTAATTTCTTCTGGTATAGGTATGCCTGCCTTTAAGAAGTGATCATAATATCAAACTTAAAGAGGAAGAGCAACAACAAAAAAAGACCAACATAGCTTTAAAAATAATGAATTAAAAGGTTTTCTCTCCCAATCACTTGGGCTGTAGCTTAGTCATGTCAAACTCAGAAAGAAAACTTTTGATTGATAAACACTTTTCTGCCCAGCCCTCTCCCCTCCGCAACCACTCCGGAGTTCATGACCCCGAGCCATAATTTACAATACATCGCACCCAAGGTTTTCTAGGTCTTAGTTTGAAAACTATAGTCGGTGCATCTGTGTCAATTATCAAGGGGTTGACATAGTTTTACAGGCATTTTTATCAGAAGCAAAGTGCCCGGCAGGCTACCAACCACTAATTCTGGAAAGATTTTATTCCTGTACTGATCCTCCCACCATGCAAAACCAGCTTGTGCTGCATAAAACCCAAGACTTTAATCCCACTTGTTGCTTCCTTTTTTTTTCCTCCCCCTTTTCAGAAGCATCTCTCTCTCCCACATCCATCAATAAAATCTTTAACTCTGCCTATTTTGATCTGAAAATTAAATCTTATTTATTATGCATCCTGTTTGTTGTCTTTGAAGAACTTGAGCATTCATTTAAAGAGGGCCAGAATGACTTCATAAACACATTTCTCTCTTTGCTGCAATTAAACAAAGTGGAGCTGTGATTAGTCCACCACAGGGGGGAAAGAAAAAGACACCCTTGAATCAAAATGGGGGGACCTGACTGTGCATTATTGTCTCACAATGCAGGAGTTTATTGCTGAAACCTGCTTATCGCCTTGCACTGCAAACCATGGGAACTTCAGTCAGGTGGAAAGTTATTCTCTTCTCTGGCTGAAGCAGCTTTAAGTATCGTAAGAACAGCTAAAGCCACTAAAGCTCTTCCTAGTAACTGAGACATTTAGGATAATCTTTATGAGAGTTTTGCATGAGCTTCTGCTTTTTGTTGCAGTTAGAAGTAGAGTTAATGATGAGCTTTCACTGGGTTTTTCTTTCTCTTTTTTTTTTTTTTTTTTTTTTTTTTTTAATCTAAGCCAAAAGCGCCTGTTTAAGTTAAGTACCACCTCCCTCTAGCCCTTGGGAAACCACTCAAGAGGGATTTGCTTCGCTCTGTGTGCATGACACATAATGAAAACAATTTTACGCTGTGGAGGGAAGTATCGGGCAATTACTGATGTAACAGCCACCTGCAGAAGCGAGGCCCTCGCTGGAGCACTGGGCTGTTCATGAATATTTTATGGTGTAATGTTATTTTGAATGGCTGGGGCAGGTGAAGGGGGCTGAGGATGTAATAAGTAACTCTGCTGGAGACTGTGTCGCAGCTCTGTTTCTCTGCAGTGGTCCATAGTGTAACACCAAGAAGAATCCTGACCCTGCATAAGACTATGCAAGGGCAGCTGAGGCTGAGGAAAGATGATGTGACAAGTCGTGGTGGGCACCCTTTAAAATCTGTTGTCTAGCGATTTTACACATGATGTCCGGCTTAAAAAGCCCCTGCATCAATCTTGTCCAATTTAATTTGATAAGCTAAGTGCGGATAAGGATTAAATGGGAATTTTGTAATGGAGAAAACTTGTTCTTACTCTTTAATCCATGAAAGATCTTATGAGGTAAACCATATAAAAATTTAAGCTGTTGCTGAGGAAAACAGTGTCACTTCTTTGTTTTGTATTTGTTCTAAATTCTAGCATTCTCTTAATAAGTAGAGTCCAAATACTTATGCATTGTTTTTACCGCCAGCACATATACACATTTTATTCAAAATGGATCACTTCAAAGAGAAAGTTCTCATAAGAAGTGCATTTATGTGATGTCACTTATTCCCAGTAGTGAACCTGAAATATACATTTTAACCAAAGCACAGTATTTTACAAACATTTGTGCTCTTCTCCATAGAGAATTTTTTCATTCCTGGAAGAGGCAGTAAAGAGTTAAACTGGATGTGATACAATACCACATGTAGGGGACGTGTTCAAAAGCCTTAAGAATTTGTGATGACATTGGCATATTTAAGATCTTCAAACCACACAAAAAAAAGGGGGACCAAACTTGGCAATAGGACTAAAATGTAAAAGATTTATTTTTACACTTACCTGCAGAAAATGAAAGAGAATCAGAAACAGAGCAATTGTCTCATATTATGATTGATATCAGAGAGATGTGGAATGGTTGTTAAAAATATTTTTCAGCTTGCATATTATATGCATTCATAGAATATAGTATTTGAAAGGAAAAGCTGAAGAAAGTTTCACTGTAAGCTGCAGAGTGAATAGCTGAGGGATTCTTTTTTAAGAATAGAACATGTTTAGAAAAAGGACACAAAAGATTTACAGAAACCTTGGACAGAAATTGGCAACAAGAACTGAAATCCTGAAGAGCGACTGAGAAGGAAAATGTAGCTTACCGTGTGCTGAAAATAATGTGTGGCAACACAGGAATTCCCAGAGTGACAATTGGAAGATTATAACGATACTCTTTAATTTTTGTAAGAGGTAGTTTTGTACATACGCTCATAACATTTCATAACATTAATTTATAGCCTGCACCAGTAAGAAATAATAAAATGTTATGTTAATTTTCTATTCTAACATCACCTTCCTAACAGAATACTGAAGTTGTCTGCTCGAGATAGTCGAGATGGCTGCTTATCGCGTTTGTGTCGCAAAGACTGCCAAAGTAGCCAGACTAGGATGACAGTACATTACACAATTCAAGCACGATTTGCTCTAAGATTTCCTGGCTAATTATCTACAGTCTGATCTCATCAATCAACATCAGCATTAAATATCCAGTGAATAATACACAAAACAGAACAAAATATGCCAGAGTGTTTTTCCTAGATTCTGTCAGTGAAATGTTGATAAATTCCTTTCCAACATAAAATACATTTTTGGTGAATGATAAAAACAGCAAAAGAATGTTAGACACCTCTGTCAACAGCCTCTCTCCTCGGACTACAACTGCTCCATGCCTATGTTTGGAAATTTAAGATAAACGCAACAAGAAAAATCAAAAAATATTGTTACAGAATGTATTATATTTAACACTAAAACAGTGTACAATAGTGTGCTAATTCAGCTCCAGAATAAATGTTAAATGCGCTGTGTTTTAGCAATTTTATGTAGACTGATTTATAAAACAGCAAACATGCAGTAAATTTTGGATACTTGTAATTAGATTTTCAACGTAAGAGATGTTAAGCTCTGTATGTAAACGGCATTATTCAAAAGCTTGTCTTGTAAAAGAAAATTGCTGTTTGACAATTCTATAGAATATTCAAGAAAGGTAATTATACTGCACTGGCTGTTAAAGACGCAGGTGTTGAATAAAGTCACTGCTTCAGCTTTTACAGAAAACTATAGAACATGAAGAGAAAGGACACAATGACATTAGCATGGCGCGATATTCACCCCTGCAACAGGAGTCTATATTATCCAACTTTCTTTATAGATATACAGAAATAATGGACCAGCCCCCCCACCACCACCACCTCAGGCTGTTAGATTATTTGAGCTCTTCCCACTGCCTTGCCAAAAAAAAAATAGCCCAACATACAACAAGGCCCTGATGTAAAATTCACCCAGGCAAAGTCTATTTCCACAAGTGAAATGGAAATGGCAAGAAACCAGAGTGCCTCGTTTTTTAATGAAAGGCCACATAATTAATCTGGAAAACAAAAGTGATTGACTAGCACCAGTGTGAAAGAAATGTACTGACTGACCCCCAGCGACTACACAAGTGCTCTGTGTCACTGTTGATCCACAGCTAACTGCTTTCTGAATTGCCTGCCCTTTGATACAATGCAATGCTCAGAGAAGCCGTCTAAAAATAAGTTCATTATTAAAGTTACACTTTTAATTAAGATGTTCGAACAATCAACAAGCGCACGTGAAACCATAACAGATGACATTTGGAAATATCAAACCTCGTTAAGGGCTGCATTACTGTTGCCACTCCTTACATTCAAATGGCAGAGGAAAAATTCAGCTGTTAGATAAAGGACGCCTTCCATCCAGCTTTAGAGCCAGGTTCACATGTGGACTTTCATGCGGTGACTCTCGACTGCGTCACTGCAAAATGCCCCATGCCAGGAGCAGAAAACGCAAGCCAGATTTCAAAGCCTCAGTTTCTTAGGCCAGGAGATGCCCCAACCCTGCCACAGCCTCAGGCAACTAATAAAAAATCCCTCTTTTCCTACGGACCTGTGGGCCAGACTGCACTGTGCTGGACAGCAGTGTTGCATGTTGTTGCAAGGGGCCAGAAAGTCTCTTGCTCTCCTGACATTCAGGTTGTCTCTGGGGGGAAAGGGGACCTGGCTGGTGCAGGCAAAGGCAGTGATTTCTGGTGGCTTGAGCGGTCAGTCTCACAGGAATCAAGTCCCAGATCCCAGCCTGCTCCAGTTCATTCCCTGCAGCAACAACACTGCCCAAGTAACTGCTTCACTGTCACACCGCTTTCTGTACTCTTCGTAGAGATGCGGAAGTCAATGGTGAGGACAAAAAGGAAAGGGGAAGGGCAAAACAAGAGGGAACGGGCACTCCTGCATGGGCTGGGAAAGGGAGCACGAAAACTGGGTTACAAACGGGCTTACAGAGGAGAGAGACACCAAGGTAGTTAAGGACACGTGGATCTGCTTCTACAGAATTCTGTGAATGTCCAAGCAGGATTTCTGGGGATCACTTGGATGTAGGTGCCTATATCGTCCTTACATTGCAACTGAACCACCCCTCTAAAATCATTTTCTGGAGTTGCTCTTTTTGAGGCACAGTCTGCTCATTTTTCCCAGGAGCGAGAGCCCTACTCTACCAAAAATTTAATGAATTAACAAGGATGTGTTCATCTTACAAATCAAACTATGAATTTGTTAGAGATGTTTTCCACTGATGAGACAACTTCAGGCACCTTCAGGTGAAGAGCACATAGGAGTATGAAGCATTTTCATCACATACATTGCTCCAATAAGTTTCTATACAGTCATACTTTCAGGCAATACAGTTACCAGTGTCATCGTGGTAATGGAATGGTGCCCAGCAGCTAGTCCTGAGATAAATTTACTGAAAGCATCATCTTCACTGAACAGTACAAATCAGCAGGCACTTAAGAGCACCCTGGGAAAAACACAGAACTAAAATTAACAGTGAAGGCAGCAAATTTCATTATTATCTCATGCAAGAATTAAATGGGATCACATTTGGGATGAGAATAGCTTCCTTTCTTACTATGAATGGAATTGAAGAGGAGACTAAAAGATGCCTGAGAAGACATCTAGCATCTTTCAAGGCTAGAAATACAAACATGGAACACCAGCTCAAAAATCTGCAAATGGTCCACAGGACAAAGCTGTGGCGATAAGGAAAAGCTTTATTCTGCTTATACTCCTATTATCTCCTAATGATAAAATCCATCAAAATGTATAAATCAGGTGGGTTCTGGGCCTTCCTTTCCTATCAATAAGCTTAAATCAAAAGAAGTAGGCTGAACTTAATGGTGACCATTATCAGACTCCTTCACAGTGCCCTATTATGCGTCAACCAACACTACAGAAGGCAAAGATGAAGGGATGCTCTAGCTACATGCAAGAAGTATATCTTGACCTGATTAAAAGATCCTGCTCACATAAAAGTACTGTAGATCAAGGTTTTATATTACTCCTTGTAAGCCTGTGGTAAGTTTATGTCACAGAGAGAGGATATACCTATCGATCTAAGAATAGGACTATGGGAGCCAGCTTGACAAATTAAGTAACCACAGAACTCTGATTGCTCCCATACTGAGCACCAATGTAAAATTGCAGTTGCTGTGAGGTCACCACAGCTTTGATGGAAGACTTCATTTCCCCAAAGTATGGAGGGGTCCTGCAGAGGCTTTAGAAGGCATGAAAGGCATACTCTTTTTCCTACAAATGTATTTTTACATTTCCCTTGAAATCAACTGGCAATTAAGCACCTTAATAACCTTGATGACATGTCACATAAGTCAGGATAAAGCTAGGAAATGGAGAAACAAAAGATTTCTTTAAAGGCAAAATTAGGGAAGTGTCTTGGCACTGGAGAACAAGATCCAAATTATTCCAGGACTTTTTATTCCAAATAGAGACTTTTCTAGTTATAAAATCAAAAAGCAAAATGTGGAAGAGAAATTGGATGTAGACTGTGGAAGGATTTGCTAGTGGAGAAAAGAATGCTAGAGGAGAAGAAATGTACTTAGCACTGGTGTTGATGAGTAGCAACATCACGTTCGTGAAGTGAGAGCTGGACAGGCAGCAGAAAGCCTACTGGAGATAAGGGTCACTGGTCATATTTCAGGTATGCTATTCCTTCTCTGTTTAATTTTATTACTACATTGTAGAAAATAATTTTTCAAAAGATACTTTGTTTAAGCTTACTATATAATAGCATTTAGTTCAGATTTTCCTGTCTTATCATATAACTAGGACATTTAACTACCTAAAATCTTCCCCTGTACCTGCAAAGGCAGGACATCTTGGACAGTCAGGTGAGAAACGGCATGGTCCTAGTTCCACTGAGATCCTGGTTCTGGAGTACAAACGGACCAGCACTATGGGAGGGGTGAAACCAGACCCGATACTCGTGGCACTGGCTCCGTGGTGTGTTACACATTATACGGTGTCTTGTACAGGCAGCTCGAAGTAAGAAAGATGGTAAGATGTGGGATTGCTCCTGTGATTACAGCCCCACTTAACAAAGGTGAAGAATTCTGGGCCTGATCATGACTGGAAGGAAGGGTAAGAGCTGTTTCCAGCCTCCATCACAGGGTGGTCTGTCTTAGAAAACACGAGGTCCCAGCAGCGAGGAGGAGCAGAATGCAAGGAGCACAGAAAACAGAGGAAGGGCTTGCCTATGTTTTCATCCTGCCTGATTTTTCTAGACAAATCCTGCAGGACTTCAATAACCCAGCTTCAACAACATAAGGGGCATTGATCCCTCAAGTATGCTCTATATCACAGATCCATAGAGCAGGAGATCCATATGGCCCAAGGAGACCAGAAGCCCAGACAGAAGTACTCAGCTGCTGTGAAAATGTACCATGGTTGCAATAGTCTAAACAACCCATTGGGTGGGAAAGCAAAACTTTTCCTGAATTTCCTGTGGGTCTTATTCCCCCACTTCCATTTCCTCCAAGAAAGTACCTAGTCAAAGAGTTAATCTCTCTTTTAGGAGGGAGAAGTATTTTATTAACTACTGAGCCTATGTTCCAGAAAGGTGAGCAATGTGGTTTGGAAGCTGTTAATTACTCTTACAGGGCATGTTTTTTTACAGACAAGATGGGTACCCTAACATAGATAGGTAATAGAGGGAGTAAAGACAACAGCAATGTCAAGATTGAAATTACAGAGGTAGCAGAATGAGGGCAGAGCAAGAAAAATCTCTCAGTAACACATTCATTTTTATCCCTGTTTTAATATGTCATAAATGAGAATTTGTACTTGCAATCATTTGAGTTATCAGGTTATGTCAGTACCCTCTCTGAGCTCGGCTGGCTAATAAACATCTCCTGGTGAGTTCTAGGTGAAGTAATGTTGGGTGCCTAAGTGAAGGCAAGAGAGCAGATGAGTGTCAGAAGAAGTGATTGTGAAGATGCATTTGAAGGAGAGCAGCGCAGCTGCCATCTCTTTGTCATGTATTTCATAGAACAGAGAAAGAATCAGACACTTGTCTTCCCAATCATGGCAACCACATTACAGCCAAGCATTCTGATAGCAACTGATACCGCATGGAAAAGGGGACAGGCAGCAAGGAAAAAGCATAAGTGAAAAAAATCTCCCAAGTCCCTTTCCTCCATAACATAATAATACCCTCTTTAACCGGCAAGCTTGACAGAGGAGTTTATTCCCCTGCCAAGTCGTTTCTTTTTTCTTTCATTACTGTTTTCTTCTTAGCAACTTTCCATTTTTATTAAGGACTGACAGCAAAACTACCTAAAGCAACAGCTGTGCTTTCAAATGTTGGTGATTCCTAGAAGAAATGGAAAAATGCCTGTGGTTGCTACTTCAGCATATGTGAGGTGAATGTTCAACACCTGTGTTGTAAACCATGGCTACGAGTCATTCTAACAATGTTATATCAAAAAAGTATCTCAAAAGGGTACCTTAGGAAGAGGCAATTGATTCAAATATGTAAGATTATTAACACCAGCGATCTACAGAGAAGTGTTTTTTCTCTTTTGGTACCTTAATTTGAATGATAAATGGCAGGTGAAATCTGCTTCAGTGCAGGAACCAAATCGTTCCCCAATGAGTGTCTAAAACCAAGGCAAATTGTTTAAGAAAAATCTGCAAAGGGGGAAAGGATGTTACAATGATTTCATAAAGCCGCTAAACCAAGATCCTCACAATAGTAGTCACTATTGAAGACATCCTACCTTGTAACAAGCACTGCTTTAGAATTCACAAAATCAAATCATCTGCTGCTGTTTCAAATATTCTAGTAGAAAAGGAGATTCATGATACAGTAAAAATATGTATCTTGATTTACTGTAGCTATTCATATCCAAAAGGATATGGATTCCAGCCATACCATGGCAATATAACTGTACAGCAGTTTCGAGGTTTCTTGGGATGGGAAGCACATGCAGTACACATACTGTAAAACATATTCTCATTAATACTTCTCAGTATGCACAATCATAAAGAACATCAATCTGGTTACATTCTCAGATCAATCCTGCCCCCCACTGAAGTCAAAGGAAACCAACCTGTTGGTTTCAATAGCACCCAGCCTTTTATAAATTTGCAGACATTCATATGTAAGAAGCACGAATTCATTGTAAGAAGCAATGAATTACTGCTCAGAAAAAGCCGTTGAGTTCTTACAGCTATGTGCTGAGCAGTATGAAATGTTGTGATTGGTATACCAGCTACCTATTTCCATTACTGTTCACAGAAAAGCTGTGGATAAATTTCAGTTTTGAAAATTTATTCCCAGATGTTTAATAACCAAAGTATAGATTGAAGAATATTAGATTGTCCAAGACAGTAACAAGAAAGGCAATTAACACTGCCATACACTGCACAAAGTCTTTCTACGCAGATTTCTCATTGTGATGGTAAATCTCACAGATCAAAATGATGGACCCAGCTGAATTAACCATGTCAAACTTCAAATTTTCCTAAACTCATGATTTTTATGTAAATTCCTGATTTTCCTGTTTCCCACTTAGCTTTTGCCACTGAGGCCAATGCACCAGTTTTTAATTATTTGGATATCCATCTCCTGTAGCTCTTCAGCTCTCTATTCCCCCATGCCACAGCAACTTGCATGCCATCATTCTTTTCAGCTATCTATCCGAAACCTATTTGACATAAACCTAAATATGGTTAAACAAAACCTCCTGAAGAAATGTGTGACATTCTATCAATAACTATTTATTCATTCTGTATAACTAACACCTCATTATAAAGTTGTACAGCAATATTCTGTTTTCAAAATCAAGAGTGATTCCTGTCTAGATAATTCTGTTTAGAACACCAGGATGGACATGGATGCACTGATAAAAACCAAACTTTAAAGTAAGCATAGATAGTAGACCACATTAGGTCTCTTAAACTATTATCCCTTTATTAACAGATCCATATCAATATGCTCTGTGCAACTAACTTCTTTTTTTTACTGCTTAAATTAGCTTGATTCAATTTGATTTGGATTTTGCTATTTCCATGGAGTCCATGGAAGTCTGACTGACAAAATTTTAAGGGACTCCTAAACAAATCCTTGGTATAGCTGTAAAAACATCTCTTTTTTATGTAAGGACATAGTTAACCTTGTCAAGAACTGTGGTTGAAAAGCAGCTAGCCATGACTTTTGATATTTTTTAGTAAACCTCTTACTATTGCCAGAAGAAATCTAGACTGTTTAAGTCTCTTGGCCCAGTCCTACATTTCTATCACCCTACCTGCTACACTAAGAATTTCATATCAATATTTGGATCAGTTACTGTTTATTTAGCTTACTCAAGTGATGGAAGAACAGGACAGGAAATATTAAGTTCATTCCCTTAAATGATTGGAAATACTAATGTGAATAATAAAGCCAGAAGAATTATCACTTTAGCACCAGTTTAATTTAAATAAGGTGAATTTTGTTTCTTCCTGTAATAAAAGCGTGGTTATTTGTATTTTTTTCCCTGTGTAAAAATCTGCAGATGTTACTTCTATACAGAAGTATATACATGCACTAAACATATAGATCTAGACTTAGAAGCACTCCTTTCTAGTAAAATAAGCTCACAAAAATGCATGTGCAATCCCTCAATTGCATCGAGGCACAATTTTAAAAACTTTGACACTTGCAAGGGATGTCAAATGTAACCCTCTGAATCTGCTGAGGGTAAATGAACTTGCATAGGTTTGAGTGTCTGACTGTTTAAAGTACTCACATAGCAGAAGCTCTGGAGAACAGGCAGAGGGCCTGGTATAAATATAATGCAATCTGGGATATACATATACTGTCATTTGGTATGTGCATTATATACATAGCTTTATATATTTACTATGTGTATTTATATTATATATTACTATTAAATCCATTCCATCCACTCAACTATAGGTGCATTTTTCAAGGACAGTATAAAAATGTCTACTATGATACAGTTTATAAACTTATTGCTGTATTTCAGTCACATTCAAAATGTGTTTGAAAAATACACTTGTTCAATAACGCTCAGTTGGAGCAATTCTATTTTGATGGAGATTTTCTGACTTGACTCCCAAATTCAGCTGATCTAGATATGTGGCTAGGCAGTATAACCACTATGAAATCCTTTCCTATCACAAATGCTTATTGCCTTTGCAAATAGCTGGCTGTCAGAGGGGTTTACAGATTTGTAATTCAGACAACAATCAGATCAGTGTTTATCCAACCCAGAGGCGATTCTGTATCTGGGGCTACCCTCTGCATTTAGTTCGTCATAATTTCCCTCCTAATGTGGAATGTTATTGTCTGAAGGAAGTTTACGGCTTCTTCTGTTTAAAAACCCAGATTATCTTGATGGGTGGTTTGGATGATGCTACAGAAGACCATATATCCTGTCTCTGCCCTGAAGGTTTTTTGGCCATGACCTCACCTTTGCCTGCTTATCTCAAGGATATCAGTGCCAGTGTCGCTGCTAAACTCACAGAGTCAGGACTTTCCAGGAACTTGGGGAACTGGACCATGTAAGTCAAGCGCAAATCAGGCAGTTGGATCTCTTTTCCTTACACATAAGAGCCACACAATCCACAGTTTAACCTAAATACTATAAAAGACATTTTGACAGGGGATGCCAGGGAAGCAATTTTTAATACTTTGGATATTACTGGAAGGTAGCCTTGTGGTAAAAACAGTAGATTTGGATCAAAGCTCAACCTCTTCCGCAGCGCTACCATCTCTAGTGAGCTATTCTCAAAGTATAAATTTTTGACAAGAAAAAGACCCGTCAGTTGACATACAGCCATTTTCAAAGATAAACATAGATGAAACACATAACATTTCAGAGTTTAGCTGAACATACTCAGTTCTAGATACATTTACTGCAACTTTTCAAAGCTTTTATGAGCTTCCTTAAAAATTCAAAATTCAGTGAATACATGAAAAAGTCCCAAAGGATAATTTTCAGAAAAAATCTTACAGATCGCTTGATGACATCATTGGATCCACTCCTTTAGCTGAGGTGAAGCCTACTCAGCTAGGTAACAGACAGACCAAGATGTAGCCTCTCCAATGACCTCTCCATGAAAATTAATTAATTGGCATGTGTTGCACTTTGTTAAGGAACAGGAGTAAGATAATTCATGAATATGAATTATATGCTTGCTAAAGCCAAGAGGTCTTTTTTAACTACCTCTTTCTGTTTTCCCAATCAAGGCATCCTAGATGTACATAATGAAGCTGCAAGTAAACAGCATTTTTAGTTATTAGGAATAGCTGGGGGGGGGGGGGGGGGAGGGGGAAAAAAGAGATAGAAAATATTTATTTTTCTTGCCAAAAATTATTTACATGTTTTGCTTTATCATTAACAAAGATGGCATTTGAATATGAAGGATAGAAAGGTCCTCATATTAACATTGTGTAGCAGAAACAGAAGCATAAAATGATTGCTCAGTGTAAAAATAATCTTATATTTCAGTTTAACAGCATCTTATCCTGTAATATTTACTCCTGTGAGTAGCCTACATTCACCTTAGCAGACCTATTTACTCCAACGTGCCTGCTTGTGCAGGAGAAGGTTATGGGACTAAAGCGACAATCTACTCTTATTTTTAAGGGACAAGCCCCTGCGCTCATACTCACAAGTGCAGAGAGAAGGAAGTCAGCCCAGAATGGAGCTGTACCTGCAAGCAGCACCGGGTGACTTTGTTTGAACATTATAATGGCCAGTTTTAGCACTGCAGCTCTGGTGCATGCTGTAAAAATGTTTGAGAGGAAGCAGTAGAGTGGGAGCTGGGAGGGAGTTAAAAACATGTCCAAAAAGTCTTAGTAGACAAAAATTAAACAGAAAAAAAGAGCAGAAGTAAATTAATCTTCTGAAGTATATTACATAAGGGGAAATGCTTGGTAGTCGTTATTTGCTGTAACAACCCAAGACAAATGAGCAGCCGGTGTGTTAGTTCTGATGAAGGACATGCAAGAAAGACAATGGCTTTCCATTTTTAAGTTAATCAGTACTCAAGTGATGTATTTCTGAAAAATAATAAAACGGATTAATCAGGAGCTAAGGGAAAGAAGAGGGCAGACATTTTATTTCCACCACGTGTGGATGAAATATACATAACATAATAAAGGGCTGCTGTCTACTATCTGCAGGAAGAGCACCTGGAAGATTAAAGCTGTGGACATAACATTAACAAAGTACAGACCACACTGAATTAATGAGCACTGGAGATAGACATTCAGTGGAGTCTTAATTTATTTTCCTTTTCTAGCTCATCCTTTAAGAAAATGACAGTGTCTTCTTATCGATTTTACACTCAGAGATCAATCAGAATTGCCCTGACTCAGACAAAATTTACAGCACTCCCTGACAGTGCCTCGAGCATCTGGGCCTAAACAGACATTACAAGGAAGCAATATATCATGTTTGTATGTAGAGCCTGACATGCTTAAAAATAAGCTAATCTGTAGTGGAATTTCCTTCTTTCTGACAAGTTGCTCTGCCCAGCTCTTTGGCCCCTTGTTATGAATTTCTCTCCCAGCTCTACTATTAATTATAACATGCACATAGGATTCATGTATTTAGACCCTGAGGGAGGTCATCTGCTCTGCAGTTTTAGATAAAATATAAACTAACAGATCACTCCTACTTAAACAATGCGAAATGTCACTCTGATGCACTCCATAAAAAAAGCTAGAGGTGTTTCGTCAAGAGCTATGATCAATTCTGACAACCCAACAATATCAGTGTTAAATGATGGGCCTCTACATTCCCAAACAGCCCTCCGTGGAAATTGCTGTATCCAGAAGCTCTTTTGTGCAAGTAACTAGCTGTATTAAATGCAATAATTACAGAAAAGACACGAGCTGTGATGCTTAGGCAGTTGTTGGCTAAGCTAACTTGCTTCCACACTACAGTTCAGCTTGTACCTGGGCATTGCCTCCCATCTGACCTCTTGCACTATAAGGAGGACGGTAGGCCTCTCCTGCACCGCAGATCTCCAGATCTGCTAGTCCCTCGTGGGCTCAATGGAGAGACCTTCTCACAAAACATTTGCCGCATTTCACTTGGAGGAAAAAAAATCAAGACCAGAGTTGAGAAAGAACTAGCACGAATCTGAGAAGGATTGTGGATCAGCAGGTTTTGAATCGTAAATTCAAGCCTGCCGTCTCCTTCAGGCAGTGATTTGTTGGTAACTTCAGCACCTAAAAGAAGCATTGACGGACCAAGAGCTAAAATGGATAGGGAATGTCCCAAAACTCAGCATATTTTCTGTAGTTTTCTGGCAGGGTTTTTAATTTTTGGTCATTTGATAAAATACTGGGGGAAGAAATCCCTTTAGACATTACACATTTTGTACGTGACTCAGAATCCTCTGTTCCCTTTGCCTTCATTAGGAAGACTGGGAAGTTCAGCATATCACAGAGTTCAACCACTTATGCTTAGCATTAAGGGACTTTAAAATCTGTGTAGTATAACTGGGGTGCCTGGCAGTATAGCAGAAAACATTCCTCTCCCTTGTAACAAGCCTGAGTGCCTCATACACTGCTACGAGATAACAATCTGTAGATACTCATCCTCATACACAGACACTGATTTTAACATCACTCAGTAAAACAAGTGTTTCTGTCTTACAGACTGTACTGCTCTCTTACTAGGGTGGGGGTTTATTTACACTGAATATTTCATGTCAGAGTGCTTTTTTGGTCTGTGAAAACGAAAAAAAGTTTTTCTTAGGTAAGTTAAAATGAACCTGGTTGAACCTGCCTCTATGACACGAAGCCACAGCCACCACTTTCAAGATTTTGAACTGCTCTAATTACATTCCTAGTTCATTAAGTGTCCTGTACACAATTCACTGGGTTGAAAACTAATAAGTAAAAATATAAACTCTTCTTATTTGTGCCAACAGAATGGAAGCTGTTGCCAAAAGTTTGCAAGTACACAGTGTAGCAGAGGATTCTGCTGTTTTGCCATGTCGTAATTCTTCATGCTAGTGGAAGTAAAAACATGTAATTTTTGGACTCATCTTGAATCAAGAATGAAGAAACAAAACCGATACCAAATGGGTAGAAAGATAAAATGATAGCTGACTTGCAATCCAAACTCTGAAACCCAGAAACATGCAGAAAAACAAACATTACGTGGTTTATTTATGATACCTCAGTATAATTTGCCCTCAAGTACTATGACAGAAAATTACTATGGTTTCAAAAACCAGTATGATGAGCACTGATTTATTTTACTTTTTCTCCTTTCCCTTCATTTGTGATTGTCTGACACAGTGGGATCAACCCTAAAGAAATTAGAAAGATATCTTCTGTGAGGGATAGTGCACTTATTTCCCCTGCAGGTGCCTTTCCCCCCGATACTGTCTCTGCCTTTTCTAGACTCCTGGTTCTCCTCTCTTTTGGGATAGTCTCATGTTATCTGAGCACCTGGCTGCTTTCAGCATAAGCCTAAAAAGAAATCCGTATCATCCCAAAATGAGGATATGGACATATTTTAAATTAAATCAATTTTATTTCACTTTTGCATTAGGAGACACTAACATGGACATTTGTCACGACCAGCAGATTACCTTATCCAAAAGGACACTGAACTGGCTTGGTGGTGCGAGACCACAAGCTCTGACTCAAGCCAAGGGCCTGGCTTTTAATATAGAAAAATAATTATCAAATAACTCTGCTTACAAAGTCTGGGTTTAGGTTAAACATTTCAAATACAGAAGGTAATCTAGGATGTGTCTGCTTCGATCAGCATAATCTGCAGTCTCTTCAAGGAATCTAATCTCAGACAGTGTTGAATACTTACGTATAGAAAATCTGGACTGTTTAAAGACAGTGTAAATTATGCAGAGCACAAGTCTCTCACTGGGTCTCGGGGCTCAATTCTTGCCCCTGGCTCTACCACAGACTTGTTAGTGTGACAACAGACAATTCATTGCTTGACTTTTGAATTTTAAAAATTACCTGCCTCAGCTGGCCACCTAATTATAAATATATATAATCTATATAATAATAAATTGCTGGCCTCGACAATGTGTGGAGAGATACTCTGGACCCAGGAAGGCAGTTCACCCCAGCCTCTTTTTTTAGACTCCTAGACGAATTTATCCCTCGCTAAAGCCAGGCAAGGCTGTTCAGTTTGTGGCCTCTGCAATGGGAGTGACAGGAGGTCCGTGCTGGCTACACTCTAGTGACTCTCCAGTGATGCAGTGCTACCCCAGCACAAGTCACGTGGGGGGAACGTATTCACTGGATTCCAGCCTACTTGGAACAGCAAAAGAAACCATAAAAACGTCATCTGTTTCTGAAAAGGAAAGGTTCACTTTCACAGCTAGTTATAAAATTTATAATCATACACATTTATACTGACAGTCTCCTAAGTAGCAGACAACAATTTTTTATGAAGGTTTAAAGCTATACTCACTAGTAAACCAGAACACTTACTCTTCTGCTTTTGCAGATATAATATTTGGTACTTGATCCTATTTCCTTTAATATATTTTTCAAGCTGATATGATTTTCCAAATTAAAAAGCTTTCTATTGTCACACATAAAGAATATGCTATGCAACGTGATAAAGAAAAAAACATAGGCATCTATGTACCTTCTAAAACTTCTTAGTCAATAATACTGCTCATCTTTTTTTAAATTGATGGTGCCTAAGGAATAGGAAAGATGTAATTAAATTATATGTATTGGTTTAAATATTTCATAAAAAGGTAAGTACTGCTAAATATTATAAAATCATGAAGGAAATAATAGTTACTGCTGCAGCATGTAAAACTGAATGGAAATATCTTTCGATGTACACATAATATCTATGCCAGAATCTCTTGCACTAGTAAAAGAAGAAATAGATTATATCTCCTCATACACAGTTAGAACCCTGTGTCTTTTCACTAGCCATGCAAGCAGTAACAGGTGGCATTCCTGTTGGTATGCTCTCTTGGGTGTTCTGCCATGCAAGCAACTGTCATTTCAGTTTACAGTTCAAATGTGACAACAGACCTTAGGCGGGGAAAATGTGCAACTACTCATCAAAACTTTTCTTTAATACCCCAGTGAATTTCACCTGCCACCTGCATAAAATGAATATTTCTGGCTGAGTCACAACACATGCAGCATCACACATGTCATATTCCCTTCAGCATCTTCATATACCTGAGCTAACTGTAGAACACATCATGCAAGATACACCACATCAACCAGAGCATAAATATGGCCAGTTCTGAAAGGTATCCCAATCCTTGCTCATCCTGGTGAGACCTCAGCATACCAAAAGGACAAGGTCAGAGACAGAGACACGAGAGTATGTTGCCCTGAAGACTGCCGCACTTTTGAAAACGGTCACAGCTCACCAGAAGCTCACCAAGCCCTACAGCAACTACTCAACATGGGAGGAGAAGCCTCAAATCACCAGCTTTGCAGGCCAGGATGACAATCACTAGTGCTGCTGAGATTATTTACTACTTACATCACATAGATTTGCACGAGACTTCCCATTAAATTCCTGGAATTCTTGTTGCTTAACCAGTGTTTTTTCCAAGCGTAAAGGAACACATACACTTCCTTAACAATTCAAAAGGCAGGACAATTATCCAAAGGAAATTACACTGTGTTTAAAAAATCGCTTTATACTTTAGTCTGTTGACCTCCTATAATCTCTTTGCTGAAATGCAGTATAATTGATCAAGCTATATTTAGTATAAATTCATTGAAATGATGAATCTCATTTTCTGAGAGCCTGAGGGCACATGTAGGCAAAGCTACAGTCAATCTGTAAAACCACAATACAGCTACACAAAGAAATTAAAAAGTGCGCTACTGCATTCACCAGTAATTAAAGAGCTCTGAGTAAAGATATTGAATATCTTACAAGCCCTCAGCTTTCCCTTATAAAGAGGAATACTGAAAGTGGGTTAGGGAAGTAACTTTTTTTTTGGGGGGGGGGGTGAGATTATGGATAAACGCTTCTAAATATCAATGTCAATATGTGTTAATGGTAGGAGTGGACTGAATTCCTGACAAATTTTGGAGGGGGATTTGTCCCATTAAACTGATGTACTCTGAGGCAGACCAGCTCCTCTCAAATTGTAAGCAACCATGAAGTTGCCTAGTCATCTTTTGTGGGCTGCAAAGAAACTATATATCAAAATTAATATTTAGTTTATAAATCTGAGCAAAATACAACCTGAATCTTGGTGATGACTTTAGTGCTACTAAAATTGAATTATAAAACTATAATAGCAAACTTCCAGGAATTTCAGGAATCAGTGAATGGCATATTAATCACAGAACACTCTATTTTAAACTAGAAACCTTTCATGCAACCAGAGACATATTTTTTAAGCACTATGTCTACTTTATACGCTGAAAGGGCTGAGAAGCCTTTATCCAGCTCATATGACACTTTCTCTTTAAAATAATGAATATGTGCATTGACAGAACTTGTGATGACTCCCCAAAAAGCACTCTAAGGCCAGAAGACTACTGCAAAAGTATGTGTGACATTGCAGAATATCACACAAAAGGACAGATATTCTTGCCAACAGGCACACTGATGGAGAAACTGCAGCAGTTTGCATAATCAAACTGAAGGGTTACTGTAGACCCACACTGCAGCAAGGGGGACAGTACGCTGCCAATAAGTAAAAAGGCAGAAAATCAAAAGAGAGTTGCTCAGTCCCCCAGTGTTTTGCAAACTTGTTTGCCTAACAACCATATTCTGTTCATCATTCATACACAGAGCTAAAGAGCCATCAGTAACACCAGAATTTGAAGCACAGAAAGCACCTTTCCAAAAATTACATCAAGGGCCAAAATGCATTTCCTGGATATGACAGGTCTTGCTCAGGTGTTAGAATGTCTTGCAGTCATTAACTGTCCTGAACTGAGTATTTTTGGATGTTCTATTGCAACTTTATTTTGACCACAGATACAGCTTTCCTCCTCAACTAAAGAAAAAGTGCAAAGGCATCCAGCCATAACTTATAAGGGAAGGACCCCAAGACCACGTTTGGGAGATAAAAAAGTGCAAACGACTTGGGCTAAAACACACATAGGTGTATGCAGATCCTAAAAATCTGAAAGCAGGTAAAAATCAGCCAGCTCATTACCTTGCATTACAACTGTGAGATCTGGGTAAGATCATGGATGTGGGAGCGAATGCAAGAGGGCATTGAGAGTCTCAGCTGGAAAGGAAGGGGGGCCTCCAAGCAGCAGCCACATCAATACGGAAACCTCGTAGAACCAGCTTTTGGACTCCGGTTGCTTTAAGCAGCCAGACTCCAGAAAGGCATCTGCAAAAGTCCATATACAAAGGGCTTCTGCTACACTGTGAAATGTAGCACACCTCATTCCCCAATTCACCTCTCAAACACTCTTCTTTTATTCAGCATGAGTCTTGCACACTCAGAATGCTCCACAAATGAGGGGATGAGGAAATGATAATGACACAGATAGGTTAATTGGAGTAAGAACAAGCTTCAAGATGGCCTGGTAAGGATAAAACTGTACTGTTAAAGCATTACTAAAATGTACCTGACCCTATTTCTGAGGAAAACACAGTATATTTAAGTATATAATTTGTTTGGCTTCCACTGCTGTGACTGCAAAACTAGACTATTTGAATGAGTATTCCTAGATGGTCCAATACTGTGCATTTAGGAACTGCTGCAGACCTGAGGCAAATCTGGGCATGCAGAGATTGGAGAGAATCTAAGAATTGGAGCACGAGTGGTCCAAGAAGCTGTACAGTTCATCATTTCATCAATTTGCTACACCAGGTTTCCCATCATTCTAGTTAAGCCAAATAATAAAATCTTATCCTAGGTAAAGTAAAAAGAAAGAAAGGAGCAGCGAGAAGTAAATGCCTTCATCAGTTTGGTCAGAATGACCATGAGAGGCCGGCTGCTGCAGTACACCCAAACTCTCCCCCTTTCTTTCCATGGAAGGGAATGTCACCAGAGAGCATCTTGCAGGGAGGCTGAAGCCACTAAGATTCCACCTAGGGATTTTTCCTTGCATTTCCTTTTCCTTTAAAGGTTTATATATCTATTTGAATAGGGGAATAGAACATACCAGGACAAAATAAAGAGTAGGGAAACAAAGGAGTTTTTTCTATTGCGTTTTGGAGAGGTTTCCTCTTTCATTTACTGCAGAAACTGCAGTTACTCCAGTATTGCTAGTGGAACCACAGTTTTGTATCCTTTTTTTTTTGTTATTTTCCCCTTTTTTCTCAAGTTCAAAACATAAAAGTTCACTTTTCAGGCACAGCTATTGCACTGTAGCAGACTGGGCTCAGTTACCTGCAAATACACTACAGGAGTTTGCTAAGTAAATCAACGTTACCTGTTCATCTGTAAAACTTTGTAACATGGTGCTTATGTAGGGTCTCAAATGCAGAAGTGTGGACAATTGTGATGCCTATCAGACTGAAAATAAGGTAGGAATGTAATTATAGAGTAGTAACCGATACCACAAGAAAAAGTCATAGCAGGCTAATGTGATAAGGTACTGTATCATCTGATGAGTAGGAGTACTAACATTTCTGTATTAAAATGGTATTAGTGGTATATTAGGCTAACATGATATGACAAAAAAATTGCAAACAAAATACTATAATTTAGTCTAGGGCATAAATGTGAGGGAATAAAACCAAATATTGTCACAGAGGAACACCCTCTTTTCATTTAGAGGAACATGTAGAAATTTTGTGATAGAATTTGCTGTCGTGTCATACTGATAAAGTTCATGAGAGATTATATATTGCTATGTGAATTGTAAGTTAGCACAAATGATATCTTATATCATGTATCATTTTTACTCCAAGGCACATCAAAGACCTTTACAAACTTAAAGAGGCATACAAAGCAGTGCCTCAGTGCTTATCATGAACCTCTAACCTGCAGCTGAATAAACTTCCCAACGGTCCCCAATCTTTTAATTAACCAAAGTTTTGTCCAGCTGCTGATGGCATGACAGAATTTATAGAGTGGCTGCCTTTTTAAACGTTAAGTTTTACACAGGAAAATAAAGTGCCTCCAGACTCCTTAACAACCAAGCTCTGGAAAAGCTTTTGTTTGGATGAAATAACTGGTAAAAACAGTTTATCCATATGAAAAATATCATTAATTTATTAAAATAGCAAACAGATGCTCGCTGTAGGATTAATCTTGGGATACTTACTCTGAATACAGTAGCATTATTTAGACACAAGAAAACTTCTCAGGACAAGTTGTTGTCTGATTCCTGTCATCCACACTCAGTTCACACTTCAGTGATGTGCCCGCTTACCTTTTTGAGTAGTAAACAAGCGAGGAATGGGACACTTCCAAGCAGTTTCTGCTAAACTCAACTTAAAACCATCCATCACACAGCTCATGCTGCCAAATTTCTGCTCATCGTCAGGCATCCTGAAAAACAGAACATATGTATTATATACATACACACACACAGAGTACTTTAAAAATGGATAGATCTCATTAGGCCTTTGTTCATAAACTCAGCAATGCTTGAAGACATTCCGTCATAAAGTGGCTCAAAAGAAGTTAGTACGTATCCCTCTCCGAATGCATTTATTTGCTCTCACTTTGCAAGCCATTGATCCTTGCAGCTCTCAAACCAGTGGCAAAATTCTGCCCCCTAATTTTACAATTATTTTACAGTATTTATGTGTAATAAAGGAGACTAAGTAACCAGAATTATTTGTCAATAAGATTTTTAATCCTATCAACAACATACGCAAACACATCAGCGTAGCAAGCCAGAAGGATCTGGTAGTTCCACCAGTGAGTGTATTCAGGACAACAGCATAGTCACGGATGACAGTATTTATTTACAGTGACTATGTTAACATTATCCCATTTATAGCACTGAAGGCAAAGAGTCAACACTGAAATCAATGCAATGTCTGAAAGAACATTATTCAACAAAGAACTAATTAGTAACAGGGAACTTTGGACAAGATTTACACTCTACTTCCTTGTTTCTGTTCATCTACTTTACACTATCCAGAATTCCCCACTTTACAATATGGTGATAGAGCCCATTTTGTTCCATGAAACTTCTTCACCCCCACAGACAGTGTTTCACCATCCATGTGAAGTTTCTGTAGCAAACTCCTTGAATTTTCTGTCATTCCCTATACACACATCATAGTCTCAAAACCCTTCAGCTCACTCTGATAACCCAAGATTTACCTTGGATTCCTCTCTGCCCTTCATCCCACTGGATCAGCCTATCCAAATCTTGCTACCATGTCCATTATTTTGATGTTTTACAGAACTTATATTGCCCCATTCTAAACCCATGGCCTCTGTTTGTAGCTACACTATTCTCGCTGCACCAAGTTCAAATTCCCTCCCCACCTTTTGGGTCCGTCAGTGCCAGTGTTCTTCAGCTAGTGATTCACTTCTGTGCATCAGTAATACCACATTTGATCATCCACTTAGTCACTGCTGCCACATCATCATGTTGCTTTATGAAGAACGGATCACCATCCTGAGGTGATGCCGTCATTCCCCACATCAGCACTCAGGGGTCCTGTACAACACTCACAGAGTCAGCTGAGGGGTAACAGGCTATATTTTAGAATGTGTATGTCCTATAAACATAAATATGAGAAAAGAAGTTCCAGATCTTTTATTCCTGGATTTCTCTCTCTCAGTCACTTTGTCATCTAAATTTTTCTGATTAAAAAAAAGATTTAATTCAATATTGGGATAATTTTCATTGCTGTATTCTTTCCCTCTACAAAGACTTCCTCTCCCCTTGCCCTCCGAAAACTCTAAGTTTTTTAGAGCTGGGAGACTCTGTGTGTGTGTGTGCAGGCGTACATGGATGTGTTCGTACATACAACTTACACATGGAGATCACTAGTACTTTATGCAGGCTTCTGTGCTATAGGTATAGAACATGAACTCAAATGTGTAGGTGACTTTATGCAAATTTATGAAGGAAGGACAGAGTTGAAGACTTCTGCCATTTTCTGAAGTAGAGAAAATAAGGATTTTGCACTGTTTTGAAGCAGAATCACACTGCCATACAGTAGATTTCAGTTATATTTGTCTTATACAAATAAAAAAACCATGAAAATACAACTGGGGAAGCAGTCTGCTTTACTTAAGAGTACAGTTGTAAATAAATCATTACATTGCATCAAAAGTACTAAAATAATCAGAAAGCTTGGTCAGAAGATCTTTTTTTTAATTGGTAAAAGAAAAGAGAGGACAAAGAGTAAAATAAATCCTCTCAATTTTTTGTCGTTACAACAGAATTCTTAACTGTAGGGGGTAGAATGATGCATCCATTTGCACTTACAGTACCATATTAGGGAATGACTAAATTACTTGTAGAGCCCTTTCCGTGTCACCACTTATGAGTAACGATATAATTTCCTAAATCACACAAATAAATACACAAACTAAAGTCTTGGAATCCTGTATTATTTTGTATCCTGAATTACAAAAATAAATTAGAATGGTCATCTTTATAGAATTCAACTTTATTTTCTGCACAGGAACACGTTAAAACATTTGCATCCTATTATTGCTGAAACCAAACTAGATAATATGCAGCTTGTGAATTATATTTTTCTTCCCCTACTCTGTATTTACAAGACAAATAGCTGGCATCCCTGTTCTAGCACCAGGAAACATTTAAATTTACCTTTATTTATACTGTATTTAAAAAAATATTGTATGCCTAAATGTCTGGAAAACGGAAGACTTTCTAAAAATATCTTTTGTAAAAGTATAGTGATTTGAATCATCATAGCAACTAAGATTTTGTATATTTATTTCCATGTCTTAAAAAGGAATCTTGTATTATTAGTGAAGATAATGTATGTGTCAAAAAAGGCATCAAAAGCACTTCCTGTGCACTTGACAGGGTGACAAAATATTTCTCCTATCCTTTCCTAATTGAGCTGCTGTACAAAAGGAGACATTATGATAATATTAATAATAGTTACATGGATATTTGTAGGTACTGTGTAACCCTTCAGTCCATTTTCCCAGACAATGGTGACTACAAAGAGGCTTCAAAATAGAACATCACACAATATGAATGCCACTTTTTTCTATCTTACATTTTAAAAACATCATTGAAATCAGAAAGTTCATTTACAAAGGACTGGCAGTTGCAATCACAGCAATAATGTAGTGCTGAGAAAAAAAGGGTAATTGGTTTGGTAAAGATCGCTTTCCATTACACCATAAAGCACTACACAATAGGAAAGGTCGCCAATTAAGCAATCATGAATACCAAGTACTGAAGCTGATGAAAATAGGGCAGTGGTTTAAATAGATTTGCAAGCAATTTACCTTTTCACAATGTTGGCAATCTGATGCAATTTGCTTGCAATTTTGTCTGCTTTCAGTAGCACTCGAAGCTGACACTACACAGACCAAATGGCAAAGAGGCCTGCATAGAAAATGTAAAACTATCTTGGCTGCATCAGGGAACCAGAATGGTGGTTCATCAGGAAAATTACAACAATTAACATAAGTGCTGCAAAAATCAACACTTTAAATGTCACACTCACTAGTCTGTCCAAAGACTGTAAAAGTACCATCTCCATTGCTGGACTAACAGTAAATATGAAGCAATCACCAACAAGCCTTGAGGCTGATGGCTTTACAATTGATGTGACATTCTCTGAGTGATAAAATAGCCTCTCATTTTACAAAAGTAAGTATTTTTCTTTTTTAGATTTAACCTGGATTATGTCAACCCAAAACTTATATTTAATTTTTTTCAGTTCTTCATCCAATAAATCTGTTTTGCACTTGAGCATGTTACTTACTTGTTTTGATGTTCTAAAAAACTTTACGTTTCTGGGAAACGAGCCAAACTGATAAAACTCAAATATCAATCCATTCTTCTTCAACATAAATTATACCCAAAATTTATATCAAAATGTGTTAGCTGCATGAGATGACACACTTGTGATTAGGGCTTGGTTTATAGTCTAGGGGATGGGGTCTCAAAAGGTAACTGTAGGTGCTCCCTCAGGCATTGGTGCAGAACACAGGATACCTTTATGCATCTCTATCCGTGTTAGCCCAGCAAATGTGGAAGATGACTTCTGAATTAATTGGTATCTCATGTAATGGCTCTCATGTTAAAGACAGATATACATTTTTCAGATTATGAAGGAGAATTGGCTTATGGTGTATATTTAATGATTTATTCTTTTTTACTGAACTGCAGCACCAAATAAAGCCATAGTGCTTTTCCCTGATACCACTCAGGAGAGTAACAAGCTTTTCTCTGGCATCACATCCTGAAAATAATGCACCTCCTTTGTCAGATGTTTGATCCCAAAACTTTTTTAAGAGAAAAAGTGTTACCATTTATGGTCTGATTCAAAATATGTTCAGATCAGTGGAAGGTCAGGCATCTAGGAGGACCTTGTCATTCTGAAAATCAGCCAGATTTAGAGAATCGGAAAAGTTTTACCTTTTTTTTTTTTTTTTCCAGAGCTCAGTACATGTACTCTTATGGCTCAGAAGCCAAGTGTTGTTAGGTCCCGGAGTCATCTTTTTTACATCATGCATGCAGTCAGAAATGGCTGATGCAGTGAATTACTCTGGGCATCGCTATTCAGTTGACAGGACCATTACCATGCTGCATACTGAGCTGCAGTAGATCTGTAGCTACTACATAGCTTATATTCATTTAAATGGCTGGCCTTGAACAGCATCAGTCAGATTGGTAGCACTAGATAATTGATAAGAAAGAAAACATTTTACCAACTCTTCAGTGGTATAACATGTCCGTGAAAAATGCTTAACAATCTTTTGTTGTCTTTACCAAAAGGAAGAAAAGCACTATATGCAGTTCTGAATGGCATTAAGTGCTTGCTTAAATATGACGCAAGTGCAAACATTAAATAAGCAACTTGAGAGAGACCTACTTTTCCTTTGATGTGTTTGAAATGTCCCACCAGACACCTGCTAGATTTTTTACAACAATTTGGCTAATATTTTGACCAAAACAAAACAAATTAGCTATTGCAGTTAAAATTGCATGCAATTCCATCTATTTCTATAAAATGATAAGTTACAGATAAGGACAAAACAAACACATATTTAAACTACTCACAGGGTTCTGCTGCTATTCCAAAAGCCTTCCAGCTGAACCTTCCTTCTACAGGCTTCACTCAGTGCTCATCCCTCACCAAAGCTACATATACAATTGCAGTTCTAAAGTAGTTTTAATTCCATTCTACCTCTATTTTGAAGCAACGCTCCTCTCCATTCATTTTTGCTCCCGGTGTTTTCCTTTCCTATTTGTTTGCCTTTTACAATATTCTCTTTTACTGCTTTTCTCCCATTCATGCAATGTGGCACTAACTCAACATATGACAATCAATCTCAGCACTGTTCCCCATCCTTCATCTGCGTCAGCATCCCAACTTCAAAAACTTTGTGAACATTCAACATGCCTCATTGCCAAATTTGTAACACTAAGGGCAATAAAGTGCCATTTTCAGCTAAGGGAGTACTACTGGGAGGGAAATCCTAACTGCAGTTAATATCTGAAGATAAATTGCACCTTCATTACTCTTTCGTCTGCTACTTCACCATCCCTGGCTGGTTGGTACTGGTTCACATGAGCATTACCATGTTTAGTCACCTGCCTTTATAATGTATATTACATTGATCAGTTGGATCACTCCTTTTTAATTTCAGTGTGTTCTGTTCTAATGCTTCAATGGGACAGCAATACTATATCACAAACATATATATACCATCCACAGCTGGCTGAAAGGAGAAGCTTTAACTATAACTTTTGCAAAGTAGTTACTCTTTCTTTAGCTATAAATTCAAAAGTTGAACAACCAGCTTTAACTGTATCTCAGTTGTGCTTTGATGATTCTTATCATCATCATTCTTATAGACACCATTTAATGTGAAGCTGGTGTTCAGTAATAATTTAAAGTTAATTTAAATCTCATAAAAGATTCCACTGCAGCAACATTTGAAACAACACATGAAACAAATACCTGGAACCCATTTTAAATGGACACGCTGAAGAGTGAGTACAGAGTTCATACTAGTCACCCTGGTAATGTTGCAAGCTAGATGAAGAATTTAAAAAGATGGAATTTATGCTTTTAATTTACTCATAGCAGTTTTTCAAAATCAGAAAATGGCTACAGCTTTCCAGCAGACACTATTTTCTTCAAAGGATATGTAAATGTAGTCTTCTTTTTGTGTAAACTGAGAATAGTAAAGAGCCTTGAAGTGGGCAAAGATGGTTCTGTGACATAAAGAGTGAGCATCTCTGATTTAATAAACGCTCCAGGACTTCTCCCCAACTTTATGCTCAATAGTTACAGACCAGAGTAAGACGGAGTTGACTGGTATCCAGCAGGTAGGTTACTCTCCCATCACAGCCTCTCTTCCAGACCCCCCACTCGTAACCAGCTGTACTCTCTCTGGTCTCTTCTGGGGCTCTGAGACAAAGCAAGGAGGGAGAGAGAACAGAGGATCTGCAGAACAGAGGGTCTGCGGTACCCGTAAACTCAGGAATCAAGTTGGAGGTCTCCACACTAGTTCTTTTGGCAAAAAGCAGCAGAGATACTGCTTTTCTTTCCAAAGGATACAGGTAGGAGAGGAGATGAAACAATTCTGTCCCATAAGGGATACCTGATCAGAAATTATTTTTCTAAATCTAAATTTTCCCTTTTCAGCTCCCTGCATAGGGACATAATAAAGAAGATACCTTAAAATGGAAATATTTCCTTTTACATATATTTCCTTTTACAATGCATTGCATTTTTACAATTATTATATTATTATATTTATAATATATATACAACATAAATTATTCCTTTTACAATATTTTAAAAGAATCCCCGTGGTATCACTTGCCAATCAGCTAACAGTCCACAAATTTACAATTGGAATTAAAGGACTAGATCCTCATCTGAAATTATAGAAATGAGGAAAAATCACTGTGACACTAATCAAGATATTACACATTTTAATACTTTGCTTGTACACGTCTAAAACCATTTTAGGATCAAGAAAGCCACAACCTTTGACTGAGGACTGAACTATGTTTTGGCAAACGTGAACTGAAGAAGCCAAAAAAATTAATTTAACAAATATGAGTTTCTCAGTTTGGTTTTAGTCCTTAGTATTGGGAGACAGGGAAAAGCCAGTAATCAATATATTATTTATTTTCATTGAACAGGACTAGATTCTTAGTCAATGTTAAGCCTGTGTACCATCTAAAAGAGTCACAAAATTTACTCATCTGAGGAACGGATTTATTGTATTTAGTTGATACCTCTAGCATAGGACTGCAGTACAAACTAAACTTTGTACACCCTTAATGAATAACATTTCTACCATTAATAGTAATAAGTTCTCTGTAACTATACAAAATAAAATGTCATTTAAAAAACGCCTCCAAACATATTCAAAATCATTGGAACACCAAGCTGAAGAATAGCCATCTAGTATGGAAATTTAAATATATGCATGCGGATATATATATATATGCACACACACACACTACATGAGGTGTATTGTGTTCATAGTTTTTTCAGTAAACAGACACAGAATTGTTTGTCTAGACCGTAAAAAGACTGTTGTCAATAGCAGGGAACACTGTTTTCATCAGATTTCTTCAATTTCTTGCCATATTTCATACTCAACCCAGAAACACCCTTATTTAAAAAAAAAAAAAAAAAAAAAAAGACAAATTGGTCAGCCCATAACCGTTTTTCTTTCAATCACCACAAAGTGTTGGGTTTAGGAGAATGAAAAGTCTTCAGACTTAGAGAGTGGATTAGGATTAGACAAATATAGACACCTCTTAGCCTGTCTGCTGGCTGCTTTATGTCAGTTCGTAAGTTTTGTGGGAATAAAAAAATTGCACAGATGGGACTATAACTGACCATAACCTGCTCTATTGTATTTCCAACAATCTCTAATTACAGCAACACACCAGAGGAAGAGATTTGAAAGGGCAGGTGATGGGATAGGAGAGAAACCTGTTTGACTTAAACAGCACAGGATCCCTCACCATCAGGGCTGATGTACATCAGCCTGACAGCTAATTAGGGTAGACATGAATTTTTCCAATGTAACAGATGTTCGCTAATCAGGCCAGATTTGGAGCCCTTGCGCCAGCAACATTTCATGCACAATTTAACTATCTAAAAGGAATAAACTACTTAATGCATTGTACTGGAGGCACAGCTGTTTCACAATCAGAAAATTTGCTGTCAAAGATGTTCTCTTTAAAACTGACATGTTTTTATATAACTCTGATGGGGTGTTTATAATGTATTAATAGTTGTCAGTAAGAGCTGCTGTCATCATCAAGAAGTAAAATATTTCTGAAGGTATATTAAAATGAACAGACTCCTTTCTCTTTCCAAAATCTATTTAGATAATTTACTTTGAATATGGCCTGTTTAATTCTAAATGTATTTTAAACAAAAGACAAAAAACATGTATCTCTCAAGTTGAATCAATAATAAAATATACATATCTACCTTCTGACTAAAGCAAAGCTGAAATGTATTTGACCTATCATGAAAAATTATTTTATTTGCAAGAAAAGTATAAACATACAATATACTGTGCTAAAATGGTGTGAATGGTCTCTCTTCTCTTCATAAAAGAAAGGTCACTTGCCAGAAAATTCAGATGAAATGTATCCACAGGTTACATAGATTCATGTGGAACATTACTTAGGAGATCAAGGAAAGAGTATGTGAGATTTTTATTCTTACATGTGAATTTCATAGACCAGATCCAGAGGTAAATGGGTGGATCTAAGTCAATTTACAGAAAGCTAAGGGTCTCGCATTTAGCATCTGGAATTAAGATAAATATCATCATACAACTAACAATTTCTTTTTAATGCTCTGGGCTTTACAGTTTTTTGTTAGTTTTTGGTTTTTTTAACTGTGAGAAAAATCAAGTGATCTACCATCTTACAGACTGTTAGAAAAGTTTGGGCAAACATTGTATAACCTGTAAATCGTAATGGTATGAGACAGAGTATAGAACTGGGGAGCATACACTGTGTTTGTGATAATGGCATCTAAACATGGCAGTAACGCAGTTCCCAGTGAGGTCAGTTGGATTTGAAGGTCGCAAGGTACTAAAGCTATCAAGACTGGAAAAGATGCTCGTGGACATATATCTGTTAAACCCAGTGCTGCTGTCATTTAACACCTCATAAGGAACAAGGTCTGAACCCTGTTCTCATGAATGTGTGTTGTGTTTGCAATCAAACCTTTAATAAGTAATGCAGAATAGACTGAGTTAAGAGTACAAGTGAGCAACAGACAGCAGATAGCCTGGTTCTCTCAAGAGAAGGCAAAGGACCATCCTTTCCTGGACCCTCGAGTCCTAAGTTTGAATGACGCCATTCTTGTCATCACTGTTGTGGGAAAGCTGGCAGTATTCTGGGGAATCAGGAACTGGGTTAAGGAATTTGGCCAAACAAATGTCAAAATGTCAAGGTCTCTGTTAAAAAAAAAAAGGGGGTGGGGGGGTGGGGGGTGTTGTTAGCCAAGGTGAATTTTATAAGGAAAGCTGCTAAAAAACCTAAGAGTCCAAGACAAAAGTAACCTTAAATAAAACAGCAGGTAGCAACTGTGCAATAATACTGGGATTGGCCAGGTCCTGCAGTGAAGTGAAGAGGGAATAGCCAGAGTCAAGCACAATATTAAGAACTTTAGCAAATATACAACAGAGACAGGAATTAGGAAGGATACAAAATTAATGATTCCAAATGAATGATTCAGTAACATAATTGCTAAGAGAGTTTTTAAAAAGGAAAGATAGTATTTTAGAATAAGGTAAAACCTTATCCAAATAATAATAATAATAAAGAGCTTGAAAGAAATTATTTGTGGAATTCTGAAATTTTTAAACCAGCTAAGAGAAACTACATATCCTTTGTTATTATAAAAATTTACTACTCAATATAGACCTGATTATTAGGGGGTTTATTGATATCTAAATGGTAAGGAACCAAAACTACACAAATGGTGCAGGGGGGAAGAATGATCTAAACAATAAAAATTTAACCTAAATAAAATAACAACCAGAAGCGAGAAATTTTAATGAAATCCCTAGGTACCTAAAGGATGTAAACTGTTGACTTTGGTTTATTGAGAGTACTTTTTCCTGGACTAATGGGATTTCCTTTAAAAAAAAAAAAATTAAAAAGATCAGTAAGGTTTTAATCCTGCAATACATGTTTAACTAACTTTATTCACTTGAGGAATCCCTTCAACTTCAAACTATCACATACATGTTTGTTGGATGGAGTTGTTGGCAGTGGGACACAAAGGATGCAGCCAACCTATGTGGATTTCATTATAGCCTTGAAGCTGTATCTCACAACATTTGAGTTTAAAAATGGTTTAATATGATCTTGGAGAAGAAGAGGATTTGGTGGGTTGGAACGTGACTACAAGGAAAAGGCAGCGTGTTGCATTGAGAGGTGTTCCAGGAGGTTTACCCATGGACAGAGAACAGTTTTGTCTTGCTTAACATCTTCAGTAATAATCTGAAAGAAGTAATGATCTTAATGAATTCGCTATCATAATGAGCTAACAATAGTAATTTAGGAGGAGCTGAAAGTACCAGCAAGAACAAAGACAAATACTACAAAGGCACCCTGAGAGATTAAAAGCATAGGCGAAAATACTGTAACAAAATGAGGTTTGGACTGGAAAGACACAATTCCCAACACATTTGTTGAAAAACAATCCAAAGCATGAATATTCAGTGACAGAGTCAGACATTAATTGGCAATGCAAAATGGCAGAAGAAAAAAAATAAAACCACAAAAACCCAAGCCTGTTTTGTGCTGCCCATGCATCAGCTTCAGAGACCAGGGAGTCGGAGTCAGCCTTTTCCACAGCCCTGGGGAACACGAGAGAGGAATTCCCGGGCTGGCCTGGGCCTGCCCGCCACCCGCTGCCCTGTCCCACACCTGGCGGGGAGCAGCGACATCCGTTTCAAGAAATGCTGAACCTTTTTCACAACAATAATATGAACATAATGGATTCTCTTTTCTAACTGCAGGCAGCTGGGGGAGGGGGCTCTTATTCTTCCCTTTATTCATTAGAAGCTTTTGGAAAAAAAAAAAAAAAAAACACACAAGAACTTAGAGGTCAACAACCAGCCAGGTTCTCATACTGATATGGGCACTACTTTAGCAGAAAAACATTCATGAGATGGTGAGGTCTGGACTATGGGAGAGCAACAAAATTATCTGAACACAGAGAAAATAAGCTTTTCAGGGAAAAAATGTATGTGCATTCACTTCCACTAAGAGATGAGTAAGGTACCAACAAGGCAGCAGTCTACAAATGAGAATCTGATGTTTATGAACACCAAAAATGGGAAAATAAATACTGTGCTACCTAGAATGTAGCTATGATGAATAAGAGAAACACAGAAAAGAAAATCATCACTGAACAGCAATAAGACTGACATGTCTGTGCCTGTGGTTCCATCCCAGAGCCCTTCCCAGCCTTGTCAGCAGCCTGGATCTAACTCAACCTTGCCACCAGAAAACCAGGAATTGTCCTTGTTTCTCCTACTGCTTTTTGGAAGATGGGAAAGGGTGAAGATAATGATTTTGTGGTCAGTAACAGCAGACTGACTCCTCAGCAGCAGCCTATTTCGCTGCAGGTTTTTGCCAGCCTTGCATATAACCCCTTTCACGGGAGCCATGAGTGGGGCTATGTACCCTGTGCGTTTCCGTCTCACGATGTAAAAACATACGCTACACTCCTTCCAGTGCTCAGGTTAAGGCCAAAATACATCTACCTCTTCCTCCCATTTTCACCCCAGTAAATTCACCCCGGAATAGCAGCCTAAAAGAGGCAGTGAAGGTTTGAACCACATTTAAATCAGATTGGACAAAACCCTAGAAAATGTCGCTGTGTTGTGAGAACTGTCATCATACTGATCAATAGCGTCTAATTGTTACTTAGGTTCCCCCATCTGTTTGTAGCCATCTGTTGTTTCTCATCTTATATTTAGGGTGTCTACTGCCCGGGTGCAGAGACGCCCAAGCTGACCCCACACCCTCTACCAGAAGCACTGAGGAGTATGTGGGGACAGGGACTCCCTGGGAGCCAGATGAGGTCTGGAAAAGGGAAAACTGTTTGCTCCTCTCGGTACAAATGCATGGCAGGGCCATACTGATGTGCTATACTGCTTTCCTGACCACACTGGTGTGTCTATATGGAGAGAGAAGCAATTTTTCCACGATCAGTCTCTAAAATTTTCCTGTATAAATGAGAAGTATAGGATATGTGCTGATTAAAGATTTTCTTTATGTGCAGCTTTGTTAAATACTGAAACCAGTTACAACCTACCTTGTCAATCCCTAGTTTAGGAATCATACGAAAGGTTTTCTCCAAAGATGTCTAAGAGTTTAGAATGGCAATGGACACACATGAGAACTTGTATGCAAAACCTGCTCAATGACTGCACAGGCTCTTTAGCTAAAATTGTTACTGTGGACACAAATTCATGCATACGGTTAACATAAGATGCTACAAGGGATCTACACTCTGCTCTTTCTTCATAGAATCTGTACAGATTCAAAATGCCAAAATAAAGCTGTTTGGGTTCTAAACCATTAATTTCTTAATAAAATATCAATAAAATCAAATTTTAAACAAAGAGCTCAAGGAAAGAGTTATCCAGCAAAGTTTGCTCACTGTTCAAAACAAAGATAGCCCCGCCAGCAATAACAAAAATCAGACCAACCAGCCGAGCCCTCAACACTCCTGGTGTCCTTCATCAAGCCAGTATTGCACAACTCTGACCAGAATTTAGGAAATAATGGATCTGTGTCTTCCTAGTAATTGACTGAATAGCTAGTAAATACATATGTGTGTGTGTGTGTGTGTGCATGAGCGCACATGTATTAAATAAACAAACAAACAAATAAATAAATAAGAGTTCCAGGCTGCATTGGAGATGTGAGATGGGATTCTCCTATACTGAACTGCAGGGGGATGCTCTTCCTTCCACAAAAAGCAGCTCCATGTACAGAGCAATGCAGACAGCTTAGGGTCACATTTTCAGCTATTTTTAAACAAGCCTCCAAACTTCAGCACCAACTTTACAGACACAAAATTCTTATTAGGCCATAAATATAGGTACAAAGACTGTTACCTATAAAGCTGAATAGTCATCCACATGCAAAAGACAGCTTTTTGTATAGAAAATATACATGTGCTTAGTCATTTGTAAATGACTAATGAAGACTTGGCTATAACAATTCAGACAATAGTCCCTGTTTTGTGAGCCACAGACAAGTGGCAGAGATTTCCAGACCCTGGTGAGGACTTTTTTGTAGTAACTTCGGTTAAGAAAAGGCTTAAAATAAAATATTGACGATTGCTGAATTGTGTATACTGTAACCTGACATCTTCAAACAGACTTGAACTCAGTTTGGGGAATGCAGTCTACTGCATTGAAAACAAATGGTGTGAAGTTCTTGAATTTCATCAGTGTTTAACCAAATGATGATATCTGATTGTATGCCCATTTAACATGTCTCAGTCTTTAGCCCTGATCTTGTAGGCTATCTGTGGAATTTGGTATACCTGAGTTAGTTTTTATATACAACAACATGTAGAGAGCAGTCAATATATAACTGAAAACATCTCATTAGTATTACCAGTGAAAGAAAAGATCAGGTAAGACGTGGATGAGAAGCTAACAACCAACAGCCAGTTTTCAAAACCAGAACTTAATGGTATGTCCCATATTTTCTTTTAACAAATTCTTTGTTACTTACAGAATCCTTGAATTGACATGCTTGCTGCAAACAGCAACCAAACTTTTTTCTTTCCACTGGGCATTGCAAACCCTGCATTTTAGCCAAGTACAGAAAAGCATTGCCCGGTGAATATTCCAGTTGAGAAAAATTGATAAAATTATTAGATATAAATGTTTTCAGAATAGAAAACATAATAATGGACTTCATGGTTTTAGATACTAAGGCTTCAAACAAAGGTGCAAAAGCTGTGCTATTCCCCCACCCCCTACGCACTGCCTCAACGTAGCGGGCCATGAGTTTGCAGTTGTTTGCACTTTTTTCCTGTGCATCTGTGTTAAAATACACAGCTACTCAACTCTTGGCCTTAATGACTATTTTAAGACCAACCTGGTAAAAATATGAAGCACAGAAATGGCAGCTAAGAATATCTGGCTTGTGAGAGAACTCTGGTTAATGTGCTCCGAGAGCCTCAGCAAGCCAACAGCCCTTCCAGTGGAATATGGCTGCAGATCAAGCGTAATCATTTCAGCCACTTTTCAATTTATGGACAGGGTGAGTGGATGGCTTATTCTAACATTTGGCTTTTGGGGGGCCAAAAAGCTTGTATGAATTAATGGCATGTATAAGTACATACTGCTGCACTGTAACGATGCAAAACAGGAGGCATTCCAGTCTGTTCCTCTTTCAGGAAAAGCTCTGCTATGCTGCTGTGCAGCACAGTAGCGCTTTATTTGCATCCCTGCAAGCTACTTATATTGCAATTGTTTTATCCTTTTCCTAGTTACTTCTGTTCAAGGGCTTTTATCTTGAAGATCTATTGTCAATATCAGTAGTTCTCTCTTTTTATACCACGTATCTCATTTAAAAAGCTAGCGCAAGAAAAAGTGTGAATGAAGTCATTTTAACCAATTCTTTGTAAGAGATGTGGCTTAATCAGCAGGGACTTTATCAACAAACAGATCCAATGCCTGGATGTGATCAGGGTAATAGATTGTGAGTCAAACACTTAGGTCCGCTAGTGTCCCACTCCATGAACTCAGGCAAACAAATTCACCTCTAGCTGCCATGCTCTCCCTCCCATCTATTTGTCTTTTTGGTCTTTTGCTGCACCCAGAGTTAGGCATCTGAATATGCAGCTTGCCAAAACTAGGATGTTACTACAGCTGTACTATGTCTTTGTGGTACTTCTCTAACACTAATCATCCTTAATAATAATAATAATAATAATAATAATAATAATAATAATAATAATAATAATAATAATAATATACAAATGTAACATGGAGTAAATGAGCAGTCCTTTCCATTGGCTAAATTTAGGGGGAGGAGGAGGTGTGAGAAGGCAAAATGAATTGTCCAGATCTCTAAAAACTGGAAGTTGCAGTCTGCTTGGATGGTTTCACTTGGTTTACTTAACAGCAGATGCAGTGAGCTGTAAGTCATGAATCACTACTGTCTTCTTAGGTGGTGTTTTTTTTACTTACTCTGTTTTGGATTTTCAACCTCTCTTAAAAAGACCACAAGACTCTTCAAAGCCTGCCTAGCTCCTGTATCAACTAAATAGCCTTCTGTAAGAAGACATTGCTCTCAGCTCTAGCATTTAAACTCCTCTAGAAAGCTGTGCATATCACAGAGTATCAAGTCGCTCAGTTGGCGCTAGATGTGGCACAAGATTTCCAGTTTTCCTCATTTCGCTGGTGAAAAAGAAAGTATCCAGAGTCTGGTTTGCCCAGCTTCTAGATTGCTTCATAGTGCTACAAGTGCAATTACTATTAATAGTTATATGTGCAATTTCATGTAGATATTTATCTTATCCCACCACATGATTTATATCCACTTCTTATTGCCCTTTTACATTTTCAGGCAGGTGAAAAGATATTTAAGCAAAAATAAAAATTAGGCAACTGTTCTCGCTTTGATGCCATTTTCATACTAAGCCAAGCATCAGTACATGCTGATCTGACACACAGATGACCATCAAAGAAATCCACCAAAATCTTGTTATTTTCCCAAATGAACAGAAAATTAATCCCAGCTTTAGAAGTATAGGGGAAACATGGTTCCCTGTCTGGTCTGACAGCTGTTGTACCTGAGGTTCTGGAGCATGACTGCATCTGATTTAAACAATATTGAGGATGTCTGTGGAAAAAGAAATATCCCTCCTCTCATATACAGGTGAAGATAACATGGACTCAGCTGCCATCTCTGCTGTCTCATGGTGTAAAAACTAGCAGAAATTCATAAGAACATCTTCTGTGCTTTCCTGCACTCTGCATACTGAGTAAATTCGTAGCCTACATCTGTTCTGGTTTTACCTACAGCTTTTTTCTTCTTTTTTTTTTTCGCCTTTTCTTTTTAATGAAAAAAGATAAATCCATTTTTGATCTTCCAGCATCAGAGAGCTCACCACAAGGCCTGATGGAAAACATGACCAGCTAACTACCTCTGTTAAGGACAGGTACCTTTCATACAATCCAAATCTATTGATGGGCTTTCATTTGTGGCTCCTGGGAGATAGTGTGCCCTGGCTGAGCAGCCACCCACCACCTGCATCAGTGGTAGGTGTCTGCAGCAATCCCTCCCGGCTGCTGGAGGCCACCTCCCCACCTGGCTGTTCAACCCCTCTGCCAGTGGCCATCGCCTTGGGAGCACAAATGGACGGAGACACCACATGCTTTCTCCCCAGGGATCACCATCCAGAGGTTATTGGTGTGAAGTGCTGCGACATTGGTTTACTATAGTACTGCAGGCTGTGAAGAGTAGGTGCAGTCTTCAGTCTCTTGCTTCTGGCTGAGGGGCAAGGTGGGCAGCGAGGGACAGTGGCCTGCCAGCCGCCACAACTCAAAGACAGATATAATGAAATCTCTATGTAACAAGTTGTTATGAAGTTTTTTATAACATGCCATTATTAAAATTCTCTTCTTCTTATAAAAAACCTATGCCTGTGACCAACTGACCTCTTAACCTTTTCCTCAACAGACAGATTCAACTTTATGAATCCCTTTCACTGTCTCTCTCAAGCAGACTTTCCACACTTTTAACCTTTTTCATCTGTTCTGGGGGTCCTTTCCTTTTTGTCATCATTGTTTTACAGTACAAGCTTACATTGAGCTGACTGCCTACTCTGAGATTCAAGTTATTGTCACTGCTTCTCAAGAAAAAATCCCCATTTTGCATAGGGAGCACCCCTTCAAACTGGATATGCTTGGAAAGGGATTGCATGAGAAGCTTTCTGCAATGGCCAGAGATGACCACAGTTCTCAGAGAGTTCCTTCATCGCTACATAAAAAGCAGCTGTGGCACTTCATACATTACACCAAAAATGAAAATGTGTAGATTTCAAGTCTGGATATGCCAAAGATACCTTGGGTTTTTTTATGAATAGTATTTTTAGTAGTTTGCAGGATGAGCAAGGGTGCATTGGGTCACCATTTGGAGGTTAAAACAGTGACAAAGGCGAAGAAACTGGGGGAAAACACCACTTCTTCCCACTGATGGTTTTTGCCAATCCATTTGATCTCTTAGTGTCCTTGGCTGCCTATCTACAAAGAAGAAATAAAAATACATCTTTCTCAGAATCCTTCTAGGATATGGAATTATTATTAACAAGGGCACAAACAAAATATTATGAGACTGTCGATTTAATAGTCTGCGCTTTCCAAAATTGCTTTCTACTTATGACTTTGACAACAGATCTTCTAACAAACTGAGAATATTTGATAAAACAACAGCAACAAATAGCTGCAGTCACATGCTGAACCTTCAGCTGCCAAGTTTCACCCCAGAGAGAATTTTCATAGCTAAACTGCATAAGCGTTAGAAAAATAAGCATTTATAATAGAATTACTGACAGACCTTCAACTACAGTATTGGGAATAGTGCTATTCAACAAACCAGTGGTTATGTTTTTGTTTTATTCTTTTTTAGAGTTTGCTTATGTCATCATTTTAAAGAAAACTCTCAACAGATCTCAGCTACTTGGAATAATTCATTAGGGAGGATAACCAAGATAAATCAAAACACTGGTAACACAAAACATATTTAGGTTGCTCTATATTTAGGAAATTCAGCATCAGAAAGTAATTGCTAAAGCACAGAATGAAGTCAGCATAGAAACTTAAAAATATAAAATTTATAAAATGAAATTAAGTTAAATTGAACTCAGGTCATCTTTGTACATTTAACGGCTTAATGTGTTCAAAAACCAATCCAATTCTGTTCACAGCAGAGAAGCCTTGACAAAACTTTATACATTTAATACTTGGTACTGGTTGAATGCACTAGTTGTTAAATAAAAAAAAAAGTTGTCTGGATGAACAAAAAATAAGTAAAACTTTTTACAAAGTAATTGAGCTATCAGAAGTTCAGAAAAAACCCTGACATCAGAATAAGCAGAATGAAATCAGAATATTGAAATATACTCAAAATAGGAACATTTTTCTGTGTCTAACTATAGATTGTACTTTGCTTTCAATATACAGAAGAATTAAATGGATAGTCAAAAGCAGTGCTTGAGTTACTACCTACAGTGAGGCTGACTATTTCTTTTAGGTTTTTTCCCCCTATGAATTTAACAATGCAAATTTAACAATGGATTCTGCCCAATGATTGCCAATTTCAGCAGTGACATTCTTGACGGAATAGCCTGATTAGAAAATAATTGTACTTCTTTTCAGCTACTGTTACCTCACCCACACTTTTCATTTCCTATAAGGTACAGTGGCAAAACTGCATCTTTCAACTCTCCCTCTTTTATCTGATGTAGTGGATGACAGGTAATCTAGCTGAAAGTTCCTACAATTGCACCACCAGAAAAACACTGGCTGATGAAATCTGAGCAGTTATCACACTAACCATCACCTGTCAAGCCTCCTGCTTCAATTTAAGGGTGCATCAATTTTCTGAAGAGGAAATCAAGGGCAAAGAATAAAAGCGTTACAGATAAACACTGACAAAGGCCCTTTCTGCTTCTTTTTATTTATGATGGGATGTACTATCATAGGTTGCTCTGTGAGGTTTTATCAACTGTCCTGATACATCCCAGATAGCTTGGAATTCTTTGGCCATTGATGAAGTGCTATACTTGCACTTACTGAAAGGGCAGAAGATTTCTAACTGAAAATTACTTTCACTAAATACCACAAAGATATTGAAGTCAGAAAGAGCAAGGAGATGGAACAAATGACAGCTGCATATAACAATGAACCTTTCTGTTCTCTGAGCTGGCAGACAAGGCTGATTAGAGTAAGAACATGAAATAATGTTTTCTTAAAGCCCGAGAGCATATTGTGTAAAGTGTCAGGTACAAAGAGTTCATATGTTCTTTGTAGTGAAATGTGAACACATTTGCTGCTGACTGCATTTGCCATGTACTCACCCAGTTCTCCAAAGTAAACAACTGTACAAGGGGACCTTCTTACAACTGGGGGAAGATTATGAATTTCTGAGGGAAGAGGAAAAGATTCCTCAATACCAATGTGAGGCGAACTCAGGTCGAGACCAAGTACATTTCAGCATCACTAGTTTCAGTGGAAATTCTAACCTCAGGTCAGAAGTCAGCCTGACTTGTAGGTATAAATGAGGGCGAGGTTTTCAAATGTTATTCCTTTTCTTCGTCAAATCAGCAGAAGGAAAGACTCTTACTTAAAATGTGCCCATTTGGTAGCTGTCGTGCAGGGGAGAAGATGAAACAAGCAATAGAAACAGAAATAAAAGCAAGAAAAATAGATTCACAACCTGGCTATGAATAGCTTATGAGCCCCTAGTTCTGCTCCAGTGCTTCCTGGTTTCTTCCCAATTAACAGAAGAGGAACAGTACCTCCCAATAAAGTCCATCAGCAACTTCCTGATGACTTCCACAGACTTTCAGCTAAACATGAAACAGTGAGATACCTGCAGTCTCTGTTCCAGCCAAGCATTAGCCATAGTAGACGATTATGGGCACATTAAAAGCATAAAGCATACAAGTTCATACAGGACTGATTCATTCAGACTGACCATTCTTCTTCCATTTTTTGTTACTTCTTCATTCATTTCTTGACATTTCAGTCCACAGTGAAGAAAACAAGTGTGGATAAATGGTACATATACTCAGCCACCTGCAAAAGCTAGCTGCTTTCCCAGTAGATGATATGCCAAGTTTGGGATTCAACAAGAGGTAATGGAGATCAGTTCAACAAAGTTCACAGTCCTTGCTGGATAATGTTCTTACATTCATGTCAGGTCCCATAGACAAGGCCCTTGATGCTGACAACCTTGGCAGGTGACAAACTGTAAATTCTGCCAGTGTTGCTCCTGTCAGGAGTATTTTAAACAGGGCAATCTTCAATGGAAAAAGTGAATGTCATCCATAAAGCTTGTAAAGACCCACTAACAGCAGAGCAGCACATTAGCAAAACCTTGTTCTTTATTAGCCTGAATTTGTCAAGTAATTTGCACAAATCGTTTTCAACCACTGCATCACTTGCAGATTGTTTTAGATGACAACTCAGAAAAATAATCACAAAGAATTAGGTTTGCTCCTTGACTGGATGACATTTCTAAACAGAATAACAATAATTCCACCAAAAAGATTTCTCTCTTGGATTTCTCAAGTAATTCTTTCAACTTCAGCTTTCAAACAGTTTCTCAAGAAAGCCAGCTTTCAGATTCAGAAAGTAATTTTTACTTCTCATATTCATAGAGAAAATTTGATAACATTATTGGACTACAAACTATGAACTTCTAAACCAGAAAGCAAGTTCAAAGTACCCAAGACTTTTACTATTTTTTAACTTTATCAGTGTTTTGGAGCATTGACTTATGAGTTTGAGTATCTAAAGCTGGCAATCAACAAAACTATAAACAAGAACCACTAGTGTCTCTTACAGGCTGTGGGTGAATACTTGATCGAGTTGAAATGTGTGACAATTTCTGGGTTCATCAGTCTTTTCTCTAAATTCTGGAGATTATTTGAATAATCCCAGAGAGCAAAAAAATGTACAAAAAGAGAACCATGATATCAGGTTCATCTTCAGGAAATCATATCCTTTACCTAGTCAATCAGCTTCATTTAGCATATATAATCTACTTTATTTTTTAAAGATGCAGCACAATGATTTCAATAGTTCAACTTAAATGATACTAAAATTGCATTGCTCACACTAAGGTAGTTCCATGTTTTGAGAGGCTTTGCTCTTGCACCACTTTCATGACACATTTACCACCTCGGTTCTAGGGATGCAATTTTTTCCTTTTTCATTCTGACTAATCAAAATAATGGATTGCAATTCACCCTTAAGAGCACCCATCTAGTTCAAGTAGCTCTGTACTATACATAAGTCTTCTCTATAGAGAATTATCTCAACGATTCAAAAAAATAACTCCCAAAACCTAGTAAAATTTTCATCCCCGTGGTGGAAGACCCATAGTCAGATTGCCTCTGTTTTGGTGGAAGGGCAGACAGGATAAGAGGTAGAGGCAGAGTGAGAGAATGATCCTGGAACTGGGGATGTAGAAGGGATGGGAAAAGAGGGAATAAAACATGTGGTATAGTAACTACTTTTAGATTATAGTCACACTGCAAGTGATATGACAATTCAAACAAATATTTTCAAATAAACACATTCCTCAAAGTTTTCTGAACAAAAGCACCTTTCTAGTATGCTAGGAGGTGTCATGTTACGGTTTTAGGGCTATTTTACACAACATCTGGGCATTTTGAAATAAACACAAGCTTCCAATATTTCAAGAATTCATATTTTCCAAGCAGCAACGGTCTACATTTGGGAAAGCTCGAGAGCAGATGCTTAAATTCATCACAACTCTGAAATTCTTAGTAAATAGTTGCTTAACATAAGTGATTTTCTGAGAATTCATGTTATCCCAAATCCAATTTACAGTTCCTATGTTTAAACAGTGTTACTATCCTGAAAATGGAGGTTTAAGACTTTGGTGAACAGGCTCAACCCCAGACTGTAGACAGAGCCTGAGACTTTCCATCACAAAGTTAATGCATACTTCGAATGTTGGGGTTTTTTGTTTTAATCTATTGCAAGACAGTAACCATTTACTAAAATTTGAATTAGATCTGGATCCTAAAGTCATAAATCCCAAAGCTGCTAGATCCAGAGCCTTGTTTTGAATCTACCTGCATCAGTATGGTGTTTGGCCCTGTAGGACTTTAAGAATGTGCTGAAGGAATCTAGACTATCAAACCAGTATTTTGAGAAACACATTAGAGGATATGAACTCTTAGTAATAATGAAACCCAGAAAAACCCAAATGTAACACAAATGAACAAGTAATAGCTCTTGAATTTATTGAACAATTTATGTAGTATTTACAGTACAATATTTTACAGTATTTAATCAGAGGTTTCAGTAAGAAGCTTGCCAAAGCAAATACTGTTGGTAAAACTCATTTATTATGCACCACTGTGCACTGTTAGGTAATTTTCAGGTGAGAAAAATGCAGTTTTAAAGAGAACCCAATAGTTTAACAGAACTGACATCAAAACTTCTTTTGCCTTCCTATTTGTCGTCCATGAACAGGCATACATTCAGTGGCTGAAAAAATGTCTGCCGTATTTTCTGCCAGCAAGGGGGGTTACAGCTATCTCAGATTTCCCTGAGCCATGAGTCCTTTCCTAGACACATGTGAAAGAAGAGTAAAGAGAAGAGAAGAGAAGAGAAGAGAAGAGAAGAGAAGAGAAGAGAAGAGAAGAGAAGAGAAGAGAAGAGAAAAGAGAAGAGAAGAGAAGAGAAGAGAAGAGAAGAGAAGAGAAGAGAAGAGAAGAGAAGAGAAGAGAAGAGAAGAGAAGAGAAGAGAAGAGAAGAGAAGAGAAGAGAAGAGAAGAGAAGAGAAGAGAAGAGAAGAGAAGAGAAGAGAAGAGAAGAGAAGAGAAGAGAAGAGAAGAGAAGAGAAGAGAAGAGAAGAGAAGAATAAAAGGGTGAGGGGAGAGAAAAAATGGTCCTAAAGCAATCTGCACTTTTTGGTAATTCAACCAAATCATGTGGATAAGCTGCTGCCATTAAAATGAGCCTAGATGTTTCAAAAATATTTTGAATGCAATTCTGTGGAAAATCTTCAAATTTTGTTCCCCAGACTCTGACAAAACTCCTGCTTTCACAAAATGGGGGGTTGCCTGTGCACCTGCAATATTGTACAATCCATACCTGAAGTTGCTACACTGTGCTGAACGGTGTGTGCATTGCCTCAATCCCACAGAAGTGCTTTACTGGAAAATGCAGTATCAGAGAGCAGTCTCAGTGAGGCCCACGTGCCATGTATGCACTGAGAACACTACATTCATATCCAAGGCCTGCCGAGTACATTTGCAAAGTGCAGAAGCCAGAATTTCCAGACTCTGGAATGCAAAGCTCACCCCAAAGCATGGCCAAGCTCCCCGAGGTGCTGGGCAGTTTGCACCAGAGTCTGCATCCACACCACCGACAGCTGCAGGCTTGGGTACCTGTGTGCGGGAGCGTCTTGCAGCATGATACACAACATGGGCAGGAACAGGCTTTGTAGGTCAGTTTGCAATCTTCTCAGTTTGTTTTAAACAAGTATCAATGAATTTATATTATTTTTTTTTTATTTTAATAGTGCTGTGCTATTTCTGGGTTGTTGAAACAGGTTGAGGAAAATCACCCACAAAGCAAAAGGAACATGGCAAAATGTCCCTGCAGTGTGTTGCCTTAATACATTTAAATGATTTAATGACAAGTAGGGGATTACAGCAAAACACAATGCACGCTGGAGGTAGCAAAGGACACCCGCTGCCTGAACTGTGAAATTCAAAATGGATTCCAGGAAGGGAGCACAATGCCAGGCAGCTTTAACTATTGCTCCTACTTCCTATACTATTATTACTGCTCACCAGTCTTGAAGTCTGAATGACAGTGGTCTGAGCCCTTTCAAACAACATTAAGAAGGTCAATTTTTGTAATGAGGAAATGGAAGTGGTGGTGCAGTGGATCGCTGAACCTTACAGTTTCTTCTATGATAAAGTAGCAGTGCTCAAGCAAATTATGGTGTAGGAACACAGTGACAACACCACCATGAAACACACAACAGACAAACTAACAAAAGCACTTAAATGTGTGTAAAACCAGTGTGATAGCAAAGCTAAGTTTGCTCTTACTTTCACACTGTAGAATCCCTGTAATCCCTCGCCAGTACCGCAGAAAGCTGTAGACCAAAGGAAAACCACACTGCCTACAAAGCCACCCTTCTATCCTCAGTGCTTAGATCCCAGTCGCACAGTAAATAAAATTTCTGGTAGGAAAGGCTTATTGAATGAACTGTTCCAGAGAATTAAAATGCTTCATGTCTACAAAATGCTGCTTTGATTACTACTTCAGCTCCACTCATTCTAGGACTTTAGAACTTACTGCAGGTGAGCAAGCCAGCATGAATAACCTTCGAGGTTTTAAAATAACTGTCAACAGATCTGCAATTACAGTACTCCAAGACCACGGTGTCTTTGTGCTTGTGCATAAAGCTTCCCCCAAGGAACAAAAATTAACAGCTGTAAGCTACAACTATTCGACCCTTGAAGTCTTGCACAGTAGTTTAATGAGTTCAAAGTACCTCTGTATCCTATTCACCTCATCTCCCCCCTTTCAGATACAGCAATATTAAGGGTAATGCCTAGCAACAATATTCACATATTCATCAGCTTCACATTTTTACTTTAATTTGTGTCCCTTTAGCAGCCTAAGTGACTCTAATGAAAGGGAGCAAACGTTAGCACATAAAATCTATGAAAGACATTATAGACACAAACAAGAAATCTGAAGAATAATGCAACTACCATGTCAGTAAATTAGTAAGAAATTACCTGGTACATCTGAAGTAGGCTGGTCACCAGAGAATGAGCATTCATCACCCAAGCGCAAAACAGATAAGGAGAATAAATTAAAAAGAGCTTGACGATTTTTTCACATTGCACTTTATCTAATGAGAATCATGGAGAAACACCAGGTAGTACAGGCAGGACACTTTCAGCCATAAACACATAGAAGAAATAAAAATGAAAGATCAACTGGAGAAGCTAAATAACCATTAACCAACTCGATGGATATTTTTTGTCAAAAATTTTTGAAAGATGTGAACTAATCTTTAAATACTCCAAACCTGCAAGTGAGGTTTACCCAGGAAGATTCTCTAACAAACCAACAAGTAGGCAGTGGGGTGGGCAAATCTTTCTTGTGCAGTATCCCATCAGGCCATATGCTAAGGAATGGTTTTGACTATTCATGTCATTTACTTACACTCAAGAATGTACTGTACTATTATTCCAAGCCATAAAGGTGAAAAAGGATGCCAGCCTCATGCTTTGGATGCATATTTTCCTGTGTTGAGGACCACTCCTGGCAGTCCCAACTGCCATACAATGTCCCACCTGCCTCTGTGACTCATGTCTTTATCAATTCAGAAAGAGCAGATATAACCATAGCTTCTAAACTGTAAGATGGGCAATGCTTCCCCAGTTTGCAGCCTGCTACAAAATCATCTATTTCCAGATGCATACACAATTTTCTCCTGATTATTTCTAAAATATGTCTCAATAATTAATATAAAATAAAATATGAATTAAGCATTAATGTGCAGTTCTACTATGTTCTGTATTCTACTGAAATCAAGACATTTTAAGGAATCTTAATTTTGGTATTTAAGAATCAAAAGGAACTTAAGATCACAAATCACTTTTGAAGATCTCAGTTAACATTCTCATGATAATTATATTTAGAAAGCAGTTACAGCCTTATTCTCTGGCACAAGACTGATGAAGACTTCAGTGTGAGATCTTCATGCTCCTGACCAGAATCTCCAGCTCTTAGGCAAGAGCACATTTACTGTCAGCTTTATTTTCTCTATTTGTGCAAGTTAACTTAGAGGTTTTCCTTTTCCTTCTTTTGCTGGTCTATGATGGAAGTGATGCATATCTTTGCTGGTCCAACATATCATGGGTTTTCCCTCTAGAGTTCTCTAGGAAGCTTCAGGTGGGACCTACACTCATTTTTTTTAAATGGTACTGGCTGGCTGAGCAAACAGGGTAGCAGAGTCATGGCACCATCTCCATTTCTTTGGCATGATTGGGTTGCCAATGTTCCCTTGCCATTCCCACCCTCCAGCAGGCCAAACTTTCATGTAGAATTAGGAGTTAATTTAAAACCATATTAACTGCAAGCCTACTTTCGTGTGAAGTTCTATAAAAATGTTAATATTTACTATTTCTGGGACATTTAAACAGGCATTAATACTGTGGGTGTACTAGTTTCAGCAGCAACTAAAACATGTTGATTGCTGGTATGAAAAGTTATAATAGCAGTTAAGAACAACACATCAGTATATAATATTTGCAGTCTCTGAGTCACTTTAAAATATAGTGGTTTAAAAGTCATTTATCTTCCCATTTACATAACTAGAACAAGAATTCTTCATACAGATGTTCTTTAAAGAAAGCTAACCAGCTGGTTTCCCAGCCCCTATGGGCACTGCCTACCAGCCACACAACTTGATTTCCTCCTCAGATGTTTGGGTATGCTCCTGTGCCACTGGGCTGAGCACAACAGAAAGCTCTCCCCAGAACATATTTTGGTTTTAAGAGATACTGAATCAATTGCTTCTTCTGAACGTTCTGCACTTCTGCTGAAATCAATTGCAGCTGAAAGCAGTTAGCAATTCCACAGACTATGCTCTTAGCATCTTGCTAAATACCCCTGTTTTCTTTCATTCGGACAGCATTATTTTTTCATTTCAAAGAAGCCAGTATTCACTCAAAAGTCATTTTCTTTCTCCCTTCAGTCTAAATCTCCTTTCAGGATGAGAATTCTCCATATTAGCATCGATTTTATTTTTTAAAGCTGGTCTTATTGAAAGTCTTATAAGCCTATTAGTCCATAATTACTGCTAACCTATAACATACATTCAACTGTTTATCATGCAAACAGCCTGCCTTTACAGTAGGTGTCCATTTGATTTCTCTACTTACGTACATCTGTATGTTTTGTTTCTGTTTTCTTAGTTAATCAGCAGGAAGACTTAGAATTTTCCCTTTTTGGGCAAGAGCTGATTTCTGCTGAAAGTTAAGCTGGCCGTGAACTCTGCTAGGTCTTACAAGAAGGAGTAAGCACACAATTATGCTGGATTTAATCAAATTCCCCTGAGCTAGTCCTGCAAGATGTCTACATCATTTTGAATCAGATTTTACAACAGCCAAACTATTACCAAACAAAAAAAAAAATTTGAAAATTTTGGCATTGCGCTGATGCTCAGGTAGACCACAGGGCTCGATCTAATCTAATAGAAATTAGATGCAGTGAATGGTTGGTTGCAGGTCACAGGGAACACAGTATCAGACTCACCAGGCAAGATATATTCTGTGCCTTGAAGGGATATGTCTTAGCTGCAATCTGCTTACTAGGTGTACTGCTGGTAAAAACTGTGAGCCAACAGACACCCTTTAAGCACAGGCCACCTCTTAGGGGGATAGGACTGCCATGCTACTGATAGCTCCAAGGATCGATTTGTCTCAGAGAAGCAAAGTAGTTAATTCATCCTTTATGTCTTAAGGGAAGATGCAGGGCATACTTGCCGTAGCTCCTGAGAATGCTAATGTTCTTGCCCTTTTTGCAATAGGCTGAGCTTAATGTCATCTTTGCTGAAAGTCCTCAAGACCTGGGCTGTAGCTTGTCCCTGCACAGAGGAAGGTGTCCCAGTAGGTATTTATATGTAAAGTCAGAATTAGGGACTGCAGTAGACTCTGTGCCTCACCATTCAGCCCACATAGCCACACTCTTCCTAGAAAACTCATTTTCCTTTAATGCAACAGCAACAGTCCTAAGGCAGTGAAGGAAAAAACTGGCTCCTTGTTCTCGTGATGGGAGCAAGCAGAGATTTTAAGAAAGAGATGTAGAATCCTGAAGACTAGTATCTTACTATTGTTGGTTTGCCAGTTGGGTGATATCCCTGAGAAATACCTGTTAAAATTGTGCTGTAGATACGTAACTGGTATGTATATAAAAAAACTTCACAACAAATTTCTCTCCTCCTATTTAGGGTTTTGTTTTTTTAAAGAATTACCATAATTACATAAAATGTTATTAAGCACTGTCCTTTAAATCACCTTTAGTGTTTGTCTCAAGATCCAGGAGGAATGCATGTTTCATTATCTTGATGTTAATCTAATCCTTAAATAAAAAAAATATTGTAAGCAAGCTTGCTAACAAATTATTCTCATCAGAGACAGTGTCACCAAACAATATTTTTTTCTGAGAGGCAGTTCTTGTTATTCCATGTGCTCACACACATATTATGGACAAACTGAACTGTCCCATACCAGCTGGGAGGCTCAGAAATGTCATCCAGTCTTCTAGACAGTCCCACCCAAAATGAGAATTCAGGCCCATCACTGGTGAATCGAGGAGTGACACAGAATTAAAGGCTGGAAGTTCACATGACAGATGTGTGGCCTATTCCTCTCATCCCACTGAACTTGTATTACTGAGTCTTCAAGTTCATAGCATGTCTTTGTAGCTCATTAGCCTTCATTGTTGCCATGGTATGTATCAGTCGGCAGGGGCTGGATGGGAAACAAGGGCTTGAAAACAAGCTGGAGAAAAAATTAAATAAGCTTTTTTCAGCTTGGACATCTTGATTCTTCAGTATATTTTTGTGAAAGTAAGGACAAAGCAGACTAGAGAGCAGCAAGGTCACAGGCCTTGACAGGGCACACAGTCATGCAAAATATATACGGCAACTAACTTTTGGACAGAAAGACAGGGGTGCCAGAGAGGCATAAAAAAAGCTATGAACATCTATTCTTTCTGTAGCCCAGAGGAGGCGTTAGCTGGGTGCTGGACAGATAGAACTGGTTGTTGGCATCTGTTGCCATTTGACAGCACCGCTGGTCAAGGTAAGCCCAGGCTCACTCAGCTGCTGGACTATGAGCTCTTGGTTGTCCAATAGGTAAACTCTTCCTCACTGCTCCTGGAGCTTCATTTCCTGAGCCTGTTTCCTTCTCAGAGCTCTGTGTTTCCCCACAAGGCAATACTATTTCTGTTCCTTGACCTTCTCTCAGCTTTCTATTTCAATTCTACACAAAGCTTCACCAATAAAATTCATAGTCCCCGAATGCTCAATGAGTCCTATCAAAAACCTTCTCACTGTTCCAGAGAAGAAACTAAAATGCAGATTGACTGTCCCATAAACCACAGTTTTGTGTGGTGCTCACTTGGTAAGCGAAGGGAGCAACAGCAAACTTGCCCAAAAGACTATCCCTCTATTGCAGCTTGTGCACTTCTACGGCTGTGTGGACCTTGTAGAACAAAAAACTTCTGCTTAAAAAAGTTCACTTCATAAAATAGTTTGGCATTTCTACTCATTCCAAAAGCTAGACCACCCATCAGCTTCAGCAAGGCCAACGATTGCTCACAGGTCAAACACCCTCCAGGTATTACAAAAATATCATTGTTGTTTGCATTAATAATCAGTCTATCCTTGTGTAGGAGATGAATTCCCTTTTAAAATAACTGATATGAGTTGTTTGATTGAAGGGAGTTTATAGAGCAAGACATAGGTATGTTTTCAAAGAGAAGAGAACAAATCATATGTGACAGGTGTCAGTCATGTTACTTAATGCACTACTGGAAACACACTTGAATGCTACAGGATAATAGTTTTACAAAATCCAGAAGAATGCTAAGCAGAGCATGCGTAACGGACTCACAGACACCCATTCAAATGGATGCAATTAGTAATCAGGGTTGTAATGTAAGCCTTCAGGACAACATGGCTTATCATCTGGAGGGTAAGGACATACATCTTCTAGTTACTTATCCTCTCTATTTCCAAATAAATAAAACTGCTTAGTTGTTGAGCAGTTTGTTTTGAGAGAAAGCTTGTGAGAAATGCTGACATTCTTAGGTCAGGCATTCTCCAATAGCAGTGCAGAGAGGCAGGCAACAAACGTAAGACAAGACCTAGAATTATTTCCTTTGCACCTTACCATGCTCTCAGCTTTATTTTTTGGAACTTCTGTCACAGACCCTCATGCTTTATTCACTTCTTCACCAAAACCAGGTTTTATTTTAAATCAACATTTTCATCCAAGAAGCCATTCGTATCTTTTCCTTTACTGATCCCACAGTACACAAAATGTTGAACAGTGAAGCAGATGGTTGTTACTGCTTTCTGAGATGATGCAGCAAAGACTACAGTGGTACAAAAACCTGTCTTTACATATAATATGGCACTGGTGACAACAGAGAGGGAGAGGGCATAGCAACTGCATGCCAGAGGGAACCAATTTCTGGAAATGGCAAAAGTAAACCAGACAACATGTCGCATCACCTTCTGTGAACGGGAACATTTGCAAGTTGCCAACTTCTGTATCTGTTCTAACCACTTGCGGCTTTGAATGGACATTTGATTCTTTTTTGGACAGACAGCTAATTAAACTAGTACTGAAATGTATTTGGTCAATTAGGGAGAGATTTAAGACAGATACTAAGCACAGTTTATCTGATGTTTTTATTCCCTAGTGGTTGCACAGATCTATTATGGCTCTTCAAAGAAAGCAGTACCAAGAAATGCAATTATCAGTTTATCAGAAGAGGTATCAGCAGGGCTCAGGTAAAGTCCTTGTGTCCAATAGTCTATACACACACTGTCTCTTATAATGACTTTTGCAAGGTGAATTTGTGCAAAAGCTTTACTCTCTGGCTATGTCAGTAACACACCAATCACACAGGAAAACTGCTTCTTCTACTCTGGATGTGTCTGAAGGAAAAAAAGTAAGACTGCCGAATTTGCTTACCATTTTCCAGACAATACTTTTGTGTCCAATTTGCTGAAAGGCTTCAGGTTGCCAAATATAAGATGAAAAAAGTACTCCTTCTGTTAGAAATCCTTAACTAAAGACAAAAGCATTAATGCAGAGCTTAATTAGCTGTTCATTAAGTGCTCAACAAAATAACATTCATAAACAAATATCCACGTGGAATTCTTATTACAGACACTATTTGCTATTGATAAGCTTCCCATAACAAGATTGTAAAAGAACAAACACTTAAAATTTAGCAGGTGCCAGAACAGACAGCAAAGTGTGCCTGAATTATGATCTAGGCTTAAAGACTGCAAGTACTAGAAGAGACCTGCTGGACCACTGGCTTCAGTCATAGTAAATCATCTTATGGCATTGTGTTCCATAAACATCTTGGAGGTATTTAAGTACAATTACATCATAAACTCCTCTCATCATGCAAAGTATGAATGTAACTCACCTTCTCGAGGGGCTGTGTAGTGAATGAAACTGTTGTCAATCAGAGCTTGCTTCACATGTTGGGGAAGCTGGAAAAGGCGTGCTGGAGAGCCAAAAGAGTGTAGGAAAAACAAGGGCAGAGCCATGGTTAAGAAAGTTACTGTTGAAAAACAGTATTTTTTCTGTGATGTTCAAGTTTCAGAAATCAACATCACCTTTTGGACAATCTCTGGAGAACCTGAGAATTAGTTCTATTTATTAACCTTTGTTATGCCAGTTACAAAACACAGTTCTACGGCTGTAAAGTTCCATATGTCTCTGGGATTTCCTGCTCTCCACAGGCTGTATTTCACCAAACACTAAATTTCTATAGGACTAGTGGAATTTTACTGCTCTGCATCCATAAAGTGTTTTATTGAATGTGCAGTTTCACACAAACTCCAGAGAAATTACAAACATTATAATTTTAAAAAATTAATTATTTCAAAATCCAGATAAAATTTATGATCCCTACTATTTCCAGTAAGTTAAATTCCACCAGGTTTCATAGACACTATTTCCATTCCTTTCCACCTGTACATGCTGCTCTGCCTTTCACTAGTGTTAACAAAACATAACAAGAGAAAACTTGGCAAGTTTCTTGGATCTGCTACATTTTCAGAAGACTTGTATGTATTTGCTACAGGTTTACTGCCCAGAATGGAAGACGTTCATGCATGAGATGTAAGAGGTCTTCCCTCTCCTGCCAATTTAGACTCCCATCCTGAGCCCACTGAAATTAATGGAACATGCCCTGTTGTTTTTAAATGGGCTTTGAGTAGGGGGTCTCACTGGCTGTTTGTTGGCTGGCTTTATTCTGTTTTTCTTTGCTGTATTCCTACATAACTCCTTGGAATGATATGAGCAATTTTTACCATTTCACTGCTTTCAACATTTCCTCAAATTCTAATGCAGTGCACTTGATACAAATGCAGATATATATTTTTAGCTCCATTTAATGTTTTCCCTCTGCATTTGAACAGACCACTTTGTCGAGTCAGTGAATTTGGTACGAGGAGACAATTTGTTACCTCCTTCTGGGGTCCCCAAAGACATCAATTAACTCAAAGCACAAGTTCTGACAGCACAAACAGGAAGAGTTAACCCCCCACAGTTATTCTTTATATTAGTCAATCCACCCTCCTCATTTTCCCCGTCCCTCTTCATTTTCCTTTCTAATGAACAGGGACAGATACCTCTTTCTACTGAGATACTTGCACTACAATGACAATTCGCTGGCTCTCCCCAGGTGATTTACTTTTCAAGCAGTGCCCACTTATTGATCTTTTCTGTGACAAATTTCAACACATGCACAGTCCTGGAAACATTTCTGGAGATGAATCCTTCCTGCTGTTCAAACTAGGAGGATTATTTTTACATTGTATATTTCAATAAACAGTTCCTGATATAGATTCACTTTCAATAAACCATGCAAGAATTCAGCTACTAAAGAGTTACTAAGAAGTACACCTGAAAGTCTTACCTTTATTACTGCAAAGTTTAATATGCCTTCCAAAATTTGGCTCTGGAGAGAACTCTTTTGTTCTTTTTTTTTTTAAAAAAAAAAGAAAGTATTGCTGTCTGATAGAGTATCCAATACCTTAGAACAACTGCCCTTCAAAAACTGACAGCAAATATGAAGATGTTCTGCAGTTCACAATTAAATGGCAGATAAAAATTACTTTACAAGAAAGCCACCTGTGATAAAACATTTACCAAAAAAGACACATTTAGTCCCTTCATTTACATATACTAAAAGTTCTTGACAGTTCTCTCTGACCAAGTTGCAGAAAAGAATGGCCCAGGAAGCACATTATTACAACAGCTTTAGATATGTTAAGTGTTAGGGCCACGTACTGAAAATGCAGTTGAAAATAAAACATTATTTAACCTCAGTAAAATACCACCCGTCACGTTTTATATTTTTTCTTTATTGAGCAGTGGCTAGTGATTTTACATACTCAGACAACATATGCCCTGGCACAGACCTCTGTCTCTACGATGGCACTGAATGCTGATAATCCCCAGTTTCTGCATAATTGAAATATGTAACTGAAACACAGCCTTTTTACAAAATAGCTGATGCACAGCTCTCGATTTTTTTAATCAAGAAGAAATCTTCCACAAATTGTTTCAGAAATTCTACTGACGGAATCAGGTCCTGCTTTTCCCTGGAAACCCCAGACCCTTGATAGCCAGACCCTACTTCATAGCATCTAGCTGCCAGAATAAGAAGCATCCCTTGAATCAAATTTCAACAGGAACAAATTATACATACTGGATGCAATATGGTTCTTTTCACGGCTCTCTGCATTAGCACACCTTGTGTTGTCACTGACTGATCATAAACCATGATCTTCCTAAAAATAAGATTGTGCTTTTCCAGTAAAAAGCGTTCAGAAAGCAATGCCTTCTACTGCACCAGCCCTCCATGTTCTTTAATTTTTTGCTTTCAAATGCTCCTTCCCATCTTACCCTTCAGCAGCATTTCCTTTCAATGCTTGCCCCTTGCTTCAAGCCACAGGCTGACCTCCCCCATCCTGCTTAGTCTCACTTAGCTCCAAAACATTTCCTCTTTTCTACAAGCCCCACTGGACTTTGTTACTCTTTCCTTCTCTTCCTCCCTTTACATACACATTTTAAAGAAGTAATTTCAGCCAATTTAGCAAGTCTTATTCCTCAGGAAGTCATTCTTTTTTGAATAGTCCCATCAAATCAGTAGATCATCTCACACAGCAAAGCTGAGAGAAATTTTTTCCTACCAAATGTATATCCTCTGCAAAGTCAGCCTAGACTTTCCCCCCAGGGATGCTGCCTAAATCTGTAAGTAATTCATCCTCATGATTAGCCAAGCAAGCAAGCCACTGCACCCCCAAAAAACCCACAAACACTATAAAGGCTATTTCCTCTACATAGCAACAGGTTTAAACTTCATAATTAACTAAAATCAAGTTCTTCCTTGGGAATAAAACTTAAAAATAGCTGAAAATAAAACTAGTTACTTATGTCAGGGTTATGTGGGTGGGTTTTTTTAAGATTGGGTTTCATCCTGACTTAAATTGTTAAAAACATTACCCATGTGAGCAGTTCCCCTGATTTGCAGACCTCATCTAAAAATCAAAAGAATGTAACAATTTGGCAACTAGAGAAATATGAACCATGAGATAATTTTACCCCTCACCCTCCCCATTTGTATTGTAATTGTATTTGTCTTTAGATCATTACCAACATTTTCCATTTGCATATCTGTCAATGTTTCTAGGTTACTACCAGTAAAATATTTGACAGGAAAGTATATATAGAGCTTACTACATATTGGGTAAGTTTTGGGCGACATCTGTTTTTACTCAAAGCAAAAAACTAGTGCAGGAGTTTGGTTCAAAGCTTAGTTTTCATTTTAATTATTAATATAATCTTAAGAGTGAGTGAAACCTTGAAGTCTTCAAACACAGCATTCCTTAAGTTCATAAAGTTAAAACTTTTTAGAGCTTAAGGGAAACCTGCACAAAACGCCCGGCCTATGTAATAGAGCCGCTCAGTTTCTATTGCCAGGCAGGACTATTTAAGGAGAGAGGCACTCAGGCGGCTTTCAAAAGACCAAAGGTTTCTGCTCAGCGTGTGCCCAATAGAAGCAGAAAGTGAAAGTGGAGCTGCACTTTCTCCCAAACCTATTTTACAGCCTGAGCCTCTGCGGACAACACGTGTCCTTTTGCAACATCCCCCATCTTTACAGCCTGCAAATGGCAGTGGGCCACAGCTCCCTCCAAATTTCACATTTTCCACTGAATCGAATGGCAAAATTTGCGAGCCAGCACCAGCATTCATTCAAACCCGATGACGTCCTTGTCCAGAAACACACACGCCAACCTACCCAGGCCATTCGTAAGCAACCACAGTAACAATCACAGTGAGTAACAGTCACTGAAGTAATTATGGAAAGCAGGTGAGAAGGGGGGGAACTGCATACATATGAATGTGATTGGATCTCAAGAAATCCAGTTTGGACACTTCTGCATTTGAACGTTATGTGACCTCTGTGGTCTATATCTCTCAGGTGGGAAGGGCCAAGAAGAGATGGAGGGAACATGCCTCCTTCTTCCTGTCACTCCAGGAGCAACACGTGATTCATTTCTCTGGTGTTTCATCTTCAGTACTTCTGACCTCCACTGCAACTTAATGCTGGAAGAATTCAGCAAGTTTTATTGAACTTAAAAAAGTTTAATATTTGGATATAGGTTCAGGAAGATTTTGTGTTTATTCAGACAGGATTCCCTCCTCTGAATGGACACAAACACTGACAGTCCACATTCAGCCAGGTAAGATTTGCATTGCAATACTCAAAATAAAACACAGATAAGGAGCCAAGTGAAACTTGCCATGGAGTGTCCTGTGTAAATGAAGCAAACATTTTACATATTCTTTCCCCGTCATTTAAACAAAATAACATTTTGGAGTGAAAACATCCACACACTGTTGCAACACAAACAAACTAGTAGGCTGCAATAAGGCTTTTACCATCAGTCAGATTCTACTGTCTGTGCGCTCTCTCTCTCTCTCTCTCTCTCCTGCGCTGTAAGAAAAGCACAGGAAGGGAGTCAGCGGCAGTGCTGTGGGAGAGAGGCAACAATATAGAAATGGGGAGAGAGTGGGAGGGTGATGGCGAAGGCCCAAGGGATGGTGGGAGTGGGAATGGAAATGGAAATGAGGGAGAGAAGAAAGCAATAGCCAGGAGGTCCACATAAAGCAGGTTGTGAATTACAGGGCTACGCATGGTAAGCCATCTGTCACTCCTCCTCGGGCAAGGATACTTTTTTGGTAGTGAGGTGGATAATACTTGGCTGTATTGTTGTTTCTATTGTAAGCATTCCCTTACTCCAAGAGTGACCAAATTTTAGCTGGAACAAGCCACACTGCCTTTAAATATGCGTGGGAGGTCTATATGCTTTGATCAGAGCCATCTACACTAACAAAATCACAATGTCAAATCACATCACAAGACATCCAACCGTCACAGTCCAGTCAGCAGGTTCACGCACTGTCCCAGACAGTCACAGACTCACCACGTGATGGGCCACGTCTCTGAAAAAGCAGCATCTTTTGATTTGTCAGTTTACCTCCTTCTCCATCTAAGGGTATGAATTCATTTGAATCTCTGTTCTTATTATCAGATATCCCACAGTTTAGATATTTGCTAAACTTTATCCTTAATTTTTTCATCCGATGGAATCATCTTTCTTTTCTGGTATTTGTACTGCTCTAGCTCATAAGAGCCCTAGCCAAGGATAGGAATCCCACTGATGCTCTCCAAACCCAACCGAAAAGTGAATTCCTGCCCCAAATTGCATACAGAGTAGGTATGAATGTATCCCCTTTTGTTTGGAAGCATTCACCTGGCCATGCAAAGAGATCTACTTTTATTTTTTCTCTTCTTAATTTTTTTTTAAGTGATAGATTAGTTTTTGTTGGAAGGGACGCCAGGAGGCCTTTGGATCCAATCTCTGCTCAAAGCAGGGTTAACTTCAAAGCTAGATCAGATTTAATAACTCTAAGGATGGAGAAGATTGCACAGCCTTTCTGCGCAATCTGTTGCAGTGCTAAAACAACCTCCTTATGAAGAATTCCTATTTTTCAGAGGATTTCCCTTGTTTCAACTTGAGTCCAATGCCTCTTGCTCTTCTGCTGTGCACATACAAGAAGAGTCTGGCTTCATCTTCTCTATAACAGAGATAGCAACAGAAAATGGATCTCTCTTTAGCCATCTCTTCTCCAGGCTGAAGAAAACCAGCTAGCTCCCTTAGCTTTCTCTCATACATCATCTACTCAGTGCAAATGTTTGCATTTTCCTGAACTGTCAAATCTTTATGGAGTATTTTCACTGTTTGCAATTATGGGTCCTGGTGGATGGCTCACAGTGGGTAATCCTGCCAGATAGACAGTAGGCAATGGAACTCTAGCAAGGCTTTAAAGAGCCCACTCTCTGGTGAGGCCAGGGGTTCACTCTTGATAACTATCACACCGGTCGTTTTAAGACAAAGGCCGGTACCTAGGCCTTTTTGTTTTCAGGCACAATTGTTTTCCCAGACATTTCTATCATGAAAATTTATTGTGATTTCCCAGAAAGGGCACTGATATAAAATGTCTGTATTCCAAATCTGGTTGCCACCTGTGCTCCTGTTATCACTGCCATATTTGCAGCGGCATATTCCTCAACACTATGATTTGATCTTCTCGAAATATGCAATACTGTGCCCAGGCAAGTACCTTGGAAAAAATCAATTACTACACATGCATGCACAAACTCAGTAGCTTTCCTTTTGATGATATACCACATTGCAGATTGCATATACAAGGGCAGATTGAGCTTTTAAGATACAAGAACATAAAAGCACTTAAAGGACTTCACTGTTTAACAGACACAGACTAATCTCTTCCTCTCTGACAGTCAGGCTTCAGAATTGGCTGTGTGTGCATACAGATACAAGCTAATGAACAGTTATTTATTCTCTATGGAATTCAAAAGCAGAGTGGAAAATTCTCCCGTTTCTACTATGTGAAATTCCAGATATCTTGCTGCAGTAAGATAAATTGTTACCTTGTATAACACTGCAGCTATTCTAACTAATATTCTTTCCAAAAGTGGGCTGTGCTTCTCTCATTACATGCCATTTACAGTCTTGCTTATGAAACATGTGCCCTTTCCAGTCTCCTCTTTCTTTAAAGATAATGCAATAGTGCAATGAAATGTTAGACCATTCACTGCACATGCATTTGCACAGAGAATGAAAGCTTCTTCTTACAATTTGAAACATTTCTCTTCCACAATGACTAATTTTGGCCTCTTATTCAAACAAGAGAGTGCATTTTATCATTTAATTTATTCTCACTGCTTGAAATGAGCCAGCTGCATAATGGGAAGTTTGTTGACTTCCATCTAAATTCTTATCTTTATTAGATCGCTAGTATTATTATAACAAATAAACAACTTAATAAACACACAAAATGCTTATCTAAATGTAGTTAGTGAGAGTTATTGAACCAGATAATTTACCCTTAATTTTCTGAAAAAGATAAAACTATGTTATCTCACCTAGGTCACCAGGGAAATTAACTCCTCCACTATCAAATCTCTTGCAAAGTCCATTCCCACTGAACAGGTACTCGTACCTCCTTTGATTATCTCCTTTCTATAGATACCTAGAACAGCTATTCAGTGACATTTCTATTAATTCTACTTTAGGAATATAAGAAAGTTAGAGCACTGCTTTCTTCTGCTCACTTTCAGTTGCCCTTTAAACAGAAAAAGAACTTAAATTCATATAAATATTAGGTTTTCTCAGAACTTTGCTTTCACTACTGCCAAGCACAGAAAAGCAAATAGGTCTCCTTTTGTGCCAGTGTGGACAGGGTTAAGGATTCTGTCAGCAGCTCAGCAGCTCTAACTGCTCCAGCTCAGACAGATGAGTACCGTAATATGCCCAAAGAGTCTCAGAGTGATCCTGGTGATGCAAAGCACTCTTGTTCTGCAGGGAGGGCTGGATTTCCCCTTCTGAAAGCTTCCAGCCATATAATGCATCTTCTCATAAACATTTTCAGTGGTGGCCAAAGTCAGTCCCACTTGCCTTGTGATGCTCGGGTCTCTGTTTAAAGGGCATTAGGCTCTTTAAACAGGTTTTTTTTGGTTTTGAAAAGAAAGCAAACCACCATGCCAGCCTGATGCCCACCTTCAGAGTCAGCCCACAAATCAGCAAGAACAAGATGGCCACAGTTCTCTCCAAGAACAGTTGTAATTCATACTACTCAGGAAAGGCTAATAAACTTTAGATGTTGCTGAATAATTGTCTTTAGATATTAGTGCATTTAACTAAATCCTGGAACTTTTACCCTGCAAATATTTCCCCTCTGTTATATTAAAAACAGAAAGATCCAGCACTGACTGCCTAATCAAAGATATTTCTGAATTTCCATTTCTTGAAAACAGATTTCTATAATTCCTAAATAATTTTTTTTTCCCCAGGAATAAATTTAATGCAAATGCAACTATGTGTAAACAAAAATGGTTTTATACCAGCCAAGAATCATGAGATGAAAAGCAGCTACCACCAGAAGTGAAACAACCATAAAGTAGATAGTGTGCATTTGATTAAAAATTGGAACCTGATCTCTATCAGAATATAACTAAGGCTTATTCACCATTTATTAATTCCTAATAATTCACTTAATACATAAGGCAACATAAATAAAATTGAAGAACTCAGAAAGTATATCTAGTTCATCAGCAACAATATTTCAAATATTATACCTATAAAATCCTCAGAGCTCACCTACAATTCAGATGCTTCCACATTGAGGGAAAACCTCCTTGGAGGTGTTGTTAACTTAAGCATCTCATCTGAAGCACACAGATTTGTCTTCTTTTAAAAACAACATTAATATTACTGGTCTTTTAGATTAAAATTAAACCACAATTGTCTGTTCAGATTCCTAACCATTAACCATATCTCAAACATTCTGATGATCCCTCTTAAAACATTAGCACTCAAATGTCTTTGAAAATGTAAGGAAGGCTTTTCCCATGTGCCTGTCTTTCTGTGGGTCACCGCTTGCCTTTAGGTTCATCCTGTCAGTGAGTAAATGGAGTTTAATGCTAAAATGGCTGCATTTGTGTTGATTCACATATGTGCTGGCAGGGGAGGGAAGAATCGGTCACTGTTCCTGAAACCACCTAAAGAATGTACTTAGTTTGAAACTCAGGTTGTTAACAAAAGCAGAGTTGTAGGACTCTGGCTTTTAACTGTAGTGAGATTAGTCACAAGTCTGAAGTTAAACCCTTCAGTAAAATTGTGGCCTTAACTAGCTTTACTCATGTGTACATAACTAATTTGCTTTAAACTGTCCCATACTGTTTCATCCACCCTATAATTAAAACAACAGTAGCAAGAAGAGGAGCGAGCCTTCATATTTGGCATCTTCCTCCCACCAGATATCACAACACATTCTGTTCAACATCAGAAAGTCCGATGTCTCATTTATTTGAAGCCCAGCTCTCTGAATACAATCCCTCTTTCTGTCTATGGCACATGCATACCAATGCAACAGGTACCCACAGGTTACTTGCACGGATTGTCACAACAGTTTTTTAACCTATAATAAAGAATGAGAAGTTTGCATTGATTGAAAAGTAATGAAACTTTCTGTCAAGAGAAATTTTACACATTGAATCTGCTCCAGCTTTAGCTCAGTGCAGATCAGTGCCACATAAAACAAAAAACTACTACAAGGGAAGATTCACAAAAATTGATTGTGGCCAAAATACGCCCCAGCATTGTTAAAAGGTTTACTTCAGTAATGTCTGTGGTCATTGACTAGATCAATGCAGCTCATTCTTTCAACAGCATCCAATTATCAGTTTACTGTGGAGTGAGCTTTCTAATAAATCAGTATACTTTACATAAAAGTAGACAAAACTACAATGAAACTTAATAGCCAAGTGTGAAAACATTTTGGTTCCAGGAAGCGGAGGTTTCTATCACACCCAAGAAAAAGGGCATGAATGATTACTTTCTTTATTCAAGGCTGATCCACAGTTAGTAACATTTTGAGGCAGTTAACTTTCTGTTAGCTAGTTTATAGTTAGCAGGATAATAGAGTTTGATTAAGCACTTAGGACAAGTGATCAATACACTTCTGTCATATTTACACAATAAAAAAATTGGCATGTACAGTAAGTACCAAGCAACATAAATTCAGGCATAGTATCAGAAAGTCAATTAAGAACCACTTTCAACAATGCAAGATCTGGAATGCCTTCTTACCAGTATTACATGTCTCAGGTATATGTTCTTCCACACTCTTGGGTAAACAGGCAGCCAGCAAGCATTTGAGCTTTGCAACAGCACGGTATGCAGTGGCAGGTCCTCCGTGGGTACCCCTCATTTTCCTCCCCAAGAGGTAACTACATCAGGAGCCCCCAAGCCTGTATCTTGCCAGCAATAGCTCAGAGGCACAGATAAACTTGAGCACCTCACAACCTGGAATGTTTTTATGTCACACCACTTCTGTATAGAAAAGGTTTCCTAACTGTTTCAGAGTTGGGAAATCAAGAGAGAGAGAGATGAAGGGCTAGATCCTAGAAAGATCTTATGCAGATCATTTTAGAAGTCCCAGCTGGCTGTCGCATAAGCCTAGGGGCAACTGCACAAGAGACATCTACAAAAACCACGCAGTACTGACAGCCACAGCGTTCATAATCCAGTCTCAGAATTCATACTGAATTAGCTGTTGGAGTGGAGGTCACCTAATATGAAATGTTATTTGAAAAAATGTACCAGCAATTTTACCCAATTCAACACTGAGTGAACATCTCAATGGTGATTAGAGGCACAGAGGAGGCAGGAATGGGACAGCTGCATCCGCATTCAAATCCATCCCCAGAAGCCTGAGGAGAGGTTTATATGCAAAAGGCCATCGATGCCTCCCCTGCTCCTTGCACAATATGTGTGCATACATCCAGTGCTACTTGGTCCATATTTATACACCAATAAAGTATATTCTACAGTTATAATCTTGTTGTTCTCACTGGTGCTGTTGGTTAGCCCTTTAGTATGCCCTGAAGGATCCTACAAAAATGTAGATCATGTGAGATAAACTGCAGTGTAATTGTCAGTATTTCAGACCCCTGCATTCATACCAGGCTTGGTGCTGCAGCTAGGCTGGCTGCATGACAGTGCTAGAACTAGTAGGAGCAAATCATAGGAACAAAACCCAGAGCACCTGAAAGTGAGCCTGACTGCCACTCTGCACGGAGCAGAGCACTCCTAAAGCATGCCCTGGTGCTGCATTCACCATTTCTACCTGCCTGAGTTTCATTTGTAGCACCAGAATATATATGGGGAGCTGTGCCACATACCCTGGGGGCTTCTCTGGCATCACAGCAGCCACGATGCGCTTGGAAAAAAAGAGCTGGAAAATGCCAAACCCCAGACAACAGTTGTTTTTTTGTCAAGAGACTGGAGTGAATACCAATTATATAAAAACGTAACTGATCAATTAAAATTGATTCTGCTTTGCTTCCCATTGATTAGCAGGCTCAATGTGAGAGAGGAAAAAAATGATTCTCTTGTATCCTTGATCCTGAAGTACAGTTGTGGCACTGTAGCACACAGCAGTAGTCTGTTCTTTAAAAAATCTACATAGGTTACAAATTCCTATTGACATTAGCATGAAAAAATGTCTGACAACTCCTTCATCCCAAATTTGATTATACTGAAAAACTCCCCACAAAGTGTACTTCATGGTGTATGTACCAGAGATGGTATATTTGAGCAGAACAAACTCTATGGCTGTAGGAAGTATAAAATTGCTGACGAAAAGTTCTCAACCAATTCAGATACTGAAGTCGGTGCGTTACTTGTACCCAAGGCTGGTATTTGAGGGGATATGATTTTATTTTGTGGATAAACTGAACCCACTTGTTAAGATGAGAACAGTGTGCATTGTTTTCAGATGGCAATAAACTCACCAAGGTTCCCATCTCCTTTCAGCAGCAGACGTTTGTGCCTCTGTGCACCCTTGTGACAAAACTATTGCTTTAAAGAAAAAAAAAAACAACTGTGGGTCAAAACAGTGAGGTACAATTCCCACAAGATAAAGAGGACAAAAGACCACAAAAGTTCACAAAACCCACAGTTATTATCAAAGACAATGTAGTGATGCCTGTTATGATCAATGTGAAGTGCTTACAGTTTTGTTTAAAGATGATACGAGCAGATGACTTTCTGGCCTGGGGAACTTCTCACCTAAGCTGAAAACCTCTGAACTTGATCTTGCAGTTACAGGAACAAGCCAACAAAGGTTCTGAGCCTAGTGTTTCCATTGTGCTGTTAAACACCCAGCAGCCACCGATAAATATGCTACCACTAAGCCTACAAGTTGCTTTTGGTGTGTCTCATTTGCCAGGTTGCTCCTAGGAAAAACTTCGTGGTACTGTGAGATTCTAACTGCTGGTTGCATGTGCCACAGCGGCTTTAAACAAACTGTAAATCACATTGTTGACCCTACTTGCGGATACATACGGGGTGATCCTGGATTTTAAACCTATAAGATACCTAGACTGAGCAAGGCCTAGTTATTCAGTTCCAGAGGTTAAAAATAAAATTAATTCCTTGTGCTCTAGATGCAATACATTGACTGTATGGTTATAAACATTTCTGTAATGTTCCCACCAAATGTTCTCTGTCTTCCCACTGAGTTTTAGTGCCTGTGGGACCCATCCCATAAAGCAGCTAATATAAAAATCTGTCCATACAGACACCTTCCTCAGCGGGAGGTGAGAAGCACATACACACCTATGCTCAGACACGAAGCAAGCTGTGGCCGGACTGTGCCTCGCTGAGCTCCTGGAAAGCTCTGCTCCTTGTCATCAGCTGTGGCAGCGTGTCCTGGGGATGGAGAGATCCACACACCCCCGACACCTAGCCAGTTAGGGCTTTAGAGGTGGAAGCCAGCACCTGGAATCCCATCCAGGAATATATTGAAAATCCGAACAAATGCAGAGCCCTTTGTCTTAGAATTAGGCTAATGATGACACAGCGCTTATAAAAAGCCAGGACATTTATTTTAATGCCTAAATATAAGCTTGCCTGATTATTTTGGAGAATCATCTAAAAAATCCTTAGCCTATATGATACTTAGAGCTGAAAGGACAAAATATAGATTTAGATACTCCCTCTCACGCACCTGCGGTTTTTTGACATTTTAGCCCTAACCTCTTCCTTCACTTTCAGCTTAAAATGCCTACTTACTCATATTTTCATATTGCGGTTTACAGCTTCATGTATTTTTTCCCCACAGCTTCAGTTTCTCCATTTAGAAAGTAATAATTATTTAAAATGTAATATCCTTCTCTCAATTTTGAAGCACAGCTGAGATATCCTCAAAACCACACTGTTCTATTGCCTCTCTATACAAGATCCATTTATATACAGATAATTAGATTCCAACACTAAACCATCTTTTACCTTGCCTGTTAAAAGTAAATTTATAACACACTGATTAAATCTCCCCGACAAGGTGCATACAAGCAAATTCAATTGAAATTGATCTAAGTTAGTTTAAAACCAGCATCGAGATAAAAAAACAAGGAGATGATAGAAATTAATGATTTCTGTTGCGTTCTTGTAGCTTACCATGAGAAATGAATTCATAAAAGTTATGCAGATATATATACAGATCGACACGCAGGCACACATTTAGCTCTCACCTGGGAAATGTGAAGGGTGTCTTGTGTTTTGATCACCTACCAGTATTTCTAGCTCATGCAGAACATTGTTCATGTGAGACTTCTGTTAAGAAGCACGTGAACAGATTTCTTGTTAGATGATGTAAGAAGAAAACAGCCAGCCTTCATAACTTCCTCATTAATGCATAATTTACTTATGCATAACATTTACTAATGCATAACAACTTATGGTTATTGCTCATACCTGCATGCACATAGCTTTATACACTACAGCAGCTTTTATGTAAACATCCTAAGGCATTTACAAAGTTTAATTATAAATCACAGTGATAACTTGGACCAGAGATTTTGTGGGATATGAGTTCTTACGTACAGATCTCAAGACGTGAAAACTCTGATAATAAATAAGAATTTTGGTTGTGAAGTAATTTAGTAAAAAATAATTAGTAATAGACACTTGTAATGACCTAGTCAGGACATAGGTGATACACTAGTTCTAATGTCAATGCCCTGGGTAAGCCACCATTTCTGCAGTTACTGGTGGTGATCAGCGACTCATATTCACTCTGTGAAGTACTGAGTGGGTTATTCGGCAAACCTAGACCTGGTCTCACTTGTTGAAAGTCTTCCTGTAGTCGGAAGTAAAGCCTGAAGAATAATCTGAAGAAGCAAAAAGCAATGACCATGAAGGAAGATATCCTCCATGCTGTCAGAATAAGGACAGCAATCATAATTAGGATATCTGAATTACTGGCATTAGAATGCAAAGCTAATTCCTGATCTGTGTAGGAACAGAGCAGGGCACAGCGTCTTGAGGACTGGATCATACTTGGAATTTTGAAAATTATTCAGTTATTTAAAAAAGACACTTTGAAATATTTTGACGGGGGGCGGGGGGGACGGGGAGCAGGACGGGACACGACAGGGCAGGGTGTGTGGTTCCAGAGACAAAAGACAAGCAGCTTTTAATATACATGTGAATTGGATGCACTGCAGTTGAAAGAGCTATGTAAGTACCCTGGTAGCCCTCTGGCTCAGAGCATTACACAATTACATGCTGAAAATTCTTGCCAGTGTTTAAACACCAAGGAGAAGAAACACACTCATCTACTTGAAATCAAATGCTTGCAAACCATAGACCAAAAACTTTACAATATTAATTACTTCAATACTGCATAAGAAACCTTAGTTTTGTAACTAGCCTTAGACTGTATCCCACATGGATTATCTGTTGTTTAATAATATGAACTTATACTGAAGCCCTTTTCTCTGTGGGGACTCTAATACACATCTTTTTCCACTACACAAACACCTATTTTCATTAATTTCACTGGGAATTCATATAATTAAGCCATCTCTTCCTTTGTTATATCCATTTCAAGTTGATCAATGAGTTAAAACTTTGGTGAAGGAAGTCTCTGGGCATCCTAGCAGATGTATCACATTAGCCTCATTACCTTAAGAAAGCAGGCTAAAAATACATGTAAACATCTTTCCAAGTATGTTACTGACCAACACTATGTCTATAAAAAAAATGGATTGCCTGCAAATAATGTGATAGTGTATTAGGATTAGCCTATTTAACTTGGTTGTCTCTGTGTTTTGCTACTATTTCTATATGGGTACAGGACATGGCAGAACTGTATGACATGCTGATGCTCTGCTGCAGCACATCAGTGGTGATCTAGTAAAACAGCACAAGAGAGTCAGTAACATCTCTGGGCCTTGAATTCAGTCCCTTGCAAGAAATTAAAGAACTCCACTAACAGTTTCTTGTACCACATATTGATACTTATCAAACACAAGATGATTAAGCATCAGGGAAATGTTACTGGTCTTACCTAGAAATAAATTTGTTATTAAAAATTTTGTAGTAGCTGGAGAGCCGTACCAAGTGAGCTGAACTATCAGTTGGCCTGCAAATATGTTTTATGTTTGTTTTCCTAAGGCTGTTTCCACTGTAGAACTAACTTTTATCATCAACTAAGTCATTACCTTGCTTAGTGTTTACAACACTTCAATACTCCATGTAGCTGGGAAATTATTACCAAAACCATTTTCCATCCTCTCTCTCGCATTGCTACAGAAAGAGTCTAGTAAAGGTGACAGCTGGAAAACCTTTGTACTGACACAGCAAGAACACCTTGATAAAGTGAAATACGCTTGTGCCATCAGCCGAGAACAGTGAATTGGTAGAAGCATTACCAGGAAGAAGAAAATCAGATTAAATAATTAGTGTCAATTAGCCCCAGCAAAATCATTCTATAAACAATTGGTCTCTAGTGCCCTGCTTAATTATGTGAGACTTTCATCGCTTCTTATCAAGTGAGCTTTGATTTATGTTAGACTCTTGAGCATCCCAGAAGTATAATTAATTATTGTCTTGTAAATAAACCTTTGGTAATTAATGGTAGCAGAAGACAATACAATATCTTTTTTAAAGTTTTCCAGTATGCAACTATGAATTCCTGAAAACTATTTTAGATTTCAAGGTAAAAGGTGTTTAAACTGCAGCAGGAGACAAGATAGTTGTAGCTGAAGACCTACTTGTTAGAAGTAGTATTACACTAACTACCAGTCTGTGTTACTTACTATAACCAATGTATACCTTTGTAATCTGACTTTAGACATTAACATCTATCTTAATTACATTTAATTCTCAGTCCCTATATTAAAAGAAATCAGTTAATTTTTTCAGATGTAGGCAGTAAATCTAATTTATGTAAAAGAAATACATAGCTAAGATAAAATTCTTATTAAATGCGAAAGCTTGGAAAGTTCTGGCACAGTCAGTCCTTCCTAGATACAACAACCTCAGCTAATCACAGAACTACATGAAAGGTGAATAGGAGAATGGAAAATCATTCCAATTGCTCGGATAAAACATGAATTGTGCTACTTGAATTTGTAGATGCTCCTCCTGTAAATCACTTGTTCATATGATTCCTCTATTTGACAGCATTGTTACACTCAGAAAATAAATGCCGTATCCTTTGCCTTGAGTAGATTCCCAGAGCTAATGCCAGCAACGACAGAGCAGATAAATAGGCACTGAAAGTCATCAGCTAAGGAAAGTGTGTAGCAGATCTTTTCTAAAATTAACAGGATCAAAAAAATTTCAGAAAGACTCATAGCTAGTCCATGCTGTGTTTTACTGGTAGCGCCAGTAGCACCAGTGAAGAGTATGTTACATGTCTTTGTTGGAGAGGTACTGCACACACAATGTCACCACCACTGTACCTTACCAGTTCCATCACTGTTGGAAGCTTCGGAGTAGAACAAAGAATACCAACAAGGAGTCCTTAAAGACTTAGGAATGCTGTCACTTGACCCATAATCCTGGCCACTGATCACCCAGATGCTGTAGTTGCCTCGCTCTATATACATTCAGATTGCTCTCCCACAGAGACCAGGGAAGATGGGCCTAAGGATGGGTATAGGGAGGAAACGGGGTGGGGGGAGGGACAGGAGGGACGGTGCGTCCTATGGCACTTCCATCCCAACATGGTCTTGGACATAACCTGTGCATGCATCCAGAAACACAGCTGGACATTCTTACAATTTCAGTTACAGTACAGTGGGGTATTAGTGGGCCATCACATCTTTTTTTTACCAGCCGCCAGAACCAAGCTTGATTCTATCATTTCGACAGATCTCCTCCAAATATTTTTAGGATGCTATTAATTGCTCCTTTGCCTCCTCTTTTCCAGATTAAAGGCCACCTTCCTCAGTCTCTCCTTGAAAGGCAAGTGGTCTAGATCCCTGACCTTCGTAACACTCTGCAGGCCCCTCTTGTTTCCACACACCTCTTCAGAACTGGAGAACCCAAGGATACAAATATTCCCAGTACAGCCTCATCAGTACCCAGCATAACAGAATAAGAACTTCCCCTGATCTACTGGCCTCAGTCCCTGCAATATGGCTCAGTAGAGGATTTGTCTCATTTGCAATGAGAGTGACTGTTGGCTTATACTCAGCCTGGTGTCTGCTGTGATCCTCAGGACCCTTGCCACCAGGCTGGTTCTCCCCACCGGTACTGTTGCATGAGGTTACTCTGCCACAAGTGCAGGGCTCTGCACTTTTTGCTGAACTTCATAGATTTCATATTGTCTAAATCCTTAAGTTTCTCAGGGCCCTTCTGGACTGAATTTCTACTGCTTAGCATCTTAACTGCTCCTCCTAGTTGCTAAGAGCATGTTCTGTTTCACCACTTTCGCTGATGAACACGTTAAACTGTGTCCACCTCAGTATCAACCTCATGGTAGTCTGCTTATTGTCAGCTGCTAATTGAACATGAACCCATTGATAAATACCTCTGAGTCCAGCAGCCCAGATCAGTTTCAATGCATTTCACAGTCCCTTATAATGAGAAAGCTGTGGCAGATGGCATGAGAACCTTACTAAAGTCAAACAACGTTGCACCCACCACTCCTCCCCTGTTCACATATCCAGTCATTCCATCATACCAAGTAATCAGGCTGGTCAAGCACGATCTGGTTGACATTTGTGTTAGGAAATTCCTCTCAACAGTCCAAAAGCTTCCTGGATTGCTTGCACAGTGCTGTGCTGCCTTCCCAGCAGATGTCTATATGGTTGAAATCCCCCAGGAGGATGAGGGCCCGTAATCAGGAGATTTCTGCTAGCCGTTTGTAGAAAGCCTTGTGTACTCCATCCTTCACAGTTAACAGTTATGTGGAAAGCTGTCAGGCTTGATTTTGTATGGAGATGCAGTCCTTCACTGGGAACCGAGGTGGCTTCTCTCTCCCAAGATCAGGACCTAATTCCTCTCATTCTGACTGCCTTGTTCAACACCAACTGTGCAAAAGGTAGAAACACCAAAAAATCAGGGAAAATCTCAGCAACGAAGGACATATTCCTTGCATCTCTCACATAAACATTAGCAGATTACAAGTATATTTAGACAACAGAAAACTGGGTAGCTGTGGAAATTGTAGATGTTAAATAAAAAAGCAGAATGGTCATTAAAAAGTGATTGGTGTAAATGCAAATGTCAAGCCAAACCGAGCATGACAAAGTCTGGGAGACAACACTTCAGGTGCAGGGCTGATACAAGTTCAGAACACTGGGTTATGCAGAGAGTTAAAGCAGACAGCAGGCACAGTGACATGTTAAATTACCCACATGATGTATAGCTTAATGAACCCCCTTGTGTTGATCATGCTTGGCATTAATCAAGAGCCATGAACAGATTCCCTTATTTTCTCAATGCTGCTCTGATAAACTGCAATTTCATTTAACCTTGGACAGGAACTTTAATAGCTTCCACGGGACAACTGTCAATACTTTCCCGGGTATACAGTGATTAAACTGCAACACAAGATGCATGTCATGAATTTTCTTCATTTGAAATTAGAATTTTCATTTTTAACAACTATTTGCATAAAATATGCTGAAAATATGGAAATATGTAAAGGTTTGCATGATCCTTAGATAGAAATACACCAAGACAAAGGTTTTTTAAAAATAAAATAATTAACAACACATTAATTAACATATTGAGAGCTTTAAATAACCTTCTGGTTGGGAAACAAGACAACAAAAGACAAGAATCCAAAGAAAAGCCACACAATATGGCCTTAAGTTAGCTCATTATGCATCAGATATTTGACAACATTACACACTTCTTTAGCCTTTCTGCAACACCTAGAAGCCAAAGGATTGGCCAAGATGGAGAAATGCTTTGTTTCTCAACTTCAGTGGTTTCTATAAACACCTTTGGGTGCTTTTCTTCTCTAAAAACAGAGGTTTGCTTCTTCTTGGCATTAGTCTGCCTGCCTCAAGGACACCACAGAAGACAGAATTAGTAGATCCATTCAGTCTGGGTGCCTGGAGATTACTAATCCAGGGGAATGTAGAAGGGAACAAAAATGAAGACAAATACGGATTCAGTGCTTTACTGGGCAATCTGCTAACAGAGCCCTACAAACAAGTCCTTTTCCACTACCTTCATTTAAAAGCTAGTTTCATTTGTTGCCACTAATGTCAATGACAGAACAAATCTGGATCATGTGGATGAGACATTTATTGTTACTAATTCATTATAGGTATGGACTACAATTACAGGAACAAGTAAACTACAGTTCTCCTCTACTTAGACATCATAATTTGCTTTCATAATTTTTTTTCTGTGATTTCTTTTCTACAAAACCTATTTAATCTTCAAGAAAAAAAAATACATTTTACACCTTCCCAGACTGCACTGGTACCAGTGAAAAGTACTGGTAGCAACCTATCTGCAACAGCACCAGCTAAAGTGAACTGCTGCTGGCTGCTGTGGGAGGTATAGCAGCAACTGCCCTCAGCAAAATGACTTGGCGGAGCAGTAACACTCTGAACACCCCACAGTCCCCATAGTTCACTTGTCCTATTCTGAACCTTATCTCCCAGACAGGATCAGCATGGCCTGAGACTTCCAGAAATTCCTCCTAAATTTCACCATTAAGGCAAAATTCCTCACAGAAGGCAAAATGTACATACAATGTCATTAAGACCTCTTATGGTTGATTGACTGATTGCAGGATCCTGGAAACAGATGAAACCTAGCTGTTCTAATCCCTCTGAGATCCCAGAGACTTATGGCATGGCACTAATGAGAAATTAAGCTCTTATTCTCTCTCTAAGAACATACTATTATTTGTGTTTGAATCTGGTTGTGCCAGGTGCTTGTACAAATGTACACACAAAATAGGGAACGGGTTGGAAGCAAACCAGAGACAAAGGATGACTCTATCAGGATTATGCACAGACCAAGATCAGAGACGGAAGGAGAAATCAGGAATAAGGTGAACAGAGCCAACATAAGCACATAATTTAGAAGCAGATATTCCAAAGCTGCATGTATGAAGGTAGGGAAAGGTAAAGTTTCCACAGCCTCCAGAAGAGGATCATAACTATCGGGATAAAATGCTGTCTTGGAGAATTCCCATTTGTGCAAGCTGGTTCATTTGCAGATGGGAATGCAAAAATCCTTTAGTGAAACAGAAAAGTAAGAAGATTCTGCTTCTAGTTGAAGACAGAGCAAAACGACACAGTAAGGCAGCACTGGAAACAAGTTGACAGGAATCATGCCTGGAACACGTACAAGTTTTCAGTACTTGTCCTGGTTGTAGAAGGATATAAACAGACTAAATCCCATCTCAGCTTCTTCAAACCCTATTAAATCACCAGCCATACTGGTGCTAACTTGCAGTCCAGAATACCAAAGAATAATTTGTTGTTAATGAACTAGTGATACACCTATGAGGTGACAGTTACTACTGGTGGCTGATGCAAATGAATCAAATACTTTCTGGGTATCATCTCAACTGTTCTTTACCACAAAATGTACTGCAGCTCAGTAGGGCCTGCAAAGCCCTGGGCAGTCACAACAGCTGTGATGCAAACCCTTCAGGTGGTCGGGAAGTGCTCTGAGCTACCCATTGGCAACTAGGTGAAGTTAACGCACCAAAGGAATGTAACATGAGACAGTAGCAGAGATACCTGTTCACAGGAAAAGTAGTTGGTGTTGTAAAAGTGAACAAAGTATTTTTGTTCTCCTAGCTTGAGACTGACCTCATGTAGTACATCCACAATTAAAAAAAAAAACAACCAAAAACAACAGTTTATAACTTGGATAAAAGCATTTAAGTCTATTGTAAAGGACCAAATAGCCTGCCCAAAAGTTGCTTTATCAGTTCTACCACTCATTTCTCAAGGTATGTCTACACTGAAGACTGTAACATGAGGCAGGAGACAACAGAGCTGGCTTGTGTGTATCACTGGTAATCAAACCACACCTCCAAAATGCAGTCCAGCACAGCCATACCCTCCACACATAGATCTAAGTACTGTTTGCTTAGTCAGCTACTTTGCTTAGTCTGGCAGTAGCTCTGACTTCTTTCAGAATTCATTCTATCTCTAGAAAATTGAAAACTTACTTGTGGTGTATTGGTTAGGGGTCAGCACAAATCCCTCATACAAGATGAAAAATTGAAGTTCCAGCAATCCCACATGTAGCTAGGTCACTTGTGACCAAGAGCTTAAACTGCATACTGGGTTAAGGAAGCCAGGGCTGGGGAAAAAAGGATGGTACTTTCCTACTGCAGACCTTCATACTCAGTTGCCTTTTCTCTACTGGAGCTGCCCTAAATGCACCAAGAAAGAGATGTTCCTGCAGCTGCTGGAAGCCACTCAGAAAGCTGATGCTATGCTGGCTTTATTTTTACACACACACACACAGTTCCTCCATGAGTTATGTTTAAAGTGCACCCCTCCCACCAAGAAAAAGTAGTGGTAATGTCATTCTGTATTCTATATGCTGAAAAAGGGGCAGTCTTTGAATAACCAGACTTGTTATTCTTTTTAAAGGATTGTAATGACCTGGACAGGACTTCATATAAATTTAGACACTGCTGAAAGAATGCCTCATGCTTGTACTTGAACATGAATCACAGATTCTCAGCCAAGACAGTTATGATCATGTACTCTGCCTTCCTGCATAACACATGCTACAGTTCTCCCAACAATTTCTGCCTCAAGCCACAGCTTGTGGCAAAACTGCAATGTACCTTCAGAAAAACATGCAGGTTTGATTTAACATATATAAAATTGATTGCATCCTTTGGCAGTCTTTTCCACTGGTTAATTGCTCTCCCTCCTCAAAAGCTTCCAGTTTGAAAACTGCTGACTTTGAATTCTGCCATTGAATCAAGTTATATGTACTTTTTCATCTCTTTTTTTTTTTTTTTAAAGAATCTTCTTGCTTCAGCTAATACCTTGTTATGCAGAAGGTTATAGACCTCAGTCAAGTTGCTTCTTTAGCTTTTAAAGAAACTAAGTAGATTAAGTTCCTTTGGGCTGTCACAGTAAGGAGTGCTTTCCAAGCCTCCAGTCATTACTGAAGCTTTCTTCTGAACCTGCTCCAATTTTCCATCATCCTTTTAAAAAGTTGGTATCTTAATGGGACATAACATTCCTATGGCAATGCTGATGGGCAGATGCTATTTATTAACGATAGCCAAATCTCAGATAGCTCTCTAATATCAAAGAACATAATTTAATCTAAGAGAAAAATGCATGTGAAGCTGACTTAGAAAGAGTTTCTTTTAATTATTACTAAAGAAATCTTTTACTGGTAATTTAGCAGCCAGTCACAGTACAGTAAAGCCAGGAATAAATATGTAAAAGTTTTAATTTAAAAAGAACAGCATGAAGCTTGAAGGCTGATTTAACAGATACTGCCAAGTTCAATCACCTGATGTTAAGTTGGAAAACATTTCCTTGGTGCCATGAGAAAATACTGATCACTACAAAACTGGGGCGGAACTAATGCTGTTAGATCTTCTGTATATTGAACAAAGTAAGACTCCTGTCCCTAAATGATACCCTATTTGACAAATCAAGATGAAGAATTAAGCCAAAGGAGCAAGCAATGAGCAAGAGAACTTGGAAGGTTTACTTCAGTACGATTCCCTGTAAACTCCAATTTAATAAAGGCAAGAGACTGAGTCACAGTTAAGCTGCACATCATCCGAAGAAGCCATCTTTAAATAAGAAAAGGCTTTTTCATTTTCTTTTTCAAACTGCAGATACGTTCTATATCCCATGACAAATCTATGGATCTACAATAGATGCTGGAAGTGATAGCTGTGAGGCTATAGGAACATGTTTCTTGTCACAGAAATAAGGGCTCTTTTGGGACTGATTTTGTGATCTTTGACTTTGCCCGTCTTCCAATTAATTTGGCTGAGATTATAGATTCAAAACCCCTGGTTTATTTTGCCCCACCTTCTTCCAAATGTTTCCTGCGAAGAGGCTGCCTACTGGTCACAGGGAAATAAGTGGCAGTTTACACCAACCCTTTTGCCTTTACTATGGGGTCTCCATAGCTTCCAGCTCTTTACTCCAGACTGAGGGAACCAGTGGGGAACATTAAGGAAACTGGTGGGGAACATTTCCACCCAGAATGGTCCTGTCTGCTCCTAACCCAGAGAAACAAGCCATGATTTGCCAGACATCTCAACAACGGGGAACTCCCCCTCCTCACCACAGCTGGTAAAAGAGGTGCAGCACCTATGTCCTGGCCACACAAGTGTGCATACCTGGATCCAGTGAGGTCAGATTCAGTCCCGAAATAAGCTGGTTTCATGGCATTAGTATCTATTTAGCTATATTTGAGGGGAATTTCCAACAGGTTGGCATTATATTTGTTTTGCCATGTTAATGCTATTATTACTAGCTTTATCTTATGCACATAATGAACCTAAGTGTATGACTGGTAGGTAAAGGTTTTGATTTGTTGAGGTATGTCAGCCAAAGTTTAGAATTATATCTATGCTGAGTTCATCTCACTGTTAGAGAAAAGCTTTCCAGTGTAGCAGCAGTAGAAGTATTAACTAGGTAGCTATGCAAAACTCTAAAGCAAAAAAGAGGAGAACGATCAAAATGCTTTAATGAAAAAAAGTGAAACAAGAATTCATCTATGCTAGCACCGTGTCTTATTACGAGTCAAAAGTCATTGACTAACAGGTATATTAAGGTAAACTACTCCTGAAAATGAAAACAGAATTTTCAATCCAGTCAACAGATGCAAATTACTAAGTCATTTTTGCAAACAGATGTTTGGAATAGCTTTTTACAGAAGACATATTTAAGTAGGAAAGTGTATAAACTGAAATTACTTAAGTCAGTCTGTTTGATATTTAACAGCATATTCTGAAGATCAGGTATTTTGATAACTAAAATATTGATAATATACATTTATAAGGTACCAGTGATCTGGAAGAACCAGACCTCAAGTCAATTTAAAAACTAGGTCTGAACATATCCCTGAAGCCTCAGAGGTGAATGGATGGTGCATACCAGTAATTATAGACAGCACTGGTACCGGTTTGTGCTTTGCTGGTAATTCTAGCTAGAGCAAGATCCCATTGCAGGTAATCCATGCAAAATACACCTTCCTGCACAAGCAGGCAAGAGGAAGAATGTATTATATTAAAACCTGGAGCTCTGCTTGAACTAAAGTCTCTGTACCATCAATAAAGGTTAATACACAGAAAATTGCAGAGGGAAGGGAAGGGAAGGGAAGGGAAGGGAAGGGAAGGGAAGGGAAGGGAAGGGGATTGCAAAACCCTGAGATGCCTATACTGCACATAAATGTTCTGCAAGATTCCTTTGAATATCTTGGAAAACTCTAATATAAAAAGGTGTAGTGTTCATGCTCCTGTTTATTCAGCTGTTAGCCACTGCGCAGACACACAGCGGTGTTAACAGAGGACTCACCGACTCCCCTTACTAACTGTCAAGAAAAATTAGACTAACATAAAACTTTTGACTGATTCAAGGTCTTTTGTGGGACAGCATATTTCTGAGGTATTCTTGAGATCCGCTGAGGGATGCTTCAAAGCAGGACATTAGCAATATATAACAGCACCAAAAGTAAACCTCCAACCAACAGTGCTTTATTTTTTTTTAAACTGTAAGAACTAAATGGGAGAGGATTTATTCAGAACTTTTCTGATGGGGTACAGGATCAGTCTTCAAAGATAGAAACCATCTTGCAGAGTATTTGTATTTCAAATACTTTTCTGGGGTTATTTATATTCTTGACACTCCCCCCCACCCCCAGCTAACACAGAGTCAGACCCTATTCTCAGTTAGCCCCAATGAAAGGCCACTGAAATCAGTGGAATGACTTGGGATTCACTCCAAAGTAAAGAACAATGGCATTGAACATCATTATTGTGCTTTTGCATCTAAGTTGCTCCTTCAAAATATAAGTATTTGAGTCATTCCTGCACTTTAATTTCAATGGAAATATCTCTCCTTTTTCTTCACCTGGAAATTTTAAGTGAGCAGCAATGTCCAGTCTGTTCACAGCTGCACTCTCTTCCAGCATGCTTGGTAAATAGTCTAAATTGACCTCCCTTCCCCCCTCCCAGTACCTGGTTCCAATCACACTCAAATCATGTTACTTATTATTCCTACTATGAAAATCATCAAATACAGTAGGTAAAGATTTATTGTATCTCTTTAAGAAATAAATAATTCATTGAATATATTAGATGGAGTATTGTAGACTTTCTGAAAATCAACAAGATAGCTATTTCTCGCAGCTTATATGGTTTAGAATGCTTTTAATCTTGGAGTAGATAATCACCTATGTTTCTGAAAAAAAAAGAAAAAGGGGAAAAGGAGAGCTATGTAAAGAAACAATAAAGCTTTCTCCTCAGAAAACTATCTGTCTTCAGAAAAGCATTTTAAAATGCAAAAAAAAATTAAGGGTTTGCTTAAAACAATATGATTTTATATTTAAAATCTCTCCTGACAAGGGATGATACAGTTTACCCTGAAATGAGCTTTAAATTATCAAAATAATAAGAAAATCCAACCTAGAACAGGGCTACATCTAGTTTGGATTTGGAACCCATCACATTTGTCATGAAATCTGGGATAAAGTGAGACTCAAGAAAGGGGAGAAGCAGATATTTTTAATTGTGATTAAATTACAGGAAAAAAGAATTAGAATATCATTCTAATTCTTTCCAGCACTTAAAAGTGTTAAGTAGGTGACAGGTTTGAAATGACCAGATTGTGGTTTGGTCACAAATAATAGAAGACCACAATGTTCATTGACTGCTCCAGGTCACTATGAAAACCCAAGCCTTTGGTCTTTGAACTAAAGATAGATGACAAACTAAAAATAGACCTACATCCTTGAGTGAGACAGAAGGAGCCAGCAGTCTTATTTTTTTATTGTGAAGGTCTTACAAATTCCTCAGCTGGGATCAAGTAATCTTATCTAGGAATCTGGTTGTAATTCAGAATAGGTTTAGTAAGGATTATTCATTTGGATCAGGTAGAATTTCTGAAAGATTGGGTTTGCATCCAAAGATACATACAGTCAGTTTAATCTAACATCTGTGTCTTAGAATTTGATTGTTGTGGATGTTGCCATTTCATTATAGATGAGAAAGGTATTCAGTCATGCTGAATGGGGATATTTATATGTAAATACAGGAATTTTTGCTTTGGCAATAACTTCATTTCTGGGATGAAGTTTATGTGATTCTCCAAATGCTGTACTAACCACCAAAAAAATCTGACACAAAGTAAAGCCAAAAGAGAAGTCTGTTACTCGGTCCCTGCACACGTTTAACGCCTCACTTCTACCCAGCAGTCGCTACAAAACTACGCAAGGAGACAAAGATGATTTAAGGCAAATTTTCTCATGGTGTAGATCCCCTGGAAATCAACATATTTGTTCCCAGATTGAACTGGGCCACATGGCTGCTTTATGTAAGTGGTCACTGAGTTCACTGACACAGGAGGAAAATGTGAAAATACAGAGATGATCACACAAAGTATTCATGTTGAAAGTATGTTCATGTTGCAAATTTAAGCCCTCTCAACTTCAGAACAATCAGAATTAAGCTTGCCTTTGCAACTTGAATTCGAGCTCGTTGCACATATGCATGATAATAAGTCTTTAACTGCACAGACACATACATCATTCAGTGCATAGGATGGACGATGCTCCCTGAGTGAGCAGCTGTTCAATATTCTTTTTATTCTTATCACTCAATATGTGGCTCCATGCCTTCCTTACTGCACAACATTCAAAACCCGCACAGAATACTGAATTATTAATATCTTTATGGGTGTTTCTATAGTATTCTCTGCTAGGGTTTCTGAGTGCTTACCAAACACTAATTAATTTATCTTTAAACCTCTGAAGAGAAACTGCACTATTAGACCCACTTTACAGATGGGCAACTGAAGTGCTAAGCTGTTATGGCCAAGATTGATGAAAATGTCCACTAAGTTGGGGTCCTCAGTGTGATATGCTTTGAGCTAGATTTTCCCAGATGCTTAGCATTTTTATGGTACTTCACACATTTAAAGCCTAAGTTCCATTGATTTCAGCAGCACCTGTGAGTACTCAGAACTTCCATGAATCAGTCCTTAAGTATCTGAAGTTGTGCACTCAGAAAATGAGGAATACACAGCAAGTACATTCCACCTATGCAACATTCACTTGAATCGCGAGGAACTCAAGTCTGCAACAGGGACAAAATTAAGACAGATAAGAGGTCACTTCTAGCATTATGATTCCAGAATCCTTTTATCCACCATAACATTCAGCTGTCCTCACCAAGGCAGCTTGCTTTCTCCCTATTCCAGTTTCATTTGTGGCGACTTCTCACTTTTTCATCATATTCCAGCAGATGATAGCCTTTCATGTTAAAGCACCCTGGCTTGCTCCCCAAGAACCCCCTGTGCTCATGCCTGGAACAAGGTGGGAATGCTGTAGAAGAAAGAGAGAGAGACTGTGTATTTTAAGACTGATTTGTAACATGAAGGGGGACACTTAAGGCTGGCAAAGAAAGCTTAATTCTGTCCATTACTAATTTCTCAGTTGAATGCAAAACCTTAGAAGTTTTTTGTGTGCTAAGTTTTAGTATAGAGTTTTTTTAACCTTCCTGGGTTTTTTAAAACATCCTAACTAAACAGGATTTTTGCTCTGTAGAACCAGACCGTTGCTCAGGGTGGCTCTTTGGCATGGCCAGCACCTTGTGATTCACAACATCACCTTCTACAAGTCCAAATAACATAGAGGCAACAGCAATGGTAGTTACTGAGCTCCATATGAACCCATGCAGGAGTACACATGACATCCTGGCAGCAGATTTTACAGCAGCTGTAAAATCTTCAGGCAAACCTTGAGGGGAGTTTGTGCTAGTGGTGTTTTTCTCCCTATATATAGTATATATACTTGGGTATATATATTATACCCAAGTATACCCCTTGTGATCCTGGCTCTCCCTTTTTCTAAGTCCATCTAGACCTATTCAACAAAAGAATTGCAGAATCATTCTTAAAATTAGCTAAATGATGCTTGTTCCCAAAATTAATTTTGGAATTGATGAGACTGTAAATTCTGAACCTTTTTTCCTTTAAGTTTTTTGAAAGTTGTAAGATTTGGCAGATCACTAGTATGGAAATTTCCCAGTCTTAATGGAAAATTTGCCAATATTATTAGAAGCATAAAAATAGAGCCATAGAATGGACACTATTGAACTACCTTAACTTCAGAATTTTGGAGGAGGCAGGGGATGGACGATGACAGCATATCTTTATTCCTGGTCAAATTCTGACTGTTCTCATTGTTTTACCTTCTTAAATTACTACTCATACCCCTTTGATTAAAAAAAAAACACAAAATTATTTATCCTGAGAGCTATGAGCTTGTTTTTGTTGGTGTTTGGGTTTTGGTATTTGGTTGGTTGTTTTTTTTCAGGTGGTAGGGTGTTGGGGTTTTTTGTAATAGACTCTCTTTATACATGGCCATGTTTTATATTTGGCTGCTTGGTGATTTTCACTCTGTTTTGTAGCCTGGTTTCCTTTTAAGGAACTTACAACTTCTGCACTGGGATGCATTTAATACCTACACAGAGAGGCAGTGTGTGAATAGGCAAGGATTTGGCAGCTATAGCCACTGTACCCTGCTTCTTAGCAGCCTGTTGAAACTCTAATGACTGATCTAATAAGCCAGAAGTATTAGAAGGTCAGAGTGAACAACATTGCTCAGTTTGACCTTCCATTATTTATGGTTTGTCACATCCAGCTATCAAAGCTCCAAGCCAGGGGCTGATAAGAAGCTGAATCAGCAGCACAGCCATGACACTGCAACGTTCACGCTTTGTGTGAATAGTGACCCTGCATTGTGGTGACCTGTGCAACCACCCATGACACATGTCCCTAAAGGTGGTCCCTGCCTGTTCAACTATTTCATGTAGAAACCCTTTTTGTAAAGTTCAGGATTAACAATAATGTTGGCACTCAACTTTTTTTTTTTCTTTTCCTTAAAAGGTCTAGACCCCTAAATAATCTTTGGATTCAAAGGCTCCTTTTCTCATTACAGATCTATTTTCACACTGTTTAGACCATCATTTAACCATTAACTAAACTATGTGGTGCGAAAAACTCAAACAGTCTAGAACTTGGAGGCAATCACATCTCCCTCACCCAAGACAGAGGGAGATCACCCAAGCAGCAAAATTGCTTGGGGGAGCAAGGACCAGGCTGCAGAGAGAGTGACCCACTGCCTAAGGTCCACTCCTGTCTGCATTTTAGCACAGCGAAAAATACACTCAAGTAGTGTTGGAGCAATGCAGTGGGTGAGTTCTGAAGTCTTCAGTATGTCAGATTCTCAGTGGAATCATGAAGATGGCAAGAAATCATCTACTGGAATAGCCCACATTGGCTAGTTGTCCAGCTGTGGGACATTACGGATGCTAAAGAGTCTGAGAAGCAGTGTGTGTACTCTGTAATCCAGGGAACTGACGTAGGACAGCTACCCAAATATCAAGTGTACCAATGTTGTTCACTTGTATGTGGACCAGGGTAACCATGTTAAGAGCTCTGTTTTCTTTGTTACATTAATTTTATAATTTTTATACTGTCACGATGCAAATGTGAATGTTGTTTTAATGGATTCTGATGTAATCAATAGCAGTGTTGCTCCTCACTTCAACAGTGAGAGCCATTTTCCTGGAACTGACAAAGTGACAATCTTGCCGAGGTCATTAAAGGCTGCAAATTTGTCTCTGCCTATTTCACATAATTTAACAAATCATGAATACATACCTCTGAAGATTGCCACTCCAAAGCACAAACTACATGTCATAAGTAATAAGGAGTTTAAGTGTGATCTCTTTTCATAAGACAAAGACAAATGCTCTGAATTACTTCGGTGTCTATATACTCATTAAACTCTTCCTAAGCTTATTAACTTTCAGGACCTGCTTCCCCAAAAAGATTTGGAGGAAGTACTCAGTGAAAATATCCCCAAGGCTAGTTACAATGTTGATAATTGCAATTTTATTGTGAGCGTCACAGTATTTGGTGTTTTTCCCAAGCTTCAGACCCCAGAACCAAATGCTCTTGCAAAATTCTCAGCTCTCATTAAAAAGGCACACAACAAAACCAAATTCTGTTCTGCACTATTTCACCAAAAAAGGCTTAAAATGAATGTACACCCCAGACTCATAAACCAGAAGGAAAATGCAAAATACTTAATTTTTATCATCTCATGAGAAGACTGTGCAGAATCAGCAATGGTTTGTTTGCCTTCTGTTACAAAGCCCAAGGAAATTCCTATACACAATGATCTGGAGAAAACTTACTGGGATATTTGTATTGGAAAATGAAATTTACAGGCCAGGGTTGACTTAGTTTCCTTTATAAATAAGGCAGCTAACAGGGCTGTCTTTTCTGAAGAGTGAGAGAAGTCCAACAACTAATTCAGTTACACATTGCCGGCCCCAGCAGACACATGCAGGAAGACACCTTTGGGCAGTCTAGCAAGTCCCTTTCCTTCCCTTAAGCTACTGACCTTGTAACTGAAAACTTCCCTCCTCTGGGTATCAGATTCCAACACCGTAGAGACAGAGGAACAGAGACCTGAGAGGAGGCACCAAATCAATTGCTGTCTCCAAAAATCTGGGAGCCTAGATGAAGACAAGTATGCCACTCCACACAGGGCAGAGACGAGTTTGGTATGTACCTGGAAAGAAACAGAGGAAATAGAAGGTATTGTTTCAGTTCCTGACTCAGAGAGACTGGAGGTAAAGGAGGAGCTCATCATTCCAAATTCTCTTCTTCAGTGCAGGACATTGTTCTAGATCTGTTCTTTGTTCTGCAATTATTCTGCAATAAAGGTTAAGACCTAAGCCAGTTCTGCTATCTGTAAATAGTAAGCACCAATTATTTTTTTTTATTTGGTCTTTTTGTGCAAGTTTGGATCTCATTTTTTGCAATTGGTGGTGACACACTAAGTGTCCCCTAAATATGATCTGATACGGTCCAGTGTGGTCTCATTGCTCTAGCACTTGCTAACAGTAAATTCCTTGAGATTAGACTGGCATTTCTGTGGAAAATGTAATCCATTTATTTTTATTTAGACAACCTTAAATGGATCAAGACCAGCCTTACTGAGAAACAGCCTCCTTTCTGCTGCCATTCTTCTAAGATCAGCAGACAAACAATAAGTAGAGCTCTTGAATCTAAGTAGGAGGCAACAGTATGACTGAGCTGCTGAGCTGTTCTTTCAGTGGCAGCATGGATGTAAGCCAAATCAAAATCACCGTGTAACCACAGACTAACTGTCACCATGCATGTGACAGGCAGCCTGATGGCCTCACTTCAGACTGTGGATTCCCCTGGACAGCAGAGCTGAGTTTCACAACACTTAAATCCCTCTGAGCATTTTGCATTTTGTGATGCTTTCCCCAGCTCTTGGGACCATGAAGCTGAAATTGCAGGTTAGAGAGGTGTATGCCTAATGCAGCTGCCACTGGATGGGACTGAGGCAGTACTCTTAATTGGGATGATAAGAAAAGCAACACACAATCCACTATTGACTACTAGGTTTTCTACTATTGGAGGAGTATAGTATAATTAAATCAATAAATTAATTTCTATTCTGGTTTTTTGCTGTTGATTAATTTGCTGGATATTAAACAAAAGGTGATGAGGTTATGCCATTAAACATTTCTTTTACGGGTAACGTATTCTTCCCAGCCTCTTCCAGCCCCTTCACGTCCTCCCCCTCCCCTTCCCTCTCTCCTCTGCTCCATACAGACACGTATCTAAAGATGCCATTTTTGAGCTTGCAAGGAATAAGCTAATTTACATCCCTTGTTTTCATCTTCATCCAACACACAGCACCTGCAGTGTAACTCCGAACCTGTAAGAATAAGTATTTTCTGCTTTATACTCATGTACGCATCTGCAATTTACATGCCCATGTGCCACATGCTTAGGTATAAATTATTGCTAACCACTTTACTTTCAATTAAAATGTGTTTTATTAATAAATATAGGTTTGGACTAAACTAATTAGACATTTAAAAACCACATAGTATAATTGTAATTCCAAAGACTTTTTAAACTGCAAATTCTACTATTCAAGCAGTGGGAAAACAATACAATTACATGCAAGGGCTTGTAGAGGCTTGCTTAATGCATGATGAACATGCTGACCAAATACTCAGCCCTCCTACCTCTCTGTCCCAGAAGTATCTGGAAGGGACAGGACAGCTGTAGTCTTCCTGATTTTGGGCCATGGAAGAGAATGGGATGACAGATGTTGAGCTATTCTTTCAGTGCAGGCAGGAACTCCTCTCTGTCAAACAAAGAAGATTGACAGTCTCAGAGCCCAGTTTATTTGTATAAAAAAGCCAGATGCTTCTTTAACAGTTGAAGGCAGTATTCCTAGCATAGCAGAAAGTAGATGAGTAAGTTAATAACTACTAACATGATGTTATCTGTTGAATGAATCTGTGGAAACAGTAATTCCACAAAAAAGTAGCATAGACTTAACGTCAGTTTTCCCCACAGAATGAAATGTGTCTTTGCTGCTGACCATACTAGGTTCCTAGACTGGTACTTGAAGCAGACCCCAAGTTTTGTGCAAGACCTAATTAATATGTACTGCCATCGTGTACGAAACACTGACTGCATCCAATATAAAAAATAATTTAAAACTCTCTGCCTGCGGGCAATGATTTTTTTGTGTAAACAAATTTCTGATTTACCAATGAATGGCCTTTAACCATTCCAGAAAATCCATCTATCTATTCAATCTCTCTTTTATCTACTTTTAATATAACATGATACAAGCCGATACTTAACCGGTAGTTCTTTACAGCACTATTCAATTTTTCATTAGCCAAGAACATCTAGGGGAAAAAAAAGTTTATCCCATAAAAGTCAATTTTGAATGGCAGTGCCTGAAAAATACGGAGTCAGCCTGCAAACTGTGGTTCGATGAGAAACATTTGCCAGTCACTAAAGCTGCAACCTCCTTCTGCTTGGCGGCCGCCCTGGGCCCTGCGCACCCGCACCCAAGCACGGGGAAGCGGGTGCGTCACTGCGCACCTGCCCGCAGAGCTGCGCTCCCGTTACCGTGAAACATCGACACTTGGGCTTGTTACAAACCGCCCGACCCACGGCCCGCGTGCCGGTGCGGGGCCGGGGGCGCGCGCCACGCGCCGCCTCCCCCCTTCCCGCCGCCCGGGCGCGCCTCCGCGCCAGCAGCGGTGCGGGCTCCCTCCCGCCGGGGCGGCCAGGGGGCGGCGGGGGAGCCGGGACGGGACGGGACGGCATCGCCACGCACGCGCCCACACCTGCCCCCGGCAGCAAACGGCGCCACCGCCCCTCCCGCCGCGCCGTGACGCCCCCTGTCCCCCCGGGGGTCCGCGGTCCCGCGCGGGCAGGGGCGCGTGTGCGCGGGGCGGGGCGGGGCGGGCCGGGCACTCCCGCCGCCCGTCCCAGCCCCCCCACCCGCCGCCGTGCAAGCGGCGGCGCAGGCGGCGCTGGCGGCGCGGCGGGAGGGCGCTCCGCTCGGGCTGGCGGCGGCGGCCCCGGCCCCCCTAGCGCGACGGCCTGTGAGGGCGCCGCTCCCGCCGAGAGGGCGGAGCGGGGCGGGAGCGGGCGGAGGGGTGGCACCGGGGGGCGGAGGGGGGCTGGGCAGGGTGGGCCGCGCCCGCCCGCCCGCGCCTTTTGTGCGGCGCCCACCCAGCCTGTCAGCGCGGGGGGGCGTGATTGAGGGGGAGGGTCGCTGCCGGGTGAGTGCGTGTGCGCGGGGGTCCGTGTGCCGGCGGCTCGGGGGTGCCCGGCCGCCCCTCCCGGGCAGCGGAGGCGAGGGCGGCCCCGGCAGCGGCCGGTGGGACCCGCGGCGGTGCCCGGGCGGCTGTGCCGGCCTCTTGCGTGCAGGCGCCCCCGGCCCGCGAGTGCGGCAGCGGGGCTGGGGGGCCGCGGGCAGCGGCTGCCGCTGCCGGGGATCCCAGGTGCCCTGCCCGAACTCGGCTGCTCCTCCGACAGGTGTGAGGGGGTTCCTTCGTGACACGCGTACGCCCGGCCGTCCTCAGCTTGGCCCAGGTCTTTATTTCGGCATTATTTCCAGCCTAGAGACAACCCTCTCTCCCATCGTGGCAAAAGGCGGTACCTTTTTAATTTCCTCCCCCCACCTGCCCCGTGAAACCGGCAACTACAGTAAACTTCAGCTGAGATTTTGCTCTGTGCTTGAAAAACAGTTTTCCACCAGCACAATAGTGAGCAGCCTTTCAGAATAGCGACAAGTTTTACTACCAGCCATGTCCGCCTCGCCAAGGGTCACTCTGACCTTTTATCTTGTAGCACTTGCACAGATCGGGTGTTAGACAATCGGCTAAACATACCAGGAGCGATGCCATCGGCTTCTCCTTGTGCAGGCCCCGGTGCTTTGCATCTGCTGGATCTAAAATATCAGCCTGTGTGTTTGTTTTGAAGCTGGGCTCCCGGAGCCTGCACGGCCGTCACCACTTCGGCCATTTCAAGAGGCTGCACTGCACCCCTTGTCCAGCAGAGCTTTCCCCTTCACTTCCAGTCCAATGTTTTTCTCCGCTTAGTCATGGCAGAAGCGCTGGATCCAGAGGCCAGCTGAAGTCATTCAGAGCTTCCTGCTGGTCTACACTGAACCTGTCCACTGTTGCCAGATATACAGGACACCCTGCCAACGAATGTCAGAAGAAATAGAGCAGTAATTCCTACCTGAGGAGAAACGGCCCCATGTTTTGGGTCGCGCTGGCGACTGACCCTTTTAAGTAAATCTTCTGGGCATCTCAAGTCAATATGACTTAAAAAAAAACAGGAAGATGGAGCCGTTTACCTGGACAGGCACAACATGTTAGACTGCTTCAACATGAAAACTCAGGATCTTCCCCTGCTCATTGCATGGCTCCTGAAATTTCTGCCTAGTTCCAGTATGGCTGTTCTCCTCCATCAGCTCAAACATGTCAGGAGTATAGAGATGGTTGTGTTCAACAAGGGTAAAATCAGTGAAAAATATATCCACAGTGAGTGTGAGCAGATTGAGGTTAAGAATATTACACCCAGTAAATGTCCTGGACAGCTGTGTGCGGGGTAACATACTAGCTGGGAGAAAACCACTTAGTCAACACTAACTGTGCTCCCCCCAAGCACAATCCCGGTGGTGACTTGCCTGTTCCCCGAGTAACAGGGAAAAAAGTGAACCTGCTGATGGAAATACTGAATACCATACTTCTGTTCTGCTGGTACGAGGCGTGATCCAGTGAACCCACACCACACCAAGCTGGCATGAAAAGTTAGAGCCCCTTGGTTTTTGGGGAATTGGCAGGGCACATGGTTTACTCTTGAAGGTGCGAGCAGAAGTCTGCTACGATGGAAAGAAAAACCGGGATAAGGTGTTGCCAGCCTCTCTTTTCGCGAGTAACCGGGTTTATGATGTGGAGGTAAGCAGGGAGGATTTGTCAAAGTGGTCTGCATCCCCGGGCAAGGGAGGCAGTATCCGTCCCGCCCTGTACAAAAGAAACACAGACCACAAGGGACAAAGAAACGCCGGGAGGCAGGATCGGCCCCCCTGGGCTCAGCCAGCCCCGGCCGGCGGCACCCGAGGAGTGCTTCGGGGGGGAAGGTGCCTTGCCCTCGCCGGCCTGCGGGGCCGGGGAGGCTGGGGCTGCCCTCACGTCTCACACCTCGCATCTGTGTTCGCATCGGCCAAGGCGTCCTTTTAAAATACAGATACGCACCGCCCGGCTCCGCTGAATCGCCTCTGGTGTTTACCCGGGGAGACGGCGCTGCGGCAGCACTTTATTGTAATATAATGCACTGGGGGAAAAAATAGAAGGGGCTCATTACCGCGGTTGATAAACATAGGAAAAGCACATGCCTGACCTTTCATTTGTACAATTAATTGTTCCAGCAGAAAGAAAATTAGTCTTAATTGTGCACAGCTTCCTAGAGGATCAGCTGTGTGTCCCCCTCCGCGCTCAGGGGAAAACGCTGCGAAGTTTTCCTGAAGACTTTTACTTTCCACTGAGGCAGGAACAAGAAGAAAGGAAGATCGCTACATTCTCCCCCACCCCCAGTTCTCCCCCAAAGACAAAGACTATTGAACTGTAGCCCTATTTAAGCAACCTGCGGCATTTCCTTCAGCTTTGTAAAACGGACTTTTCCTCATGCGTTTCCAGTGCTGTTTCGCGCCTATAATAAGGAAATATTTTATAATGCGCAATCAAACCCCATTTCAGAGATGAAGGGTTAAGCCCAAACCAGCACCTTAAGCCCGCGCTCTGAGTTTGACTGTCAAATCACGTTGACAGCAGTGGGTGGTCACGGTGGCGAGCGGGACTTCCCAAGCCCGGCCAGCGCTGGTACCCCAACGGTGCGTGTGCCGCCTGCGGGCTCTGCAGGGACTGGCCACCTCACGCAGGAGTCTCGGCATTCAAAGCTGCGCTCGGGAAACGAGCTTCTGTGGTCAGTCAGCGGCTGGGGACATCACCCACCGGGAGCGGAGGGACCGGGTGCCAGGGCTGTGCGGGCCCGGGACGCCCCCGCCGCGCCGGGAGCTTGGGGATCAGCTCGGGGTCGCGGCACAGACCGAATTCCTCTCACCTCACAACGCTGACAGTCCCGCCGGCCCCGGGGGGCTGGAGCCCGCGGGAGGCTGAAGTTGTGCTTCTTTCAGAACCGCCGGAAAAGTCCTTTTGTCTGGCCCCGGTTGATGATTAATAACCCCTCGGCACCGATCCTGCCCCCGGTGTCGCCCCCGGGGAGCTGCGGGGCTCAGCCCGCCGAGTGAGAGGAATCGGGCCCTTCCCGTGTCGCGGATAAGATCCCGCCCCGAGAGTGTGACCGTGTTAAACGCACATCTTACCGATACCGATTTTTAATCTCTAAATCACAAAGGGACACATTCTGTGCTCCTTAATAGAGCACAACGCCCATTGACTTCTATCCCATTGACTTCAATGGGAGTTTCGGTCCATTAAGGACTGCAGAATTTGGCCTAAACTGACCGCAATAATTTTGCTGCCGGTAATGGAGCTTTCAAAGCCGTCTCTAATTAGCCGACTAGCAAGAATCGTTAAACATGCTGTACAATTCAGCGTGTGCTACGTGGGGGCTGCGGAACAGCTGAGTAGTCCCGTTCAGACCTGGAGAAGCTTAGAAACCGTGTTCAGATATAATTGCAACTTCTGCGGAGACAACTTGGGGACAAGGGCGTCCTGACGAGCCACTTCGCCGCGGCTGCGGTAGCGTGCGAGCAGGAGGAAAAAAGGCTCTGAAAAGTTATGGAAGATTTGGTCGTTCACTCGGCTCCCCCCCCCATGCCCCCGTCCCCCCTTTCAAAGATGCATTTAAAAGAATCACAGTATACGCTGCTGCTTCTATTTATCAAAGATAAACCTAATTTGTTGTGTTGATTCATAACCCAGAGCACACTCCTAACGAGCTACTCTAAATCCCAGACTGCCTCCGTGCAGCGACAAGCTGTAGTTCGGGCTGGGCTGAGTTTCATTACTGTCTGGCAGCTTCACGTCTAGCTTTCTTCTGACTAGCAGTTTTCTTGGTACGGGGGGGTGTGGGGTGTGGAGGGGGAGCACAGCAGAGATCAGCTCAACCCGCCTTAGCTGAACTCAGCTGTAAAGGCAGTTCCACCACACGACGGTCCTGCCGTCCGTGGGCACCATCTCCTTCCTCAATTCCGCAGCTGTAGATCTAGCAGCATGAAGAAATATCTGTTATTTAATAACCGAATCCTTAGGGGCTTATACACGTACATTTAAAGCCCTGCAGACTGTATATTACCCGTAAATTTTAATTTTCCTCTTGAGATAAAATATTCAGCCGGCGAGAATGGTGTAAAGGCTTTCGATCCTTCAAGGTGAAATGCAGCAAGACAGAAATAAATACAATTGTTAAATGCCATAAACTTCTAAGGCGATTCCGTAAAATCTTCTCGAAGAACTATCCCATATGAGAAGAAAAACCGCCCGGAATCTCTAGGCATGCCCAGTATATTACTCATCTTTTTTTCTTCTTTTTTTTTTTTTTTTTAAATGGGCTCGGAAGTTTTGGTCAGTGTTCTAGGCAAAATATGCTCAACAGATGATAGTGGAGATGCAGCCAGAAAACAACTCCAGCTATTTAAACTGCCAAATGAGACATAAAGCCGCATTGTAAAAATCATCTGGAAAACAGGTTTTCCTATTGAAGTCGCTATGTGTTAATTACTGTGATCTGGAAGAGCTCTGTATCTAAACGCCTGGAAGCCGACTTTCACCCCGCATATGTAAATGAAGAAAGTGCTGAATCTGAGCCAGAGGGTTCATGTTCGGATTCATTTCCGTGCATGCCTAGACATTAATATGTGTTCATGTAGGGTTCGTACAGTACGAGGTGTTATTTCCTTATAAAGAAACACCAGGTCTCGCTTTCCATTCTCCTTACAAAATTATTCGCATTATTTATGCTACATTGAGCGATCTAATTTCTTCGTGATAGTCAGCTAATTGCTCTGGCAGGTAATTAGAAGCGGTTTACAACGCAAAGGGCTTTTGCGGTGCCCCTCGGATTATTAAGTTGCTCTGTAAATTACACCATATTTGCCGAAGAGAGGGAGGGGGAAGGGGTTGGCGATCTTTTGAGAAGTTCTCCTGCGATCAGAGCTGAAACACGTCCACGTCCCCGTCCGTGTGTCCCACCGTCCCCTCCCCTCCCCCCCCCCCCCCCCCCCCCAGCACTTAAAAAAATGGGGGGAGGGGGCTCTGCCAGGGCTCGGAGTCGAATTATTCTCAAGCACGCGATCTGAAGCCCATTTTGTTCGTGCTCACTGGTCCAGAATAACTTGGCCATAATGGCCGGGAATGGGCCAGGTCTGCAGCAAGCTTCCTGCGCCCTGGCAGCATCCAGCAGGCATGTGGGAAAAGAATGGCTTAAATGGGGACATCTGTTCAGTGTTGCTCATCTCGCTCCTGCGGCCAGGTCGGGTTAAGAGAATAACCTGTTCACCACCTTGCCTCCTTCCTGCTGCTCGCCTGCCTCCCCTCCCTCTCCCATCAAGTTAATAAGGCTGCTGGGGCTGGGGGGGCGGGAAGGGGGTGACCTAATTGCTCTGCCATATAGGCAAATAACGACAGGGAAAGGTGGCAGCTACATTGTAAGAGGAACAGTAAATATATCAATATTAGGGTCTCTCAAGTCACATCGCAGGAGTTCCGCACTCGAGAGAAGGCTATGGTGCACACCGAGTGCGCGAACCGACGTGGGCAAAACCTTCCTGGCTGAGTGCTCCGGCGGAACGCCTTTCCTGGAGGAGCAGGGGTTCTTCCACTTCGCAAACGGCGAATTCTTTTATTTTCATTTCTTTTCCCCCAGATTGACACTTTTCTGCGGTTGGCAGAACAAAGAAATAAATAAATACGAACATACATGCGTGGAAAGCTTTCCTTTTCCTCTGTGTTCTCTGCAGACTGCTTTCGGGTGCTGTAGGATTTGTATATGCAAGTGTCTATCACACCCACACATTTATATACGCGCACATATGCACACGCGCGCATGTATATATATGTAGTTGTAAGTTTATATATAAATAGCATGTATTTCGGGGCATGACCCAGCTTCAAGCAGCCTTCCTCAATGGGGACGTCCTGTCTTGCACACCTATTTTTCAAACGTTTACTGTATCTTCTCACCCGTTTGTAAAGCTTGTACAATGATTTGAACACATGTGTGGTTAAACCATCGGACCCAGAGCAGCTCCTAGATTATTTGTAATTAAACACAATTCCCAAAGTAGCATTTATCTTCCCGAAACTGCGATTGCAATTGTCAACCGTCTGGAGGAGACGCGGGGTAATCTGGAAGCATTACCTCCTCTCCTAACGGAGCAGAATGAAAAGAAATCGATACCGCTGAGGAGAAGAATTTAGTAGTTTTTAACTGTAAGTGGTGCCTGGGAGAAAGTGATATATAACAGGAAAAACAGAAAGCAGCTTAAACGAATCTATCCTAGGAAGGACAGGAGCGCCCGGCTCCGCAGCCGGCGGCGGGGGTCCGCGCTGCCCCGCCCGGCTGCCGGCGCGCCCAGCCCGGGAGCTCGCTCTCCCCGCCGGAGCCTCCCGGTACTTACATGACCGCCCAGGAACCGCCGATGCGTGCACAGCGACAACATATCGGGGGTGGGGGGGGTGGGGGTGGGGGGTAGGGGAAAAAGGGGAGAAGAAGGAGGAGACGCGGATCGTGTCTGGGCGCACACCGGCGATGTAAACAGGGTGGGTGTGAAGGTGCCTCTTCCTCTCCCTCCCCAGACACTCACACGCCAGCATGTGCACCGCGTCTTCCCGGGCTAATCTAATTACGGGGACCTTTCAGAGGCGCAGCCAGCTTGCTGCCTTTTTTTGCCTTCCCCCCCCCCAGGCCCAGACAAATAAATAAATGAATGCCGAAGGACGTGAATCCCTTCCGCCGGCTGCGAGCAGGCAGGTCGGCGTGTGCCCTCGCCCAAGTGGCTCAGCGAGGAGCCCGGGGTCTGTCGGGCATGTCCCCGCTGCCTGCGCGGGGGAGCAGCCAGGCCGTGCGACGCTGCGCTGCGCTCGGGCAGGGAAACGCGGGGCGGGCAGAGGGACGGGGAGGCCGGCAGGGTTAGCAGGTACCTGGAACAGACACGTTTGCCTTGATGGAAGAAATAATGCCGGCAACCTACATAGCGATAGATGCGGCACCCGCGCACACGCACTGTCCGCTGTCGCCAGGCTGCGAGCCCCGCTCAACCGAACTACCTGGTGAGGCAGTGAGAGAGGCGTCCCAGGTAAACCACAGCAATGCAGGGGGGCGAATGGAGGTTAAAGAACGACACGACTCATCCCCTTTGCTCAGTGACCGCCAGGCACCGCACGGTCCTTTCTGGCCGGTGACTGATTTGTTTCATTTACGTGCTATCCCCCTTTTTCCTCTCCCCGTCCAAGCCGAGCCCTCCTGCGCCTAGAGAATTGCTTGTCACCCCTCGGTAAATCTTCCAGGTGACAGCTTCCAGGTGAAGGTGGCGGGCGGAGGGGACTTCTGGTCCCCACCTCCCCAGGGGCAGCGGGCGCGGCGCGGCAAACCCGGGGGGAACGCAGCGGCTTCCAGCGCACGGAGCGCTGCGAGGGCGAGGGCAAGGGCCCCGTCCGGGGGCTTTTCCCCGTGCGGACCACGGGAGCGGAGCTGGGAGCCGCGGGGCGCCGAGGAACCGAGGCTTCGTCCTGGTGGGACGCCTGCAGGACGGCGGAGCGGAGCCGCGCAGCCGGGAAGGCACGGGTGGGTCAGGCTCCAGCCTTGTGCCCATGAATTGGCGCAAGTGTGGCGTGAAACGCGCTCCCTCGCTAATACCAACATTCGGCACACGGCGTGGTCAGCAGCCAGTTTAATCTTCCCAGCTGTGCCTTTTCCGATAGCACAGACCTCTGTTTCCCCAAAGAGAAATCTCCCCTCTACACCCCGATAGAGGTGTCTGTAGACAGACAAGGACCCCTGAGGTACAGCGGTCCATCCATCTCTGTCTGCTCGCCGGCCGCAGCCCGGAGGGTCAGGGGTTTCTCCGAGGAAAATACACACACACACACCCCCCCACACACACCCACCCACCCCCCGAAAGGTTAGAGACAGCTATCCTTGTGGCTAAAGTTCCGCGATTGCTAATGTATATTGTAGACACAAGATGTTAGGTAGACTTGAGCAAGTTGTTCCCAGGATGTAAATTAGGTCCCAAAAGCTGTTGTCCAAATCGAAGAAACAGAGAATTTAATCTGGGAGGCTATCCATCATAGCCTGTAATAAAGGGAGCGACATGGATGAGACAGATGATATGATTAAGGAGCTGTGGTCGTTTTAATTAACTTTTTGCTGTCCTGTAATGATCAAACTGGTCAACAGACCCGGTCAATAAGCATGTTAATATCAAACAAATAAAACCAGGGATGATTAAAAACCTCCTGGTTTATTAAATTTGAAATTCAAATGAAATTTATGCTGCAGATGCATACAGAATGCTAATAGATTTTAGCTTTATTGAGAGTGGATCCCACAGGTTTTCAAGAAACAGCACGAACATTTATCTACTCCCGTACATTAAACTTCAAATGGAAAAAAAATGTTTTAATTAATTTCGGGAAAACCTCTCCTTGCTGGCTCGCCCCCCACCCCCCCCCCCCCCCCCCCCCCGCCCTCACCTGCATGTTATGTTGATGTACTGCACCCTTAAGTGCAGTGGTCAATAACGCAAATGCAAACAAAATTGTAAGCTTCCTTAAGTCCTTTGCCCAGCAGGCAATGTATACAAAGGGGGAAGGTTACAGATGTTTCCATGGCGAATTCAGGAAAGATCAGCTCACCGCTCTCAAAGTTCAGAAGCTGCTGCTTTTCCAGTTTCAGGGAAATTATCAAGGTAGCAGAAGGATGCCACTGACAGGAGTTTTGTGATTCCTATTCTTTCCTGATGTATTTGCCTTTTTTCCTCCCTCTCTGATGAGTTCCCTTGTAAAGTCTCCCACGACTATTTTTACAACGAGTTTTTAATAATTTCCATCACGGTGCTTTTAAAGGAAAAGCGCACTGAAAATTGAGGACTTTCCGTCCCAAACCAAGAGAGTCAGGGCAAGCATCGGGACAAACAAACACGAAAAAGATCAAGAAAGGACACGTTTCCTCTGGGCAGACAAGTGCAGACAAAATAGGGATGCGAAGGGAGGACACACCCGGCGAGGCTCTCCTAAAAAGAGATGTATCACTAACGCCTTCTCCTTCCCCGGTGGACGGCGAAGTCTCCCAGACTTCGCGGGGCTGACAGGAATGCGTGTCGATCTTTTTACCTAACCTGGCACACCACAAAATGCGATTTTCTGTTCCTCTAAAATATAATGCTCACGATGCTTGTTTTGCTCTTACGCTTTCTGATCTATGTCTTAATAGTGCCCTCCCCACCTCCTGCAGATAAAGGAAGTAGAGATAAAAAGTTAATAAGCATTCATACAAGGGAGTATCTCCGGGAAACGTTCTTCCCCTCTTCGCGGGTGATAGTATTGATTAAATTAAACCCGAAATTTAAACAAGTGTGCATTGGGTCTGTAAAATGAATATCATTATAGAAGGAGACCAAAGCAATGAAGTTAATTCTTTTTTATTTGTTAAACGGAGTTCCCTCCTTCCCCCACCCCTTCCTCCTTCTGGGCTGGCCTGTCACGCCTTCTCAACAGGCTAAAATCATTCAGAGCAGCTCGCGGAGAGAAACGCGACATTTATGGTAACCGCCAGCCTTCAGAGAAAGAGAACAGTTCATTAATTTACTTCACTCTTACTTCAAAGTATGATAATGTACGTTACCCCCTTGATCAATAGTTATGATGTACAGTCAATATCCCCACCACACGGAAGCGGGTCAAAACCGAGGCCGGGAGGAAAGAAACAGCCCCCACCAAGCAAAGCTCCGTGAGGACCTTGCTGCGGAAACCCCCGGGGGTGAGGGCACCTGGGCAAGCGGGGCCGGGTCGGGGTGGCCCCAGCGGGCGGCTCCCCCCGGGACCACGGCTGCTCTTCCCCGCAGCCGCCCGGCGCTGGGCGAGGAGCCGGGGGGGAGCGAAGCGCTCAGGGCCGAGCCCCGGCTGCTTCGGGAGCAGGCGGCGGGGGCTGCCCGGTTGTACCGGTGCCTCTCGGGTGGGCTCCGGCGGGGCCGCGCTGGCAAAGCTCCTTCGCGTACCTCCTCCTCAGCCCGGGGGGGGAGGGGGGGGGGCTGAAAACGGCGGGTCTGCGAGGGCGGGGGGCTGGGGCGACTGCAGGCAGCTGTCGCCTGAAGTGCTGTTGTCCCCCGCCCTCCACCCACCCGTACCGAAGGAAACGGGGAGAGGGAGCACTGAGCAGAGCGGGGTGGGGTGGGGAGACCCCGCGGAGAAACGGGATGCTCCATCGTTGCGCTAATCATAGTAACGCCGAGGAGGATGATATAAACATCCATACAAATGTCAACCGGAAAAAAAAAAAAATTAATCTGTTGTCAGATTACCCGCGGGGGGAGGGCAGTGAGGGGTGGAAAGGGGAGACCGGGACGAAGCAGCGCGACCTGGGGGCGAGGGGGCCCGGCGGACCGGGACGCCGCTCGACGACGTGACAGCGTGAGGTCATCAGCGCCGTCGGCCGGCGGGGCTCGACGGCGCTGATGACCTCACGCTGTCACGTCGTCGAGCGAGGCGACGGGCCCAGGGATTGGCTGGCGGCGGCTCAGCGGCACTTCAAAGCCGGCGAGGGAGCTACAATTGTGGTGGAATGGGCGGAACTGATCATTGTATTGCACACCTCTAAAAAAAACACTGCCTCTGATTTATCAATATAAAAAAGATCCTCTGAGAGGAGGGCACTTTTGTGTGATGGCAACTTCACTTCTAGGGGTGAGTCTAAGGATTTTTTTCTCTTGCTGGTTTAATTGGTTTCTTTTTATTGTCGATTGGAGGGGGTTAAAATAACCCCTGTCTTGACCGGGGCTATCAGTCTCCTCTATTCATCCTTTTTTTTTTTTTCCGTCTTTTTTTTTTTCTTTTTTAACTGAAGTACAAGTGAGTTTAGGAGAAAAGAAAGAGTGAGAGGGGGAAAAAGGGGCAGAGTCACTTTTCAGCGAGCAGGAAAAGGTTTTAAGGGCATTTGTAGAAACAACCTACAGCGCCCGGGCTGTGCTGTTCCTGTGCCCCCGGAGAAGTGGCCTTTCTTCTTTACATGTGACTGCTAGAAGGAAAAAAAAAAACCAAAACCAAAAACCCAAACCAAAACCCAAACCCAGCACTGTCGTTTTTCGTGTGCAATTTCCAATTTGCAACAGATTGTGGCTTTTTATTTCCCTTTAAAATATCACAGCCCGCCGTGTCCAGCAGGTACGTTGAACTTGTGTATACATACATATGTACATATGTTAAATTTATATATATATTTAATTATCGTTGGTACGTAAATGAGGCTTATTTCAAGGAAGTGTTTTGTTTCTTTTTAAAAAAGGAGTAATTTGATAATCTTGCAATTCGATATTTAAGAATACAGTCTTACTGGCCTGAGGGACGGGGACCGGTCAGGTCCCGGGGAAAGGGAACAGTCTGAAACGTTGCAGCCGCCGTGCCGGGGGCGTCTTCAAAGCTGCGGTAACAGGCGCAACTTTTTCCCCCTCTCATTTTTCACCCCCTTTTTTAACCCTAACCCTTCCCGAGGCCCTCCGTGGGAGGAGGGTTGGATGGTGGGAAAAAAAGCCTCGGAAGGCTCTTGGAGGCAGAGCCGCGGCTCCGGCGAGGTGGTCCTCCCACGGAAGTCGCGAAACTTTGCGGCCGCGGCCGGGCGGCGGAGCGGAGCGGAGCGGTGAGGAGCGGGGCCGGGCGGCGGAGCGGAGCGGTGCGGAGCGGGGCTGGGCGCGGGGCGGCGGTGGGGCCGCTCCGTTCCGTCCCTGACGCCGGCGCGGCGGCCTCTCCCCTCTGTGCCCGCAGGAGGAACCGCGGGTAGGCTCCACGCCGCTGGCCATGCTCGCCGCGACCTGCAACAAGATCGGCAGCCCCAGCCCCTCGCCGTCCGCCCTCTCGGACAGCGCGTCCTCCTTCGGCAAAGGCTTCCACCCCTGGAAACGCTCCTCCTCCTCCTCCTCGTCCTCGGCGGGCAGCTGCGGCGCCGTGGGCTCCGGCCTCCCGGGCTTCGGCGTGGCGGCCGCGGCGCGCAACGGCTCCTCGGCGGCGGCGGCGGCGGCGGCGGCGGCCGCCCTCGTCTCGGACTCGTTCAGCTGCGGCGGCTCGCCGGGCTCCAGCGCCTTCTCCCTCACCTCCAGCAGCGCGGCGGCCGCCAGCTCGCCCTTCGCCAACGACTACTCCGTCTTCCAGGCGCCGGGCAGCGCCGGCGGCGGCGGCGGCGGCGGCGGCGGCGGCGGCGGGGCAGCGGGACAGGAAGCGGCGGCGCACCAGCCCGTCTTCATCTCCAAGGTGCACACGTCGGTGGAGGGGCTGCAGGGCATCTACCCGCGGGTGGGCATGGCGCACCCCTACGAGTCCTGGTTCAAGCCCTCGCACCCGGGGCTGGCCGCCGGCGAGGTGGGCTCGGCGGGCGCCTCCAGCTGGTGGGACGTGGGCGCCGGCTGGATCGACGTGCAGAGCCCCAACGGGGCGGCCGCGCTGCCCGGCTCGCTGCACCCGGCGGCCGGCGGGCTGCAGACCTCGCTCCACTCGCCGCTGGGCGGCTACAACTCGGATTACTCGGGCCTCGGCCACTCGGCCTTCAGCAGCGGCGCCTCCTCGCACCTCCTCAGTCCCGCCGGGCAGCACCTCATGGACGGATTTAAGCCGGTGCTGCCCGGCTCCTACCCGGACTCGGCCCCCTCGCCGCTGGCCGGCGCCGGGGGCTCCATGCTGGGCGGCGGCCCCGCCGCACCGCTGGCCGCCTCGCCGCGCTCCTCTGCCCGCCGCTACTCGGGCCGCGCCACCTGCGACTGCCCCAACTGCCAGGAGGCCGAGCGGCTGGGGCCGGCGGGGGCCAGCCTGCGGCGCAAGGGGCTGCACAGCTGCCACATCCCCGGCTGCGGCAAGGTCTACGGCAAGACCTCGCACCTGAAGGCGCACCTGCGCTGGCACACGGGCGAGCGGCCCTTCGTCTGCAACTGGCTCTTCTGCGGCAAGCGCTTCACCCGCTCCGACGAGCTGCAGCGGCACCTGCGGACCCACACGGGCGAGAAGCGCTTCGCCTGCCCCGTCTGCAACAAGCGCTTCATGCGCAGCGACCACCTCAGCAAGCACGTCAAGACCCACAGCGGCCCCGGCGGCGCCGGCGGCCCCGGCGGCGGCGGCCCCGGCGGCGGCCCCGGCTCCGGCGGCAAGAAGGGCAGCGACACCGACAGCGAGCACAGCGCGGCCGGCAGCCCGCCCTGCCACTCCCCGGAGCTGCTGCCGCCCCCCGAGCCCGGCCACCGCAATGGCCTGGAGTGACGGGCGGAGGCGCGGGGCCGCCGCCACCCCCCGGCCCGCCGCCCCCCGGGGCGCTCGGCGGCCCCGCGGCGGGGACGCGGACACGTAAGTAGCCGGCGCGGCTCCGCAGGGTCCGCGCTCAGCTCCCGCGGCCGCACCGCTGCCCGCCCGCAGCCCCGTACCGGGCGGCCGGTGCCCTCGGGCCGCGCAGCCCCCGCGGTGGCGGCAGGGGAGCGGCTGGGCAAGGCGCGAGAGCCGCGACTTGCCGGGGGGCAGCCCCGCGGCCGCCTCCCCTCCCCCTCGCCTTGAGACCCTCCCTCGGCTTGCCTTTAGAGCGGAAAAAACCACGCTCTCTCTCGCTTTCCCGCTGGAAACCGTCCTGCACCCCCTCCCGCCGCTAGCCTCGGTGCGGCAGCGGTGCCGCGGACGGGCGGGCAGGGGTGCCCCGCGGCGGGGGTTCCGACGGCAGCGCCCGCCAGCCGCCACCGCTGTCCCCTCACAGCGCCCAGCGGAGACCCGGTGCTGCCCGCACCTCGTTAACTGCTCGGAGCCCTTCAGCTCCCCGGGACCGGAGCGGCAATGTGCGTGTCCCCCCCGCCCCATCCCTCCCCCTCCCCCCGTCCCGCTTTTTTTTTTTTTTTAATTTTAACAAATCGTTTCCCTCCGCGAGCCCAAATTTCACTCCGTTTGCCAGCGCATTTGTATAATTCCCATTTGCGTAGGAATCGTGGAATACGCTGAAAGTAATTAGGTTGAAAGTCGTATATTTTTAAACTCCAAACAAATGAAGAAGCACCGTGGGTTTCAAGCGAAGCTGTAGTTCCAATGCCAAAAAGGGAGGCCGGGGGAGCGGGGGGATAGGAAAATAAAATATTTGTAAAATACGTCTGAACCTATAGGTTTGTACAACTGAGGAATCGTTCTAGATTAACTAACAATTAAATATAACTCCACCAATGTATCGGTGTGAGATGCAGTTGTCCAGGAGACGATTTTGTATAGTATTTTTCCTGTAAATTACTTCCAGTAAATATTTGAAAATATATTGAAGTACACTTGACGGTTTTTTTTTTTTTTTTTAATTTTTATTTCGGTTCCTGTCACGAGAAAGCGTTGTTGTTGCAGTCCTGGTTCACTGCATTCTTTTTCTGGACTCGTTCCTTGAAGTGTACATCAAATCGCACTTCAGGATATAGGTTTTGCTTGAATATTAATTTAGGTAGGCATACAACTGTAATTAAGCAAACAATATTTGATAAATGTTGAATGACATTTAATTTAATGGAGCATGTACTTATTTGCATTTGCTGGCAGTTCAGGTATAGTTACAGTGAGAGTTCTCCTATATTTCATAAAGTGGGTTTGCCATGACCCATGTATTAAATAAACTGTCCAAGTGAAACTGAACTAACGTTGGCCTATGTGTATTTCCTGAAAATAATATTGATAAATGTTAATAAACACTCCTGACACTACATTAGCGGTTTGCAATGCTGCAAACTAATTGTCTCATTGTAATGTTGAAATAATTTGGATATTTCACATTGAAATGGAAAGCCCTTCGCTGGAACATTTTAGATTTGCATTTTAAATGCATGAAATGTAATTGATTTTTATCTGTAATATTTTAAATGGTATTAATAAACTCCAGATAAAACATTCTACCTTAGGTCAGCCAATTGTTTTTCTTCTCTTTAATTCCATCGTTACAGGCAATGATTTACTTTGAACTCACATGGCATGAGTTGTTCTCTAGAGTTTCAGAGAAAGGTGAAAATATAACGAATTCAATTCCGTTGTAAATTGTAGCACCTAATGAGAGCAGCTTTGAGGCGTTGAAATGAATAAATTGGCATTCTTCTTCGTGCCTTTTACAATGCACTAGTAGAGGAAGCGAAAGGAAAGGCATTAACACCTTATTTTTTTTTTTTTTTAAATTGATTAAACTAAGGATACGGTGCCTGCCGCAAAAGCGCCTGTGTGTGAGGGGCTACTTTGCATATACCTCCTCCTTGGACTTTATTTTTCACATCGGGCCAGATCCATTGTGAAAGGCGGTTTAATATTGAAATGCTAAGGGTCATTATTGCTTTAAAAGACAAAATAAAAAGTGGTCCGCTGCTTTTATTGTTAGGTAACGCGTTTGTGGCTGGGAGCGATGCTAATTACCGTAGTGAGGGCTGACTCCGGCAGGGCTCGGGGGTGGGAAACTTCGCGGTTGTGCGTGAAAACCCCCTTCTCGGTGCGGGGCCTTTTCCCCGAGGGACCGGGGGTCTGGACGACTCCGAGGGCTGCGGGGTGCTGCCAATCGGCCGCTCTAGCGCTACCGCCCTTGCTGCGTCCTTCAAATCTTGTCCACAGCTGTCCCTGAACAGCAAAAAAACCCCCACTTTTGCGAGGGTTTCTTAAAACCCGGCGCCTTCTGCAGTTGCAGCATTTGCTTAGCGATTTTGAAAAAAAACCCACAACCCCCCCCAAAAAAAACCCAAAACCCGCTAACACTTTATCTTAACACTTCTTTTGGAGAGGACGTGAGGGAAGTTTGTTCCTGTTTGGAAATTTGGCCCCTTGGATTGCATAGGGAGACGATGCTCCTCACTGTCGGGGTACTGAAAAGTCAGGGCTAGAGCATGGAATCTACACAGCAAACAGATCTTTTGTGCATCACATGTAAAGCCCATTATTAGTAATAACCTAAACAGCAGGTTTTAAAATGTGGAGCAAAAAAGTGCAGACAAGCCAACTCCAGACACATTCAAGGTTTTTTTGGTTCTTTGTGTGGTGTAGGGATTAGAAGGAGCTTTTAACCTGTACTGGAAACGGGAGTTGTTCCAGCTGAGTTTCTCAGACCTGCATTCTGATGTTGCTTCATTACAAATGCAACCATCAGAGGCCTGCAAAGTTTCCTACTGAAACAAAGCAACAGTTTGTCCTGCTTTATTTTTGTCTTTTCCTTTTTTTTTTTTTTTTCTTCTTTTTTGTAACGCCATATAAATGGACTGCTGTAGCAGCACCTGCTTTCCCCCAGCAGGAGCAAGAGGCAGCATTTGTGTTACCTGGAAGTTTCAGTCCTGATGGAATGGGCTGATCACTAAGTGAGAAGGAAAGGGAAATGGATCAGCAAGTGACTTCTAATACTGCTTCTCCGATACCCCCCGAAAAGGAAGGGCTACCAAAATGTCACTATCCAGGAGCTTGATGGTTTGTTTAGCACTGGTTGCTCTGTCTCGGGGAAGTCTGGCAGTGGGATACAGCCGATGACAAAACTCATCCCTCCCCTGGGAAGGAGTATGTGCTTTTGCTGCTTGGGAGCTGCCGGTTTGGATCCGGGCTGTGTGAGAACATACATATTTTTTCTTTCTTTTACCAGCAAAACCCAGCACTTGAAGGCTGAATAGCTCCTTTTTGTAGTTGATTTACTTTTACTAAACCCTTCCAGATAAGGGCATTGAGTTGTTTGATAGGAGCCAGGAGCTTGTCTCTGCGTTGTCCAGATCAAGGTAGAGTTAAACTGGTTTGCTGACCCACAGGTCAAACCGGTGTCCATCAACTTACCTTCCAGCTGCCTTCAGATGATTGTGGCCATTCCTGTTTGCTCTCTGACCTTTTAATTCTCTCCTCTTCAAGCTCATAGCAATGTCTATCAAATTTCGTGTCCTGCGTTTCCCATTATTCCAGATTTTCATTGTAATTTTCCAGTTTAAATTTTCAATAGAGCAGTGATGGGAGATGCGCGCAGCTGAAGCAATTTACAACACCATTTCTGCCTGCATGGTGACTTTCCCAATCACTACCCTTGGCCTGTGCCTGCCGAGACTAAACAGTGATCAAAGGGTGTTGGCTTCTCCTTTGCTTCCAGTCTAGGAATGTGAAAGTAGAAAGCAAGAAATGAGATCTCAAACATTCTATTTGTGCATGTGATGGCTAATCCAGCCGTCAACACCTTCACAGCTGTAAAGGTGGTGGAGTAAGCATACTTGATGCAGTCCAACAAATCTTTCAATACGAATGGTTCTAAGTATGCACTTGCCAAAACCTGCCACACTTCAGTTACATTCCGTGAAGTGGCCTCCAGTTTAGCTTTGAGAAGAAAGAGCTGGGAAAAGGTGTGAACAAATTAGGTGTGTGGTTGCTCACACTTTCACCAGATTTATGACAAAAGGACAAAACTTTTGCTTGTCAGAATAACTTTGCTTTTCTTAGCATAATTCAGGGTCTGCTTTCTTGGCTCGCTCCATTACACTTTGCTCCATTGCACTTTTTATATATATATAAGATATATATATAAAAAAATTCCTCAACCTTTCCATGGAGGAAAGCAGATTCTGCAATATTGGCTTTAAAACACAGTACACCAATTTTTCCACTGTTTGATGTGTTGCATTTTTTCAGGCTAGCTGGTCGTCTTGTGTTAAAGCGTATGGGGAAATTGTTACAGGTCAGGAAGCTGTGCATTGAGAAAAACCGCACCATTTTTGGACAATTACTGCCTTTCCAGTTCGATGGTTTTCTAACTACTGCTTGGAATTATTAATTTTTTAAAAAAAGGGATGAGGGAAATAGGGGATAATGGCAAGCGATACTGCATAGGAACTTCAGTGGAGCATTCTAAATACAGACTAATTCAGTTTTACAGTTGCAGGTTTCCAAACAAACTGGGATCCTGCCTTAGTCCTTGAGCAGTGAACAATTTTGCAAGAGGTGTGTTTACACCACCTGTAAGGCCCGGCGAGAGGCTGGATAATGGACCCATCTCAGGGGAACGCTTTCGGTCTTGGCATTTGGAGATTTCTGTTTTTCAGGCTGAGCGATGCTGCTCTGGAAAGTGGGAAAAGCAGTCACGGAGCACCCAACTTTTGCAGGTGGAGTGGTGGTCGCCGCAGGGCAGCTGTGCTGCCGGGCTGTCCCCCCCTCCCGGCAGGTGCCCCGGGGCTTCCCTTCGAGTCGGGGACGGAGACACTGTGGCTTGCTCCTGGTCACATCACTTGAGGCAGGAGTATGTGCGTCCTCGCCTGGACTTTACAGCGCTGCAGGGCTGTTTCTTTCGGGAGCAAGGAGCAGCCCCTCATCCCTCCCCTTTTTCTGCCCCGGCTCGTCGTCTGGGCTTTCTACCCATCGCTGCAGGGCTGCTTTTTTCGGAAGCGGGGAGCTGCCTCCCATCCCTCCCCTTCCTTTTTTCTGCCCCGGCTCTGACACACACACACACGATGCGGGGACAGCGCGGCCGGTCCTGCCGCGGGCTCGCAGCGCCACCCGGCGTGTGCGCCCCGTCGGTGACTGCTCCCACCGCCCGCCCCTCCGCCATGGGGGGGGACCGAGCTGCACCGGTGGCGTTGCCTGGGCGAGAGGTAACGGGGGAACCTTCGTCGGTTGCGCTCAGTTCCGCGGACGACCCGTGTGATGCCGGCGGGGGTGGCCGGGAGGCCCCTGGGTCCCCACCCCGGCCACTGGTGTGTCTGTATTTTACAGGAATACATCCTGGGCTGCTGGAGTGGGGACTGCCGCTGGGCTGTCTCCCCCATCCCCGAAAAACAGCACCCCCTCAACATGCGACGCGAAGTGAGGCTTCGCAGACACCAGCCGCAAGTGTCTTTCAAAGTCTCTTTTTTTTTTTTTTTTTTTTTTTTTCCACTCCAAGTCACAGCCCATTCCCTCCCTTCCCAGATAACAGCTCTCCCTCCCTTCTTGCCCTGCTCACCCCCAAGCGACATACCGCGATGCTCGTTAAGGGAGTGCGATTATTTATTTGTGGAGCAAACGGTCCAGAAGCCGCTTTTGCGGGCGGAGGCGCAGCTCCCCGCCTTTACGGGACAGTAAATCTTCGTGGGGTCGCCTGGAAATAAATAAGAGGGGGCAGGTGCCTGCAGCCCCCCCGGCTGTGCCCAGCACCCAGCGCCCGGCGGGGGCGCTGGGGCGGCCGGGGCTCCCCGCCGCGGCGGAACGGTGTCCTCGTCGCAGTTGAAGAGACGACGGGAATGCGAAAGCAGCTGATAGGGCAGGATTTGGGATTTGTTTTAGGTGTTTCGTTCCCGAATTCTTTGAAAGCTGCTGAGAGGGGGAGCTGACAGGGAGTTTGTCAGAGATTTTGACTGTGTTGCTGAACTCATTTCCGGCGTTTAACGTTAGCTCGGAGGCGGCTTTTTTTTTTTGCGAGTTGTGCTGGGGAGAGCTCACTCCCGAAGAGATGCTTCAAAGTACTTTCCTATATTTTGTAAACTTCTCGGTGTAACGTGGGTGTTCCCTACACCGACTTGTGCGTGCGAAAGGCAGTGTATTCCTGCCGATTAAAGTTGCTCCTCACTTAACTAACGCTGCTCCCGAGCTCGCGGTCTTCTTAGAAAGCTTTTTTTTTAATTATTTTTTTATTTTTTTAAATCAAAATTTGCAGCCTGTTATTAAATTCTTACAACCCTGCTGGCAACCGATTTGGAGAGGGCGAGCCGGGGAGCCGGACGGGCTCACCCTGCGCCGCAGCCCGCGGGAGGGACCGGCGGGGGCTGCCGGGGTTGGGGGCTGCCGCGGGGCACACTGCAGCGGGACGGGCACCCCGAGCTGCGCTGTCCTCTCAGGGGAAAGGCGACCGGCAAGGAAAATACCCTCAGCCTGCAAATGGGGTGTCAAAGTACTGACGCCACCTGCTTTCCTGCCTCCGGTTGTAGGGAACAGACGATCAGATTTTGAACCACTCAGGGGAGGAAGTTCTAATGCTCAGAACTGCAGGGGCTCTCTCCTCTCCACCGCTGCCCCTTGTCACACAGCTCTCCCATTTTCTTAACACCTCAGTCGCCTTCTCTCCTCCACCGTTTAGAGATATTTTTTTCCCCCATGGTCATACCTGAAGATCAGACATGAATGCCTGGCGACAGGTACAAGGATTTTCTTCTCGATTAAAGTAATCGACTTAGTGTGAAGGTGTTGCCCACCCCTGAAAGCCCTGCCTATTGCAAAAACCCCTCCACCCCAAACCAAAAACCCCAAGCAAGCCCCTTCCCAGCAAACAATTGCCTTCTCAGAGTTGCCAGACGAGTCCTGCCCTCCTCGCCTCTGACAGGGGAAAGCAGACAAGCTACAACTATTTGCCTGTAGCCACTGGTGTTTTTTCCAGGCAGGTAAAAAACTTACGAAGTGGAATTGCTGAAAAGCAAAGGGTGCTCGATTGTGTGAGGAATTTAGCTGGGCAATGGAAACAGGCTGTCTCAAGGAAGAGATCTCTAACTGGTAAGAAACTGGTACCTGAAATGTCAGTAAGAGCCAGTATCACTGTCTGCTCTGTGTGTTTGCTTTGCTTTTGGATAGTCCAACCATTACCGCACTAAGAATGGAGCTTAATTTGCTTATCCATATACATATGAAAGGACAAAGCCAGAATGGGGAAAACACTTGCCAAATAGTTTTCAATTGCTTACTGTGCTGAATGCAGCAGCACACTGCTAACTCTGTACAGCCACCTTCTGTGTTAGGACAAACACAAGTCTCATCTTTGAGTGGGGTCCAGAGCAGGACTTCTTCCCTCCAGATCACTGGTGTCACACATACAGGAATGCGGCCCTTGCTCAGCAGCCAGGGAGTTTATCAGCCTTATGCACCAAGCCTAAGATTTCCAGCAGTCTTCAGTTTTAGTGCCCACTTTGACACTGGGTCACATCTACTTTCAATTAAACTCAACAGCCTGTGGGAACAGCTGCAGACTAAATTTACCTTCCATTTTGCCAAGGACAGATTTTTTAGAAGAATGAATGAATTGAAAACACATGCCAGCAGCGTATCTTTATTAGAAAAAAGTTTTTAAATCTCTGTGAGTTCTGAAAGGCTTGGATCCTGAAAAATCTACTCTCACCAAAGACATCCTTGAATGTAGGTGCAATATATTTGTTTGTAGTTCTGCCTAATCCTTTGTGTCTTCTCACTTCATGACACGGAAAACCAAAAATTCAGTCTGACCTGTTTCTGCTCATAAATGAAAAAAAATGTATTTGATGTTAAAATCACTATGTGGATCTTGCTTCTGTTCTGGATAGCTACTGTGTCACTAAACATGAGTTCAGTTACAAAACACATGGTATGTAAGAGTTCATAATTTTTTATAGACATTAAATCAGAACCTGACTAGCATTTATATTCATGTCAAGCCCTGCTAATTTTCACTTGCTGTAGCAGACATTAGGGTTTTTCTGTCTGTATGAGTCAGGCAAGAAAGATTATGGACTTATAATTATTACCCAAGTTGCTAAGTTTCCACATCTCTACTCTCTTGGCTTTCGGCAGGTAAACATTCCAAGGTACTTATTATTCAGCATCATGGCATATCAGAGGTTGGATGTAAAAAATGTATTACGAATACGTCCAAGCTGAAATATAGATAAGCAGAACAAAAGATCTTCCTCCTCTTGCCTCAGTATTTTTTGTTTTTAAACGTGCAGTAGGCAATGATATTTCCTGTTGTCATAATACTATACAACATCATTGCTGACAACAGGAGAAACTGTGTTGCCTGCTAGAGATGATATACATTATACAGGATAGACTACCTGCTCTTAATAACTTTCAATTAAACTTTAATAAAAGATGAAAGTCAAGCACAAAAGATCGTTGATGGTCTTAGTTAACAAGTCATCTTTCGTATGGTAGTATTTATCTGTTTTGATTTCATTTTGCAATTTGGTAGCAGACAGACAAGTTTGTTTCATAATGTAATTACTGGCATGCTATCAAAATGCTCATGGGGGAATTAACCGGAGCTTAAAAAAATAGAAACTCAAGAAAATACTCAAATTGGCACTTCTCTTCATGTAAGTGGTGGAAAAGGAGTGAAAGAGATACCAAAGAGCTAAATATGAAAGAAAATAAATTTCAGCCTTTTGTAAAATGCTTGGTGAATTGCACTTACTGATTTTGGGCTGAGCACATGTTTTACTTTCTGCAATATGTTTAAAATAAGATGTGTGGATTTTGCTATGTGGTAACAGAGAAAAATGCACTTGTGAAGTCAGGCTTAATTCAAGAAAGTTACGTTACAAATACTTTCATATAATTTATTGTGTTTCTACAGGCACAGAAGGGATCAGAAGGGAATAGCTACATCTACTATGTACATTTTTGGCACATAATTTAGCCACACCTCTCTTATTAGTAGTAGTCATCATGATCTCGCTAAACTGGTATACTTCCTTTACTTTTTTTTTCAGCTGCCGTCTCTAGCCCGACTGCAATAAATTCTCTGATAAAATCTGTGTTTAGTCTTTGCTGGACAGATTTCCAAATCGGCCCTCAGAGCAGCCAACAGGTACAAGGGTTCCTGTGAGGAGCGGTACAGAGGCAGACTGGCAGTTTGATCACACGAGATTTGTTTTCATAAGAAATCACTTCAAAATAAAGACAGATTTACCTTCACATGTGCAATGCTGGCAACCAGAATATCATGAACTCAGAATAATCTTTACATTTTTTGATTAGTACAAGAATACGTTCCTAGTATGACTAGAAACTGCCTGTTTTCTTGAGGTTGCGATTACATTTGACAAGTATCTTTCCTGTTACATGAAGTTGTTCTGTGTAATTGAAGTAGTAGAATGGATTATTCTAATAAGTGAAATTCATAAGGGAATTGCAGCACACTTATCCCAGGCTCATAAACTAATTCATTAACAAAAGACTGTTCAGTGCAGAAACTGGTAGAAAAAGGCTTGCAAACCAGTCACTGAACTGCACATTGCTTGTTTTAAGCAGTATTGCCTTACCACCTGGTTTCAGCATGTGGAATCATTCTGGAATACTTTTTGTTTGATGAAGTTAAGTCAGCCATTTTCCCTGATCAGAAAGAACCTCAGATTTCACTTTTAACCGATGGGAAGGCATCTCACATACTGCAAATCCTGCTGCCAGGACCAGTTGCACTCCTGCCTGTGGGAAGCCAGGAGCATAAAACCTCTGTTGTGATGGTATTCTGTACTGCAGGACTACAGCAACATGGAAAGCAGTATATTTAGGATGGATTTGGGGCTGTTTAAAAGATACTCTTTCCTGCTGAGTAAGGAGCATCTCTGATCCTCCTGCCAAGAGTCATGGAGACGAAATGCAGCAGCTGTAATGGTTAAGTACACATTTAAGTGGAAGAGAAGTAGAACTGTGCCTGGGTTATACTGCAGTTCAAATAAACTATGAGAATACCTGGAGTACTTTAAAATTTAACAGGAAAGTTACATATCTAAACATACAAAAATTCCCATCTATAGGGCACTAGTGGTGCAGGGAGTTCCAACCTTCACAATAAGTCTGAACTGTCACAGGATTGGTTAAACCAGCAAGGGGGTGCGGTGAACAAGGCAGTGGAGCAGGTGAGAACAGGCACCAGGGTGGTGCTGGGGGGCACTCGGCCGTCCCTCTGGGCATAAGGCGGCTCAGCCAAGTATGCGACAGGCTGAGGGAGGGAGAGAAGTCTCAGCCACACATACTTGTTGCATAATTGTCAAATATGCCTGTAATGCAATTCTGTCAGAGACAATTACCACTGTGGCAGGGTTGCTCTGGGAAGCCTTTCTCTCCTTGGCTGAATCACAACTATCAAATCTCAGTTGGTTTGGCTGAAAAAAGATTGTGGCAGTGATGCCTTTTCACTGGAAAGGCTTGTTTCCCACTCTGTTGTCATTAAAACGAAATGCAAACTAGCCAAACTCTTCCTTCACTGAGCTCTGAACTTATTAGAGGGCCTGGTAATTTCTATCAGAAGCAAACCTTATTTTGCTTTATTTGCAAAACTATTCTGAGAAGGTTTGCACATTTTCACAGTGGTTTCCAGCCAAAAGTGCCAACATTTACTTCCTGAAAGTGAAACTAAAACACAGATACTGAAGCAGCTAGCTAAAAATCACTAGTGAAGTTTATAGTAATATACAGAATTTCTCTTTCCTATGGTTTTGACACAGAAAAAAAGCATTTTTAGCAGCAACGTACATACTAATTATGTCTATGATTAGCAGAGGAAAAGTGTGTGAAGACTTTACTCAACATTCAATGTCTTCTGCTTGGTGCTCAGGTCAATACTTGTCCTGTCTACCGAAAGATAAAGTATATTTTTATAGGATGATAGTGTAGTCTACCTCTCTCTGGCAAAGCTCAGGTGGAAGTAACACTATTGCAGCAAATGTCTACATGAGGATTTATAAAAAAACAAACACCTTTCACACAGACATATTCACAATTCCTTCCCTAAAACAGCTGAAACAAGTCAGAACAAGCGAGCAGGGCAAGAGGGTGGAGGGCCTGGGCGAACACCAGTGTCTACTTGCAGGGTGACTGCCCCAGCTGAAGGTTCTCAGCTGTTGCATGGTTTGGGCTTTTCTTTTCCAGATTTCAAAATACAAATTAGATATTTCCAGCTAGACCACCAATTCACTAAACTGTCTTGCACAAGAAAAAGTTTTCAACATTATGCAAACAGGCAGCCAAATGCTTCTGACAGCTCAGCTTGCACCCAGAGACAAAGGACAATTCCCAGAGTGAAGTGATGGATGAACAGAAGTCCTGACATGTAAAGCATCCGGAAGAAGACAATCAAGGTAACTTCAATTAAAAAAAAAGACAAATCCTACTGTCAAACAAAATATAGTAAGATGAAATATTAGAAGTTTTGATGTAAGAAATACAAAGGTGAAACATTACAAACTTCTCTTTAAGAAATACAACCTGCCTATTTGGAGATGGGACTCTAGCCTGTCTCTCAATAGTCTTCCTTTTTCTTTCTTCCGTCTTCCCTCCCATTTCCCTCTTGAAAGGACAGTTTGGTTTGTATTTGTGTGTACTGTCACCTGAAGTTTTTACAGGACAGTCTCCTGCCCAGCATTTCTGCTGGGCTGCCCTGCTCTCCGCAGTGACTGCGCTCCTGCTGATAGATTTCTTGACATGAATGAGCTCACACAGTAAAAAAGCAGAGGTCTTTGTCAATAGACACAGAGAGCAGCCGCACATAAGGGACACTGCGGAAAGTCAGGCGCAGAATTAGATGTTGGACTGTGGCAAGAAAGAAAAGGGGCAGCTGACTTGGGAGAATTCATAAATATGGTCTTAACTGCTTCCAATGTGTAAGGGCAGAGGACTTCTATTAAATGTCACAGACACCTAGTAGTAATTGAAATTACCCTATTTTAAAAAAACCCTTCTTGTCAAGATACTTAGATTGTGTGTTTTACTCAGCTTGCTATTTAGCAATAGCATTAAAAGAGGACTCGGGTGAAACTAGATTGAAGGAAGATGCAGAAAAAATAAGGAGAATTTAGTGCAGATCCACAGGAATGACCGAACAACTGGGTGCTGGATAAAAAAGACAGTAAGATCATTTGCTTCTAGCTTGTGAAAGAGAAGAATAAGTGGTACACCTGAAGTGTTTCTATGGAAAACAGAAACCTAAAAGGGGAAGGTGATCCTTGCAGTGCCATTATTTGTAAGCTTGGCTGGAATGAGCCAGGTGTAGACTCCAGGTTGCAAAATTTTAACTGTGTTGAAAATGAGTCATTGGAATTAAAGTAACAAATTACTGGAATCATCAGCAAAGGCTACAGTAAAACTCTTGCTAATGGTAAGTCTTCAACCATTTTTATTTTCTAAAGGAAGTAAAATGTTGTCTAGGCAGGAATTAGTTTCAGGAACTCCCTGACAAATGTAGTGGAGGTAATCACACCAGTCCTCTACAAAAAGTTTACTATCTCTGAATCTACGGAGATAAGCCATCAAGTGATTAGCTATAAAAATGCAAAATTATTTGACTGCTGGAGGCTGTAGGACAGTCTAACCTGTATTTAGCATTTCAAACTCCGTGAGAGCTGAAGATGCTGACCCTCAATTCATGGTTCTGTTCTGGTGAGGCCCACCATCAGCCCATGCTGAAATATTATTTGGGTAATTAGGTTTGAGTGGATTATTCATTTACCCTTAGATGTTTGCATAATAAAATTGAAATTTGTTTAATTTATTCCTTGAGCATTTGGTGAAAATCCAAAGTTTGAGAAAAAAAATCTATTTTTGGCCTGTTTTGCCAATTCATTAATTTGATTAATCATTTTTTTTAAAAAAAAATCAAATGCTGACTTCTGCAGAACTTTATTTTAGTGTTGGTGAAGGATCATGTTTAGCTTTCTTTTTGAACCTGATTCATGGCCCACTGAAATTTATAGGGGCCATTCATTAACTATAATGAGCTTTGAAATGGGTCCCTTGTGAAATGGACTGCTCAGATGAGAACAGATGCAATCATCTTTGGGTTTTTAAAACGTACAGCTTGAACTTGAATTGTTTGCATTCACATCGAAGTGTGCTGACTTAGAAGAAGAGGTAATTGTAACAGTTAAATGCATCTGTCTATGAATGTTTACTGATTGCTTCTCTACGAATCCCTCCTGCTAACAGGTGCAAAAATGGAATTCTGCAAGAGTTTGCCCTGGCTGTGTTATATTGAATATTTTCATTAATGACCTAGAGGGGAAAAAAAGTATGCTTATTATATTTCCAGGAAATGTCAAGGTGAGAAAGACTGGATGCTGGAGGACAGGATCAGAATTCAAAATGACTTTGACTAACTGGATAAATTGTCTGAAAAAATAGGGTGATATTCAATAGGGACATGCTCTAGGAACTCAACTCAGTGGGGGATGAGCAGTTACACAAGTACAGGCTGAAGGCTAACCACGATAGCCGACTTCGTGGCATTTTTATGGAAAGGAAGATATGAGTTTATGGTTGAATGAAATCTTGACACAAGTCAATAATGTCATGCTGTTGCAAAACACCCTCCTGAGACATGCTAGGCAGGAATATAGATTACAAGGCATGGTAAATAATCCTTCTGCTCTGCTCAGCTCTGGGAATGCCTTAACTAGAATATGATACTTGGCTTTGGGCAAAAGACTCCATGAAGGGTGTGTACCAGCTGGAAAATGCCCAGCAGAAAACTGGTGATGGTCAGTGAAGATGATTTAGGCTAGCTATCGGGGCAAAGCAGTCCTTTCTGCTGTAAGGAGAGTGAAGCAGTGAATGCTGATGGTTAGGCATTGTCAGCACTGGAAATCTTAAAGAACTGTTTGAACAACCATCTTTCATGAATGACATTGGTATAGCTGATCTTGCCTTGAGGATATGTAGGGTGACCTTAGGCTCTTCCAGCCCTCTGGTTCAGGAAGGCTTATGCTAGGTGACTGCCTCTGGCAAGAGTCAGGAGAGTCACCTGGCTCACACCTGTGAGTTAGTGAATGGTTTTAGATTTGTCCAAGCTCATGTAAAAAAGAGAGGCTTTCAAAACTTGAATCTGTGTGGATGTTTTTACGCAGAAAGTCTGCCTGATCTGTTCTTTTCCTGATGTAAAGGGTGGCCTGTTGTTTCAGCTGCACTGTGAGGATCAGCCTGGGAGCCCAGCTGTTGCCCAGCCATCAGGGCTTGCTTGTATTGCCACACTTTCTGGAAGGCTTCACACTTCTCAGTGACTGTTGCAGGTTTTTTTGCAAAGAGCACTGCAGCTCCACTGGCCAAAGAGGACCAACCTTTTGTCTTTTTGCAGGTTTAACTCAGTCCATGTCTTGAGCAGATGCCCTAATTTGAACTTAAGAGTTGATTTCTTTTGATCTAGTTACAGTATTTGAGGAGTGAATGCAAGTTAAAATTGCATTGAGCATGTCTTTGCACAAAATTGCATTGGCTTATTTGCCTGTATTCCCATTATCTTGAGTAACACAGTTTCATGACTGTAATGGAAAACACCAAACTCATTGTATTCAGCAACTGTTTTTCAGTTCATTCTCAATGACTGTGATGAGGTACACTGTCAGAGGCTGTCTCATATTCTTATATATTTCAGGCTGAATTCAGGGAAATGTTATAATGCAAGGGAGCTTTTCTTTGTATTGGAGATAGAACATATAAGATTCAAATTTAATGTGTTTGACTCAGGCTGCCTGAATAATTTTTGGCGCATGGAAAATCATCTCAATAAAGTTCCTGTATTCTTTATTAATTTCAAACGCTAATATCATGTGAATATCTTCACTTTTGTATTTTAAAGCAATATGCATCAAGGGCACAATTCTATTTTATGCATTATTCTTTGATATACTGTGTAAGATATACATATCCTTATAAGATATGAGATATCCTTATCTGAGAAAACTGAAAGTCTGCTTTAGGTACTCCACCTGCAAGTCTAATAAATCCTTTCAGTGAGATTGGCCTGTGTTTATTCTAGTCTTTGCACACCATGGTGTGAATTAGTTATGGCTCTGTAAATGCTTTTAGAAGATATACGTGCCCTAAACTCAGAAGTGGGCCATCTGGCATATGCTGTTTAGAAGCACCTCAGGTGTCATTACTTATGCATTTCAACCAAGCTTATTCTTCATCAAAAAAAATGCACAGATTATTAAGCCATAAAAGTTTTAAAGATATTTAGAGTTTTAACAAATTTGAAAATGCATTTCTAATTTCCTAAACCCAGGATTGAGTCATAATTAGACTGATTAATAATAAAGCATTTACCACCCTTACCCTCTCCAACATGTAACTTCAATAATACCATGGATCACACAATAAATGAAAAATAAAAACCCCTACCATCTTCCAAACCACTGGTAAAGTTGTGATTTTTATTGAACTTGTGGTGAATCCCTTAGTGCACTGAAGGATTCACTGTCACAAGCGATTGAAACTTAAGCACTTATACAGCCCATTTTCCATACAATTTATCCAGTTTTTCAAGAATACATGTTTTATTAACACTTCTTGAACTCCTGGTGTATGCTTGGCAGCTATGGGATTATGTACATCTCTGAGGAAGTCAGTAGTCCTCTCTTATGGGTTGAGATTTCCTATTCTAGGCATCTAACTCTGCAGGATGCTTCACCACCACGAGTGAACTGAGATTTCTTCCAGAAAATAAGCAGAAGGAAACTCTCAAGAAAACCACGAAACTTCGATGTTGTTATAGACTTAAAATTGATGGATAAACCCAGTAAAACCTTCTTTTCCTTTCCGGTTCTCCTTTAAAGAAGGCAAATTTAGCCTTGAGGTTGGGCACCTACACTTACTCTGTGTTACCACAATGTGTGTCAACCACATCTCCAATTAAATTATGATTTATCTACAAATATAAGAAAGAAAATACAGACATTTCATTAGCCACAAACCTCAAGTTTCTCTTGCAAAATGTAAGCCTCAGACATATATTTTTTATCAATTTACTCCTTATTAGTATATCTCTATCAGTTGGTCTTCAGGTACTTTACAGACAGAGGTAGCTAGCAGTAATACAGATTCACACAAAGAGAAATGGCAGCATAGGAAGCAAACATCTAGGGTGTCCAGGGGTAGACAATTCAGGAGCAGAATACAAATCTCTAGAAGGGATCTGCAGCAGTTTAAATTGGGACTGAAAATGGTTAAAGGACCAAATAGCAACTTACATTTAAGCTGAGCTGAATGAAGAGGCCTGAAACCAGAACAAAATATTTTACAAATTTTAATTAGTTTAATTTGAGCTTGCAGATCAGGTCCACCACTACAGTCTTTAGCACCAAGGGTTCAGTTTAATGATTTAAACTACCTCTTACTAAAATTAACATAAAAACTAGAACAACAATTTAAGATTATACAGCTAATTAATTATATCTGTCACTGTTAGCTCCAAAGGAGTCTGCTCAATTGCATATTTTATGGAGTAGGAAAAGAGGGGGTAAACACTTGAGTGAAAAGCTGAAAAATTAGCTGCACATTCATATTCAGGTCAATATAAAAAGTGTGTATTTATTCTCTGAAGGCAAGAATACTGATCAGGTTAAAAGGCTCCTAGTCCTAAGTAGGACTTAGTGACTTGGAAAAAAAAAAAAAGGCTGTAAAACCACCAGGTCAGGCAACACCCTTTTGATACAAACTGCTCTTATTTTATTCTTTTTTTTTGTTCCTCCTGACAGCTCATTTCTAAAGAAGACCTCAAGCTACTGATGTTTTATGGCAGTGTTTGTGCATTTACTAAATTAAAATATGCTTCATGTCTTGCCGTCGCTGCTGGTGAATTCTTATTATTTTTTCATCGGTAATAAGAATAACTGTGCTCAGTGCTGGTGATGACTGGCAGCTGATCGTGATGCAGGTCCTTCCATTCTGGGCACAGAAAGAAAGCTTGTTCCATCACCTGAAGAAAAGTTAGAAAGTGTCTACATGCTCAGGCAAGAAGTTAAATGGGGTTGAAAGCCTCTGAAAGGCAGCTCTGGATATGCAAATTCGGGCCAATTAAGATGGATAGGATCTATTTCTGTGAGTGTGCAAAGCATCTTTGTCACTGACTAGACAAGGAAACAGCATGCTTCCTTGTCTGCTTCACCATATAGCTTACATCCATTCAGGATCTTAGTACGAGGGCACGCACACGTGAGAACTCCTTGCTGGCAAAATCTGGCACTTTGTTGCAATACCCTTCCCCCGTGGGGCTGGGGAGAGCACAGGCTTCTTCATGAAGCTGAGTCTAACAAGCCAAACCAGTTGGGTTTTGTTCAAATGGTCAACGTCTAATTAAAAAAAAATTGAGGTACACAGATTGCTGAGAGGGCACAAAACAATAGCAAACTAGGAAATGATAGTCCTCTATTTGTTAGGATATATTATAAAGCAACAAACAGGCCCCTTCATTCTTTCTCTTAGCTTAAGCAGCTGTGTCATCTTTGTGCTGCAACTTCATTGATTATATCTTAGGAATATCGGGTCTGAATTTTCCTGCCATGGGCAAAACCTGAAGGGTTTGTCTATCTGGAGAAATTTACTGCCAGAACTATAACTGCCTTCATGGATACACTTACTCCTTCCATTCCCATGGGGAATTACAGCTTTATAGTTAAGCTGGTAAATTTTCTTATTTAGAAAGGCCCAGACATCTCAAGAAAAACCATTAACTTAAATATTTTGCCTGGGGGAGTAATATATATACACACATCCATGAGGTTTTGGTCACACCTACACACACAACAAACAAACTCACCTGTGGTCGTGTTACAAGGAGATTTTTTTCCTGCCACATTCTGTCAGGACTCATCCATCTGTAAACCTCAGCCTAGCTTGGCACAGCACAGCTGTCTGTGACCCTGAGCCCAATTTTGTGAAACAAAAACCTCTTAGAGGAATGTCTACAAATTTTTTGCTCCCAGAAAACCCAAGTCTGTACTGGGAATCGTGCATTAAAGTTGTTAAAAGTGCAGGATAAAATATGGGTTGTTACCTACTGAGAGTTATTTTACTTCTGCAGGAGTAGGACTAGAGTCTGGTGGCAATTCCGTACTGCTGTTTTTGTAGCTTAGATGGGTGTTAGAAAATCAGTTCACAACTTTTTTTTACACTACAAAAGTACTGAGAGAGTAACATTAGACCAGCAGCAACAGATGCATTAAAATGACTTTTTACATCACAATTCTAAATATATTCTCAGGTATAACAACCGGTCTCACTGAAAGCCACAGGAATTCTTTTGTGTAGACTTTCTTGCAAGATACAAGAAGGCAGACGAAGTACACATAGGCCCATATATCATTAGAAACTTTGAATAAAGTGCTACTCAATGTGAATTTAGGGCGTAAGTATCTTGACTAGTACAGGGCTATCTGCCCAGGAATGGTCTTTAAAATATCCCAGCTGGGCTGCATGCTAATGTACACCTTGCTTCAGTCCCCTGCTTGTATGAAGATCCAAAGTCCTTGGGCCAGATGCCTGCCCTTGCAGGCTTTGTCTGGCTCTCAAGGTGTCAGCTACCGAAATCACCGTTTAGATGTTCACAGTGCTAAGCAAACTCATGACTGCCTGTCCCTTGGTGTTGCTCTTACTGGCTTTTGCTGGTTTTGAAAGGCTTTTAGTTTAACCATACTTTCCAGATTTTAATACCTTAGTTCAAACAAACAAACCCAAAATATTCAGATTCAGACACCACCACCCCCAATCCCAACAGTCTCCCCTCTATGCATGCTGAAAAAAATGAGATGTACAATATGATTTGTACCCAAGACTTCTTCGAACAACTGTAATGTCACTGGATAATGGATGTGTCCAGATACATTCTAAAACATGAAAAAATGCTACTGTGAAAGAAGGTGGTGAAATAGCTACTTGTATTAAAATGGCAGTTAACAAGGTCTACGGTGGTTTAAAAAAATTCCTGAGCACTTAGTTTCATCAGTTCATCTTGGGCCTTGGTTTGCTTTTATGAGGATGGCTGTAATTTCTCTCCATTGAAAGGAGTGAAAAGACAGTAAAGAATTACCAATTTGGGAAACACTTCCTGGTTGTGTAAGACAAATTAGACATCTGGCAAAATTAAACACACAAAATTACAATATAGTGGAAACTAAGAATTAAAAGAAAGTTTATAATTTTGAAACCTGAGCATTTAAAAGACAAAAGGGAACGACAAATAAATCATTTTTAAGCTGAAGTAAGCATAAAACTTACACCAAGACCCTGCAGAGTATCAGCTGAACAAGTTTCTGAGCAAGCAGTTGAGATAATAACCCAATATAACTGGGTCCAGAGGGGTAATATAAGAAGCTTGAGGACCAATTGTTATGCATTTTGTGCTTCCGCTATGGTAAGGGCACAACTTAGAGCTTCCATCTGTAGTATTCACACTGGGCCAAATCATCCCTGTTGGTCCCCTCTTCTTGTACGTTGCTAAGGAACTCTTTACTTTTTATACAGGACACAAGACTTATACTTTCTGAGGGCTTTGCAGTGGAAAATCATAGGTTTTTTGCTTTTCCTTGGAGAAGACAAGGAAGGGTGGACCTTGGACAGTGGCTGTCTCTGTGGCTGCCATAGAGGCTGTCTCTGTGGCTACCAAGAAGATCTGGTGTGATAAGTGATTTTCCTTGTTGGGTAATAGCAATAAGAAATGCCAGCACAGTCCTGGTACACCCCTCAGTGAAGTGAAACGGTGACAAGGACAGGAGGGTACACTGGGTCAGAGGATGTGGCCAACCCCAGGGGTCGAAGGAGTTTTCTAAAACCCAAAGCTCTGGCAGTTGCTGAAGTTGAACCACTCTTTACTAAGTCTTCTTCATCCTCCCTGTTACAGAGGATGAAAGTAACATTCCTTTTCTACTTATATCAACTGGGATTTTTCTTCAGTAAAATCGGACTGACAGTGACACAATGACAGTTTATCTGTCTTATCTGATGCAAACTGATATAGCTCAATTGGCCTCAATGGAGCCACGCTGAAGCACAGCAAAATAGTTTTCCTCCTCTTAGTCTGCAGCTTGCTGATACTAATTTTTAAGCTGGATAAGGAAAACTCCATCCAGTTTTCTTACAGATTTTCAGTGTTAAACTTCACTAGGTTAGCAATAAGTACCAGAAGTAATCATCCTCTCTGTAAACCCCTCAAGGCTGGACAGTAGTTCTCTTTCCACAGCTGTGGCACTAGTTAGGTAAATCATAATGAAATCATCACTACAGCAGACTGTAGTTTTAGCACTTGCTGTTCCACAGGACAACAGAAGAGAGGTGCTTTTCCCTCATCTGCAGGTGCCAAATGCTAATATGTCCAATTTTAGTTTTAAGGGACAAACCTTCCAGGAAGGGGCCATCTGAGTGAGATGGATGCACTAAAGGAGTGTTACAGAGCTCTACACTTCCATCAAATGTGTCCTTTGAGATGTGATTGACAGTGCTTACATGTTACTTATGTTCTGAAAACCAATAAATCCATTTAGACATTCACCTTAAAATGCTCATGTCAGATTAAGAATCTATTGCAGATATATATTTTTAGATAGCTCTGCCATGCTCAGATGCCCTGAAGTACTACATTCACCAAAAGATTTCTGCAATGTCCTTGACATGCTGGTGTGGGTGTAATGGTGACTAACTATTCTGAATAACCCTTATTAGCTGTTCCTCAGTTTTATTCTACTATAATCAGTTTTTAATTTTAGGTCTGAAGCTGTATTCTTAACACTTCCAGGAGAAGAATTTGCTCAACGTTTGCATTGAAAATAATGGTGAAAGTTGACTGTGTATGTCTCCATGTAAGGGAATGTGTTATGTCTTTCCCGAGCTAAACAATTTTAAAACACTCACATACAATGCAACTATATAACTATGGCAGCCTCTGGGCTCTGAAACTCTTATGATTTAAATACCACACTACTCATTTGTGGTCTGAGTGCCCATCCTCTATGATCCTTTGAAAATCATGCCAAGACACGGTGACTCTGCTATCTTTTTGTATAATGTAGTATTATCAGGTCTTCTAGTCACCAATAAAACCACAGTATGAGGGAGGGTGGTATACCCTAAATATAATTAAAACACCCACTTTAGTTAAGTCATGTTTGTTCTGAACTTTATTTTTATAGGTTATGAATGTACCGTGAAAAAGTTCACATTTTCTGGTTTTCAAAGGACACAAAAGGATATAGCTTTTTTATTTATTAGGTTGTTCTAGCTTTATGTTGCTGATTTCTGCAACATAAAGAACTTTTTACATCGCAAAAAACCCAACCTGAAACCATCTTGGAAACTACCATTTTCATCACCAGATTCTTAATGGCAAAGTTCATGGCATCTCTAGCAAACTGGGTTTTTTGACCTACCTGATAGCAGACCTTGGAATAGTCCTCATTTCAACTGATTTTTCTGTACTTCAAGAATTGATGTAAAAAATGCAAATTTTCAGTAATGGAAGGCAAACACCATATTGCTTTAAAAAGATTATCAGATGTAATGCAGTTACATTTGGGAATGAAATAAAAAGGGAGATAGAGAAATAAGCAGGGCCTCTTGCAGTAATGTCAGAAAAATAAATGAAAGGAGCTCTTCTGCATGGCTTCTGACTGTGTATCAAGTATTTTTTTCTCTTAAGATAACTTCTCTGCAGATTCTGCCTCTTGTCAGCAACTGAAGCAACAGTGATGATCTGTTGATGACCTGTTCCTGCACTAACCTGGTACGAAGCATGAAGGCATCAAGTCCAGTCTCTGAGACACTGAGCTCTAAAGCACACTGGCAGAACAACACTGTTTTGGGATAGTGACTGAAGTTTCAGAACAAATCTATCTTTTAGATTGTGTACAGCACAAAATCAAGCCCTTCCATCGAAAATATAGCTGAGCAGTTAGGACTAGAAAAAAACCAGTAACCCTAAATACTTATTTTTGCTCTCTGAACTTCAAATGAGGCAAAGCAGGGAAGTGAATCTTCCACAGTCCAAGCAGTTTCCTTATTTTCTGGTTAAAGTGCCATTTCTTTCTTTTGTAGCCTGACAAAATTTTAATGAAAACTGACACATTTTGACAGTATAAAATATTTTGGCCAAACCCACTTTTATATTTTTAAAAAGGGAACATAAACTGATCCTGCTAAAATGTACCTTCAAAGAGAATTCAGAAATCAGAATTGAAAAAATTTTCTTTGTTCCTTGTTTGTGCTTGTATTTTTTGATTTTTTGAAGATATAGGAGGCAGGGGGATTATTTTGCTTTTTCAAACAACATACAGAAAGGCAAGTTAATCTGTCAAACGTATAACTAGATTTGCCTCACTGTCAACCGGTGTGGAAGCTGGCAGTGTGTAGCTTTAAAAAGACTAAGGATACTAGAGACAGTGCATACCCAGCTGTCCTCCTACAGAGGAAAACAACGTTGCAGCGTAGCCCTTCTCCATGCATCTTGTGTTATGTGAAGCCCATTCAAGGTATCTATTATATCAACCTATTGTCTTAACTCCAGCTTCCCAGCAACCACAGGGTGCTGTGCTGTTTGTGAACTCTGTGCGTAGTGTTATTTGAATGTCTGACTTAGAAACCACTCTACAGTGGCCAGATTTATACTTTAGAACCCTGTTTCTGCATCTTTTCCCATTCTCCAGGAATAAATTTAATCTAACATTATGCTAACTGCTGCTGAGGACCCCAAAACTGAATGCTGCTCTCCAGTAGTGGCCTTACAAGGGCTGTATAGGTTTTCTTCAGCTGGTGCAGCACTGTAAATGATGCCCAGCATGTGGTTAGCTTTTGTCACTGCAAGGTCATATCACCCATCTTACCATCCACCAGGATCCCCAGGTCCTTCTCTGCAAAGTTGGTCCCCAGCCAAACTGTCCTGCTGCATGGCATTACTTTGTCCCAGGTAGAGGGTCCTCATGAGATTTCCGTCAGCCCATGTCTTGAGCCTGTCTAGGTCCCTCTGAATGGCAGCCCTATTGTCTGACATATTGATCCTTTTCCTAGTTTTATGTCATCTGAAAACTTGCTAGGTTATTATGAGGAGTTTTTAAAGCTGGAGATGTAGGTGGAAAGACAATAAAAGACATTGGCAAAACTCAATCCGTTTTAAGTGACATACGACATATTTTCTAGAATTTTGGTTTCCGAAGAATAGTCCAGATTAAAATATTTCTGTCACTGGTAGAAGGGACAGCAATGGCTGGACTGAAGTGCTGTGCTGTAGCTGTCCCTGGGGTTTGGTAGACTGCTGTTTCTCAGCATCCTTGTTATTTCTTGGAGAGAAAGAAAAAAAAAGAGAAACTATCTTTACAGTTATCCCTCTCTTACAAGAAAAACATGGAAAGATACAGGGATATGCATCCAACTCCAGTTTGCACTCTGAACAGAAATTTTTTTGTCAAAGGAGGGACCCTTTGGGTCTGCTAGTTGGAGAGCTGGGGTGCTGGAAGATGAGGCCCCTGTGGGGCTGTCCAAGGACATCACAGCCAGTGATTGCCCCAGGACCCTGAAGGCAGCCTTCCCTCCTGGGCTGGAGAGGTCACGGTGCCCGGGGGGACCCAGGAGGTGCTCCAGCCTCTGGCCTTGCCAATCAGAGATCAGAGAGGTTCCCCCAAACTAGGTTACAGCCCAAATCTTACCTTGGTGATGCTTTGGCTGCTGCTGCACCAGGACTGCTGGGAGGCAGGTTGGCAGGGGAAAGGGTTGGGGTGGTGAGACCTGGAAAGCTGGGAGAATCTGTTGGGACCATGGGGTGGAGGGAGGCAGGATGCCACAGTGTTGATTTGGTTGTTGGTGAGAGGTCCCCCACGATGATGCCCCAGCTTGGCTGGGGTGCCTGAGGGTGAGGGTTACTCTAGCACCAACATGGGGCTTGGCAAGGCTGACTCATCCTTTGATGGAAAGAAGGAGGAATGAAGTTATTTCTTAGACTAATTCTCCTTTCAAAACAACATTGCCAACACCAGTGGACTGACTCCCCAGGGCAAATGAGGGCAAAAAGTGCATTTCATAAGCTTTCATTTTTAATAGTCAGCTACTAAAAATGCAGCTCTGTTTACCAGTGGCCTCTCTCTTGCCTTGTGCTGGTCTGATGGGCTCTGTCCACTGATGGAATGCTCTTCCCTGGCTCTGGATGGTCGTATTACTCCAATATATATCTCTGTCTGGAACAAGATGTTATTATGTTTAGCACTTAAACATTTTTAATATGGCAAACTTCTCTGCCAGACACTCCCCCTCTTGGGGAGCTATTCAAAATTTTTGATCATCTGCCCTTCAGATCTGTCTCATCTACATTGCCAGTATCTTCCCAGATATTACTAGCATATATGATTAGGCACAACAAGAATAAATAGAGTTTACTGCCAGCAGTAAGACACCAGAATCAGACAGGATCCAAAAATGTGTCATCTACAGAAAAGCTTTGGATCAAAATGCAGCCTGTGCCTTGAATTTTCATTTTTCAGTTTAAAAAAATACATCTTTCTACATATTTTACTAATTACCACAAAATGCAGAGTAGTAAGGGGACAGAAGGGAAGACTGGAGAGGGCATAGATAAATGCTGACAATGTGAGAAACTTTTTTTCGGTGGTTTCAATTTAACTGCAAAATTCTTGGCAAGGCATGCTTTATATTCTCCTGAAAAAGGTTCAGATCCTTTCCTCCAGCCTCCAATTTACTCATGTGCTTGACACGCTGTGTGCTGTCCGGGCAGTCCCAGGCATACCTTGCATTCTGGGTGTGCAGACACACCAGGCACATGGTTGTGGTGAGTTTAAATGTTCCAGCCAGTCTTCACACTGCAAAGATCTACCAGACCTTGACACGCTGCTTCTCTACCTGCCATCTTTGCCATGCTCATCAGGATGTGCATGTCCTTGGAGGCAGTGGTCAGCTGTCAGTGACTTGGTAATTTTCCAGGGTCCCAGTCCTGTAACACAAGTTTGTGTTAGGTCCCGGTCAATGCCTCACCCGTCTGGCACAAGCAGACCCCTGGGTCCCATTGAAAATGAGGAGAGCTGGAAGTTCTCCATGGCGAGTCTTGGCATTTGTCGCAAAAGGCCTGTTGCTGAAGTTGGGGCTGAAGGGTTTTGTGAGAGTCAGTGGTGTTTTAAAGAATACAGATGTAAACCAGAATTTATTTCCTTCTACTCAGAAGGCGATTTATCTTTGTGACAGTGAAATATTCTCCAGGATATGAAGGGAGGTGTAAATCTGCACACTCTTAATAAACACATTTATGTTTATTTATTTATAACACTTGCATGAAAACACCCTTCAGAGACAGCCTCACATGAAGAGTTAGATACACCCTCAAGTGGAATCCCTCACTACAGGGGAAATGCAGAAAATCCAGACCAAATCCTTAACAGGACCCACATCTCTTAGCTTTATTCTAAGTATTTCTGCATATCCACTATTTATAGACCTAAATCAGTTGTAAAAACTCAACATCATCTTGTTTGGAGAGGCAGGGAGTTCCGTAAATGAGATGGCTTCACTTGTAGATGTGGTCTATACATGCAGAAAGTTCCTATGCACAAAAGGGTGCACCACACCCAGACTGCATGTATAAGTAGAAATACACATAGTCCTGCCTAATGCTATGTCTTTCCCACCACTGCCGCCAGGGACCTCTGTAAGAAGTGGTGAATTAGCATCCAGGTGCTGTTACAGGCAAATGACTGGTTGGTGAAAACCTGTAAATATATTTTTTAGTTCAGAGCATCCACCACTGCAGATCAGCTCTGGTGAGACCCCACCTGGCGTGCTGTGTCAGGCTCTGGAGCCCTCAGCACAGGAAAGACACGGAGCTGTTGGAGTGGGTCCAGAGGAGGGCCACAGAAATGGTCAGAGGGCTGGAGAACCTCTCCTATGAGGAAAGGCTTGAGAGAGTTGGGGTTGTTCAGCCTGGAGGCTGAACAAATGACTCTGAGGACACTTTATTGTGGCCTTTCAGTACTTAAAGAGGGCTTAAAAGAAAGACAGGGACAGACTTTTTATAGGGCCTGTAGTGATAGGACAAGGGGTAACAGTTTTAAACTAAAAGAGGGCAGATTCAGGCTAGGTATAAGAAAGAAAATTTTATGATGAGGGTGATGAAACACTGGAACAGGTTGCTTAGAGAGGTGGCAGATGCCCCATCCCTGGGAACACTCAAGGTCAGGTTGGACAGGGCTCTGAGCAACCTGATCTAGTGGAAGATGTCCCTGCTCATTGCAGCAGGGGTGGACTAGGTAACCATTAAAGGTCCCTTCCAACCCAAACTATTCTACAAGTCTATGATTCTATAACACCCTGATTAAGCCCAGACCTTGTATCACCAAAGCCACCCATCACCAGAAAAGGAGGGGGGAAATCTTTCTGAAACCAGTAAGAACAGTATTCTTCAAGCAAGTCATCTGAGTGGTGGTTGCTAATGTATTGCTCCATCTGTGCTCCATGTAAGTCTGTCTGTCGGTATATTCCTGGCAGTTTTGGTGAGAGGTCAGTTAATCTGGACACTGTTTTTTTCCTGCTTCTGTCTAAGAAATCAACAGGGACTTTCTATCACTCTACTTGATTCATCCAAAGTAAGAGATACCTCTTTTTCATATACCAGAGCAAAAGTATTTGCAGGATGAGGTCACAGAACTACAAAAATAAATGCTGTTTTTAACTGTGTTTAATAGGACAGAATTTAACCTCCAGTGAGCCAAATGTAACAGCCTTCCCACATAAGAAGAGAAATTTCCCACATAAGTGAGAAATTATGGTCACAGAAAATGTTATAACTAGCTGGAAAGGACTAGCAAAAAAAATTGTGTGATGCCATACTGTCAGTGTTTCTTCTGCATTCTTTTATTTTCACTGTCAAGTTGGTATTGAAAGCTGTTTCCTCCTCAAGAGACCTGTGCTCATCTATACTAATAAAGTTTTTTGCTAGCTTTTTCCTCCTGTCTTTTGTTCCTGTGAAGTTTAATTGATTTGATCTTTAATTTTGTCAACAGAATTGGAAAAATGAAAGGAATGGTGGTAAAAGGGAAGAAAAAGACAATGCAGACAACTTCAGTGCTTCCAATAGTGACTGAGATCACTCAGGTTGCTGAGACCTAATTGCCTGAATAATTTCTGACACACAGAGCCTCTGGGGATTTTCTTTACTCATTTTTTTCAGATCTATTCTTTTGTTGATGAAATGTTCTTCATAACTTCAGTTGCTACCTTTAGTGAAACAGGAAAAAAATCACCCAAAACAAGATGGAAAAATTGTCAATCATTCTTTCCATCTTGCATTGATGTTTTCTTAGCCAGAGTTTGAAGTATTTTGGTAGCTGCTGTACCCAGTACAGGAAATGTGTATGTCCTGTTCTTTGAGGTTGTATGACTGGAAAGGAAGGGAATGTGCGTCTTGGCAGAGCACTTCAGCAATGCACCATGGCTTTTCTCTCTCCATAAGACAGATGCTCCAGCTGTGGCTGTGATGTGTGTCAGAGGGATATCCACTGTACAAGGCTCCTGGTCAACCCCCAAGACTTACACAAGTTATCTCTATATTTGCTGACTGTGTTTAGCTTGTCTCCTTTAATTCTCTGCCATAAATCCTTGTGACTTATGTGTGTTTTAATGTGCTCTTTATAGAATATAAAGTGTGTTCCCCCAAATGAGTGACGATATTAACAAGTTCGCATAAGATGTATATGTAAAATATGATAGTTATCGGGTCATTTGTGTTACTGTGCTGGTGTTGTGCGTGCATCATTGTGGTAGCTCCAAGAACATCATTTATTGGACCCCACTATGACAAGTGTGCTAAAGGTGGAGAGGAAGGGTGTGGTATAGAAAACGCATCTTAACAAGGCCACAGCACAGATCACAGTATCTTTACATCCTGAAGACCTGGAGTGGTACTGGCTTGCCTTCCCTAATGTCTGCAAGTCCCTTTTCATCCTGGTTGGCCATGGCACTTAGTGCCATGATCTCTAGCATTCCTGTGACAGTGAGCACAGATGTTACAGAAAAGATCAGCAGTTATCCATACATAAAAGAGATAATGACAGAAAAATCAAAGATAGAGATGTTTTATGTTAAAGCTCCAAGTCTTGTGCCCATAAGCTGCAGTCAGGCAATTTGACAAAAAATTACTGTTTGCCATTGGGTGTTAAATATTAAATTAATTTTAAATCTCATCCTCTGGCTCAACAGCAGAGGACTGTGAGAGTGGTGAAATGGAAAAGAGGAAAAATAAGAGGCCATGAACATGTCAGAGAAGTCATTCTCTGTGGCCTCATCTCCCTTGAGAAATGTGTATTGCAATCTGTCAGCCAGCCAGTGACCATTTTTTTTGAACACTCTCCCAGGCTGCATGCATCTGCAGCCTGTGTGCACAGAATTGCTGGTCACGTGGAGCTGGAAGTGACATGTTTGGAGGACAGAATCACAGTACCCTTGTTAGGACACCTTGAGATTTCACAGTTTCTCTTCTTCCATTCCAGTTTGCATTAAACACCAATCTCTGAAAAGTAGCTCATCCCAGGATGTTATATTAACTGGTTTCAGTTCAGACTGGAATGCAGAATTAAAGACACTGAAAATAATGGACATTTTTTAGTCTGGGAGCTGGAATACAAAGCAAGCAAATTAAATATAGCTCAAAGTCAGTCCAAATCAGAAAAAATACTGTATTTTTCAGTGGTTAAAGAAGTTAATGACTATAAAAAATGTTTAATGCTACCCAGAGTTCTTTTTTTTTTTCCTTTGTTGAATTACTCAACCTTCCTTGTGTGATATTTATAAAGCTGAAGTTCAGTTTGATCTGAAAATACTGTTTTGAAACAGAAAGTCTCAGCTTGGAAATGTCAAAGCAAAATGTTTTAACTTTTCCAAATTCCTCTCTTCCCTCTTCTATCCCTTGTTGAATTTAAGAAGCTTTATTATTTTTTTATTACATTATATATATAATATATACATAGTATATAATATTATTAATTATCCCAGCTGAATTTAAGAAGCTGTTTTGATTCTTGAGAAAGGAGATTGTATGGGCAGGTTTACTATTTGCATTTTTTTGTTTAATCTGTTATCTGTCAGGGATGGGTCTTTGTAACAGTTCAGTTGAAATACATTAATTCATGTGCTCTGTCTCCTTCCTTCTCACCAATTCCTTGCTCTCTTTAGAACTGGGCTAGTCTGAAACCTTATCCCCAAGTACACTTAAACTTTGGGGAACCCTTGAAGTTTGGCATCTCCTTCACTGTAGCTGGCTGACCTCTTAATCCAGGTTCTGAGAAGACTCAACCTTTTGGAAATTTGTGGTGCAAACTTCGAACTTCACAGCTTAATGCCTATTGCCTCTTCACCCTTTGAGCTCAATTAGCATTTATTTTGGTACAAATACATGCACTCTACATTGGGTTCTTGCAAGCACAATTTGGGTTTACTTGATTGCTTTCCCTCCTGTGTAAAACTTGCTTTTTTTCTCCCAAAGTGTGACTCATTGCTTGTTTTGCAATGCTTTGCTATAGAAATTTGCACTCTGTAGTAAGTTTGATGTGATTAATATTGTTCAAGACTGACCTATATTTAATGTCAATGTTATTTTGTCAATGGCTGACACAGAAATGCCAGCAACAGCCACAGCATTAGATTTTTTCTCTTTCTCTGGCTAACCTTGTCACTAAAACTCCAGTATCTTTTTGTCTTTATCAAAGCGGGGGTTTTCCTATAGGAACAGTCTGGGGTAGAGGTTGAGAAGAGAGGGAGAAGAAAAAGGGTTATTCAGTGTGTAAGAGGCCTCTTCTCTCCTTCCCACAGTATTATTAACAAAATCTTCAGTGTCTGCAAGTGCATCTGTTTGCACATGAAAAAAACACCACATGCACTAGTTCAATAGTGCTCTTGCTAATTAATGTGAACACTTACACATGCAAATCACATTAACTATCGGTTTGTGCATGCAATTACTTGATTTATGCATGCAAATGTCCATCTGAGGCCAGATCTTAACCTATTGTAAACTGGCATAGCTCCACTGACTTCAGTCAAACTGTGCTGATTTATATTTGCTACAGAATTATTCCATGGTATTTTTGCAGCCAATTTTCATTCTTGGCAGTATTATAGATGCAGTTACAGACTTGCTTTAAAAAGTTGACCTTTTGCTTTCTTAGTAAAAGCAGTATCTGATTCTAATGATGGCCTGGATTTTGCATTTTCTTCAAGTTCTATACGCTGAACCTCCTCTTTCTCCCTATGAGCTCTGCCCCCTCTATAAATCTTATTATGCCCTACAAACTACAGTCTGAAAGGAAAGGAGGTCAGCAATTAGCCTTTTCAAGATGATGGCATGTTAGTGTAAGGGCTTTGGGTGGTCCTATATATCAGATTGACTTTTAGTTACTGATCGATTGAAGATCAGTTATGAGATACAGTGAGAAACTAGGCAGCCTGCTGGTCTGTTAGTGTCTGGATCGGGCTGAGTCCAAAGCTGGAGTGGAGTGAAGGCAACTGCAAAATGAAGATCTAGAAAAGGCTTCATTATTCAAGTATTTCTCCAACTTAAACTTCACTCTAACAGTGAGCAGGCTGTTTTGATGCAGGTGCTGATTTCAGCTGAGTACTCTCATTGTGTGGCTACAGTCCATACTACACTTGTTCGGGGAATGCTGTGGTCCAAATGAATTCAACATGGTCTGAGGAAAAGGTTTTAGATAAAACTAAAACGCCTTCTAGAGGTTTAAAGAAAGGATTTAAAAATCATTACTAAAAACTTCTCAGCGGATGTATGGCAGGGCTCATGAGATACATAATCTCTATTTTCTTGACAGCAAATAAGGATTGGTCTGACCCTAAAGACTACAGAGATGCTCCATTGCCTCCACTGGGTGGAGCAACAGGCCTTTTAAACAGAAGTTGGTTGTAAAGTAACCAGAAGATGATTTCAGCTTTACTTCCAGAACCAGCTGCAGCAGGCAATTCGGTTATGGCAAATATTGCTGGGCAGCAGATATGCGGGAATACAGGCATTGCTGCCCTGGCCACAATTGTAAGCATTCCCGCTCAGGGAAATACATGCCACTGGTGTACTAGGAACGTCTTGCACATGGCTTTCAGTAAAGCATCCCTGAAATAACTGCTGAACCTGGCACTGAGAACAGCTAGAAATGACCTCCCAGGGTAATCATGGGTGCTGGGATACAAGATGAGGAAACGTATAGGTCATTCTGGAAAAAATGATTGCTTTCAGTCAGACTTGCTTGATCAGTCTTAGCTGATGGGCCCGGCAGAAGTAAGGATGGAAGGAACAGCATGAAAATCAGCAGTGACAGGAGCCTCAGAGTGATGTGGAGGACAAAGTCTGGGGTACAGGGCCAGCAAAGTATGGAAACAGCCCCTGTTTTCTCAAGGAAGACCCAGGTTCAAAGAGGTTTGTGGCTGAGATACTTGGAAATGCTGAAAAAAGCATGAGAAAATATGCATGTTACTGTAAGACACTGTGCCAGTGAGGCCCACCATCACCACAGCAGATGCCTTGTCTCAGTGTTGCTATGGCAGTGAATACATTGGTAAGGCAGGAGGGTAACGCCGCTGCCACCGCAGAGATTGATCTATACATTGTTAAAGGAGGAAACCGACGGACGCCATGGAGCAACGGGGGAGGCTGGTCCTGCACAACCCAACCAAACCCCTGTGCGTGTGCCCAGACTTGGGGTCAGGGGGGTCAGGGTGCCCGGAGGCCCCTGAGGAATGTTGGGCGCGTACACCATTGCTGGGGGGGGGGTGTGGTTGAGCAGAACAGCTTGTAGCAACTCCATAAAAAATGGAACCAACTAACATGGGACGGAACGTTCCCCCACCGGACCGGGAAACGAATCGGACCGTCGGGACGCCGCAGCTCCGGGGTGGTAGCTATTGCTCTGAACTCTTTCTTTTTTTTTTTTTTTTTCCTTATTTCTTTCCTTCTTTTCTCTCTCTCTTTATCTCTTGCTCTCTCTCCCTTTGCATTCACAGATTTATATTTGGGCAAATAAAGTTCCTTGGCACTTGACTCTGCTTTGGGTCTTAATTCTGTTCCCGAGAACACAAACAGAGCCACGCTCCGGTCTCAGCCCAACATGCGACAGTTACTGTGAGATTTTTCAGCAGTGACATGCAGACAAGGCCTGTAGAATAGTCAACTTGACCTTCTAAAAGATCTGATGGGGAGGCAATTCTAGCATCCAGAGGTGACTAAATCTATCTTTCTGCTCCCTGGCAAACGAAAGAGCTATTTTGTCCATGAGCTCTGCTTCTTAAAATTACTACTTGATTTACAGCTGTTAAGTCATTTTAAGGACCTGATTAATCGTTTGCTCTTGGCAGGCGGAGTTATGACTGCTAAAAATAAGAAACAATGTCTTGTGTCTTAATCAGTGAAATGGGGACAGTGGCCAAACAGCAGGGATTCTTGCAAACTTTCTGTGCACATGTGTATGATATCTGTTGAGACAAACATTCAAACACTTACTACAACATGCTTGGTTAGTTGAGCCAGTTATTAAAAGGAAGCTGAATTCCATTCCCACTGCATTTTACTGACATGACTTGTCAGGGAAATCGTGTGAGAAGACAACATTTAGTTGTGGATGTACTTAGCAAGGCTCTTCTTTGAGACTGACAGGTGCACCAAAAGATAGGTTATCAGCAAATACTTCAGGTATTCATTCCTTTTTCTTTTTTTCCTATTGAAGCTGATACAATAAAATTGAAATGGACTAGGGTAAAATGTGAATCAAGCTATTTTCTATTAATGTTTGTAATAAAAGAACTTTTGTGTTCATTAGTGTGTCTAATGACAGCCCATGTAAGTAAGGCTTTAAATGCTGTATGTCTGAGCATTGTTCTTAGAATTTCTCACACTTTTCTATAATGAAATCCTTGCAAGAAAACAGCTGCGTACATACTATATTTCACTTTTACACTTGTAGGCACTCTTCTGTTTTTACACGGTGTGTATAGGTTATTGCAGTAGCCTGTAAGAATAGAATATTACAGGTAAGTACAAAAGTGACTGGATCAAGACAGTTGGCAAACACCTCTCATGCTACAATCGCTTGGCTGTGAACATAAATCCATCACAACTTAAACAAGCAGAATAGAAACTGCTTCTTCAAGTTATTTTATTGAACGTAAGAATTACCTGCAAGATTTAAGTGATTAGCAAAATATCACCAGTGTAATGGAAAAGACACTGGGTTCATTCCAAGTCCCCTAATTATCATTCTTTATTTAAACAAACAAAAAAAAAGATAAGAAAAAAATAATACTAATTTAGGAACTTACTAAAGTGTGCTGTAGTTGAATTTTTCACAGTTCTTAGTCACAGTCTTGACAGTGGAATAGAGAAGGGATGAAAATACTATATGAATGATTATTTCCAGACTGAGAGTGAAGACTCACCGCAAAATTTTCCAAAACAGTGGTGTGGAAAACTTTGTAAAAGTCATTGGGATTTAATGCGCATTTTGAAAGAGCATCATCAGTGCAACAATATGGACTTTGTTAGTTCCAGCTGCAACTGTGGAAATAAATTTGTGTTGGACACAGTCTAACCTCACTATAACAAATCACCACTGGGCAAGGATAAATATTTATGATATCAAACTGCTCACTGTAATAGAGTTTGGCTGTTTGCTGCATGAGAAAAATGGAGAAACTTGCAATTTGAATTAAACATTTATATATTTAGTACTTTTATGGAAATTGCTTCCCACAGATCAATATTTAGATGAAAACTTATGAAGGAAGCACAAATTACATGAGAATGGAAATGAAAAGAGCTTTTCCAGACCATGCACAACATGCGTTGGGGAAATTTTTTTTCAGGTTTAAATTAAGATCAAAGACTTTTTTTCTAACAGACAGATCAATAAAATAAATATACTCTCACTAGTAGGAGTGTTACGGTAGGATGTTCTGGTGAAGTTAAGATACTGATTTTGGAAACAGATTATGTTCACATAGAGTATTTCTGTAGGAAAAAAAGTAATAGAAACCAGAAATTATATGTAGCTTTGTCTAAAACTCGCAGTCATTATAGTTTTTGTTAGATCTCACAGGAAGATTTCTACTGTACAAATCTAATAGTCTAACTTGGGCTTATTTACACTGAATATATGTATTTAAAATACACCTACATATGCATGTAGGTACAGGTTTCAGCCACACACAGAAAAGCTGTTTGTGCACTTCATTTTTTTTTTAATATACTCGTATGGTTTCTTGACCATGGCTTTGACTGTCCTATGTGAGACTGTCTTACTGCCGCTTTTCAGTTCCTGGCTACTGGGTCATCGGTCTTCCCTATGCTGTAAGTGCTGTTCTGTAAGTACCTGGGAATCCTGGCGGACAGCATGGTGGACACAATGAGCAGTGTGCTTTTCCAGCAAAGAAGGGTGACAGCACAGGGGGCTACTGGTGAAGGAGTGCTGCTAGCAGGTGGAGGGAAGCGATTATTGTCCTCTATTCAGAAACTGAGAGCATGTCAGGAGCACCGTGCTGAATTCTGGGCTTCCCACTGCAAAAAAAAAAAAAAAAAAAAAAGACACTGATATACTGAAGTGAGTCTAGCAGAAGGCTAAGAAGATAAAGAGGGCTCTGGAGACTACTGTGTGCAAGAAGCTGTTGAGATACTGAGAGAAATGGGTTTGTTCATTTTGAAGAAAGGAAGTATGATGGTTGCTGTCTACAACTAGGTAATGGGAAAATACAGAGAAGATGGAGCCAGATTCTTCTCAGAGGCGCAGAGCAAAAGGATGAGAGGCTGTCCTGGTTTCAGCTGGGATAGAGTTAATTTTCTTCTCAGTAGCTGGTGCAGTGCTGTGTTTCGGATCTGGTATGAGAACAATATTGATAGCACATGGATGTTTTAGTTGTTGCTAAGTAATGCTTACTCTAAGTCAAGTTTCCCATGCTCTGCCAGTGAGCAGGTGCACAAGAAGCCGGGAGGGAGCAGAGCCAGGACAGCTGACCAAACTAACCAAAGGGATATTGCATACTATTGAACATCATGCTCAGTATATAAAGCTGGGGGAAGAAGAAGGAAGGAGGGGATGTTTGGAGTGATGGTGTTTGTTTTCCCAAGTAACAGTTACATGTGATGGAACCCTCATCTCCTGGGGATGGCTGAGCACTTGCCTGCCCATGGGAAGCAGTGAATGAATTCCTTGCTTTGCTTTGCTTGTGCATGCAGCTTTTGCTTTACCTGTTAAACAGTCTTTAGCTCAACACATGCATATTCTCACTTTTAATTTTCTGATTCTCCCCTCCATCCCACCGCTGGGGAGTGAGCAAGTGGCTGTGTGGGGCTTAGTTGCAACCCAGCTGGTTGAACCATAGCATGGGCAAATGACGTTAGCTACAGAAGGGAAATTCTGACTAATATGAGTATATTCTGCACAGTGGTGTGGCCAAGCACTAGCACAGGCTGCCCAGAGAGGCTGTGGGTTTGCCATCCCTGGGGCTATTCAAGATTTACTTGTAGGAGACCCTGAGCAACCTGACCTAGCTTCACAGTTAGCTCTGCTTTGAGCAAGGGTTTGGTCAATAGAATCACAGAGTAATTTAGGCTTGGGCTGAGTCTCTCTCTGTTAAGAAATACTCCCGTTTGCACTAGAGGATGCTAGAAAAAGAAAGAAATTTGCAGTGTAAACACAACAACTGGAAGTCAGACTTAAGGATTCGCTTGTAGGAGTAAATAAAATGAGCAAAAGCTGATAACTTCCTGAGACATAACAAAGTGTAGTCCTGGGAAAATTTCTCCACAAATGTACTGTAAAAGCTCAGTCACTAATTCTGCAATGCTTTGCAAATGGGAAGTGTGCCATGTATGTGCTAGGGCTCACTATACCATTGAGAAACTACGTCAAGAGCAACTGATTTCAGTAGTACGGCTCAGTCATTGTTTTCCTGAACCAAACTTGACAACATTCAGGACTGTTTTAGAAACCAAAGTCACAATCTTTTTAAACTGTGGGTTTAAAGATCAGAGAAGTGATGGCAATAATGTTTAATAAAGGATCAGTTTAAGAAACAATTCTAGCTGATATTTCCCTGTGATGTGAGTAATCAAAGACTGTCAAAAGGACTTACTGGGTCACTTCAATGAATTTGTTTTTACAATTAAGTTATGGGAAGAGAAGTCACTTCTTTGCTTGTTTTTACACCTTCAGCAAGCATGACAGAGAACAGGAGACTAAGCACCCTTCAGACTGTGGTTGGTGCTCACAGTCCAATAAATGACCATTCATATTTGTTTAATTTCAGTATCTTCAGTCAATACATTTGGAATTCCTATAAAGCAGAAATAAGAAATTTTAAAAGATATTTTGAAATTACAATTATTTCTACTTTTTTTTAACATAAACTGATCTAAATGTCTTCATCCCATGCAGGAAGAATCAAACAGAAGAATCCTGAAGCAGCAGAGAACAAGGTAGTTGGTGAGAGGGAAGAAACAGGTCTGAATCATTCTGTAGTGCTGCCTCAGCACCACAGCTAACAACAAAAACCACCTTGATAACTGTGCTGAATCAACAACATTAATTTTAGAAAAAGGAAATGGTCTTCCTGACCACTACAGAAATAGTCTTTGATGCATTCTTCCAAAAAAGTGATGTCAGCATGAAAGGGGAAGTGATGTGCAAGAGCTATCATTAGCTTTCATAGATTCACAGACCCTCATCAGTCAGAAGGGATTTCCAGAGGTCATCCAGTCTAACCTGTGCTCAAAGCCGGCTGCTCAGGGCCTCACCGCTTGAGCCTTCGCTGGCTCCAAGGATGGAGACTCCACAGCTATGCTGTTTGACAAAGGCTCATCCTCCTCATGCCAGGTATTTTAGGGTTCAGTGAGAGCTCTGGACCTATTTAGCTGGTGTAAATCATTACCTTTTGAGGGCCTGATTCTTCTTCTCCTTCTTCATCTTCGTATTTGGGAGCATGATTTCCTACTTGCTCTATTTGGTTTCAAATTGTTGATGCTGAATGCATTCTTAGGAACTTCTATGGTCATTATTTCCTCTAGTATCACCCATTCAAACTAATTCAAAGAGCGTAAGACAAAAGTTCAATCAATCAGAAATGTGTTGTGCTAGTCACTGTGGCTGTGAAAAGCAGACTAGTTTCTGTTTGTAGTTTCACATAAGTACTCTGGTATTCTCTTTTAGATTTATTCATCTGACCATATTAGCCACATTTCTCAAAACTATTGCTATATGATGCTATAAATGTTTCCCTTAGTCATTAGGGAATCTACATACAAGTCTACAGTGTAAAAAAAGGCAAATGTTGTTTCAAGCCCTAGGAAAACTATACTTGCTTTTTCTCAGAGAGGTTAATTCTGTGCAATTTTGAAAGGTTCCTGCAAGCATCCAGTGACTGCAGTGACAGATGTAATTACTCAGCATCTCTTCAAATGACAAAGTCTGTAAGCAGACAATAGATTCCTACATGCGTCGACAATTTTTAATTCCAGTTTTTTGAATGGTAAGTTGTTGAGGACTTTGGTGGCTGCTGCAATTTCTGGGTGAATCTTTGTCAGTGTCTACAGTTTAGCAAAGCTACTACTAAGGTCAAGCAGAGCAAGATTTCACCCTTAAAATTCTGCAGTCATTTCCTTTGTAGGTTCTTCTAGTTCCAACCACCTCCTTCCCACACAAATAGCTCTTAGTTAATTCTAGATAGTAAGTCTGAAAGACTCCTTGGCCATAGCACACTGTCAGTCGTGGCAGAACCACACCTACTGAATGGTTTACACGGCATTCCTGGGCACGGCCAGGTAAGTATATGTTTTAGAGACATTTTCCAGAACACAGCTTTTAAACTGTCCTTTAGTAACCCTTGGAAATCCTGTCTCACTACTTTTACTGTCCATTTTAACTTGATGCTATTAAACAGGAGTGTCTCAAGTTATGCTGCTACAAATGGTGTGTGAACTGACAATATGCTAGGTCAAGACTTTGTCTCTGCTATTACACTGCCAGCACTTTTCTACTGGTCAGTATTGACAAACACTCAAACCTGGTTAGATGGCCCGGTGGAGAACCTGTCTGCACCTGGCCTCCTTCTGCCTTTCCTATGCTTTCATGCATACTTTTCATTTTGCTGTTGGAGGTAGACCAACATGGGAAAAATGGTCCAAAATGTTAATATATTTGCACGAAAAAGGGCTGGCTGGTGTGTTGGGGATTTTGGTGTCCTCCTATTAGCTTTTTTTTCTTTTAGTTTGGCTCCTACAGCGCAGGTGGGGCTCAGAGTTAGAGCCTCAGCTACTGCTTTTGTCTTTACAGCCCACTCAGAACTGTGGAAACCTTCACCCACACTTCCATCTAAGATTGCAGGCAGAGTTGCTGCCAGGAGGTTGCAGAGGAGCGATACAGAAAGGTGCAGCCTTATTTGGATGTGAGTTGGTTTTGGAGATGTCTCAGTGCCTGGCAGCACTGACAGCACAGCACTGAAAAGTTTTCCCACCGAAGGCCATGGTCTAGCTGTTGGGTCACTTGGTGCTTCTGCATCTGTGCTTAAGCATCACTTTAAACCATATACCAGATTATGCATAAATCATGAGCTAAGCTGTCTTTTAAAGATCATCTGACACACGCACAAATAAACTCACCATGCTGCATAAAAGAAACTAGCATTTGTAAAATTGTTGAGTAACAAATGCACCTACGCATGGTCACATATCCAGCTCTCACTATGCCTGGTGGGGATTTGATCTATGATATGTTATCCTGCATACTATGTTTACACAAATGATAATAGTAATGATAACAAATGTACCTGTGAGGTTGCAAGTGAATAATCTGGCTCCTTTTCCTCCATCGGCTCTGTGTGTGTTCCCATTTCAACCACTGTGCCATCCACAATGCCCACTATTACATCTGCAGTCTGAGCTGTGGAAAGCCGATGAGCAATAATAACAGTAGTTTGACCTCACCTGGCCTGTAAGCAAAATACCAAACTGTAATTCATGTCCCCTGTTGCTTGGTGGGTTAGTGTAATTCCTCTAATTTGTCACATTGATACTGCTGTTACATCCCATTGATGTTATTTACTAAACATCTGTATAATCCATGATTCTCTCACAACCGACAAACCACAGCCTGCTCCTCTTGCTGGCAGGCTGGAGTTGGTAACCTGCTTTATCTTTTGGCTTATTTTGCTGCCTCTGAATTTCTTGGAATATGTCTTGTTTTTTTGAAATGCTCTTGAAAAGCCCAGCCGTGAGGTACAAAGTTGGGAGCATTTCCATAGAGACCGGCTTGCTGGCAAAGGACACATCTGTTCTGCTCCCAGGCTCCCACCAATTCTAACAGCATGACACTAGTTATCTACCACTGGTAAATGTTTCTCAGCATTATCTGGCTGAAGGCAATGTGTTTTCCTTGAATAGGTAGGTTTAGGCCTCCATTGACACACCAAAAACAGGGTTTATGATTTGGTAATTTAGGGAGGAAAGCTGTTCACGTCACCTAAGTGCAGATGCCAGATTTCCAGGAATAAACCTACAGGTTAGTACCTGCAGCCTGCCTATATAGCTGAAGAAGAGAGACAAAGACTTCTTCCAAAACACCTCTGACTCAGCTTCCTTCTGCTGTGACTGTTGCGAGTTAAACACTCCCAAGAGTTAAGCTGTCTGGAGTGTTACAGTGAGGGCTCCGCTGCTCAGATGGCTGCTGCGCGGTGCCAGCCCCCAGCTAGATGAGCCAAGTGGAAATAATTGTTTCAGTGGTGGTGAGGCGGAAGATGTGAGAATACCGTCACAGAAGAGCAGCGGACAGCTTTTTGCTGTGAATGGGGAAATGGTCCTTGTCCTTGTTGCAAATCTATCAAGGAAAATATTAACTGTCACTTGTGTCTTCTCCCTGAATTTAAATTAAATGCATGATTTGAGGAAAATGAGGGTTATATCAATAACAAAGCACTTACTTTTCCCGGTCCAATGTGAACTAGCATCTTGCTTTCTCTATCTAGAGCAGGTGCAGTGTCATCTAATAAGAGAATTGTGGGACTGTGCACTAAAGCTCAGTCAGTAGCCATTCCTGGTTTCTGATCCCTGATTTCTGCTGGATTTCCTCTTCCAACCGCAATGGTAGCAGTTTTCAAAAAGAAGAGAAAGTGATCTATCATTTTTTGCACTGTGAACAACTAATTTTTAGTAGGACCAGCCTAAGTGTAGAGATAAATGGAAAGATTCCTTTTGACTTCTGTAGAGTTCAAGCTGCAAAGAAAGGGGATCTAAAAGCAATGTTTTCTTGCTATGTGACATTTCCTCCTAGAAACTGAGTACCAGTGCAAATCCATCTTCAGCGTGGTTTCCCACTGACATTCTCAGCACACTTGAGCACGTCCCCTGGCAGCAGCAGTGACGTTTGTGAACCCCAAGTGACACTTCTGTCCAGCACCTTCCTGAAGCAGGGTGCTGCGCTGACAAAAAGAGCTTTGTGAAAGCTGCAATGTCCATTTTCTACACAAGGTGGCTGCAGAAAATCAGTGTTTGAGTGTTTGTTTGAGTTGACACACACACCGCCACCCCACACCCACACCCCCCTGCCAGTTTTACTGGTCTTGCAGGGGGGCAAATGTGACCCACCTAGGACTGCAATTTAAGACTATCCCCTGTCTCGATGTCAGTCTAACTTTCCAACTGCATTTACACTCAGTCACCCACGCTGTAGCTTTGGAATTTGTTCTTTGTACTTGTTGCCCTGCCCATTGTCTATTCTCAGTGTCTTCTGCACCCCTTGGTTTTCATTTCAGTGAGTTTGTAGGTAAGTTAAATTTTAAAGATAAACTGTGTTATAGATAAGCAAAACTCCACCACATACATGAAAAAATCCAGCTTCTATTCAATACTGAACTTTGTGTCAATTAATTTCCAAAGAAGAATAATATTTGCATACCCTAACAGGAAATCCACCAGGCTAACATATGTTTTCTTCCTTTGTTGCATTATATTTCCTCTGCCCTGTCTTATACCTGTTATAATTGTCATCCTAAAGGGATGGCTGCCTGGCTGACCATGCCTATGAATTCTCAGAAACCTCTTATGTCAAATGATTTTTACATCAAGTTCCTCCAGAGTCGTTTACAGAAAATGTCACACTATCAGAGTGCAAGGCTGCATTTTATGGCCTTTCATCTCTGAATCATATATTATATATAATCTGACATATATATTTTATATATAATCTGACTTATAGAGCAAGCTGATACCAGATTAATGAGGCATTAGGTAATGGTTTGTCTGCTTGAGGTGCGTGTGCAAACATGCCTGCAAGTTAAGAACTAGAAAGTGATTAGATACATGCACATACACATACATATTAGTGTATGTCAAGTGGTCACCCAGTGAACAACTGCCTCATGCTTTTTCATGGAAGAGTGCTTGGCACTGGAGTTTAGGCTTGAGTGTATTTTGCCACATTACAGATTGATCTGGAGAGAATACACATGACTTAATGGTTTCAGTTCTGTTAACTTTTCTTATAACTTAATCCCACCTCCACAAGTGTTGCCTGAAATGACAGAATTTTCCATTCTTGCATTTAGCCTTTCCGGAGGCATCTTTGTCTTCTCCCCATTAATTACAAAGGGAGCCTAGACGATTAGCTTAGGCTAGACATCAAATTTGTATATGGTTAAAGCCAGGTAAAATAATGCCCACATGAGATGTAAAGATCATTAAGTTTAAACTTAGAATGCTTTATAGGTTGAAATGTTAGAAACTGAACAATAGGTGGAGAAAAAGCCATTATCACAAAAAGACAAGAAGAAGGTAATACTCAAATATTCATCATCTTAACATAAGCTGTTATTATTATAGTTTTATGGAAACCTTGCAGCCTCCTGCAGTCTGCAGAGGGAGAACTTTTTATCTGGCTGCATTGTAAACATCACTATTTCATCTGTTATCTTGCACTGAGTAAACTGAGTTTCAGTTATCTCTGTGTACTCAAAAAACACAGGTCTACCCAGCAGAATGCCATTCAGAGGAAAGGCAACCTGAGCATTTGTTAGGCTCTAGTAACCACATGATGTTCAGAGGAGTCAGTATTTTGCGATGCACAGTCCAACAGTGCTCCCCTCTATTGCTGTTGGGGTGTCCTGGCAGTGCCGCTTTGGCTAGTATGAGGCGATGTTTTGGATTTCTGCTGGAAACAGTGCTGACAGCACAGGGATGTTTTAGTTACTGATGAGCAGCGCTTACACGGATCCAAGGCCTTTTCTGCTTCTCACCCCACCAGCGAGTAGGTTGGGGGTGTACAAGAAGTTGGGAGGGGACATGGCTGGGACAGCTGACCCCAACTGACCAAAAGGATATTCCATATCGTATGATGTCATGCTCAGCATACTGAGGGAAGAAGGAGGAATGGGCGGACATTTAGGGTTGTGGAATTTATTTTCCCAATAACCATCACACATGATGGAGCCTTGCTTTCCTGGAGATAGCTGAGCACCTCCCTGGAGATGGGAAGTAGTGAATTCTTGTTTTGCTTTGCTTGCCTGAGTGGCTTTTGCTTTACCTGTTACACTGTTTTTATCTCAACCCATGAGTTTTCTCACTTTTACTTTTCTGATTCTCTTCTCTATCCTACTAAGGGGGAGAGAGCAAATGGCTGTGTGGGACTTCGTTGCTGGCTGGGGTTAAACCACGAGACCTATATATCTTGTGATGTTAAGTATTTAGGTATTTAAAAACAGAAATTACATTTACCATGAAATCACATGCTGTTGCTTATGTTACACAGATAAATAAATACCATACCATACCATACCATACCATACCATACCATACCATACCATACCATACCATACCATACCATACCATACCATACCATACCATACCATACCATACCATACCATACCATACCATACCATACCATACCATACCATACCATACCATACCATACCATTCCATAATATACCATAACAAAATATATCATAAAATAATACACCACACCTACCCTACCCTACCATACCAAAACAGCACATAACATAAGTCGCATGTTGGGCTGAGACCGGAGCGTGGCTCTGTTTGTGTTCTCGGGAACAGAATTAAGACCCAAAGCAGAGTCAAGTGCCAAGGAACTTTATTTGCCCAAATATAAATCTGTGAATGCAAAGGGAGAGAGAGCAAGAGATAAAGAGAGAGAGAAAAGAAGGAAAGAAATAAGGAAAAAAAAAAAAAAAGAAAGAGTTCAGAGCAATAGCTACCACCCCGGAGCTGCGGCGTCCCGACGGTCCGATTCGTTTCCTGGTCCGGTGGGGGAACGTTCCGTCCCATGTTAGTTGGTTCCATTTTTTATGGAGTTGCTACAAGCTGTTCTGCTCAACCACACACCCCCCCCAGCAATGGTGTACGCGCCCAACATTCCTCAGGGGCCTCCGGGCACCCTGACCCCCCTGACCCCAAGTCTGGGCACACGCACAGGGGTTTGGTTGGGTTGTGCAGGACCAGCCTCCCCCGTTGCTCCATGGCGTCCGTCGGTTTCCTCCTTTAACAATGTATAGATCAATCTCTGCGGTGGCAGCGGCGTTACCCTCCTGCCTTACCAATGTATAGATCATTCCCTGTGGGGATGGCATGCGTTTCCTGCCATAGCAATGCTGAGACAACGCATCTGCTGTGGCGATGGTGGGTCTCACTGGCGCAGTCTCTTACACCCAGTCAGAAGGGGTATCTTGAAATTTAATCTAGGGCCCAATATGCTTTTAAAAATTATAAAATGAAATTATAGCCTTGTGAATTTACAGTAACTTTTAATCCATAGTGGATAGCTAGGTCCCTGTATGTATGTGGTGGAGACAAAGCACTCAGGAAAAGTATTTGATGCATTATTGAATTATAACCAGCCTGAAACTATTTTCATTGAATCAAACCTGTAGTGCAGTCCAGCTAAAAAATAGGTCATCCCTGAAAGTTAATATTTTTTATGTCATTAATTTACTTTGATTCATTTTATTAAAGTGGAAAAATAAATGGGATTGAAACCAGAAAGTGGACATAGAGTGATGGCCTTGTATTAGTGATACTAAAACAGAAAGCTAGAGGATGTTAGTCCCCGGAGGAGGAAGAGCCTAGGGTGGGAGCTCAGCAGGTGTGAAGGTTGCAGATGTATCTTGACTCCAGGTGAACCCACACTGCAGCCAGCGTAGCAAAAGTGTTGAAAGTGGTGAAGAGGTAAAACATAGAGGAAATGAAGTAGAGCTGAATTTTTGGGAGAAAAAGTTATTTCTGATGCTGAGGAGGTACGAAAAAGGACTGGAATGGAAAAAGAGCACCACAGATTACTGTTGTGTGTTGAGTGGGGGTATGCCAGTCAGTGGGTGTCAGCTGGCTGGGGCAAAGGATCTCTGCCGATTCCCACTGATTGTAGAGATGTAGCAAAGCAAATGTCTCCTGGGAGATGAGGAGTAGTATTGTCTGCAAAAAGCCTTTGCTTTATTCTTTCTGGAGGAAAAGTACCCTCAACAACAACAAAAAAAAGTAACTCCCTTTTCAGACTTGAAGGTATTTACAGTGGTTCTGCCCACTGTGGCTGGATGACTGAGCTGGCTCCTTGCAGTACGTGAAGAGCCCTGCTGAGATAGGAAAAGGGTCATCATAGTCCATAGTGTTTTTGGAAACTGTCTTTTCCTGCAAAAAGCTTAGAATAAAGATTCAATAAATAAAAGGTGATGTTTCTTAAAATCCAATGAGTCCTTGCAGAATAATAAACCAATTTTACAAAAATGAGTAGGGCAGAGAAAGGTGATGCTAAGGACAAGAAGAAGTAATGCTGAATTGGAGGTAATTGTTATATTCCATTAAGTTTCCTGCATTGCCCTAGGTTGGTCACTTCCTTTTTTTGTTTGTTTAATAGAGATCATGGAGTGAAAGGACAAGTCTTGATGAGTACTGGAAAAGGATGCCTCCAGTGAAATGACTGAGTTGGCTTATAAAGAGATTAGTTAAATTAATTTGTTGTGCATGAAGCAATGCAGGAGCCATCTTCTGTGGTCCAAGGGCAATGTCCCTAATTGCAGTCCACGTGAAGTGCCTCCATGTCCATGTATTTGCAACCAAAGTTCTTCAAATACTGCATGGCCTATAAGCAGCTTATTGGATTGAAAGAACATGGATTCTGTTTTGAGGACTTATTCCAACAGTGGAAAATTTCTGTACGACTCAACCTTTGCTATCAACTATAGCCTGTCATTCTTAGTTCCTGGAGTATTTATTCTTCAATCCTTTTTATAAGTAAAGCAGCTGAGAGACACGTTAAACACACTGTGCTAAAGCTGAAGATAAAGTACAGGTGGTTCGTATGATTTCTCATGGCCACTGCTGTACTAATTTCATAGCAAATGTACCAGATCTATATGCTTGAGCTATACGCTTGAGTAGGTCCTTTGTACCTGTGGTAACATAATTCCACCTCTCAGTCTCTCCTGCAGGAATTTGCGCTCTGCTAAGAATTTTATTCTGCAGATTCATACAGAAATGATCCTAAATGCCAGGGTTGAGTTCTCTGTGCATTGTTAAGAAAGAATTTAATTAATTCCACAGTTAATGTGACAAATACCAAGCCATGAGCTGTCGTTTCTTTAGGAATTAAATGACAACAACGATGAAGGCACTTCTGAAGAAGGTAGAAGCCTCGATTGAAGAAACTTGGAAACTACGAATGTGAGTCATGCCAGTGAAACATCAAGAGGGTTTGGTGAAACATCAAGACGGTTTGTGCTTGCTAGTTATATTTGGTCTGTGGTGCATTTTGGCACCTCTGTATGCAACTCTACTAATTTTTACTAATTGTGTCCTTATTTCTGCTTTCCAGCTGGGGAAACTGCAGTTCCTTGATTAGAATCACAAAAATAAGTCTGTGGATTATTTTTATTTTAAGTGGAAGAGAGTTCTTCAGTCACAGTAAAGATCCAGTAAAGCTGTGTCATGTACATCAGTCTTAGCTTCCCTGTTGCTTAAATAATAAGACATACTTCATATATTGGGTATGCACAGACAAACCGGGTATGCACAGACAAACCACAAAACCTAGATGTGCCAGAAGGCGCTTTCTGTATGGAACAAGCCTTGAGGTGAGGGAGGGAAAACTTGTACCAGGCTTAGGTTAAAAACATATGACAGAAGAGAGCAAAGAGCCAGGCATTTGTCCTGGAAGTCCTGTTCTGACAGCCTCTTCCAGTGTGCTATATTCTGTCTTAGGAACCTTTTCTGGAGCCTTTTTTTTTACAGTAGTTTTTAGTTACGGCAGAAATGCTGACATTTCTTCCAGTAGCAATGTTGTCCCTGAAGAAAATAAAAGCTTCACTGACAAAGGTGGAAATCAAAGCTGAAAACACAATAGCATTCAGACTTTTGCCAAGAATTACTTGCTAGCACTAAGGGCCTGACCTCACCCAGGCGGTAATACCTTCCTTCCTGGAACCTTGCAGAACATTCCAGGAACTCTGGAACTTGAGTGGAACAACGTGCTGCTGCCGTTCAGCCTTACATCAGGCACGGTGCTGCTGAATTCCAAGAAATTTCACTCAGTGCCGAACTCCTTGTCTGCTACTTGCACTTTTTGATAAAAGGTGTTCCATTACTCAAGGGAGCACAAGGGCATGTGCATACACTGGTTTTGTCCACCAAAACAGCTTTACTGGTTGTCCCACCATCATCTTTTTGTTTTGTACTTTAGTTTTATCTTTAGAGCCAATTTTCTCAGCAGTGATTACAGTGCTCTGCATAGAAACAAGCGAAGATTATACAGGTGGAGAAATGAAAGAAGCTGGATTTAAAGTAGTGAAATCCACAAAAAGTAGAAGTAAGAAGAACACAAACCTGTTGAATGTGGACAAAGTTAGGTTTTACAGCAGTGCCCATTATAGGGAAGTTTTCTCTAACACAGATACAATTATTGTGCATGCCATTCATATTACAAGAAATACTGAGTAATTGTGAAAAAACATTCCCTACCAAGAAATATTTTAAGGCACTAGAATTTCATATGGAAGCTTCCTATCATAAAATGTAATTTTAAAATTTTGGTTCTTGCTTTGGATTTTTGTGCTTAAATCTTTCGGAATTCTCACTTGTATAATTTCAGACTTCAGCTCTGCTTATGGTGAGATGGAAACCTACCTGTGTGCAGATGAATGCTGTGACGTTTCTGTGAAGTGGCCAGAGTTGCAGGTGGCATATGGCAAGAATCTCCAGTATTTGCACTGATGGAACATGCAGGTGACGTAGTGCCCTCAGATACAGGGGACAGATTGTCAAAATTGTATTTAAAGCAACGTGCATGCGGAAGACCAGGAATAAACATGCAACAGTGAAAACCTATTTACAACCATTTCAAACTTATTCACAGCATTTCCAATGAATAAAACCAGTTCTTGCCAACTGCCACCTAAATACCACTTCATCTGTACCATTTCATGTACACAGACCAGGTTTGGGGGGGGTCTGTTCTGCAGCAAGTTGCAGTGCCAAACAGAAGCCAGGGTTTATGGCTAAAGAGCTAAAGAGCTGATGCTGATTGAAAGTGTGTGATGCTGCAGAGGAAATATAACACAGTAGAACCTCAGCTAGTTTGGACATAGATTTCAAAACCAGGGCACATGAAGATGTAAACAGTCAATAGGACTGGGGCCCACCTTTCTCCTAACAATCAGGTCATTAGCAGTAGGAGATTTCCATGATTAAACTGCAAGTGCAAAATGCATGAAAGTGTGTGCTCATCAACGCTGAGCGGAAACGGCCTTGCTTTTTGCCATGTTTCTTCTCCTGCTTGTTCTAATTCATCCTGGATACAAGAGTCAGGCGTAAGGGCAGCTTATGTCTAGGAAGTGCAAAGAGGCCTTTGAAAAGGCTTAAGATTCTTCTGTGTAGCTATACTGGGGAAGCATTGCTTTCTGGAATTGTGCTTCTGATTTTCAAGACTGCTTCCCTGAAAAGTCATCAGCTCGCATTCAATTAAAATTGCCAGGATCTGAGTGGAAAGTGTCTCTGATGAGAAATGGAACAGAATTCAAATATTTGGTAGAGTTAGCTGTTGTTATAATGTAAGTGATGATTGCTATATGGGTGAAGAGGACCGCTTCCTTTTTATCTAGAGGTTAACATCTGGCATAGTTTATAGTATCCATGAAGTAATTAAGTAATTTTGAGTTTTATCTACCTTCTGATTCCACCATTTTTTAGAAGTCTGGTCAGTGTAGAAAGCAGTAAGAAAGACAAACTTCAACCTGGGACCCCTTTTTTTTTTGTGGTAAGATGTGTATGATGCTCTACAGTCACATTGTGTATGTCAGTAGTTTTGCTCTTCTGCAAAGTGCATGTGCCAGCAGAATTGCTCATAGCTGAAAGGGAATTGCCAGGCTACCCTACTGCTAATGCCATGCTTCAACACACAGATGTACCCAGGGCAATGCCCTTCATCACCTTGGGCCTTTAAGCAGCTGAGCATTATTTACGAAAACACTGAAGTTTCCCTGCACTCTTCCATGCACCATTTGAGCCATAGTAACTTATTAAAGTGAGAAACTTCTAGAATGACAAAGGTTCTACTACAGCACCAAGAAAGGCTTAATCAGTGAAGATAATCTAGACATAAGGACGTTTAGGTAAATTGCAAAAGCCAGTGATCCATCATTTTCCCCCTGCACTTCTGGTACATACTTTTCTCTTGTTTGCTCCTGTCTGTATGCCCATAACATCTACACATCTTGTCTTCCATGTCCAAAATGAAAGCTGGTCTTTCTCACAGTGGCTTGGGCCCCTCATATGACAGATGGCAAAATGCAGGTGCAGGATTTTGTTTCAGGGATGAAGTTGGAATGTAATACAGCCAGTCATTTATAAGGCGAAGATTCAATTCAGCCCATGTTCAAAGTAATTTCTTCCTTGCCCCAAAATAGATGAGTTAAAAAATCCCCCAAGTATGTCCTTTTCTTGATGGGAGAAAGCTCAGCGCCATTGTGGATGCCAAGAAACAGACCAGGTTTTAAATCCCAGCTTCTCTGAGATATTGATGTATTTCTGGGAAGCAGCCCTGCAACTCTTGAAAATTAGACGACCGCACAAAACAATTAGAGTTTATGAACAGTAAATACAAAGACACATTGTTGATTAGATTGGTCTGAAGAATTATGTGGAAAAGGGAGCTGGAATGGGCCTGTGTGATTTAGGATTCCTTTGTAAATAACTTCTATTGTGGCTACCTAGCTGCTGTGAAAGGACTGTTAGCTTTGTACAGGGTTGTTTTTGCCTTGATGTTCCAGAAATACATAAGCATGATGCTGTTTCATGAAAAGCCATTAAAGAGGAGCATTTGAGCTGGGTAATAACTGTCTATTCATTCTTGCAACAGGGAATGCAGTTCTATGCACAGGATTTTGATAATACAGCCTGAGGTTAAAAGTGAACTTTCTCTAAGGCTATGGCAATTGGCAGTTCACCAGCAAGAAGGTGACTGGCAGTAGTATTCGTGTAGATGCCATGGGTGTTTATAGATGTGAAGGAAGCTTGCTTGTTTGTTTGTTTATAAAGGTGCCTAGAGCTCCATTCTACATGAAGGTATTGCTGTAGACATCTGGGGGGTGGGCCTGTGAGGTGGGAGCAGAACTCGTACACAGTTTCTACAAATAGAACAGAACTGGTAAGAGAAGATAAAAAGTGAATATTGTCCTTGTTGTTTGTGATACACAGCTGTGCTCAAAAGGCCCAACTAGTGTGTGGTCCAGATTATCCTGAATAAAACATAGACTGTGCTGCTTGTCTTCCTAACAGTCACTGTCCTTGTTGTGCTTATAGCAGTGATTAATAGTAATAACTAATCATTAATAATTCACCATAGTTAATAGGTAGTACAATGATCAGCTATCACAGTAACCTCAGCTAAAGTAGCGCTTCTGCTTAGGGAAAGGTGGTACTATCAATGAAAAGCAATTTGCATATTCAAGGTTGACAGTGTCAAGAGATACAATTATAAAATCAACTTGATTTGCAGGTGCAGTCAACACCATCTGCTACTGGCAATATGTAACCAGCAGGCGAGAGGAGGCATAAATCAAACTGATGGTACAGTAAAAGTTGAAAAACTGGCTGTCCACCCCTTGTCCTAGGGGCCTTCTCTAGGTACCCTGATACCACCCAGCACCTGCACCTTGTGCTGCCATGCTGCTGGCTGTCATGTAGAAGAGCTCTGTTGTGATGGTGGTTTCCATAGTCTTCTCAAACTAGCTGTACTAGGAAAAGGCATGCAAAGACGTTATAATTATAAGCAGATTAAGAAGTTGTCTTTCACACTGCTATTTCTTTAAGCATTCTGTGATGTTAACCTGTTTTAGAAGTTAAAAGAAATCAGTTAGCCAACAGCAATGTTAACAGACACTGGTATGAGGAGAGATTGGGACAGCCAAAGGTCATCTTGCCAATTTCTTGGGGGTTTATGGGTAAATAACTGGTACAAGTGACACAGTGTAAGAAATCTGACCCATATGCATGCTGGAAGGTGTTGAGGCACTGAGGAGTTAAGTCTTGGGTTACGTGATAAAAACTCTTCTGCTTGCCTTCACAAAAAGAGACAGGGAGACTGTGGTGCAGGTGGGGTGGGACATGGAATAATACCCTGCTCCAGCTGACCCAGGCCCATCAGAGGAGCTGCCAGCTTTTCAGAGGCCCATCTGCACCAGCTCAGGGGAGCAGAAAGGCCCAAGGGTGGGCGGGAACCCAAATTAAGGACTCAGAGGAAGGGGCTTGCCAAATCCAGTAGGCTGCTAGAGAGATCCATGCTGTGTGTACCTGTATCTAGCTAGGTATCTGTGTCTGCAGACACATCTACATGCACCTATCTTTGTATATAGAGCTATACATGTTTCTGCACTGTCACATCCTCATCAGCCTACGGGATTTAGCAGTAGAAATTGCCTGACACTGTGGTCTGGAGCTGAAGGTGTGATGGATAGGAAAGAAACCAAAGCTCATGTTAGAGGAAAAACTCCACTAATAGGCATAGTTGAAGAGATGTGGTTTGGTAGTGGGAAACATCTCTTGGCATGCTGTTTGTTCAAAGTCTCATACATTTCTGCCTTGCTTAAGAAAGGCATCCTTTATCTGAACTCCTTGCTCTGGAGTGCACGGAACACTGGCAGTGGGGTGCAGGAAGAAGCTGAAATTCCCTTAGTCACATGCAATTTGCCTGCACTGTTTGCATTGTACAGACAAAACAAAAAAAACTCAACAACCCTCAGCATGCACTCACTGTGTGCGAATAGTGTGTGGTCAAGTACTATGATGCTAGGTAACTGGTCCAGATGCTTAGACAGAAATTATGCAAGATAGACACCTGCACAGAAGATCAATTCCCTGTTTTATAGAACAGGATACAGCTCTGCTTCAGCATAGTGAGCTCGGGTATTGCCAGATGTGTTAGCAGCACATCCTGGTTTCAGCTGGGATAGCGTTAATTATCTTCTTAGGAGCTAGTGCAGTGCTGTCTTTTGGCTTTGATGTGAGACTGTGCAGTTCCTCAGGCCTCGTTAGCAAAAAGGCTGGAGGGGCGCAAGGGCTGGGGAGGGGAGACTGCCAGGTCCGCTGACCCGAACCAACCGAAGAGGTATTCCATTCCATGGGACGGCACGCCTGCTCTCTATGTGCCTGGGGGCTGGCTGGGCAGGGGGCTTGTTGCCTGGGGACTGGCTGGGCATCAGCCGGTGGGTGGCCAGCAGCTGCGTTGTGCACCACGTGCTCCTTTCTTCCTTTCCCTCTCCCTTTTCATTATAACTATTATTGCCATTGTTGTTATTATTCTTTCATTGTTATTCTATTTCAATTATTAAATTGTTCTTACCTCAGCCTTTGAGTTTTACGTTCCTTTCCAGCTCTCCCCATCCTTGCGTGGCACTTGGTTACCAGCCGGGGTTAAATCACAACACCGCACCAATCGCAGGGTAGCGGGGGCTGTTTCCAACAAGCAGCAAGGAGCAGCCACCCACATTTGAGAGCAGGTTTTTCACTGGCAACCAGAAAACAGACACGTCATCACTGCAGTGAATGACTGGACTGGGCTTTCCCTTGCTGCTGTGCTCAATGTTAACGCTGGTTTGCCCAGCAGCCAGTAACCTCCGCTTCTCGCTGGGAGCCAGCAGTAAAGCAGCATTTACCACTGGCTTTTCTAGGCACACAGAACGTGCAGCTTCTTTGTTTTTAGTCACAAGTGCTTTATCTCTATATCCAGGTAAGTGTGGCGAGGGGTACCTCTAAGGTAAAGGCAGGATGAAAACAGGACACAGGTGGTCAGCATGCTTACAGGATAGATACCAGAGTTATGTTCTCTCTGCAGAACATCAGTGGAACAGAGTGGCAGCGATCAGCAATGAATTATGAGCAAATGCCTGGATGTTTCAGAAGTCAGGACTCACTGGGTAGACATACTAGTGCTGCAGCAGCACTACTCAACCACTACTCTGCCAATGAGAAACTGAAAAACTAATGTTTTGTAGCCACAATTCAACACGGTATTTTGAAGACAGCAAAACCTGGGAAACTTCTGACACATTTGCTCATGAGGAAAAAGCAACTGGCATAATAAGATTTTCTGAAACAGAATTGTTTATTCCATACAACTGATTGCAAAGATCTGCAACCTGCTTGTAGCTACTGACCCAAAAGGTTTCTAATGTACCTGAGCAAAGAAATCAAGAAACACGCTTGCTTTCTTCTTTGGAAAGAGATCAGGAAGTTCCTAAACCTGAATTGACTGTTATGGCACAAGCCAGAGAAAGCCTTGCTAAAGCCAAGGTAAGCAGCACGCACTGCTCTTCCTCTGTCCACTGAATTGCTCACACATCGTTAGAAAGGTACCAGATTAGTGTGGCATGATTTCACCCTTTGCAAACCCATGCTGACTCCTCCCTACCAACTTCTTGACCCCAACATCTTTGGAAATGGCTTCCAGAGTATGTGTTCCATCACCTTCCCAGGCAGCAAGGTGAGGCTGTAGTTCCCCAGCTCCTTGGTCTTACCCTTCTTGAAGATGGGACAGACATTCCCTGTCTTCCAGGCCTCAGAGCCTCCCCTAAGTGCCATGCCCTCTCCAGCTTCATCAGGAGTGTCCCCACAGTGACACTGGGGATGGACTTTCAAGTGCAGGAATTGCCTGGACTTCTCTGTACCGCCCTCACGCCTCATCATAACTGCTATCAATGCCGGTTATGGCAGATGCCAACACCGAATTTCTGTTCTGCTGCTCCACCAGCCAAGAGCTTTCCCCTCTCACTAAGAGCTGGCAGCAGAGAGCGGGTGGAGAAACCTGAGCACAGGTCACGTCTGAGTTTATCACAGTCGACTGTCAACACAAAGTGAACGTCAAGATGTTCTGCCCCTGCTTCCTCTGTGGAGAGACACTAGAAAGTAGCAAAAGCTGAACTTCTCTTTGACCACTCTGGTGCAGGCTGGAGAAATTTTGTTACACCTTTTCCCTTTGCAGCTACAAATTGGCTGGCTCCCCATGGGATCAAAACCTGTGGGACTTCCCAGCCGCCAGGAGCTCACCTGCTACCTTCTGCCCAAACCACAAGGAGGACTGCTCTAAAATACAGGAAAAGTCTGGGAACTGATCATGAGCAATGCCACAACTCCAGTCCATGGTCTTAACACAATTGTGGAAAAGGACATACACACCTGCTGGCCTGCTGGCCTTTTGCCTGGCCTCCAGGACAGGCTGAAGGTGCAGCTGTGAACAGAACTGAAATGAGCAGAGCGCTCTGGAGAGCTGTACGGTTAGGGAAAGGGGTAGAAAGCGATGTCAAGAAGGGTAACTATAAAACAAAGACATATACTAGATGACAAAGTTTATTAAATTTCAAGTTGAAACAGAATATCTGAATTAAATACAGTATATTAACTTCGCAAATATAAAAAGGAACAGTGTCACAGCAACATTCATTGCTTTCCTCACTGCCTGTTAACTCAAGTCCTTGAATTCATGGGTAAAACCCCAAAATTTTTCCAGTCTTAATTGATCTCGGAACAGCCATTCGTCCTTTTCCAGAACTGGGACTTTGTTCTATCATCTTCTGATCACTACTGACTTCTGTGGACAGGAAATGACAATCCAGATCTTCATTAACAGGTAACTCCCTGAAATAAGTAAACCTGCTTCTTTTATCGACACAAATGTCCCAGAACACTGGCTACCAACTGGGCTACCGCCACCATATCATCAGCTGCTAGCAGCAACAAAAAGATTGGCTGTCCTATCATACAAGTTTTGGAAAGTACTGAGGAGACTGGAAGTTAATATATTAACATTCATTTTTCCTGCACATGAAGTGTTTCAGGTACAGCACAGCTGCTGATGTAGTAACTGGGAACGTCTACAGCTGCAGCGACCTTTAATACGAACCCCAAGATGAATACCGTGAGGGGCCATGGGCACAAACTGAAACACAGAGGGTTGGGGCTGAACATCAGGAAATGCTTCTTTCCGATCAGGGTGACTGGGCACTGGCATAGGCTGCCCATGGAGGCTCCATCCTGGGAGATATTCAAAAGCCAGCATGGTCCTGGGCAACCAGCTCTGGGCGGCCTTCCCTGAGCAGGGGAGCTAGAACGGATGACCTCCAGAGGTCCCTTCCAACCTCACCCATTCTGTGGTTCTGTGATCCAAAACAAACATACCAAACCCACCACATAACTCTCTTGGCACTGCTACACACTCACAGTAATGTTAAACCTAAGGCGCATAAGGCGACAGCAATGTAAAGTGCCCTGTCCTCCAGCATGACCACTGGTAAAGATTTCACTTTATCAGCAGAAACAGTCATGGCATCCGGACTGAAGCAGCAGGCTCAAATCACATCAAATGATGTCCTAAGCATTAAAATAACACTGGAGACATTAAAACCACATAGGGTGAAAGGATTAAGCAGAACAAAGGGACTGCTTTTGTTAAAACACAGAACATCAGTGGAGAAAAAATAATGCATCTACCTTAATAAGAAATATTTTGACAATTCTGCCAAGCTCAAGAATCAAGATGAATCATTCTGCTAGTCAGAAAAAAATAGATATGCTTCTTATGGTGAGTGCAAAATAAAACAACTATGCATCAATAAACCAACAGGCAAGTGCAACGTGCTTGACATCCATTTAATAGAATTTACATTCAGACTGCAATAAACACATTTTCACATCTGAACTGTGGGACGAGAAACTATAGATGCACTATGTTTCTTTACTGGAGAACAGGAAAGCTCAGGGGGACCTTATCTATGTGTGTAAGTACAGAAGATGGAGCCAGACTCTTCTCAGTGGTGCCAAGCAAAAGAACAAGAGGAATAGGCACAAATCCAAATAGAGGAAATTTTAACATAAGGATTTTTATAATTATTATTTTTTTAAAAATTGTAAGCATGGACAGACACTGGAACAAGTTGCCCAGAAAAGGTTGTGGAGTGTCCATCCTTGGAGATGTATAAAAGCTGGCTGACAGAACAGTGAGAAACCTGCTACGGCTGACCCTGCTTTGAGCAGGGGTGAGGTTGGACTAGATCATCTCTAGAGGCCCCTTCCACCCTCACTCATTCTGCGACTCTCTTGATTTTAGTACTGAATTCCTGGGGGAAGGAGCATTTATTTTATGAAATGAGCAGACCCACCTAGCAGCATAACAACAACAACAAGAACAGAAACACTGCACAGGGTACTCAACAGGACATAGAGAGCAAGAGCCTCAGGAAGGAAACCACTCTGCTTACCCTCACAAGAGGAGCAGTAACAGGCAGTAACTGCAAGGGTCAAAGGAGCGGGGCTGTAAACCAGCGAAGTGGAGGGAAGGGCTCTCTCTCCAGGAACACAGGGATAGCTGGGACCAAATTCACCAGATCCTTCAGGAGAAGCACCACTCCATGATACTTCATTGAAATACTCTGTGCCAACAGAGCTGCATGAAAAATGAAAAAGGACCCCCCAAATTTCTAATTGTTTTCAAGCAGGTACAAGCAGAAGCAAAATCCTGGGGAGAAAGGACCCCTAACACCTGAGATGAGACACAGGTAACAGAAAAAAGCAGGAAAACTAATGCCTAGACCAAAATATGACCCAAACCCAGGACCATTCCCAAGCAAATAAGCAGTAGTTGAGATGTTAGAAGAAACCACTTTCCCTGGTTTCTGGAGTCTTCACAATGACTAGAAGGTCCACAGGACTCTCCACAACAGGTACGAATCAACCAAGAGAAGAAAAAGATCTTGTTTTCCTCTTATTCATTCCATCAGTGTCTTTGTGATTCTCATCCATGTCTGAGGGAAGAGAAATAGGTGGAAATAAAGCCAACACACTGATTTCTGAAAAGGGAATGAATGAAGAGCCAGGCAAAATACACCTCCGAGGACCTTAACTTGCCTCCACTTTTCTCCTTCCCCCCAAACCCCTGGGAAAGGCATCACAGCTGAGTGTCCTAAACCTCCTGAGCAGGTACTTCTCACCTCACTGCACACCTCTTCAGGCGGTAACACACCAGGTGTTCATTTGCAGCAGTCACCTTCTCAACAGTTCTTTTTCAGAAAGTGGTGTTGACTTACTACTTACCCACACAGGCTGCTTTAGCACAGAGTAAGCTGGATCCTGTAAGACTCTGTAAGATGATGTTCGGAGTCTAGGAACTCAACTTCAGAACAGTACTGGTACTCCAGACACAACTGCTGTGACCACCAAGAACTTTTTGAATATCAGAACTGGCAAGGAGGGTAAACCAGCCTACTCCTAGAGCTCAAAGAAGTTCCATTATAACAGATTAAATCCATAGACTATCATCTCACAGATGGTTAACTACCACAGAAGCCATTACATTACAAATACATAAAGCAGGAAAGTGCTCTGCAGCAGTCATTCTTTCACTTGGACAAACTGAAGTTCAAAATATGTGCATGAATACATCAGTAAATTTTAATCAAAACCTAACAGCATAAATAGACAACATTTCCAGTACAAAATACCACCCAACATTAAACAATGCTGGCTACAAACCTTGCCATGTATCTGGCTGCAGAGAAGAGAGAGAGATGGACAGATTTTTGATTAAGGAGCTGAAGAAGAAAGAAAAATGGCCTTAAAGTTCACAGGTCTTCAGTGAGAAACAAGAACATGGCCTACATGTAAACGAAGCAAGTAAAAAAGCTAACAACAAAGACTGCTACAAGAGTGCAGAAAGCCAAGTCAGAAATGGAACAGAAATTGAAAGATTAAGTAGGAAGCAGACATTTCCCTTCCCACATTAAACTGGTTTCATTTATCCACGGATTCACCCTGGTTGCAGAGTTCACTGTTCTTTTCTGTCAGGACACCCATGTTCATTCTCACCAGCCTTTGGCACAGCTGTTAGGATTTAAGCTTGATATTTGTTAAACCTAACAACAGGACTCCAGTCCCAAAACCTCCTCGCAGCACTTGCAGGAGACATTTCTTGCTTTAGTCTATGGACTAAGGGAGCAGTTCTGAAATAATGAATTGCTAGTTGCTACAGTCACTGTCTAATTACATGCACAGAATTTGTCAAGTACTTGTAATTTATTTCACATTACTGAAGCGCTAATAAAAATAAAAACCACCAAAAAAACCCGAAGACATTTGCATGTGATTGGGATTCTACTGGTTAATAAGCTTGTGCCAATATGAACTTTTTTGTATTTTTAAAGATCCTTTTGCACTTCAAGGTTATTCATTTCTGTAGTGTATATATTTGATAAAGGGGAAGGGGCTACACTGTAATGGAACACATTTCTTTATGCTTTTTAAAGAATAACATGCTCATTTTTTGCTGAACTTGCAACATGACCATCTTCAACATGTACGGCTCTATGTATAATCACTGATAGTCATGCCTCATGTTTAGGAAAACGGTGCAATCTTTCAAGCCTTTAAACACCAAATTCCTTAGCTAAGTCTAAAGAAGAAACTGTGTCCACTTGCTAGTGGAGCACTTCTTCCTCTTGTCAGCATCATTTAGCAGTGTTTTTTCCAACCGTTGCAGGACCAATGAATGAATACCATCATTTTGAATAATAGCAGTGTGAACTATTTTCACCTCTTTGCCCCTGAAGCTATTTCAAAGCTTCTGCACAAAAGAAATTTACACAAACATCTTCCTCTTAAGAATGGCTGGCATGTTCTCTACTTCCAATAGCCTTTCTCACCTTGAGGAAGCTGCTACAAGGAACACCAAATCTGCAGAGAGCTTTGACTAAAAAAAGAAGCCCAATAGGACTGCCTGAGGCACACTGCAATTTAAGCTTCTTAACTCCCTGTCATTTAGAGCTTCAGTGGCAGAAACTTTTGTCATCTCCAGCCAAGGCAGCACTGTGCATCCTGAATTTAAAGGCAAGGCAAATTCTGTAGAAGGGAACCAGGCTAGTGGGAAAACAAAGCTGAGGCATAATTGAAGTAAACAGTGAAGAAAAGGCTTAGAGTCAGAGAAATTCTTCTGTTTTGAAACAGTCTGGTGAACAGACAGAATACTAGGCAGCACAACCAGCAAAGCATTTCAAAATAGACTAAAACTATAATCTCTGATTTCTTCCCTCATGCTCCAACTTGCCTCCTGAATGGCACGGGACTCCTGTGGAAATGACAGCACAGACTGTGCATCTGGTGATTTTGCATTTGGAAACTGATTGAGATTTGCCAGCCATTATTGTATGCAGAGGGATACATGCAGTTTTTCCCTTTTGTCACTTCCTGACTTAAAAGTCTTATGTTCCAATTCAATCCTCTTTTCTCAGATGCATGTTATGCACATGACATACTGCACCCAACTGAGAAAAATTAAGCCCGCAGTTCTAAGTGAAATACTCACTTAGATGCACGTCCTCTAGCAACTACTGCACCTCTGAGAACTCAGTTCCTTTCTTCTGAAGGACTCCAGAGAAGATCAGGTTTTAAGACTTCCCTGAATACATTGAACGTCAGGTGACTTGAGGCTACAAACAGTGCCATTGCAATCAGTCTCAGTTGTTCCCTAACTGGTGATTACAGGAAGAAATATCATAAAGATATGTGCAGCTGGATTTAGTAACAGGGAGGTTATTCTTTTTTTCCTGTTTCTTCTTCAAACCACCCCCCCCCCCCCCCAACTGTTAAACCCTTTCCTTTTAAACTAGGACACCTTTTTTCCTAGAAGTGGGATGGTTTCCTCCTTTGCCTTTTTCTTCTTGTAACATCTTGCTCCCACCTCTCTCTCATTTTTCCCTGCCCTCACTTGCTCCCTGCTCCCTATCCCTCTTGTTCCCTTGTCCTGGCTTTCTCCTTACTTCAGTTTTGCAGTGGATCCCTGAATTTCACCTCCTTTCTGCTGCTTGCATGCAGAATAATCCCTGCAGATGGTACAGTACTAATTGCCTCCCACGTTCTTTATGTAGTGTTATGTCCACCCCTCTGACACAAAAAACACATTTACAATGATACAGAAAAGTTCATCTCTAACTGCCACTGCTACGTATTACCCACACACTGCTTCGTCTATTTTTGTTTTGTTGTTTGGTTTGTTTTTTCTTTTTCTTAAACCAGGTGCAGTATGTAGACACCTTATTTAGATGGATTCTTTCCAATGTAGGTGGGACCGCTGAACCAAGGTAAGACTTAAAAGTGAGCGAATGCTTCTCACATTCATTCAACAACAGAATATGCGAGGGACAGAACACTGACTGAACAGGCAAGCTTGTCCATGCCTCAGTCCTATGCTAGGTGGGAAACTGATTACCCTCCAGGTCTTTGACTATTATTTGACTTCTGAAAGTGGAAGGGATTAAATGAGTCCAAAAAAATCTCCATAATTTGATCTGAGGTTTTTTGGAGAGCCTATTTCTAAGTAGTCACACTACCTGCAAGAAGCAGCAAGAGTTAACCAATACTTTGGACTTCTCAGCATTAAGGCCTCAAAGCAGTCTGTGCACACTGTGCACATAGCTTTTCCTGAAAGGTACATCACCTGCATAAGAACTCTGGGCTACCCTTCCTTTCCCAAAGAAAGCTGAAACCTATGACATGCTGCTCAAATGGAAGCCAAAAGATTTTTGTTGTTGTTGCTTCACAGCATCAAATGCCGTTCTCTGAAGGGCCTATCCTTATTCAAGCAGTAAAGGACATGAAATTATCTTTTCTGCCATACTTAGAATAAGAACAGGAGATTAGAGACTGGCAAAAAGGCTGCCTGTTAAAACAAACTCAATTTCAAAAATATCCTATTAATGCCCATGATCGGTGGTGTTACTTCTGGAACACTGAAGAGAAATGAAGATAGTTCCAATGAACAGGGGGGAGCCTTAAGGTACTTTCATCACAAATATGCTATCTTATGCATAATGCTGACCAGATGTAGAAAAGGTATTTAACGAAGAAAACTGCTTGAGGAAAAAGTAATATCTTATTATCACCCCAAAAAAGCAGGGACTTACCTTTCCAGTTTATTTGCTAGGCATCTTCCATTTTTTACTTCTTCCAGATACAGGTCTTTGTACTTTTCCACTTCTGCCTGTGTGGATTCTTTTTGAAAAATACTGTCTCGTTGGGTATTTTTTATCCTGTCTAATTCATGTTCAAGGTCTCCAATTCTGTGTTCTAGCTGGTTTGTCAGCAAATGCATGACAACTGGCTCTGATCTGTTCTAATCTGTCCTGGGAGGCTGCCTGCGTCTGAAGTAGATACACACTTTCAACCACCGCAAAGAAAAAAGAGAACTCTCCTCGCCAGTCAATTGCACGTACCCAATTTCAAGGGCCCAGCTCTATTCAGCGAGGCAACTGTGCCTCCTCACTACCATCAGTGACCGAGTCAGAACCCTGGAACTACCATACTAAATTTTTTTCATTCAGACAGAACCCCCATCTTAGCACTATTATTCATCAAAGCTACTGATGGAAGAACACTATCTCTGTAGGACAGGGCATAGCATTCCTCAAAGAAAGTATGGAGATGCCTCACCCTCACACCCCACCCTGCAGCTTTGGTGACTTCTTTTCTGAGCATTGTCCCTTGTGCAATGACTAAGGAAGATGTGTATGCCTGGCTGTGACAATAAGTTGCAATACCCATTCAGGGATAAACAATGAGAACAAGACCAGTAGACAGTGATACCCCTCCAAGAACTGCAAAATGAAAATCTACCTTGGGCAAGTTTTTGATTCAGGGCCGGCAGGCACACTGCACACACATGAAAGCATTCTTGCCCAACCATATTCCCTTCTCCCACTGCCCTTCAGGAAAAACAGAAGTACAGTGTAACACATGGAATCAGGCACCACCACCCCTGCTAAAAATGGCAACCAAAACAAAAGTATATGAGACACACATAAGAAATTAACTTACCCGCAAAATCAGATTGACTTCTTGCAGTTTTTGTCTTATTTCTTGTGCAGCTCGTTCTTCCACCTCTCTTTTGTATTGTTCTATTTGGCTGCGATCCACCATGTTAGTCTCCATATGGTGTTTGAGATTAGCCACCTCTTCTTTCAGCTGGCTTTTGCTCTTTTCCGGTTTTTCATGGTTCCCATGCATGGTGGACAACTCCTCTCGCAAATCATGATTTTGTGCTTCTAGCTGCATGCCTTTTTTAGACTCCATCTCCAGCTGCTGGGAAAGTTCATCAACCTGTAGACAGGAAAGGGGAAAAAACCAGGGTACTCAGAGGGATCTAAAATTAGTCAGATCTGTGAAAATTGGTAAAGGAGTTGGCCATCAAGACTGTATTTATCATCTGCTGATTCAGTGTTAAAACAAAAGCGAAACCAGGCTCTTCTTTTAAAAAAAGAACAGTTTTCACATAATTTCTGACAGTATTCCTCAGGTTCCCATCCTTTCTCAGCTCTGCAGTGGGTCACAGACCAAGAAGTACCAAACCAGCGGCATTACACCTGTAGGGCTAAGCTGAAAAGCACTAGGGCTATTCTTCTGCGAGGTGTTCATACGATCATAGGAAATCAAACACACCCATACCCAGTTACATCACAGCCACATTCTGGTTTCATCAGAAAAAAACCATGTATCACGCTTCAGAGGAATTGTCACATGCTGTCACGCACTCAAAGCTTTGTCACAGAACTGATAAGACAAGAAACGGATACCCTTTTCTTCCATTACGCTAAAAGATCCGGAAGTAGGGGTTCAGAACACCGCTTTTACAGCAGTGGTGGCAGAAGACAGTCTCTTTAGGTCAAAGCTACAGTTTGTTTTCAAAAGATTTCCAGGAAATATCAGACTTCCCTTAGGTCCCAATGGTCAACTGCAGCTCTGTCCCCTTCTTTCCCCCTCCAGAAACATACATTGTCTATACCTATTAACCATAAAACATGATATCCCATCATCTTTTATTTTTAACAAAGTGGGGGTAACCAGCATAGTAAACACTTGAAAGAGTCTCTAAAATAAGTAGAAACTTTACACTTATTTAAAATTGCCCAAACGTAATTCCATTCCCTGTCATTCAAAATAACTCTTCCAACAGGACACAAATACGCTGCTAACCTGTGAACTAAAAATGAGCCACTGTCAAGGCAGTTGACTCATTCTACAATAATATCTTCTAAAAAGGAGCATAATTTTGAAACACAGCTACTTTAGCAACAAATCTCAGTAATGAGCGGAGAAGCAGATAAAAGGTTCCATGCTACCGAACAGCCAGAGCAACCTCAAAAGCATTTCTGGGTCTCCAAGACCAGGAAAGACAGACTGAGTCAGTTAAAAGTAAGCAATAAGTTACTGCATTTTTTCAGCATCACCTCATACTGCATTGTGCCCTGGGAAGCAAAGACAGCATTCCAAAAAGCAAACCCCCAACTGCCTCCTGCTCAACTCATGCCTGAGACAGGCTTCAGGGGGTGACCTTGGGCACGGCCAACTGCACAGAGTTGTTCTGAGTGATGGTGGCGTTACTCCCCTTACTTCTGAGAGGGAATGCATCCCTCGGAGCCAGACGATGCTGCCACGGCCTCAAGCTGCAGCCAGGCCTGTGCTGGGCCTTCACTGCTCTCAGCCCTGACCCTCACCCATGGATGTGATGTCCCAGTAGGACTGCAGACCTGCCCATCCCTATGGACTGGCCTGGTGATCTGCACTCTTGGCGGACTCTGCTTACTGTCCCCAGAACTGTCCCCAGAACCCTTCTGCTCTTCTTGGTGAGGGCCTGTGGGGCTGATCCCTGGCCTGTGTGGTCACAGACCCTGCCGGCCTTGCTGTGGCTCTGGGTTTGCCCTTCCTCTGCAGGACAGCCTACCCTTGACGTGCCCTCACAGATACTGCTGTGTACGTAACACTTCCATCTTTACCCCTAAGAACTACATCAGTATTACAGTCGTCTACTACAGTGACCATAGAAGGAACATTAAAAACCAGTCAAATCAATTCAGAAATACAGCCAAGAAAAAAAAAAGTCAAAATCAACAACATGAAAAGAAGTATAAAGAAAGAACAGAGGTTCCAAAAGAAAAACCACCACCACCAAAATAACCCAAACAAAGCAAAGCTCACCTTTGTTCTTAACCTGCCAACTTCATCGACCATTTCAGAATACCCGTTCTTCATTGCTCCCTGCAGATTAAGCTGGGACAGTCCCCCTCTCTCCTCATACACCCTTAGTTTCTTTGTAGCTCTGCTCAGCAGCCTCTTCAACCTGCACAGCACATTAGTCATGAAAACAATGAAGCAAAGGTACAAAACTGGACTTTTTCACATACTCTCATGTAAACAGCACAGACACAGCTTGCTTCATCTTTAACACGCTTGACACACCAAGAACTACTGAGAAAAACCAGTATTCCTGTGTCACATACACTTGGAGAGTCCAGATTTCACCTGAAAAGAGGAATGAAAGACTCCCTTTTTCCCAGGAGAACTGCAGGGCAACCTGCATCTGCAGTTGTTTTGGCAGCTATTGAAAACTAGGGGCTGGTGTACAGAAGTACCTTGCAAGAACTAACACGAGGCTGGCATCTGCTCACAGTTAGGTACACCAATTTTTCACTAAAGTTTAATAAAACATGACTTCTACTCAGGGATACCTCTTCACCATGCTAAAAAGCCGTACCTCTTACAGTCTTTCTGCAGTGGAGGTTTATTTTCTTTTCTTGGGCCAGATGTAGTTCAACTGGGTGTTTCAACTCTACCAGCTTCTTCACTTCCTTTCTTTCACTCTCGCACTTTCAAAAGAGAAAAGAAAGATGTATCACACACACAGAGCACAGGAAAAATATCTATGTACAGTCTGTGCATTTAGCGTTCTCCACAGAGAAGCTGCTGAACGTCTCTATCTGTTAGCCACGTTCCACAGAATGGCATGGGACAGAATTCCTGAGGATATTCCATCACTTCAGGTTTCACACCAAACAGACCAATATGTAACTACAGAAACAGATGCCCTCGCTGAAGCAAAGGCCACCCTCTTCTAGACAAAAAAGGTGGAAAAGATGCTGGAGAACACTTTGGGCAGTGCCTCTGCTCATAGTAGGGATTATGTAGGTATGCACTTCATGGGAGAACATTGATCCATCTAAAGCTTTCATGGGATCTTCCACCAACCAGCAGGCAGGGGCTTGTAGAGGAATCTGATCTTTTGGAGTTCTTCAACATTTTATTCCCCTCTGCATCACCTCCACCTCTTCTGTGTGGGTATTTACTTATGCACATGCTGTTCTTCCTCCTCTTGGTTTTTTCTCAGCCACACCAGAAGAGAGCTGGCAGCTGTTTTGACTTTGTACTTCCATTTTCCCTCTACAGAAAAGGAGAAAAGGGGAAGGCTGCCCCTTGGCAACTGGCAGCCGCTGCTTGTTTCCCAAGCACTCGTTCATTTACCCAGAATTCCTTCAGTATCTTTTTCTGCAAGGCTTTTAAGCTCCCGCTAGGCTGAAAACATACAGCAGCTCCTCCATACACGCACTGGAAACAGCAAGCATTTTAAACCTGCCCAGAAACCAAGGGGTCAGAAGATGACCACATAAAATCCACGGAAGAACTGGGAACTGTGGCCTTGCTCAATGTGCTCAACTGATAGCAAAGCACACTGGGAACTCTTCCCAACAGAGCCACTTCAGATCTTACACAAAGATACCCATCTAGCTTTTATTTGCTTCCTCCATGACCCCCAAACGATAAGGTGCTCGCAGTCTGAATGGCAGGGATAACAGAAAACAATGATATGTAAGAACCTGACCAGAAGGTGCATGTGGTTCTCCTGGGTATTGGCTCGGTGCCTGGAGAATTTTCTGGGCTCACCTGTTCCAGCAGTTCAGCCTTTTCCTCGTCCAGTTGAGCAACGTGCTCTTCAAGGTGGGATCTTGACTCCAAGTGCTCCTCCCATGTGCTGTGCAAGCCCTTGGATGTCAGAGCCAGCATGTTCTGCTTCTGCATCTGTGAAAGCAACTGTGGCAGAAGAAAAAGTAAGGTGGCCAGAAAAGACAAGAGTGCAGGAGAATGCAGTAACTTACACAGAAACAGGCCTAAGCTCTCCTCCACCCATCCAAGACCTATGGCCAAGGTTGATGTGGAGTGTAAAACACACCTTAGGAACCATAACCAAGAACAGCAGCTGGAGCTGGTGGGAAGAAGGAATACTCTAGAAGTGACAGGATGAGGTTACAACTTTGGGGGACAAGATGACATGCCCGCACACACACAAAATCACCCTACAGCTTTCCGGCAAAGCTCCTCTGGTTCCCTCTATACTTCAGTTTTCATAAGAACACGGCAAAAGGTGGTGCAAAAGGACAACATTCGCTCCTACTTTCAACAGCTACAGTCAGATTTATTCATATACATTAAGTACCTTAGTTTTCAACTTTTTTTCCAACTCCTTTTGCAAGTGTAGCTTGTCTCTCTCCAGGTCACTGTGGTAGTGTGTAGTAACTTCAAGTGAAGCTTCTGACATAGATTGCTTTTTAAGTGCATCAGCAAGCTCCTGCTGCAGTTGTCCAACCATGCCCTAACAAAACAGTTAAATGAGCATGAAGAAAGTTGTAAGAACATGAAATATGCCTTTAACTTATTTTATTATACAATTAGACCTGTCTTTAGATTGAACCCAAAAGTATGAAGTTTTGCCTGCCACCAGCAGGCATCTGCGCAGATGATGACCTCTTGTCATCTTTCCCAGCTGAGCACCTTTGACTATCAGCAGCTGTTCATGAGGATTTCTGTTTCCTAACACATAAAAAAGGCTCAAGTACTGTTCTTTCTTGAACAATACACAAGCACACACTGCAATCAGGTATTATTTTTCTAACAAAACCCAAAGAAATCTGTTGTGATCTAAGAGCCATAGTTTGACTGCAAATATTACTCTGGTGACTGAAGGCAGGACTTTGTATTAGATTGTTCTTTGTTCTGTTTCTTCACTATACAAATATAATTAAATGAATACAAATATCTGAAAGCTCTTTTGAGATACGCTTTAAGAGTATGTTGAATCACATCCTCTTGTAGTTTTCTTACTAAGCTCGTTTTAGAATAACAACTGCCTTTATACTGATAGATTAGGTTTACAAAAATCTGGATAGCTCATATATATATACATACATATATATGTATATATGTATATATATATACAGACACAATCTTCAAAAGGAGCCCGTTACTTTGGTAGTAAGAATACAAAGCAAGTCACAGTTTACAATGATTGAGAGTACTGCTGGTGTGTGGCTACATATCATAAAAGAGAAGAGAAAGCTTAAGGTCACAGTCTGACATGAATTTGAGGAAAAGGCAGGCCCCTCAGAACCCTCAAAACACATACAGAAATTAACACCTGGACATTACTAATACTCTTCAATCTTGATAGCACCTTAAGAGAATCTATTTTTTCCCCTCTATAGAAGCTTGATATAAATCCATCCCCAACAACATCACTTGTCTACATCTTCATTTCTCAGCCCTCTTGTACTGGACAGTTCCTCCTTTTATACCACTCTCATTCATGTCATAAGTGCAATACTTATATAAAAAACATCAAATACATAAAAATGTTCTATAGGGCATATGTCTTAGGGCTAAGTTGCGGCGAATGAAGAGACGGGACGCAGCTTGATGCAAGCAAGTGTCCATTTATTAGTGATTTTCTTACAATTATATATGTTTCTACCTTCTACATATTACACACTGATTGGTTAAATCTTAAGCGTAAAAAACACTGATTGGTTAATATTTAAGGCACACTGTTAGAACAATAGGAACTTACTAGTTTATCTTGACATAGCAATAATTTCTATTCCAAGGTTAGGGAGTTTCTTTCTACGCGGCTTTCTTGATTACATAGTGGTGCCATCCGTTCCCTTATCTGGCTACTCGTTTCTCTGTCCGTCTGGTTGCCTCCTCAACTGTGACAGCTCAGGGGTCTGCAGTTAGCTTGTTCCTTGGTTCCCAGGGCTTGTGCCCTACAAGTTCTAACAAGTCTCTATTCATCAGGCTATCAGTACTTGGACTCTTGTCCTTGAGGCCTTGTCCTACACTAAGTCTTAGGTGAATTCTTATGGTTAAGTCTTAGGGTTAAATCTTAGGGTTCAGTCTTAGGGTTAAGTTTTAAGGTTGAGTCTAAAGGTTAAGTCTTATGGTTAAGTCTTAGGGGTAAGTCTCAGGGTTATGTCTTAAGGTTAAGTCTTAGGGTTAAGTTTTATGGTTAAGTTATAGGGTTAAGTCTTGGGGTTAATTCTTATGATTTAAGTCTTAGATTTAAGTCTTAGGCTTTAGTCTTAAAGTTAAGACTCAGGGTTATGTCCTAAGGATAAGTCTGAAGTTTAAGTCTTATGGATTGAGTCTCAGGGTTAAGTCTTAAGGCTGTCTTAGGGTTAAGTCTTAGGGTTGAGTATTAGGGTTAAGTCTTAGGGTTAAAGTCTTAAGATTAAATCTCAGGGTTAAGTCTTAAGTTTAAGTGTCAAGGTTAAGTCTTAGGGTTAAGTCTTAAGGTTAAGTCTTAGGGTTCAGTCTCAGGGTTAAGTCTTATGGTTGAGTATTAAGGTTAAGTCTTAGGTATAAATCATAGGGTTAAGTCTTAGGGATAATTTTTAAGGTTAAATCTTAATGTTAAGTGTTAGGGTTGAGTCCTAGGGTTAAATTTTAAGGTTACATTTTAAGTTTAAGTCTTAAGCTTAAGTCTTACGGTTCAGTCTTAGGGATAAGTTTAAGATTAAGTCTTGATGTTAAGTCTTAGGGTTAAGTCTCAGGGTTAAGTTTTAAGGTTAGGTCTTAGGGTTACGTCTTAAGGTTAAGTCTTAAATTTAATACCTAGGGTTAAGTCTTTAGGGTTAAAATCTTTAAGATTAAGTCTCAGGGTTAAGTCTTAAATTTAAGTCTTTATAAGTCTTAGGGTTAAGATTATAAGATTGAGACTCAGGGGTATGTCTTAAGGTTAAGTCTTATGGTTAACTCTTACGGTTAAGTCTTTAGGTTAAGTCTTATGGTTGAGACTTAGGGTTGAGTCTTAGGGTTATGTTTTAGGGTTAAGTCTCAAGGTTAAACCTTAGGGTTAAGTCTTTATGTTAAGTGTTAATGTTAAGTCTTAAGGTTGAGTCTTAAAGTTGAGTCTTAGTGTTAAGTCTTAGGACTACATCTTTAGGTTAACACATATGGTTAAGTCTCAAGGTTAAGTCTTAGGGATAAGTCCTAAGGTTAATTCTTAGGGATGTCTTTGGACTAAGTCTTTGGGTTAAGCCTCAAGGTTAAGTCTCAGGGTTAAGTCTTAAGGTTAAGTCCTAATTTTAAGTCTTATGGATTGAGTCTTAGGGTTAAGTCTAACGTTTAAGTCTTAAGTTTAAGTCTTAGGGTTAGGATTTAGAGATAAGTCTTGGGGATAAGTCTCAGGGTTAAGTATCAAGGTTAAGTCTTAGGGTTAATTCTTAGGGTTAAGTCTTCAGGTGAGGTCTTAGGGTTCAGTCTTACGTTAAGTTTTAGGGTTAAGTCTTAAGGTTAAATTTTAGGGTTAACTCTAAGAGATAAGTCTCAGGGTCATGTCTTAAGGTTAAGTCTTACGGTTAAGTTTTAAGTTTAAGTGATATATTTAATTCTCAGGGTTAAGTCTTAGGGATAAGTCTCAGGGTTAAATCTTAGAGTTAAATCTTAGGAATAAGTATTTGGGTTAAGATTTAGGGTTAAGTCTTAAATTTAAGTCTTAGCGTTAAGTCTCACGGTTAAGTCTTAGGGATAAGTCTTAGCATTAAGTCTTAGGGTTAAGTCTGAAGATTAAGTCTTAAGGCTAAAACTTAAGTTTAAGTCTTAGGTTTAAGTCTTAATGGTAAATCTTAAGGTTAAGTCTTAGGGTTAAGTTTTATGGTTAAGTCTCAGGGTTATGTCTTAGGGTTAAGAATTAAGGTTAAGTCTTAGTTTTAAGTCTCAGGGTAAGTCTTAGGGATAAGTCTTAGAGTTAAGTCTTAGGGTTAAGTCTTAAGGTTGAGTCTTAGGGTTAAGTCTTAACGTTAACTCTTAGGGTTAAATCTTACGGTTAAGTCTTAGGATGAAGTCTTAGGGTTAAGTCTTAGGGTTAAGTCTCAGGGTTAAGTCTCAAGGATAAGCCTCTGGGTTATTTCTTAGGGTTAAATCTTAGGGTTACGTCTTAAGGATAAGTCTTAGTGTTAAGTTTTATGGTTAAATCTTAGGTTTAAGTCTCAGGGCTGAGTCTTAAGGTTGAGTCTTAGGGTTAAGTCTTGAAGTTAAGTCTTAGGGTTAAGTTTTAAGGTTGAGTCCTAGGGTTAAGTCTTAGGTTTAAGTCTTAATGGTAAATCTTAAGGTTAAGTCTTAGGGTTAAGTTTTATGGTTAAGTCTCAGGGTTATGTCTTAGGGTTAAGAATTAAGGTTAAGTCTTAGTTTTAAGTCTCAGGGTTAAGTCTTAGGGATAAGTCTTAGAGTTAAGTCTTAGGGTTAAGTCTTAAGGTTGAGTCTTAGGGTTAAGTCTTAACGTTAACTCTTAGGGTTAAGTCTTAGGGTTAAATCTTACGGTTAAGTCTTAGGATGAAGTCTTAGGGTTAAGTCTTAGGGTTAAGTCTCAGGGTTAAGTCTCAAGGATAAGCCTCTGCGTTATTTCTTAGGGTTAAATCTTAGGGTTACGTCTTAAGGATAAGTCTTAGTGTTAAGTTTTATGGTTAAATCTTAAGGTTAAGTCTTAGGGTTAAATCTTAGGTTTAAGTCTCAGGGCTGAGTCTTAAGGTTGAGTCTTAGGGTTAAGTCTTGAAGTTAAGTCTTAGGGTTAAGTTTTAAGGTTGAGTCTTAGGGTCAAGTCTTAATGTTAAGTCTTAGGTTTAAGTCTTAAGGTAAAATCTTTATCTTAAGTCTTAGGGTTACGTTTTAGGGTTAGGTATTAAGGTTAAGACTTAGGGTTAAGTCTTAAGGTTGAGTCTTAGGGTTCAGTCTTAAGGTTCAGTCTAAATGTTAAGTCTTAAGGTTAAGTCTTAAGGTTGAGTCTTAGGGTTAAGTCTTAGGGTTAAGTATTATTACTGGGAACAGAGGTATATTTCTCAAGTTCTTGCAACTTAGTCTTATGCAAGTTTGATTGATAGATAGTCAGACGGACAGAAAAATTACATAATAGCTGCCATAAATGGTTCAGAGATTTGTTTCCATCAGGGTAGGTCGCAGAACTTCCTACAGTGGTTATCTACTTCCTCATGCTGCCAAGAACTCCATTGTGTTTGCCATCACTTCTACCAGTTGCTCTGTTCCTTGCTTCTTTGGGCAACTTTGGAGTCTTTGCTGTGGAAACAGGCTCGTGTGATGAAATTTAGCACATAGGAATACTTCATGGTTTGCTGGCTCTTCAGCAGGGGTTTCCTTCCTCCGTTCCCTGCCCAGCTCCACCCCTGTTCTCTTCATTCCTCTGTCCCTCTCCTGCCACCACACCGCCCCATCTCACCCCCCTCTGCTGCTCGAAATATTAAGGGAACTAGACCTGTATTGAAAAAAGTGGGGTTTCTCTTTCCTCTCCTGAGGATTTACCACCCAGAGCAGGCTCAGGTTCTGATCCTGCCAACTGCTCCCCAGCGCCTGGATGCTTGCTCTGGGAAACAAGGACAGCTGCTCTAATTCTTTTTCAGGCACAATCTTTGTTTAAATTCTAGTTGAAATGAAATGAACAGCTGTCACCAGTCCCACTTGTGGCACAGAGAGACACCTGTGTTTCATGCACATGTCTGCACAGAAACAGACGCAGAGGGAAAAATGCTTTGTGCAAGGAAGTACGTAAACTCTCCCTATCAGCATTGCTGCTTTGAGCAATTGAATTGTTCTACAGTCATCTGACAAGCCGACACGCTGCCCATCAAATGAGAACCAGAATGTATGCCATTTGCAAAATGGGGCAGCAATAAGCTTTGGACCACTTTCCAGCAAGATTAATTCAAGCAAGGTGGTGTATTCATGGATTTTCTCCTCTGCAGAGCCATGAAGAAAATATGAACAGCACTCCCCAAAGGCAAAGGAGCAAACTGAGGGAGAGCAGCTCATCGGCACCTTTCAGAGCTTCAACAGTCTGGAGAAACGGGAAAAAAACCCATACAAAGATAAACAGCAGCCAAGAAGCACTTATAAAATGCATACTGGGGCCTGATCCAGATCTCAGAATGACTTTCAGTATTGCTTTGCATGACTATTAGACCAAGACCTAAAGTGGAGTGATAGCTTCTGCTTGCCGGGGCATGAGAAGATCACTCAAATGAGCGACACAGTAACAAGTAAACACCAAAGGCAACAGCGGAGCTTACCGTTTCCCTCCACTGGCGACCAGCTGTGCAGTAAACCAGCTTAACCAGCCTCCCTAAGGATGGCTCTAAAGTCACTGAAAAGGAAGAAAAGAAGGTAAGTTCTTAGCCTGGAATGTAAAGGCACCATCTTGGCTCCCAGGCAGGTGGCACAGATGGCCCAGCAGGGTCATGTCCCCACGTTCCAGGAAAGATTAAAAAAGCGTAGGACGTCTCTGTGGGGTGTGTTTGTTGCATCCTTTCCGTTTGCTGAAAGCCTGAGGAAGGCTGTACTCCATGGTAGGACCGGTGGCACTTTAGACCTGAGGTTAAAAAAGTGCTGCACCTCAGTGACACTCCCCAAGCTGCTTTCACCACCAAACAGAAAAAGATTTGCTTTCTCCAGTATGGTGGGAATGATGCCATAAAGTCGGTCATGGAGAGAAACCCTCTAAGCCTTGCTTGCAAGTTTCAGAAGGCAGGCATTCTTTATGGCAGTGCTGGGAGCACGGGGGAATGTTTCCTCTGAGCGTGCTCACCCAGTTACTCGAGGGCACGCACTATGGACAGCAGAGCACTTGCACACTCATAGCGCATTACACATGCATTTTCAGTCAGGCACGGGATGGGTTACAAGTTTCTTGCTTTAATACAAACAAGCACACACCCTCAGACAGCACTGCTGAGGTTTTTTACTAGCTCCCCATGCTCCCCAAGCGGGGCCTTGCCCTCTCTCGGGGGGCTACCTGAGTCAGAGGTCGCGATCTCCCTCCCACAACAATTACCTTTGTCCGAATTCCAACCAACATTCTGCGGATCGCAGCACTCTATCGGCTTGTCTCCTCCTGCAGCCACAACGTCCTCACCCGGAGGCACTTTCTGCATCACTGAAGAGAACGAAGATCTTTTCTCCATCCATTCTTTGTTCCCCATCCTTCCCAAGGCTGACTGCCTGGATGAGAGGTCCCTTAATTCGTCACTTCTAACAGCTTTAGAGAGTCAGCTTGGCCTAACCTTTGTGCGCAGGTGTGTTTAACGTAGAGCTAAACACCAAATCAGTGTGGTAACTGGGGAGCTCAGACATCTTGTCCCTTTGCCGAGCCAGCAGCCTTCCCTTAACAGAATCCCTGGACATAAACGTATATACAGTGGAATCCATACAGTGGCATCAAAGGTCCCCCCAGACACCACATCCGTCCCTAAAATCCTTCCCCCCAAACAACCCTGAAAGACTTCCCTTGACCCCCTCCTCCGCCCCAGGCTGTTCCTGAAATCATCCCCCACCTCCTCCTCCCCGCCCTGTCCCTAAAACCTTTCCCTCAGACACTGGTCCAGCCCTCAAGTCCCTCCCCCACCCTTGGTCCATCCCTAAAGGCCTTCCCCCAACCCCCCGGTCCTTCCCTAAAGGCCTTCATCAACCCCCTCATCGATCCCTAAAACCCTTCCCCCAGGCTCCCCACTCTGTTCTCTAAATAACACACACACCCTCCACCCCCCCCACCCGCCCACCCCCACACCGGTTTATCAATACACACACCCCCACCTCCCCCTACCCCCCACCCCCCACACACCCACTCCCACAAACACACATCCTTGCCCCACCCCCACACACCCCGCTCCATCCCTAAACACCTTCATCCATTCCCACCCGTCCATCCCTAAACCCCTTCCCCCCGCCCCCTCCCCTGCTCCCGTCCCTCTGTCCCTGGCATGGCCCAACTGCCCAGCACCACCAGACCACTCTGGCCCAAACACCGTAAGGCAATGGTTCCCAACTGCCAATAGCAAGTCGAGGAACTTTTTTTTTTTTCCTAAATAGAGAGAGTTTTACTTCGTACGCTGCCGACTACGCCAAATTATGTCTTGCTGACTGACTGGATACACAGCAAAGCTGAACTCTATATCAAATATAATCAAATCTATCAAATATATCAAATAATGGAATATATCACATGCAGTTTCTTATATTACAATAGAAGAAAACAGCATGCAATATGATAAAAGGAACCAGTAGCAGTTACTGTGAGCGATATGATAAAAGAGCAACAGGAGCGAAGCATCCATTTGTTATTCCAGAGCGTTAACGTGACTAAGGAAAGGAGACATCACCAATTCCCACCCCAACAACACCCAGGCCCACCCTTCGGATGGGAGGCCCCTTGCAGCTGGTGCCAGGAGTCTCTCGGGAGCTGGGAAATTCCCCTGGAGAAGGTACCAGGAAGGAATTCTCTTGCTGCTTCCCACCGTGCATGGTAGCCGTGTCAGGCACAGCGCAAGAGTTCTGCTCCCTGCCTTCTGTGGTGAGAAAATTGACACGGCACTTTTGAACTCATACAGAAGCAAAAAACATGACTTGGGAAAGTGCAGCGCTGCACCCCTGGAGAGGGTTCCAGGAAGGAATTCTCTTGCTGCTTCTCACCCTGCCCTGGCAGCCATGTGAGGCATAGCACAAAAGTTCTGCTCCCTGCTTCCTGTGGTGAGCAAAATTAACCCTTCAGAGTTGCAGTCGTTAAGACCCCAAAAAAGTCACCTTGGGAAAGTACAGCACTCCTCCCATAAAGAAGGTACCAGGAAAAATTTCTCTGGCTGTTCTCACCCTGCCCTGGCAGCCATGTGAGGCACGGCAGAAAAGTTCTGCTCCCTGCTTTCTGTGGTGAGAACATTGACCCAAACCTTTTGCACTCATGCAGAGCTAAAAGAAAAAATAAGTCTTGGGAAAGTGCAGCACAGCTCCCCTGGAGAAAGTTCCAGGAAGGAATTCTCTTGCTGCTTCTCAACCTGCCCTGGCAGCCATGTGAGGCACAGCACAAAAGTTCTGCTCCCTGCTTTCTGTGGTGAGAAAATGGACCTCTCACATTTGCAATCATGCAGAGCAAAATAACCCTCACTGTGGGTGAGCACAGCACTGTTCCCCTGGAGGAGGTTCCAGGAAGGAATTCTCTTGCTGTTTCTCTCCCTGCCCTGGCAGCCATGTGAGTCAGCACAAAAGTTCTCCTCTCTGCTTTCTGTGGTGAAGAAATTGACCAAAACCTTCTGCACTCATGCAGAACCAGAGCTCACCTACTGAAAGTGCAGCACTGTTCCCCTGGAGAAGGTGACAGGAAGGAATTCTGTTGCTGTTTCTCACCCTGCCTTTGCAGCCATGTGAGGCACAGCACAAATGTTCTGCTCCCTAATTTCTGTGTTCTGAAAATTAACCCCTCACATTTGCAATCTTATAGAGCCAAAAAACCCCTCACCTTGAGAAGTGCAGCACGGCTCCCCTGGAGAAGGTGCCAGGAAGGAATTCTCTTGCTGTTTCTCTCCCTGCCATGGCAGCCATGTGAGGCACAGCAGAAAAGTGCTGCTCCCTGCTTTCCAAATAACAAAATTGACCGTTCATAGTTGCACACCTGTAGAGACAAGACTTTCTTACTCAAAAGCAAAACCCAAGAAGCCACGTAGCCTTGGGAACTCCCTTGTCCTTCCGTGTGGCTGGTGACTTCCCATGGCTCTTCCACAGTCAGGACAAATAACCACGAATTTGGAAGCCCTCGTTAGTTCAAGTACACTTAGTCCTCTGACAGTCACTACTTAGGGGCCAGCGGTCCTCTCACCCCTCCACAGAACTGCCTGCTAGTCCTCTAGCAGTCATTCTCCATGGAGGGACCACAAGTCCTCTACACCTACCTACCAGCTCACCAGAAATGAGTCAGACCACACCAGAAGTGACACTGCCTGACCTGCAGGAGATCTATTAGACCAGTAACGATGGTTTCAAGACAGAATAAACACCACCATCCACCAGCACAGCAGAAAAACAACCAGAAGAAACTTCGTACACGAACCAAAGGCACCCATCCAAACCATACAAAGGAAAAAAAAGCTGAAAAAGACAGTCTCCACAAAAAAACCCACCACACAGATCACAAGGTAAGATAAAAATGCCATAACCCCAGGAACGCAGGGCCAACAAACACAGATTCTGTCCATAACAATAACACACTTTGACGCTAACTCGCCTGACCTCTGGCATACCATAACCTTGTTGCCCCCAAACCCCAGCACACTGTAGCCCTAAGGCAAGACGAAATGGAGCACAAAGTCCCTGGAGATCTCTGCCAGGGCAAAAGCAAAGCACAGAGCCACACAGGAGGGGGGGTTGGAAGGGACCCGTGGAGGTCCTCTGGGCCAAGCCCTCTGCTCCAGCACGCTCACCTCGAGCAGGTCGCAGAGAACTGTGTGCCCTTGGCCTTTGAAGATCCCCAAGGACAGAGACTCCACAACCTCCTTGGACAACCTCTGCCAGCATTTGATCGCCCCGAGGGGGAAAATTTGCCATTTCTATCTCTCCTTTCACTGTACCACATTCCAGAACATGACAAGCTCAGGCTTGAAAGCCAGTGCTGTGGCTGTCCTGATATTCTGTCCCCCTATTTTTCATCCACTGGTAGCTACAGGAGGACAAACAAGGATTTCGTTCAAAGGAGATCTTCTCTTTTCCTCTGTCCTTCCTCTCTACCAGTGATCTGGATTCTGAGTGCTGTGCCACTGTCCTAATGACTGGGATAGGGATACTTCTTGTAGGACAGGGAGGAGGTGACAGTGGAGATGATCAGGCTGGGGAAGCTGAAGGAAAACGCAAGCAACTGGAGTTGCCTGGAGCAAGAGTGGCCAGCTTCCGAGCTAGGTCACCTCGTGTCCTCAGCTCCCATGCAGGAGCTGAACCACACATATGGACTGCAAAGCAGTGTGACCCATAAGTTTGTTTGGCTCGGGATCGCCCAGGGGCATTTAACTGCAATTCCGCCCTTGTCAGCAGGAAGGAAACATGCCCTGCAAGCACACACTGAAGCATGACACCTTCACCGGGGCTAAAGGGTACCTCAGGAGACCTACATGGGACCCCCCAGCACCTGGATTGCTGGCTGGAGGATGGGTAGGTCAAAGGACCCTGATGGGAGCCCTGCAGGCTCTCATACATTGGACCAACGGGCACCTTCCCTTGTCACCCAGTAGATCTCTGGAGAAGAGCTTCTCCCCAGGCCTCTCCCATGGGCTTGCTCACCCCCGGTGCCCTTCCCAAGCACATCCCCAGAAGGTGGATGCAACTGGTGTTGCAGGGAAGAACAAGCAGCAGGCACCACAGTCAGCACTGCGGGAAAGCTGGGACCCCAGACACCCACCCAGGCTCTCCAATCCCAGCCTGGCCCACAAGAGTGCCTTTATCTCCCTTTCCCAGATGTGCTGAATTCCCCTTCCAGCATTAGCCACTGGACCCATGCTGCTTCTTGCTGCAGTGTACAATAGCCACAAGAGAATTTGCTAGATGCCTCTGATTTCCTGCATTTTTCCTGAAACGGGCGGGTGTGTAACTCTCTGAATCACTTCTATTTGAAGCAAGACATTGCTTAGGGTCAACAGTGAAACGAGACACGGGCCATCAAAAGCTGACTACAGGTCCCTTCTTTGCCATGGTCATGGTCTACACCACAAACTCGCCCCTGGCCGTGTCGGCCACCGGCTGGGTGAAGGTCATGGCTAACAGGGCAGGGGCTCCTGTGTGGCGCTCATCCAGCCCTGATCGCCAAGGGTGAAGCCTTAACACCCAGGTGGGATAAAGCCTTCCCAAGCAAGGGTGGTGCTCCAGGGGCACCACAATTCCTGCCGAAGCTCACCACACATTTCATTTCCCTGTGGCGCCTGGCAGGACACAAGTGGCTCTTGACTGCTGCTAGTCCCCCCGCCTTTTGGTAAAAATGGAAGTTTTTCCTCCTGGTGGGCCTGCTCCAGTTCCAGCGCCTTGGGGCCTGAGGCCTGGCACGGCCTGTGTGCCAGAGGCCTTCCGACCGCTAGGCCGGCCTCCACCAAGAGGAGTCTGCCTCAGGCCACAACGGTCATCTCTAGGAAAAACGGCTTCTTTTGTCGAGCAGGACCCTGTCCAAACCCCAGGGCAAAGCGCTGGTCGCAGGCGCAGGGAGGTGGCCCTTGCCCCCTGCCCTGTCCTGCTCGGGGCTCCCCGGGGCGAGGCAGGCCCGGCCATACTGGAGAGGGCCCCAGCCCCGCCCCCGCAGGCCCCGCCCACTTTCCGTTGGGCTCAGACCGTTGGTCACGGGGAGCCCACGGCCACCACAGGCAGCAGGGCAGAGCCGTGCTGGCACGCAGCGGCGCTGGCAGGAGGCAGCCTCTGGCCCAGCAGCGCTGCCACAGCACCAGCACCCCGCTTCCCAGCCTCGCCGTCGCCGGCTGGGCCCCCTCCTCGCTGCACGGCCAGGGCCCTCCTCTCCCGGGCAGGATGGGCCAGGCCAGCTGCTGCTGCGGCTCCAGGTGGGCTCCCCCCGGGCTCGGGGACACGCGGGCACAGCTGGGCCACGCAGCACTGGCGTTGCTCATGCCCGCCGCTCTCTGCTCTGCAGGGAGGCTCTCAGCGACGCCGAGCCGGTGCTGAGCGCGGACGTGCGGCTGACCCGGGGCCGCAAGAGGAGCGAGAGGCGCCTTCTGCTCCTCCATGAGGAACTGGTGGTCGCCAAGTTGCGGTAAGACCCTCAGAGCCCAGATCCTCCCCCCCAGCCCCAGCCCAGGGACACCCTGGCACCAGCCCCAGGCCCCGGCCCCTTGGTGCTGGAGGCACCAATGTCCGTCCCAAGGGCAGGTGGGGGACAGGGCTCTGCGCGTGGGGACCCAGCCCAAGGAGCCCCCCTCCAGCTCAGTGCCCGCCTCTGCTCTCTGCAGACATGGCACCAGCCTGCGCCCACAGCTCTGCCTAGCCCTGGACCAGCTGTGGGTGCTCAGCAGCGGGAAGGAGGCTGCGGGGCAGGATGGACAGGAGGAGGAGGAAGGCACCGATGAGGACAGCACCTCTGTCATCCTCGCCTGGCCCACCGGCTCCTGCATCGCCACTTTTGGGTGAGTCGTGGTCGGGCAGCAGAGCTTCCCAGCCGTGCCCACGCCATCCCATGAACACAGGCCTCTGCCTTGCGTGCAGAGCTGGGCAGGGAGCAGGCAGCTCGGTGGCAGGGAGGGAGGGATGGGGGATGTTTCCCCATCCTGCATCCCCTGGTCACCTTTTGGTCCCCAGAAGGGAAGGGCAAATGCAGCTGCTCAGGCAGGACAGAGCGACCCAGGGCTTGGACAGCGCCTCTGTCCTGCCCCACGGGGCAGGGCTGTGCAGGCCCCCACCTTTGCCCAGGGCTGGGGGCAGCAAGGCCTGATGCTCTCTCTCCTCTCTTTCTGCAGCTCCCAGGCACTGAAGGAGCTGTGGGTGGCCACGCTGCTGGGGTAAGCCAGGGGGATGCTCCAAGAGAAGCTGGACGGACGGGGGAACACAGCCCCCAGCTGGGGAAGGTGCCCCCGTGGCTGTGAGCAGCTCTCAGGCACAGCTGCCTGACAAGAGACAAGAGACGGCTTGGGGCTCACCCAGCTCTCTCCCTCTCCCTTCCCGGTGCACAGGACACCAGAAGGACGCAAGGGAGCCCGCGTCACCCATCTGACATCAATCAAGCTCCTGGAGAAGGAGCTGAGCCGCTGCCACGCTGTGAGTGTCTCTCTGCTCTGGGCCCTGTCCCCGAGCACTGCTCCTGCAGCCGAGCAGCAGAGCCATGGCTGCTCACCTTCTTCCCCTCCTTCTCTCCTGCCCAGTGGAGGACACTGTGCGCCAGGAGCCTGGAAAGGCTGATGGAGGCACAGGCAGAGGTGAGAATGGCTGCCTTGCACCTGCCTCTGGCTGCGCCGGGATGCGCAGGGACTGGGGTGACCTTGTGTGGGAGGGACAGAGGGTCTGACGGTGCCACTCAGGGAGCAGAGAGTTTTGGGAAGCCAGCAGCACGCCTGCACGTTCTGACTGGTGACACTGGGAGGAACCCTGCCACATGGGGAAGAGAGCCCGGGAGGGCAGAGGGTCCCAGCTCTGCCGCGCTCAGGCTGCTGGTGGCCTTTTCTGCTGCGGGGCTGCTCTGCAAGCACAGCCTGATTCTTGGTTCTTGCAGGCTCATCCCAAGCAAGGGCCTGCGATGGCCCCATCTGCAAACGCAGGGGGACTTTGCCCCGCACCAGGTGAGTCTGGGAAAGCAAGGCAACCTCCTGCAATGCTGTGCTCACTTGTCCCGAGTGTCGCCATGCAGGTTGGGCAGCCCACGGAAGGATGTCACCTGGACGGACAAGGACAACTGCTGGGCAGTGCCTGCTGGATATGCTTCTGCGGGGACACGGAGCCTCTGCCGCTGCCTGCAGCTTGCAGGAGGGCAGGGCGAAGGCTGGCACAGGCTGACCCCGTGGCACGATGGCTCTCAAGAGCCTCTAAGTCAACACCTCCGAGCCACAGCCGCGGTTCCAGCTGCTGCCTCCCTGCCCATCCTGCCGCACCACACAGCACCGTGCTGCCGGCAGGGCAGCGCAGGGCAGGGCAGGCGCTGGGACCGCTGGCCTGGGGTCTCCATTGGTGGTGTCTTACTCTGTTTTCCTCTGCAGCAGGAGGGAGCAGCAGCGGGAGCAGCACCAGCAGGAGGAGGATGGGGCTGCCCTGGCCCTTCGCCCTGCGGCGCACCCCGGCCGCTGCCCAGGCGCCAGGGCAGGCGGGCTCCAGCTGCAGCAGGGTGCTCTTTGGGCAGCCCCTGGCAGCCCTCTGTGGGGAGGACAACACGCTGCCCCGGCCCATCCAGGTAAGCCAGCCTGGACAGACGGGGTCCCCAGCCCTCCCTCCGGCTGCTCTGGAGAGGGCCTGCGTGTCCCCAGCAGCTGTGGGGACAGGGCACTGGACTCTGCACCCCCAGAACCTGCTTCTGGTCCCAGACCCTTTGTGGTGCTTAGGCAACCACGTCTGGGGCAGAGCTCTGGTCCTTGCCACCGCTTGGTTCTTCAGCCAAGCAAGTGGCCTCCTGCCTCTCCTGCAGGAGCTGCTGGCTATCCTGCGCCAGCAAGGACCGATGATGGAGGGGATATTCCGCAGAGCTGCCGGTGGGACAGAACTTCGGCAGCTGCGCGAGGCCCTGGACCGCGGCAAGGACATCGATGTAGGAAGCCAGCCTGCGCTGCTGCTGGCCGCCATCTTGAAGGTGAGCGCTTCTGACCTGCAGCTGGAGGAGCTCCTGGCTGGCCTGCAGCGTTCAAAGGCTCACCTGCAGCCCTTGGCATTGCAGGAATTCCTGCGAAGCATCCCCACCAAGCTCCTCATCATCGACCTCTACGAGGACTGGATGGCAGCCATGGAGAGGGCCAGCAAGCAGGCCAAGGTGGAGGAGCTGAAAGCGTAAGTGTGGGCAGCAGCCTGCCTGGTGAGCAGGGACCGGGAGAGTTCTGGGACCTGCCTGCAAAGGCACGGGCTCCTCAGAAAGCTGTCTTTTCGGGCAGCTGCAAAGCTGTGCAACACGGCCACTGGCTCCCACCCGCCTGGGGCCAGCTGCGGGGACGGCTGTGGGCACCCTCTGCTTCATCAGCCTTGTCTTCCTCTTCCCTCAGGGTGGCTGACAAGTTGCCTGCGGCCAACCTCCTCCTCCTGAAGCGGCTGATGGCCCTGCTGCAGCACATCGGCCACAACGCAGCCACCAGCAGAATGAGCTGCAGCAACCTGGCCATCTGCGTCGGGCCCAACCTGCTGAGCCCACCCAACGAGGACCTGCTCCCGCTGCAGGCCATGCTGGCAGTGACCGAGAAGGTACGCCCTACCCAGCAGCCAGTGCTGCCTTCCCGGCCCATCGGAGCTTGGCTGTTGCGAGGTCCCTGGCTGCCTCCTCCCTTGGGCCAGTGCTGGTGGGCTGGGTGCCTGGAAGAGCAACCCCCAGCCGCAGCCGCCTGCGCAGACGAAGGGTCAGCAGTGGGAAAGGCTGCTTGACACATCTGCAGGCACCTGGCTTGAGACCAAGGCTTTGATGTCTGCAGGTGAACGTGCTGGTGGAGTTCCTCATTGAAAACTGCGGGGACATCTTTGGGGAGGAGGTGGCGGGCCTCTCCCCTCCATCAGCCGAGGAGGTGCCAGCACCCATGGACAGGGGCACAGGTAGGAGGCGGGACTGAGGCTTGTCACAGGCACTGGGGCTTGGGATGCCAGAAACCTCAACGTTGAGGAGACAAGCGGTGTAGGGCTTGTCTGGGCTTTGCTTAGGTGTTCTTGACTTCCAAGAAGTCACGCTGCTGCACGTGTTTTTGCTTTCCAGAGCTGCGGTGCGAAGAGCAAAGTGGCCCTGCAGGCACAGCAGAGACCCAGCTTCCAGCAAAAGCCTTTCTGGATGCAGCCGCCTCTCTGCTGGACATCGACAGCGGAGCTGGGGGAGACACAGGGGCAGGGCCTAAAGCGGCAGAGGTACGGAAGCTCCACAGACGCTGGGGCAACGTGTCTCAGGTGGGACAGTAATTTCCCAGGAGGCCAAGCAGCCGCTGGGCCTCCTCCTGGCAGCCGCTCTCTTGTGCCTTTGGGGCTCCTCCTCTCCCCCCAGCGTGGTGCGTGTTAAGGAAAACTGGAAAGGCTGTTTCTTGAATGCACTTCATTAAGTATGATCTGCTTCATCAAACAAAACATACCTACAAAATACCCACAAAAGGACAGAAAGGAGTAGCTGCCACCTTGAGAGGGCTTTCGCTCAAATCCTACTCCGTCGCAGCTTCATCAAGTCTAGGCTGCGTTGGCTGGACTGTGCAAAATGTGCACGATGCAAACCAGCATCTCCTCTGTAGAGCTAAGATGGCAATTTGGCAGTCAGGCCCTCACTACCCCAGGCCCTTACTTGCCACCCGTTACCTCCCAAGTTTCTGGTTTAGGCACCTCCAGATTTGCCTCCAGGCACCCCCGAGGGCACGGCACAGTCCCTGGCACGCCTGCCACAACTGACCAGCCTGCCCCAGGAAACCAGGTAGGAAGAGCTCCCCTTGCCTGACCTGAGAGCTCGCTGCAGGGGCTTGGGGCTTTCCCCATCTCATCACGCTGTGGGATGGAAAGGTTTGCAGGCTCCCACCAGGAGAAGGAAAAGTCAAGGAAAAGGAAGAGAAAAGAAGCCTGGGCAGAGGAGAGGGACAGCCAAGCACAAATAAAAAGGAGAAGAGAGGAAATGATTTCGTGGACCCAAACCTGAGAAAACGCAGGAAGCTGCAGCACGTCAGGAAGGCCAGGTGCGTACCACGCGCTGCTGCCCATCTTTCCCAGCCCTGAACACGGCCCTACGTCAGCCCAGCTGGCTGGCGAGGGCTGGCAAGGGCTGGTGCTGAGCAGGGTTTGGGATGAGCCCCATGGCAGCTCCCCGGGGGCTCCCCGTCGAGCCCTGCTGCGCAGCACAGGGGCACTGTCAGCACCCCTGCGCACACACAGCTCCCTAGGGACATCACCCCTGGGGAGAAGGCACCGGAGCCGGCCTCGAGTGGAGGCCAGCAAGAGCTGTCCCTTCTGGGCCATGAGGAATTCCTCGGAAACAGCGTCCCCCAAAGAGGGGGGAACCAAATCCTGCCTCTTCCTGCCTCTGGGGGTTTATCAGAGCTTTTCTGGCTCTGTCCTTGCAGGTGCTGACTGATTTTCACCGGCTGAACCGCTGTGACTCCTGGGCCCCTGCAGCTGCTGTTGACAATAAAAATTTTTTTCCTCTCCTGACTGTGTCTGCCATAGGGTCTTGTGGAGTGGGGAGCGCTTGTGCTGGGGTGGACCCTCGGGGAGGAGATTGGGATGGTCCCTTGCCCCAGCACCCTTTCCAGCGGGCATCGGGGCTGAGCTGAGGGGCTTTAGGAGGAAAAGCAAAGCACAGAGCCACACAGGAGGGGGGGGGGGGGGGGTTGGAAAGGACCAGTGGAGGTCCTCTGGGCCAAGCCCTCTGCTCCAGCACACTCACCTCGAGCAGGTTGCTGAGAACTGTGTGCCCTTGGCCTTTGAAGATCCCCAAGGACAGAGACTCCACAACCTCCTTGGACAACCTCTGCCAGCATTTGACCGCCCCGGGGGGCAAAATTTGCCATTTCTATCTCTCCTTTCACTGTACCACATTCCAGAACAGCCATGACATGACCAGCTTCAGGCTTGAAACCAAGTGCTGTGGCCAGCCTTCAGGGCCAGCAGGGACCGGGGGCGAGGGGAAGTGTTTTAGGGACGGACCGTGGGGGCCAAAGGGAGGGATTTGAGGGATGGACGCCGAGGAAGGCCTCATCCCTGCAGCGATGGCTCAGGCCCAGGGCAGGGCCCGCAGGGCTCTTCTCTGGATGCCACGGGGTCGATTGCAAAGGACCAGGCCGCCCCACGCAGGGAGCAGGTGCGTGCCGGGCTGCCAGGGGCCCTGCCTGGCTGTTCCCAGCCCAGCCCCGGCTGGGGCCAGCCCTGCGCTGCAGCCCTGGGGCCGAGGCGCAAGGAGCCGGGCATTGCTGAGGGTGCTGCACCCTGCCGGGCCCCGCCGCCGGCTGCCGGCTGCCCTGGGCTGCCCCTCGCTCTCCCCAGCTCTGCCTGCTGCCAGCGCCGGGGGCACCGCCACGGGGCTTGCCCCCTGCCCACAGCTGCCCTGACCCACAGCTGCAGCTGCACGTGGTGCCCACATCGCACAGCTGGGGCGGGGGTGGCAGGTCTCTCTGGTGGCAGCCTGGGACTGGGGGCAAAGCCAAGCCCGTCCCTCGCTTGTGATCTTTGTCCCCAGGGAGAGCCAGTGCAGACGTGTGCTGCGCTGGGGAGTGTCCCGCGGGGAGGTGACGGCCGACTGCAGAGCAGCACTGAGACCCGCGCGACAGCAACGGCAGCCGGTGGCCGTAGAGCAGCCCAGGGGAGATGGTTCCCTCGACGGGCCCCAAAGCAGCCTTCCTCAGCCCCTGCTTTTGGTGACGTGTGGAGCAGTGCAGGGATGTCTCTCAGGCTTACAAGGTTATGGTATGCCACTGGTTAAGCGAGTAAAGTGTTAAAGCGTGTTATTGTTACGGACAGAATCTGGGTTTGTTGGCCCTGGGTTTTTAGGGTAATGGTAGTGTGATCTTATCTTGTGTTTGTGGATTTGTTTTTGTTTGTTTGACTTTGTTTATTGCACCTTACAGTCACCTTTTATGCCTTCTTATAATTAGCTCATACATATTACAAAAGTTAAGCTCATTATTGGTTAGTTGCCTAAATACCAAGCCCGCCCCTTGTTTCTCTTCTGTAGTTATCTGTTCCCACCTGCAACATTCTTTTCCCACCAAAGTCTTCCTGTTACTGTATAACAAGGACAGCCAAAGACAGTGTATTTTGCTTTACTTCAGATAAGCTGAGAGCAATGTGCATTTTTGTCCAGCCAGCTGGACTATGTCTATGTGACCCTTTTCAGCTAGCCAGTTATCCACACATAACTTTAACAGGATGAATAGTAGTGCACAAGTCCTTTGTTGTCCCTTGTTGATGATGCCTCAATAGAGTTGCACTGCCTATGAATGGGGGCATTTCTGTGGGGAGAGCATCTCATTTGCCTTGTTTGCTTCACCCCAGTAACAGCTTTAAACTCTGAAGAAGAGAAGGATCCTCCAACCTACGAGGAAGCCTTCCCTGCGCTCCCTGAGAAAGCACCATGTTTGGAAGCTGCCCAGGAACCTGCTGGGCCCTGGAGTGAAATCCGACCAATAAAGGCTTCTGTCATCACTCAGGTTGGTGGGAGTGGGTGTCTTATGTCCCTCCTTTTCATCCCTCCAAAAAGTAGGTGAAGTGAAGCTTTCCCTGGAGTATGAAATCCCTTAGTGTGTCAGAGTAACTGCCTCTTTGCTGTACTTTGCCCTGGGGCACAAGGAAGACCGCAGCTGAATGCTAGGACTGCTCTGGAGGGGGAGGGATGTGTTGAAAAACTGCCCAGAAAAAGCACTGCATCCGTGTTGCACAGATAGCTGGAACAGGCCTGAAGGGAGGATTGCAGAATTCAAGGAGTGAGTGCTAATGCATTAAAGTATTCCCCCTCCCCCCCAGTAGCACGTTCGTTAGGAAGGCACTCAGTTTGGGACACACTGCCTGCTGCGGTGCCCTCGTACTGCAGCTGGTGTCTCCACTGGAAAGGCTGATGGGTCGCCTAAATCTGAGAACTTAGTACACCGGTGAAGTCCTCCTGTATGGCAATAAGAGAGGGAGGCACTGACAATCAAAAGCACACTGACACCTTGCTGTGCCCTGCTTTTGTCTGTCCCGTGGCTGAGCAGGTGTTCCATGTGCCACTGGAGGAGAGGAAATACAAGGACATGAATCAGTTTGGAGAAGGCGAGCAGGCCAAGATCTGCCTTGACATCATGCAGAAGACGAGCTCACCTGGAGCTGTCTCTCGCAAAGGACCAGGGCCTTTCGATCGTGGTCTCTGGCAAGCTGGAAGCAGTCACGAAGGCTCAGAAGCAGATTGTCACTCGACTGCAGACTCAGGTGAGGGCATCTAACTGTTTCTGCCTTCATCTTTGCTTTTCCCCAAGACTCGCAAATGCTTTGAGACCCTTGGGCACGTGTGCTTGTAAGCCAAAGAGGTATGTTGTTACGTGACTAATTCAGCTTCGCCATACGTTTTCAAAGCATCCAATTGGCAACTTGGAATGGAAATGAGGCTTAAAATAGGGTTCCAAGGTAATTACAGGCCGTGGTTTTGCATGACGCTTGGAGTCTGCAATCTCTGGAACACTTGAGTTGCAACAACTTTGTGCTGAGGTGCTGGTGCTGGAGGGGGTGCAGGAGCCTCACACACAAAGCTTGTAGTGTGTGAGAACGGGACTGTGCTTTTCCTGAAGTCCTTCAGAGGAGAACGTGGAACTCTGGGAGAAAAAAGTAGAGAAAAGGAAGTCCTGCCAAAAGCCGAAAGCTTCGGGGTCAGGGTTCTGCATTGTGTAACTCAAGGCACACTGGTAAGGAGCCACAACCCTGTTGTTTCAGTTGCTTCAGTCCTCTAGGTTTTAGTCTCTTACCTTAAGGTTCTTGAGCTCATAGTCAAGGTAGTAGCTCTTGTTAGGATGTATCGCAGCCAGGTGTTGCAGTGTGTTTTAAAGTATAATGCCAAAGGTAGTTAATGCAATGTTAATACCATGTCTGCTTAGTGCTGTTCAGCCCCTGTGTCATACCCTGCCGGAGGGAACAAAACCCTACATCCACAATGTGCATCTGAAAAAACAGTCAGGTCATACCTCCACAGATCTATGAGCCACTGTTCTCAAATATACCTCCTACTGCCCTGTTCCCAGGTCTGGAAGGTGTGTCTGTATTCCAGCTTCTCTTAGGCTTGGCTGGCTTCAGGACAGGAACACAGAGCTGAAAAGTCACACCGAGTGATCTTTTCTTCATCTTTTATTTTTTCCATTATAGCTTGCATTTTCATTGTCTGATTGCTGTTAGTGGTTACCTAATCAGAGGGATCAGGAGCATGATAGCAGTCATCAGCTACCAGACCTGTAAAAACTCAGTGAGAAGGGAAGAAGTCAGGAAGCCCTTGTATAGACCAGCCCTTTAATGGTAGATTGAGAGAAGCACACAGAAGGACCCTTTTTCCATGTGGGCCCTTCTAGAAGCAGTCCCAGGAGCAGCATGCGCTACACTTGAAGACACCTTAGCACTTAAGTAGCGGTAAGCATCTGCTAGCTGCCTGCCTCCTGCAGTGGGTTTCTGGTGTTGAATTTTTCTTTCCTAGGAGTCATACTGTATGTCTTGTTCTCTGTAACCTTGGCAGCAGATGTCAGAGTTCAGATAAACTCCACCTGTGAGCTGTCATCTCAGTTGTTGTCTGGTGTACTGATGCAGTATCTTACACTGGAGGAGAGGCACCTCCTCGTCTGTGTCGGAAGGCCTTTGCTAATTCAGAGTACTGCTCCTGTGCAAACAGAAGGGTTTTGAGGGAAAGGTGGGGTTTATACTCCTGGCATGGAGGCACTGTAGATCAACTGGTACAGTGTCAGCCCTCAGACAGAATGTGCTGGGAAGGCGTTGTGTTTGCTCCTCAGTAGTACCACTGAGCTGCAACTACCTTGCTTTCCCTGGCTCTGTTCCTGTGGATCTGCCAGTGCAGGCAAGGCTTTTCACAGATGCTTGGTTCTTCTGCTGCAGGCTTCAGCGACAGTTGCCATCCCCAAGGAGCACCACCATTTTGTCATTGGAAAGAAGGGTGAGAAGCTGCAGGACCTGAAGCTCAAAACTGCAACCAAAATGCAGTTTCCCCGCCCAGATGACCCCAGCAACCAGATCAAGATCAGCGGCACTAAAGAAGGGATTGAGGAGGCCCGGCACGAGATCCTGCTTATCTCCGCTGAGCAGGTACCTCAGTATGATCTCTCTCATGGCATTAGCTGGTCAGCCATTTTGCTTCCCCACGGTATAGTCGGAGTTTGCAGCCACCGTGGCTACAGTCAGTGGCTAACGTTAGCCTGAACGGAGACGTATACTGTGCCACTCACTGGCTGTATGAGCACCACTGCCAGGTCCTGAAACTTCTTGTGCTGCGTTTTGTCCATCTCTGAAGTCAAAACAAGCATTTAATAGTTGAAGCAACGCGTCTTAGGTGCCAGCTGAGATAAGGCAGGAGATCACAGGAGTGAATATCGTAAATAAGGAGCAGCAGCAGCAACTGCATTTGTAGCTTGAAAGAGGTGGAGATCTACAAGCCCGCAAACTGAGAAGGTTGCTTGGGCCAGAGTGTCAAGCAGGACACCCCTGGGAACTTAGCTGTGCCTGGCAGAGACTGTAATATAGAGGGCAGTTCCCACCAAGGTCTGTTGTGGGCTCTTCCAGGATAAGCGTGCCGTGGAGCGGCTGGACGTGGAGAAAGTGTACCACCCTTTCATTGCCGGCCCTTACAACAAGCTGGTGAGGGAGCTCATGCAGGACACAGGGACACGCATCAACATTCCTCCACCCAGTGTCAACAAGACAGAGATAGTCTTCAGCGGAGAAAAGGAGCACCTAGCCCAGGCTGTGGCTCGCGTTAAGAAGATCTATGAGGAGAAGGTACGGATGGTCCATAAAGCTTCCCACCTTCCCCTGGCACCTGCTCCTAGGCACTCTTCCCTTCTTGTTCTGCTTTTGTGCATCCCTCTGTTGCATCTGGCTCAGCAGCCCTTGCAGTACATGACCCTGAATCTTACTGTTTCCTCACTCAGCAGAGTAGGAGCTGGGCTGATACTATCAGGGAGGTGACAGATTTCTCACTTTTCTGTATTGTGGGAATTAGCAGGCCACCAAGAGCTCCCCTGGCTCTTGTTCACACCGGTGCTACTAAGGAAGGAAAGAAGTGTGAAGTCTACAGTGGTGGCCAGCTGACAGTATCAAAGTTGCTACCTAAGTAGAAGTTGCTGAAGAGTGAATGTCACTCCAGTTTATTTCCCACAGCCAGCGCTGCTGTGAATATCCTTGTTGTGGGTTGCTGGGCTGTTTTTCCTCGTGGTTAGGTCTGTATTTGTACCAGTCTGGATTTCAACAGAGATAATCAGCTTATAGCCTGCATAGTGTTGCATTACAGCACTGCCTGGGAGATGGCTGGGAGTTGAACCCTGTTGTGCAACAGGGGGACGGGGACGACGACAACGACATGTCTGTGTGTGTTTGTGGTCTCTTCCATGCCGTGTCCCAGGGAGCTTGACACAGCATGCTAGTTTTGTACTTCCACTGTGAATTTTTGAGCACAAGGCTTTCTGTAGGCAGGGGTCCAAGGGGTGCTAGGGTACTGCTGAGCCACTGTGCTCAGCTTGGCTTTTCTCTTTGCTGGGTGCAGAGTTTGACTGCATCTTGTGCCTCTTCCTGTCGCTCTTGTCCTTCCCCGCCCCCTTGTGATTGATGCCTCAGTGTCTCTGCCCCTACAGAAGAAGAAGACTACTACCATTGCAGTGGAGGTGAAGAAGTCCCAGCAGAAGTATGTCATCGGCCCCAAGGGGAATTCCCTGCAGGAGATCTTGGAGAAGACTGGAGTCTTTGTCGAGATCCCACCCACTGACAGTAGCTCGGAGACGGTGATACTGCGAGGCGAGCCTGAAAAACTTGGGCAAGCATTGACTGAAGTCTATGCAAAGGTACTGACAAGATGGGCTAGGCCTCCTTTGAAGGTCCGATGAAGATACATTTGTGAGCACTGACAGGTGTAGTGGGGGTGGTCTCTCTTGGGCCATTAGAGGTGCAGCTTAGAAGTCAATACTGGAGGTGCAGCATGGGAATTGGAACTGAATTGTTGTGAAGGCCTCTTCCAGTTTGCCCATCAAACAGCTTCTCTGTTTTTCTGTCTCTCAGGCCAACAGTTTTACTGTCTCCTTGGTCTCTGCCCCCTCTTGGCTTCATCACTTCTGAGATGATTTTTTTTTTCTGTTGTGGCAGATCTGTAAAGAAAGCAACACCAAAATTGATCTCCCAGCAAAGAACAGCAACTTGGAGACGATTGTTATCACAGGCAAGAGAGCAAACTGTGAGGTTGCTTGCCACAGGATTCTTGCCATCCAGAAGGAGCTGGTTAGTGAAGCAACTAGCCTTTTGCAGTTGAGGGACTTGACAATGTTGCTAGAAGACACAGATAAAGACGTGGTTGTAATGGGTGAGGGCAGGGAGGAGACAAATGCGTCAGTCTGTTCTTGACTCATGAACCAAAGTTTGTGACTGCTCCTGTCAGGAGTAGCCAGTCTCAAAGCCCTCTGCTCAGGCATTTCTTCCAGATCTATAAAGCTCCTAGCAAGGTTGGGAGTTAGAGGGTAAGCAGAGTGGGTGCAAACACATTTCTGCAGCTTGACTGAAGAGGCTGGTACTGTACTCCCTTGGGCCAACAGCACAGAGGTGGAGGTCTCTATTCCTTCCAAACTGCACAATTCCCTCATTGGTGCCAAAAGCCGCTTCATCCGCTCCATCGTGGAGGAGTGTGGTGGAGTCCACATCCACTTCCCCACCAAGGGCTCTGGCAGTGACACCGTGACCATCAGGGGCCCAGCCCAGGGTGTGGAGAAAGCCAAGAAAGGTCTTAATAAACAAACAAACAAACAAACAAACAAACAAACATACATACAAATAAATAAATAAAAGGCAATGCTAGTCTGAATAACTAGAAAAGGTGGGCACCTTAAGGAGGGAAGGAGACCAAGTCAGGAAATCGTTGAAGAAAATGGAAAGGTCTATTCCACCTAGATCCCCCCCCTATTATGAATGGAATGATTGGGTGTCCAAATCAAAAGAATATGTATGTAAAGATGTTGTGTAACATCTCAGGAAAACTGTATAAAATACCTAACGTTTCATTGAAAACTTGGGAGCTAGTTTGGTGCGAATCGGCTAGCTCCCCGACATTGCACGAAATAAATACCTTTGCTGCTTAAAGACAAAATTGGTCTGTGAGCAGTTACTCTGTGCATCAATTTGGTGAGCCCGGCAGGAGAACTCTCTGCTGGTGCTGGAATTCAGGGGCCTGGGGACCCTCTGAGCCCTCAACTGGATCTCCTGTTGGTGAGACTCCCCTACACCTCGACTTCTCACACAGGTGGGTAAGGACTACTGCACAACACAAAAGGTATTTATATTTATTCTTTGTTTTGAGTATTTGATAGTCTTAAGCTCTGGGAAGCTGAAAACTTCATTTAGGGTGTCTTAAGATTTGGGGAATTCCTAGAACATAACAACTGACATAGTGCTCTGTGTCTTGTTTGTCTATGTGTTGTCTGTTACATGTTCAAAATTGGAGATATGAATCGTGAGTAAAAAAAAAATAAATATTCTAGCAATTCTAGGCGAATAGCTGAAAACTTAACATGCTGCTTAGCGCCAGAAAAAATCAGAACTTGGTTTTTGGCAGTTGTTCGTTGAAACACGTACTTTGTGTGCTAACGCAAACTGTCAGCATTCCTAGAGTTGTATGTAAGTGCACGGTACCTTGTAACATGCTGCCTGTGTGGCTGAGGGCTGCCCGGTGAGTGTGATGTGTGTGAGAGACACAGTTAACTGCAAAGCAAGTGGGGAGTCCTGATCTGCATTTCCGTGTTCCCCGTGAGGGGGCTGGCCAGAGACGGACAAAGCGATTGAAAAGTCAATGTATGAAGTGGTGGAATGCACTATCAGATATTAGAACGGGGAACTGTGGACCAAACACTAGAACGAATATCATTTGGGAAAAGCATGAATGCGGGGGCTCAGGTCAGTAAAGGGGAGTCAGAGGTCTTGGGAATACAGCCTATTAAACCCTGTTCCACAAGCAGTAACGTAACATTTGAGAACTGAACGGCAAGTCAGGAAGATCCTTTCTTGCTGTGGCAGGCTGCTTGTGTAAGGCTTTTATTGTCTGCTGAGGCTGCTGGAGTAAATGAAGAGAACCAGTCCTTTGGGCGGGAGCGCTGATTCAAGGCACTTTGTAAAGCGTTCCCCAAAGCAAGGGCAACCAAGTCACGCCTCGTCCTGGCTTTGTGGCTTTAGCAGTGCTTCCTGGCTCTTATTGTTGCAGGTGCTGTTTTCCTGCCTGAAGCCCTGGGGCTCCTGGGTAGCCACCACCCCCCCAGCCCGCAGTTGATGTCCTCAATAAAATGATCTTTCCTCTCTTCTGACTACGTCTGCCATGTGATAACTGGGGACTAGGCAGATATTGTTTGGTGGTGCGTCCTAGGGGAGGACTTTGGGATCATCCCTTGGCCCAGACTCCTTGTCAGTGGGCATCATGGCTGAGCTTTAGGACTCACACCGCAGCACAGTCACACAGGGAGGTGGGGGCCGGATGGCACCTCTGGAGGTGTCACTGTCCTCTCAGCTCCTGCTTGGATTCTGGCTAAGACACAGCTCAGGCTCGATGGATGCTCCATTGGGGAGCAGCGCCATTAGCTCAGAGCCAGGACAACACACAGGCAAACACAGTGCCACCGCTGACCATCACCTGCAGCTTGCTGTCCCCTGTGGCCGTCATCCCTGCACACTGACTGCCGGGCAGTTTCTCTAGATGCCCACACGCAGGGCAATGGTATAAAGCAAACTGCCACGCTGGCCACTACAATTACGTTGGCTTACCCAAAAAGCTTTTCCAGCAGCTCCAACAGCAGCCGGACTGCTGAGGCTTTTGTTTGTCCCAATGTGATACGGGAGATGCCTGTAGCCTGATGGAGGATGAAGAATGAGCACTCTCACCATCAACCAGCTAACTATTTTGCTCATAGGCTGCTGTGGTTCAAGCAGGGCTGCCAGCTGCGCACCACACAGCTGCTCGCTCCCTCCCTCCCTCCCCAGGGGGATGGCAGGGAGAACTGGGAGGCTCAAAGGGAGAAAACTCGTAGGCTGAGACCAAGGCTTTGATGTGTGCAGGTGAACATGCTGGTGGAGTTCCTCATTGAAAACTGTGGGGACATCTTTGGGGAGGAGGTGGCCGGCCTCTCCCCTCCATCAGCCGAGGAGGTGCCAGCACCCATGGACAGGTGCGCAGGTATGAGGAGGGGTTGAGGGTTTTCAAAATCTGGGGACTCTGGTCCTATTCCTTATTGTGCTGCTGGTGGATTTTGGTTTAGGTGTTGTCCACTTCCACGAAGACACTTTGCTGCACGTGCTTTTGTGTTCCAGGAGTGTGTTTGGAAGATCAAAGGAGCCGTGCAGGTGGAGCAAACGCAGAGCCCCAGACAAAAGACTTCTTGCACACAGCACCCTCTCTGTTCATCCTCTACAAAGAAGCAGGGGCAGGTATGGTGGTGAAATCAGAAATAGTAGAGGGATGTCAGGCCAACAAACACTGACACGTTTCTCATGTATGACAGTAGTTTCTGATAGGTCCAAGCAGCTGCTGTGCCTCCTCCTGTCATTAGATCCCTTGTCTGTTTGACTTTTCCCACCCTGTAATGATAGAGAAGAAAAACCAGAAAGGTTGTTTCTCAGATGCATTGGGAATGTGCTTAATCTAAATACTTACAAGAAGTCAAATACAAAATCGCAGATTTAAAAATAAAAGGCTCACGCCCCAGAATGGGATAATGCTGCCCAAGGGATAACGGCAGAACTGTGTCCCAGGAAGGCAGAAGAAACCCCAGCAGAACGAAGCTGGCAAGGCTTTTCTTGCCCTCCTTTCCCCGCGTTTCTCTGAGGTCTGTCCTACCCTCCAAGACCCCTCCAGTTTGTGGTGCCCCAGCCCGCAAGAAGGGGCAGCCCATCATCCCAATTCATCAGAGCTCCTGAAGCCTATCTTATGACTGTGCAAAATGTGGATAATGCAAAGCAACCAAAGGGATCTTATTTGAGGAGCTAAGGTAGCAATTTGGAAAACAGTAGCTTACTACTCTAGGTGTCTTGCCACCTGTCAACTTCAACCTTTCCGGTTCAGGCGCTTTGCCTCCAACCACCCCCGAGAGCACAGCAGACTCCTCGGTAGACCTGGAACAGCTGATGAGCCTTTCAGAGGAAAGAAGGTAAAATGAGCTCCCTTTGTCCAGTTGATCGTGGTTTTACCTCTTTAATAACACTGTGGAATATCAAAGTTTGCAGGGTCTTTCATTTCAGGAAAATGAAAAGCAAAGAAACAGAAAGGGAAAACAGGCCTCTGGAGAAGAGGTGGAAAGCATACCAGAAGAGAAAAGGAGAGAAGAAAAGCTTTTGGAGATCAACCGCTGAAAAAATTCAGGAAGGTCAAGAAGCCCAGGTGTGTACCAGACACTGCTGTCCATCTTTCAAAACTCTGAACACTGCACTAAGTGCATGAACTATTTCTAGCGTGCACAAAGATGGCCCCAGATAGGAAGCAGACACCTGCCTTTTGGGAAAAAATGCGTGTCAGCAGGAAACTGCCATTCCCAATGTTGCAGGTTTGGTTTTGCACTTATTGAAGTACTGTTTGCTCAAGGGTAAGCAGACACAAGAGCCTCAACCCTTAGCTATTTACCTAGCTACCAAAATAAAGAGGCAAAGTCAGTCGCGCTCTTTCGTCCGTGTTAGCAATCCTCACGCTGCCCTGTATCATCTGAATCCCAAATATGCAGCAACGTTGTTCCAGGTCACTACATACACTTTAGATGCTCTCCTGGGGATGCATGCCCAACAAGAAACCTTCTCTCATTACAGTCATCATCCAGGTAAGCCTGATACAGCTGCTCGTGCAGAGAAGCAATACAAGGAACTCCCCAGCACCCCCTCCCAAAGCCCTGCTCGGTCCCCTGGCAGGGCAAGTGCTGCTACCAGCATGGACTCCCTGCCTTCTCAAATGCTCCCCTCAACATTCCCTCTTGCCCCAAGTCTATGTACAGCTCCATCTGTCAATGCCACAGCAACAGCAGTTTTCTTTGCAGTTAAATAAATTCATCCAGAAGAAAAAAGGCAGCTAGCATCTGCTCCCCGGCAGAGCTTGCAGCACACAGGAATATTGCTCCATTTCTACATGTTTTATAATGTTTTTTTCTCTTTCTTTCACTCCTCAAAGCAAACCACACAGGTCAGTGGGATCAGGCGCAGAACCACAGAAAAATACAGGTGGAAAGGACTCTGGATGCCTCTTGGTCCAACCCCTCCACACAAAATGAACAATTTCAGAGTTAGAACAGATTGTGCAGGGATGTGTCCATCTCCAGGATGGAGGTTCCCCAGTTCTCTGGATCACACAAGCCTTTACCTGCCTTCACAGTCACCAGACACGCGTTTGCCCTCAGCTTCAGCACAGGCTTCAAGCAATACTGTGTCTTGTGATTCTGCAGCCCTTGTTCTGGAAGTTAACCTCAGCTGTACACACCTTCAAAGTCCTCGACTCCTTGAAAAGAAGAAAAAGTCTCCTTTTTTGGGGGTGTTTTTTGGTTTTAAGCAGCCATCTGTTGAACTATTGTCTGAGACCAAAATGCCAGCCGCTTCATACCAAAAAGGAAAGCCAGTGTACAGCAGAAAGACATTGAGGTTATCTGCCTTGCACACACAAGTGCCCGAAGATGGGCAACAGACCAATAATCCCATGGAAATAAAAGCAACCCGTTTTAGCAGCCGTTGTCTTTGGTCCTGCACATGTCATAAGACACCCACCTCTTCTTCATGGTCTCTTGCAAGCCAACAGCACCAAGGCAGCCAGGCACCAAGGCCATGCCATAAACACTAGCACGTTTCTCTGTACATGGGGTGCTACTGGGGAACAGCGGGCAGAGAAGCCCCTGGTTACATACCTGTCAGAGAAGCTGAATATTAAGATGGAAGAACCACCAAGGTTCTCAAAACTAAGGACATAGAGTCACTAAAAGAACAGTAAGTGCCACTGTTTTAAGGAACTACTAGATCTTTAACTAGCAGGCGGGCCAGCCATAAGCAAACCCAGCTCATGGGCTCAGAAAAGCAGAGCCATAACATGTACTAAGCTCAAAGAATTGCTCAGCTAATGTATGCCTAACACTTGATAAAACAGCAACTCTGGGTTTTTTCCACTGGATGACAAACATTTTCTATCAGGATGCAATCAGGAGCCCAACTCAGGTTTGGCTGGAACAGCCTTTCCTCTGATTAGGAACCTGGAAATCTCAGCTCAGCCACTCACAAGTGTCTCGCTTGCAGGAAGATTGTTTATAACAGCTCAGCAGATTAAATACAACAAGCATTCACTGCAAAAAAGCAAGGCAAAACCAGAGCTGCAGCATGCCTATTCATACAGCTGCAGAACATTTTAGTTGAGGGAACAGAGCAAAAGATCATTCTTGCACCAATCCCTGAAAATTAACAAGTATGCAACTGCTTTCCATCACTCCTTTCTGCCCAAATTTACGAGACTGAAGGGGTTTCTTTCTTTCAGGAGTCAGGGCAGAATAACGAGGACTTGTCACCTCCACATGCCTGCACCTGGGACTCGTCCACATGTGACTCACCCAGCCACTGCAGTAACATCGTGCAAGAACAAGAGTCTACCCCGACACTTGATAACCAAGACTAGAAGGGTACAACTCACGAAACAGCAGGGCCAAACCCTGAAACAAAGATCTGCTGAGGACAGGGAAGAAGATGCAATGCTGGAAGCACTGGATCCTGAAGCTAATAGCAGCAGGGACGCAATCCAGACAAAAAGCTCTCCGTGTTGCACTCCCATGAAGCAACTCGTGGGAGGTTTAGCTTTCTGTACTTTTAAGGTTGTCCTGTACCTTGCTAGAGAGGTATCTCTCCTACAAATCTGCAGGACACGATGTCTTCATTCACTCAGCCTTGGCAAAACAAAGCTGCAGCCTCCTGGCAAAAAGCAGACCTGAGCTGAAAGATGGGACCGCTATGAAAACCACTGTCTGAAGTCCAGGACAGAAAAGCAGAAGTCTGTGGTCTCCATCAAAAGGGGCTACTTCCAAAGTGCCTCCTACCTTCTGGTCAGGAAAGTGGGCACTTGCAGACCAACCACACCCTTGAGAAAGTCTCAAAGCTCCCATGTGAACACCAGACAAGCACAGGGCTGGCTCAACTACTCACAGTCAGGCAATTAGCTAAATGCAGTTTAACTCATTTGCCTGCTTAATCTAGAGCACTGTTAAATCCCCATATATTGACCCAAGCTGCCAGAGATATTTTAACCCTTGAGACCCCCAAACTGTAAACACTGGTTAAGAAAACAATTTTAAATATACAAATATAATTTCCTTTGGTGTTTAGGTGGCTGTGAACGAACCGCTCATCCATCCTTGCTGACAGCTCTTGCTAGGAGGATTCATTCAGCTCTATCTTGCACGCGATGCCCGCTTAAAATACTGAGCTGAATCGGCAGATCTTGTCCTGGAGGAACAGATAACCCTGCCCTGAACCTCTGTGCATCACACAGCCTCACTTTGTCTCCACAAATTACAGGGCCAGAAGCAGGACAGAAACAGAACAATTAGTAAGCCGGCACAAACTGCTGGAATTTGGGGCCTGGTATCCCCCTTCCAAAAGACATGTCCAAAGATACCTGGGTTAAAGGATTCTTCCTTCGAGTACAAGAAGCAGTACAGCAAATGCTCTGATTTTCTCCTGAATCTGGTCACCAGAGAGCTGCCCATCAGCCCCTGGCCAGAAAAGCACGTATCCTAATTAAAGTCAACATGTAAAAGCCCAAAGCAACAGAAGCAGAGATTCAATGGTGGCATCTGGCAAAGTGCGACAGAAATACAGAAGCTTTTGGTAAACAATTCTTTGAAGGGAAATCTAAAGTTTAGAGGTATCACTGCTGAAAGGCTCTTGTGGAAGACAGCGTTAAACATCATCAATTGGCAGATTTAAGCATCTTCCGGAAAAAGTCCAGACACCGTCAAGATGACAAAGCTCTCTGCAGCAAAGCACCTAGCAAAGGACTCCTGCGGGCTCATCTCTGAGAACACAGACTGATGGGCCATCAGCCCTGCCAACAGAAAACAGCTTACTAGCAGGTGATACAAAGAGCTTGGCTTGCAGCAGCTGCACAGCTCCTCCCCACCCCTGCAGAGGAGGCAGACCCTCTGCTACTACAACCATTAGGGGCTAATACTCCAAGAAAAAAGACACCTGTTATCTAGTCAGTATTTGAGCGACAGGTGCCTTAACCACCTCTCTCACCGGTGATGTAAAGATGACAGCTATCCTTTGACAGGAAAGAAGGCAGAAGAGAGCAAACTTAGGGCAATACACCTTCCAAAGAAGATTAAAAGAATTAAGGCTGCATGAAACCAATCCGTGACCTTGACGTTCTCGCATCTATGCAGATATTACCGTGCTTGGACTGGCATAACATTAAAATCCATTGCACAAGGGAGAACAGAAAAGCTTTGGAGATGAGCACAAAGTACAGCACTGCAAACTCCTTAAAAGTCATCGGTGCACACCTCCTGCCGGGGGTGGCCAGCTCTAATTGCCACGTTGCTTCCCAGTAATGATAGGGGGAAGTGTCAGGACAGCTACAAAACCTCAACGAGACTTCTCAAAGGGGAAAAAAGGCAAAGAGAAAATAAGCAAGATTTTGACCATGCTATTTGTGACAAGAGCCATCAAAACATGAGTCTTGTGATGGACAGGTAGGAAGAACAGTCAGGATTCGACCACACAGTTCAGACAGCATGAAATCAGAATGAGAATTAACATTTGCCAAAAAAAATACTTAGTATTTTGCCTTGCCTTCGAGGTACCTCTGTGCCACAAGGTAAATATCCCACCCTGCTGGCCAGACACAGACCAAGACCACCCCTTTCCCAAGGGCCACAGCTCCAAGGCAGGGTGAGGATGGGACACCATCTCTTTTCCAGCTGGGGAACCTGGGGAAGTGGAGCTCCCTCCTGATCCAGCACACTCACTGACAGGTGCTAGAGTGGGCTGTGCTGCTCAGGCCTGTACGGTAGGATGGGCAATTGCTCATGGGCTTGTCACAGCCACAGGGGAAGCTAAATCCAAAGCTCAGTCACCCTAACCTTCCCCTTCTCCGATTTCATAAAGGTAATCAGTCTTGAAAAAATCCCACACAACTCGCTTTTTGTGCCAGTGATCCCACCCTCATTAGGATCTGCTCTCTTCCATTAAGAAAAAAGGAAAGGTTGGGGGGAGACTGAAGAAACTGTTTCCCTTCCACGGGGAGCATTTACTCAGCTCTCCAGCACTGGGAGGCAAATTATCTTTTGGTGCAAAGGCACAGAGCTCAGCACAGCTCTGCTCGCAAAGAGCTTGGCTCAGGTCTCCCTTCTCGATTCCCGCTTGCTAACAAGCATCCCATCACTGAGCCAGGAACAAAAAAAACAGGGCACCCACACAGCTGAGGAGACCCAGGCTCCCACTCCCTCCCTCCTGCCTTCCACAGCAGACCTAACACCCAGGGAAAAACAGACCTGAGACTCATCAGACATAACATTTCATTTATTGCTTACAGCTGCCCCTGTTCTTTCCCCCCTATCATTATGGTCAAAATACATGGCAATTACAGTCCCCCCCCGTGGGTACGTTCTCCACAAGGTTTTGAAACGCAGCTCTGAAGCACAGCTCCATCTGAATACAGCCAGCTTTGAGATCTGTATTCCAAAGCTCACTGGGAAGCGGGCATGTCAAGTCCTCAAAAAAATGTCAGTCCCCCCCCCGCCCCCAATAAGCCACCCAGGACACAGATTTCCAGGCCCTCTGCCCTGTGCCGCAGCGATTCCCTTCGCCACAAAGGTCTGCCATGTCTGATAGTGTAATTCGACACACTGCTGCCTCTTGTTGCTTTACAGCACTCCCGTTGTCACAGCATTGCCTCCAAAGCTTCCTGTGTCCCCTACAGAGCAAGGTTACCCCAGCATTTAAACATCAGGCAACAGGTTTCCCTGATCTTTACAGTCACCTAAGGTACAGATCAAGCCCTCAGCATTTTACGGTGCCGCTAGAAGCTGGCGACTACAGGTCAGGTAACTGCATTTATACAAATCCCTTCTCCATGCACAGCCTCACCCCACCTGCCATGGCCCCCTCACTGAGCCCAAGGGCACATTTTTCATTGCCCCAGACTCCAGAAGTCCCCCTTCTCCCTCCACACCTTCACATGCCCAGGCGCTTGGCAGCTCCAGGCATGTTACTGCCTGGATTGTGCTCCATCCCCTGATTCAGGTAGACACAGCCTACACATGGCAGCCACATGACCTCAGATGAAGACATCTAGTTTTCACCGTGAACTACCTTGTTGTCAAGGAGCTCAAAAACTAGGTAGGCCAACCCCAGAAAAAAGGTCAAGACTAGAAAGGAACAGGACACAGAGTGGCCCTAGCTGTAGCAAGGGAATAAAAATGTCAGACACAAACATAACACCTCTTCTATTTAGTTTCCAGAGATCCTCAACAACAGATAACTACTCCACTAACCAAGGGCTTTTCTATAGAATAACCTCTGCAGCTCGCGGCAATGCAGCTGTGCATTTCAGTATATGCACACTCAGCATGTACAGGCTTGTAATTGAAAGCTTTGCATCCTTCTCTTCATCGCTGCTCAAACATTTTGTCTCCCCAGCTCTAAACTCTGGTTCTGCAATAATTCCCCATACACTCAGACCCGGCATATCCCATTACCTGCCAAGGACGTGATCCTGAAAGTGTGGCTGTTTGCAGCTCAGTTTTTCTCTGTAGGAAACAGCAGGACAGAATGTGTGCAGGCACTTCAAAAATGCACACAACCTAAATACAGAAGGATAGCACATGCAACATGGAAGACTGAGAAACAGAAGCAATATCACTGGGGTTGTCAGCTGCCAATTCAACACCTGGTAAATGACAAAAGTAGTAAAGGAGATTCCACCTGCTTTTGGAATACTGACAAACAACTGCTTGCTTGCTTGCAGTTTAGAGTGGAAAAGTCCTTTATAACACAAAATTAAACTTCACGATGCCCTGAATCTGACCCATCTTCCAACAGATCACCATTCTGGAAGATCTCAGCTGCTTCACCTACGAGACTGAACACCTGGCAAATCTTTCACTGCCAGTGGTCCTGCTGCCTCTTCCAATCCATTACATTTTCATCATCACCTTCAATGCCTGCTGCTCACCAAGGTCAATTAAGGATGAATAATGAAGAAGAACAGGACAATGACAATAGTAACCAGAGTAGGGACTGACAGCAGAGCTCTGAAGCAGAAGCGACGGATAGCAAGGCATTACTGTACACAAGCTTTCACAACGCAAAGACAGTATAAGCAGGGGAATAACCTGCTCCCCAGGTCTGGAAAACCCAACCCCCTCAGCAGCAGCACTGCTGACACCTGCAAGCTTCCTTTCATAAGTTTTAAGGACAGAGGAGCTTCACTTGATCCAGATCCAGCTCACCTCTGCACTGTGCTGCCATTTTGAGGTGCTCCCTCTGCTGTGTAGCATTCTCAGTATCAAGGTACAAAATCTGAGACCAACATATATGCATGCAAGGTGGGGTGCAAGGCATCCAGACATCCTATTCCAAACAAAACGGCAGAGCAAGGAAGGCTGTCTTATCCTCAGACAGCCTGCGATAAGTGTTAACACTTGCGCTACCACTTTCCCTGCTTAGAGGAATCCTTCCCATCCCCACTGCCTGCTTCACCAAGTAGAAAATACTGCTCTGGGATCAACCCCTCCTTGTTGCCTGCCTTCTCCAGCACTGCCAGCTCGGGCCTGGGCACCATTGCTCTCCAGTCACGGCTTGTTTTAACAGTGGGTTTGATTTGTTCTGCTTTTTACATTCTACACTTGCTGTGGTACATTGTGCTTCTAGGCTTGTGTTTTCCAATTCTTCTTAGCAGTTTCAGGCACTAACCAAAAAAACAAAACAGAACAAAAAGTTCTCTTAGTGATAACACAGACAGCCAGGGACTCCACAAAAAGCCCAAAACAGAAAGACTGCTCTTCCGCACTTCAAGCAGAGTCCTCAAATATAACACAGCAGAACTGTGAAGGGTCCCACAAAAACACGTGAAGCCCTAACTCACGCTTTGCTTTTTTTTTTTAACCATCACCTTCACACAAAGACCAGAGACCATATCCATGCCTGCCACACCTGCTCAACAGTGCTCCAGATGCGGGAGTCCTGCCACAGTCTTGCAGGGTCCTAGAGAGTCACTAACTTTAATACTAACTTGATTGATTGGCTTCAGAATATTTTGCAACAAGTCGAACATCAGGAAGCTCAAGGGTTGCTTTTAAAACAACTAGCTGTGATAATGCCAATGAAAATTGTAAACGGGCAACTTTCACAATCGCAACCCCAACATGTGTCAAATGATTGTAACACAGAACTCACAGCAGACTGTAATTCTCAGGCTGAGTTCTGGAATGCAGCATAACACATTTTTGCTCCTCTAATCTCTTCTGTAAGAATAGTACACGCTCTTAACTTGCTTAGTAAATTAGGCTGCTAGCTTGCTAAACAAAGTAATACTACAAATACTATTCTTTTTTTGTTTTTCCTGGCTTATTAACAGATGTTGATTCTGTCCATCATATGTTGCTACAGAACCGAGTTGCTATTGATTTTTATTATTAGCACAGGGACACAAGTGTGAAGACTTTGATAGGATGTGTTATGTGAATCTGAGTGATCACTCTGAATTAATTTAAAAAAGTATACAAAACTCAAAAGCCTTAAAACAAAGATCTGCAACAGAGCCAGGGGCGGGATGCCTTTGGTCTCTTCTCACGGCTGGGAAACTTTGGGCCGTGACTCAAAAGTATTACAGGATTTATTATAATTATCTTTAACCACCTTATTGATGTTTGCCTTATGTCTCCCATGCTTTTTTTTTCCTGTATTCAGTGTTTAGTTGATTGTAACATAAATCAGGTCATGGTCACCCAGCTACACACACCCTTTGCCTCGTCGCAATTAAGCAAAAAAGAGGATAGAGAATGTCTGAAGAGAGAGATAGGAGAGGAAACTGGAGAATATTTGACCTAACAAGAGATGAGAGAACAACTAGGTATTGTGAAGGAGACTAGGAAAGATAAACATGGTTATCTAGTGTTTAATAGGTGTCTGCACGCTTGTAGTGATATATAGCTATGTAACTGCATGAATGATTCCTGCCCTGAGCCTGGTGGAGCATACAGCTGCGGTTTGTGTCCGGGCTCAGATGTAAATAGGGGCTTCTCTGTTATGGTAAAAGTGTTTCTCTTTGCATAAAAAAGAGAGGGAATGAAGGGAATGACCCCAGAGGTATGTTCAGAGAAGGCATGCGATGTTTCCAACTTTTTGACTGAACCAGTTTTTGTTTGGTGTGCCCTTCCAGCTATGTATAATGTTAATCCAAAAGAAGCTGATATTGTTTACACTTTGAATGTCGATAATTGTCTGCAAATGCTAATGTAGTAGGAGGCTATGATGGGAACGTGTCGCAGCGGTTCTTCTCTTATCCAGAGTAACAGCAGGGAAAGCATTAAAGAGTTAAATCACCTTGTTTGGTAGGCAGTTAAGAACGTGAGTCAAAATTGCCACTGCTTTTTGTTGTTGGTTCAAGGACACGGCTGTGAGGATTTTGATGGTATGTGCTGCGTGGATTTTAGGCGCCCCATTGCAGCAACATGTTATCAAAATCTGAGAAAATTTCAGCCTTTTTTGGCATCCATTCACTCAATTGGCAGTATTGTTTGTTTGCTATTGCCTTGGTTGCTGTCACGTTTGCAAGGGCCCTGCAGAACATGGCAAACCTGGTACTAGCTGTTCAAAAACAAAAAGGGGAAATTGTATAATTGTACGGAACAGAGACAGTGGGTTATTTTGACATTGATAATATGTCTCAGTTGGTTTTTTATTTGTTCTATTACTTATACCTTGTTTTTACTCTTTCAGTTTCAAAGGTTTTTTTTGTGCAACAGGAAGGGGGAGATGCGGGAGCGGGCTGGAAACTAGGACCATGCATGGCAATCAGTTAGCTGAGGGGAATGTGCTCGAGCTTGTCTAGACAACAATTAACATGATGGGACATGTTTACAGAGCACAGGGGAGTGGGGGACGGATGGCACCAAGGATGGCGCCAAGGAAAAGTAACAGCTTGCTGTTAATTGATGGCAGCTAACCACCAATCGGGGATTGCCTAGTATGCAAGGCTTAGCTTCAAGAACCAATCTGTTTAAAACGCGCAGCTTCTGAAAGTGTATAGAAACTCGTGCTTCTGTACAATAAATTGACATTTGCTTGCATCAAGCTGCGTCCCGTCTCTTCATTCGCCGCAGTCTGGCTGTGCTGCTCGCGCACCCTGCATGAGAAAGTCAGTAGCTACAACAGAGGAGCACAGAGGCTGCTTGGTCACACCGAGGAACCCTTCCCACTCCCAGCCTGACTAGCTCTGCACCAGCACCTGGAGCGCAGGGAGCAGCTTTTCCTTGGCATATACATGATTTCCATTTGGGAGATAGCTTTTTAAGTAAATCAAGTTGTTTGGCCTTAAAAAAGGGAGAGAACAAGTCTTTTGCATGCTGCATGAAAGAAAACAGGGAGTCCTGAAGGAAACTCTCCTGTGCAAGGACAAGAGCTGCAGCCGCGCACCATCTCTGTGGGCAGGCTGAAGAGCAGCTCTGGGCTGTCTTTTGGCAGCAAGAGCCAACACCTCCCAGCTGCACGCTCCTGCAACACCTGTGAGGGCCAGGAGTCCTCCACGCTACATCCCTGTGGCCCCCAGGAGCTGGATGCAGTTGCCTTACCCGCTCCTAATGCTGAATGCCCTCCCCTGCCCTGACAGGGAGGAAAAGTGTGGCTGCGGGTGCAATATCGGGGGTATAGCTGGGTGGCTCTGTGGGGAGGGTCTCAGAAGAGCCCTGCAGGGCGTCCCCACAGCAAGGGTGCTGCAGTGCAGAGCCAAGACAGCTGAGGTGCTCACTGGAGAAGCAGCACCTTTAACAGGGGAGGAAGGCAATTACAGGGCTCAGAAACTTTAGGAATCCTGCCCAGCAGTTTTCTCAGCTCTCTGGGACACCCAGGCAGGAGAGAGGCTATGCACATAAACATCCTCCAGTCCCTGCCTTGGGAGCAACGTGGTGCAAATGGTGGGGTAAGGGAGGGACCCATCCTCTGTGCTCCGGTTACCTCTTTGGTCACAGGGGTCTCCATGCAGCACCCTGCCAGCGTAAGCTGCACCGGCTCACTGCCCTGGATGAAGCACTGCACACCCTAGTACTGGGTGGCCTGGCTCAGCTTAGAGGGGTGGAAGGTCACAACAAGGGGACATCCATTCCTGGGGAGTTGTAATCCTTTGTGGGGCTGATGGAGAAATCTGGCTTGAAGCTCTCAACATCCCACTTAAACCTTGCCAAAGAAAACACAAGGACAGGGAGGAAGGATTAGCAATCGGAGGCTGCAAATTCCATGTGCTGTTTCTAAGCCTCCTCTCCCACAGGATCTCAGGCATGATGCTGAGCCACCTGGCAATAAGGCTTCAGAGGCTGGGTAGGACTCAGCTGCACCCTTCTGTAAACAAGCTTTTGGTTGCATCCCTTGCTAACTTCTAGGGCCTGACTGCACAGCCTTGGCTACACAACTCTCCAGCGGGATGGAAAAGCAGACAGGAGCAAGCTGGCTAAGCTACAGCTCCATGCAAGCCTCATCCAAGCTCTCAGCCCTCAGAGAGGACAGGTTTCTGCATTACTTGACTCCTATGTCGCCCATGTTCTGCATGATGATGCGCTGGGACACGTAGATCTGCTGCACCACCGCTCCAAAGCCGAGGTGTTCCTGGTTCAAGCTCACATGGATGCCCTGGCAGGAGCCCTGCACTGTGAACAGGGAGTGCACCAGGCCACTGCACTCCAGCATCACTTCTTCGCTGAATGGCTGGATGCGGCATTTTCGGGAGAAGATCACCTCCACCTTACAGGTGTCTCCTTTGGGCTTCAGGCTAAGTTTGCTGGTGGGGTTCAAGCAGAGAACCTGCCCAAAGAAATGAGGGGAGACTACTTCATCTCGCAACCAAGCTGTGAAACCTCCATTGCTAAAGTCAGAGAAGAATCTTCCGATTCCTGTTCCATCCCCACCAACACTGCCCCAACCCCATTCTCTCTCCCGTATGCATTCCCAGGTACCAAAGGTGCTTTCCTGTGGTGTGTCCACCTGGCCGTGGTGAGATGAACTATGTCTTCTAAAGTAATTTCTTGTAAGCTCCAAGAGAGCTGTAATTCTTAAGTCTTTAAAGATTCATTTATCTCCCTTACCTTTCCAGATCTAAAGTACATGGCTGCATCCTGATGTAGTTGTGTCTAAAATTCGTTAGAGGAAGTGTACCTTCTCTCTTCTGGCTACTAGGTGTGATAAACGCAGTCATGATTCATGTCAAAAATAAAATGTAGTGTGATAAAAGTGTAATTGTTGTGCCTGTGTGTATCTGGGACCTGTATCGCAGTTGTGGTGAGTGGGCACGTGTGGTTCTCCTTGAGACAATGTGATGACTTCGCCTTCCCCTGAGGCAATTGCTGCTTGGAAAAGCCGGCCAAAGGAGATAAGGGAAGCATGCCAGGGAAAGCCTGACAAAGGAGACAAAGACCCTGAGATTTGAAAAAGCGTGCCAAAGGAGAGCCAATAGGAGGAGAAGGCGTACCGTGACGACTCAACTGGGAAAGAGCTGGACGAACATCCGTGAGAAGAGATTGGTCAAGATCCGGGCATAAAAGACGCTGCTTTTAGGACTCAGGTGTGTGTGTGGTGGAACTAATTGAGTTCTCCGTGCACCCAGCACTGTTTTTGCTTATTGTTTCTCAACCTAAATTGATTGAACCCAAAATAAAAATGTTTTAATTGTTATCGTTTATAACATAGGGGATCCCCAACACCTCACTCAGATGAGGTGTTCACATCACATCTGCTGGTGGAGCAGTCCCAGCAGGGAGGACAGGACAGTGTACAGGCAGCCAGGACAGCATACAACTGTAATTAGCTACTAGCTCCTGCCCAGAGCAGCTCACAGCTACCTGCAGGCACACTAAAGTGCTCTCCAGTGAAGGAAGGGGCCTTACCCCAGCTTCTTGCAGCTCGGGCGTGGTGGACATGATGCTGAGCTTAAAAGCGAGAGGGGCAGCACTGTTTTTTGCCATGGTGACAATCTTCTTCATTGTCTGTCATGGGATCGCGATGCCGTCATATACCGCTGCCAACCCGAGTGGGGAGGCGCCACCGCGCATGTGCGGCGCCAAGGCTGCGGTACCGATTTTTGGCCGCCAGGTGGTAGCAGCAGCACGCCACCAACAGGGCGGCTGCAGTACCCAATTTTTTTCTCTAGACGCCAGCATCGCTCCACCCAAACTGAAGGCAGCGCCTGCGCAGAAGCGGCTTGACCCCTAGGGGCGGGGTTTCCGGCCTCGTACGCATGGGCTACGCACACGGCCCCGGGAGGTGGTTCATTGCCGGCCAGTGCGGCGCCCTGGAGCGGCCGTGGCGGTGCGGGGCCTTCGCCGGGACCCTGGAAGACTTTCGGGCCGGGACGTGTGGCGGCGCACTGGGTGAGCAGGGCGCCTGGGGGCCGGTGGGCGAGCCCGGGTGCGGCCGTCGGGAAGCGGCCGGCTGGGGGGGACGTGGCGGGCCGGCGCTCGGCCGCGGCAGGGAGCGCCTGGTGGCGGCGGCGGGCGGGCTGAGGTGGGGCTGAGGTGGACGGCCCGGCCCGGGACTGGTGCGGCTGCCGGCGGTTCTCGTCTCCCCGGCAGTGGCGGTGGTCAGCGGGCTGCTCACGGTGCTGCCTTTTTTTTTCTCGGAGCCGCGCCGCTGCCTCAGCGAGGAGGCGAGGCGGAGCGGCCCCGGTGCTCCCTTGTGGCGGCGGGGCCCGGGAGGGGCGTCGGCCCGCGGCGCCCTGCCGCCCCCCCGCCGCCTCCGGGTGCCCGGGCAGCCGCCGCAGCTCTGCGCGGGGCTTTGTCTTTCCCCCAGCCGCCGGCCGGGGCCGTGGCAGCGGGCTGGGGCCGCAGGGGCTGCCCTGGGGCCTGCGGTAACGCTGGCGCAGGGGGGCGGCTCCGGAGCCTCTTCAGCCCCTGCGAGCGGGCACGACGAAAAAGAAAGCCGGCGGCGGAAATTCCCCCCCGCCCCCGCGGCTGCTGTCTTTCTGTACAAAGTATTACAAAGGGCAAGCGCGAGGAATTGCTGGTGCCTCGTGGTTACGCAGCCAGGCCTGCTGGGCGCTTGAACCAGCGCGTCCAGTCAGGTAGCATTGTTTTTCTAGTTTGTAAATGAGCCTGAGGTTTAAACCCACTTACATTTCTGTATGGCGGTGTACTTGGTCAGAGAGCTCAGTCGCACTGACAGAGCTGGCACAGAGTTCCCTTGGGACTCCAGACTTCACTGTCTTGTTGAAAGGCTCGAGAGCCTGCTTTGGAAGTCACTTGGCAAGGCACAGTTTTGCCATGATTTTGGTATTTGAATTGTGACTGTAATGCCACGCCATGTATGTCTGCTATAAGGTTCATGGGAACAAGGGATGGCTGATTTCAGAGCGTTTTAAGCACCACAAACTCTGGCATCCTATAAAGTCTTCAAATCTATTACAGATATCTGGCAGGTGAGGCAAGCTCCTGTTTGTTGGTAGTTTTGCGAGGCAAGTCTTTGCCTAGGCCCTCTGAAATTGCAACAAGGACTCATGGCTGCATTTCGGGAGTAAAGCTGCCGAGTGAATGGGCTTTTCCTACGAGAAATCAAGCAGCTGTTCTGGCAAAACTTGACTTTGGTTGCATCTTTAAACCCTAGGAGGATGACTGTCCTGGTTGTAGCTGGGATGGAGTTAATTTTCTTCTTAGTGGCTAGTCAAGTGCTGTGTTTTGGCTGTGATGTGAGAACAATGCTGATAACTGCACTGATGTTCTTAGTTATTATTGCTGGGTGATGTTTATACCAAGTCAAGGACTTGTGGGTTCCTTGGGCCCTGCCAGCCAGAGGGCTGGGAGGGTACACAGTCAGGACAGCTGCCCTGAAGCAGCCAAAGAGGTATTCCATACCGTGGGACACTTGGAGGGTTAGCTGGGGGCAGGGAGGGGCGGGGAATCATTGCTCGGGGCCTGGCTGGGCATCTGTCAGCAGGTGGTGAGCAGTTGTACTGTGCATCACTTGGTGTTGGTGTTTTTTTTTCCTTTTCCCTTCCTTGGGATTTTACCCTTTTCTCCCCACCTCTCCATCCTAACTGTTGTTGTTGTTGTTATTGCTGTTGTCCTTATCTCTTTATTCTGTTTAAATTATTAAATTGTTCTTATCTCAGCCCTCGAGTTTTACATTCCTTTCTGATTCTCTTCCCCACACCTCTGGTTGGGGGGGTGGGGTGTGGGGGTGGTGAGCGAGCGGCTGGGTGGTGTTTGGTTGTCGGCTGGGGTTAAACAATGACAGTCTGTTTTTTGGAGCCCAGCGTGGGGCATCGAAGGGTTGAGATAACGACAGGTCTAATCAGACTGTGTTAGATTAAATTGTTTGCAGTAGTCATTGTATTAAATTAATAGGCTACAATGCTGGCTTATCTGTTTTTGAATTTGCTGCCCAATCTTTACATCCTGGTAGGCTGACAAATGGGACAAGCGGTTAGAGGAATGAGCCTCTCTCCAGGGAAGGCTCCAGTGACTTGAACTTTTAGCCTAAACTATCATCTTACTGCATTTACTTTGTGTGTGTTAATGCTTACCTGATAAATGTATTTCAGTTGATTTATCAGTTTAGTTACAAGTTGGAGTAAGTGGTCCTTGGCTATACATAAACCTCTCCTCTGCTTTTTTAACATGTTGTGTGTCATAACACTTATTGTTGTACTTCAATACAAACCAGGAACGAATCTGGTAGTGTTGCAATCTAACGGTAATACTGCATTGTCTTTTCTTGTCTGTGAAGAGAAGGGAATCAAGCCGACTGTCGCTGTTCCACCAGGCAGGGTGGACACCTGAACAGCTTCTGTCTCAATGCCCAAGCCTGGGCCCAGCCCAAGAAACGACTGGCTGCTTCAATAATTTGGCCATAAGGTATTAACTGGTTGCGTGGCAAGGCGCCTAAACAATACTGTCTGTTCTTCGCTTCGGTATGTCTCATCTGTAATGGATGCTTAAACGTTGGGTGTTGCAGGAGGCTTGGAGAGGCTGTGTTGGTCCCTGGCCAGCAGGCCGTGCCCTGTGGCAGGGGCTGGGGTCTGCGGGTGGGCAGAGCTGCGGTGTGCAGGGGTGCAGCCCGTCCCCCGCTGAGTCACTCTGCCGGCTGCTCCGGGGAGGCTGCTTTGGGAAGCACTTTTGGTTTTGTATTCCTCTTGCTGAGAGGCAACGTTTTATTTTGTTCTCATGAGATTTTGTCATGTTAGTTTTAGGCCCATTTCCCGCTTATTAGTTAAAACCTGGTCTGCGAAGGACTGGGGCTGCCCTTCTCCCACCCCTGCTGTGATGTCACGTGCAGATTTTGTATGTGAAGTCTCTGCTCTGTTATCCGAATCTTGAATGAAGATACTTAGCAGACTAAAGCTCAGGGCTGACCCCTGTTCAAATATCTGTCTTGTTTGACAGTCAACTGTCGAGAATTGGGCTCCAAGTGCAGTATTTTGCACACCCGTTCAAGCCGCCCGCCTTATGGTAATTACAGCATGACAGTGTTTCCCTTGTTTGCTTATAGGAAAGTTTCATGGAATAGGGTTATGGGGCCTGAGAAGGTTAGGATACAGTCCATCCCCTGCTTCCCTCTTCTTCACTGATCTAATTATCCTCTTAAAGGAGTTAGAATGGTATGCCACTACTGGCTCTTGGTGACTGTTTTCTAGTGCTGTGTTACTTTTTAGGTGCTTGTACATTTGTTTTGGTGTCCCATTCCCCTGCCCTGTGGTTCATCCTGGTATCTTTTCATATTGAGTTGAGGCCGACCAATGTGTCCCTTACTGCTGCTCCTTTCACTATAGGAGCAGGCAGATAGGGCAAGTAAGAAGCAGTGGTAAAAGTGCCGAGCAGAGGATTTGGTTCTCCCTTTCCCAGCCATCCCTTTGATTTGCTTTGTGACTTACTCTCTGCTCCTTTATTACCTCTTCTTTAAGAAAAGATAGGTATTTACCATACTGCCATAATGTGAGTTTTAATTAACCCACAGCTGAACAAAGCAGACCAGACCTAGCACAGATAGTTCTGTCATTCATTGGCATGCTTTAGGCACGTAAAATGGGAGGAGGTTTACCCTGGAGACTTTTCTTCTCTAGTTGTTCAGCCTCTGGCGGCACCATCTATCCATCGCCCACCTCAGTCCTACCTTTCATTTCAGGGCTGTGCAGATTATCAAGGCATATAGGTTGTGTGAGGTCTTGATTTTCGAGCCTTCCTTCTTTGGAGGAGATGCCCTTGTCTGCACAAGGGGTGAGGTATGTGTCACTGTAGATGTCCACCCAGAGCTGGACACCTGGCCATCCTGACATGAGGTGTCTTGAAATGGATGTGTATCAGTCATGCTAGTCTATACATGTGCAAGATATTAGGAAGAACTATAAGAAAGCAAAGGCAGCGTAGTCGTGTATTCTGCACATACACACCACACACCGTGGTGTTGTTCTAAAGCAGCCTTCTGCTTTCAGCCTCCCAGGCAATGTTACTTTACAGGACTGTGCCTTTTTGTGATGGTTCCCAGGCTCCTTCAGTCTCTTACTGAGCCCTTCTTTTATGGATGGATGGGTTTTCTATCGTAGGTGGTGATCAGGGCTTGTATGTAAATCTGGAGTTTGACAGGTAATCTCAGTGGAGCAACAGTAGTGGGTAACAGGGTAAACTGAAGCCTGAAAAAGGCAAGAGCATGCCGGCAGTTCCAGGCAGTGAGGCTGTAAAGAGGCTGTGTAAGGACACTGGTGATGACTAATATGTTGTCCTCTCGAGATGCAGACTTGTGTGGTTTGCAGCAAAACAAAATAGCGTGTCAGCACAGGATACAGGTGCATTTCCACAAGTCATGACAAAACAAGCTGGTTTGCCTTTACAATTCATTTATCAAATCACTTCCTGTTCCCATTTTTAGGCTAGAGGCTAATGATAAGTATCACTTCAGGAACACTACATGATGCTCAGCTCAAATGATGTTCAGTTAAAAAGCAAAACAAACAAAAAAACCCCACCTCCACGAAACCGGAAGAGGGTCTGTTTTGGCTTGAAGAGTATTAAGCAACCTGGGAGGACAGCTGAAAACACTTTGCGTATGCCAAAGTGAACAAGAATTTGTGTTGCCAGTTTGGATTTGGGGAGTATACAGAGATGTTAATGCAACAAATCAGTCCTCAGTTCAGAACTTAGATGGTCGTTTGACTGGGGGGGGGACGACGACACGGACACGATGACCCTCCGTTACTTTTTTTTTGTATTTAATCAGTGGAAACTGCTAGCTGGGAATCGATTTGGGGATCAGATCCAGAAACACCTTTCTCTGAAAGGCAGCAGTAACAGCAGTTCGGTAGAAAGGATAAACAGCTGGATAGTTTGATCCCAAGCATGCTTATAGGTGTCTTCTGACACTGAATATTGGTCAAGACCCAGATTACTAGAAATGCTGTCCTTCCAGGCTTTGATGATAATTAAATGTTTCTATAGGTTTTCTATTAATTAGGATATGTAGGGGTGTTTATTGACCATTGAGAAATAAGCTCAGTGTTTATCAATCTTGCTGTGTTGTTGGCCGCTTCAGCTTGTTAGAATTTGCCACTTTTAATTTGAGGGCAGAACTCTGTGGTTTTTATGCCTATTCCAAGAATTCACGAGGGAGAATAAAAGGCTGTGTGTTGTTTTCAGGTGGGTTTTTTTTGTTTGGTTTGGTGTGCTTTTTTGGTTGTGATTTTTTGTTTTGTTAAAACAGAAACCACCTCAGACACACTGTCATGTCTTAGTCTTAGTCACCTCCTCATTTGCTACTTCTGTGCAAACGTGCTGCATTAAAATGACAGTCTCTCTCGGTCTGCCCTTACGGAGCCAAGGCAGTTACGGCTGTGATTCCAAAGAGAGGCTATGTCCTTTATTTCATTTGTTTCCTATTAGCTGTAACAGAGTCACTGGACAGCACTGAAGGATGCTTTACTCAATATCCTGTCCTATTTTTATTTACCCAATTGCCTTAACGGCACAGAAACCATTAGGAACAGCCTTCAGCAATAAGTATTTAGACCCTGTTCAGAGCTTTGAGCACAACCATGTGAGTTATCCACTCTGTTTCTCTGTGCTGCTTCAAATTTAAGTTTTTAGGGTAAATGTGGAGTGTGATCAAGTACATTTCAGAGCAATTTTCAGGCACTGCTTTTGGAGCCCGTGACAAAGTGCAAAAGTGAAATAACGCCTCCTGCACCGCTCATCTGCATGGGAAGCTGTGGGAACAGCACTAAGCGAGGGTTGAGGGCAGAAGGCTTGAGTCTTCTACTTCTTGCCTACAGGTAACAAGTCCCAGTAACTTGCCCCGACAAGGGACTGGGGCTCTGTGGCGGAGTCTTCCCTGCCTGCCACGTCCAGTTCCTGTAGCCTCTGGGGAGGGATGGTTTCGGCAGCTCCCTCTGTGCTGACGCTGCAGGCAGCAGCTGAACCAGCCGTGGGCTGGAGCCTATGAAGAGGATCGGAGAAGTGTACTGAGTTTTCTGATGTCCCATCCCCGGCTAGGTGCTCCCTTGTTTTTGGACCAAGGGCTCTGGGGATGAACTGTGCTGAACTCTTTACAGTTTATTGAGCCTCCTGTGACCAAATGTGGCAATGACCCCGCTTTATTGAGACGAAGGATGTCTGATGCTAACTAGTCACGTCCAGTGGAAGCCTGTGGGAGTTAACATGGGCATAGAGAGCTCTTTAATCCAGTGCTTGGTGGCACCAGCTGCTTTAATTTTGACTTAAATGAGACCAGGCACTTGGAATGCACACTGCAGAGATGTTCCACTTACAAGCAAAGCATTTGGCATTTTCGCTTTTTAAAAAACCTGAACGGGCATTATAAAAAAGGAAGCAAGCTGAATTGTAAAAAAAAAATAAAAAATAAATCAGTGAAGCTATCAAGGAACTATGTGTACCCTCTAGAAATTCAGCTAGCGAACATACCAATGGGTGAGATTTGTGCATTTTTCTTGGTGGAAAAATATTTCTGCCCTGTGAGCCCTGAGGATGGCTCTGATAGCAGGGAGAGGCAGTTTCTATCACTGTGCAGAAGGGTGATGCTTCTGCTTTCCTGGCTGGGTTTGGTAGTGCTGTCAATGGTGATTGTGTGGCTCTACCAGATCAGTCATTTGAAATGTTGCCACTTGTTATGTATAATTGGTGGCTCTGGTCTGGTGGGAAGCTATATCTACCGTTCACGCTGTGTGACAGGCCATCAAGACCATGTGTCAGACTGGTTATGCCTTTACTGGTGGCTATAGACAAATAGAAGATCAGAGGGCAAGTGCTGCTCCTCACGTTTGCTCTTTCCACCTTTTTGCAGGCTCCATGAGAGAGCACCTAGATGTGTTTGAAGCGTCTGGGAGTGAAGCAGACATGGCTTTGCCACCTCCGTCAGGATCTCGGAAGGGGAAAATAGCAAGAGAAGCTACCAAAGCCCCAGCAGAATTGGGACAGGGGAGATGGGAGCCCTCAGTAGGGTTGGACATCTGGGAATTGTGTGCCAGACAAGTACAGAATAAATGCTACATGTGAAGCAAAGACACCATAAGGTGAGGAGTGTGTGAAGGGCGTGTTTGTATGGGAAAGAGCAGTCTGATGGCACAAAAGGAAAACTGGTTGAACACAAGGATAAAATAAATGAAAACATAAAGCAAAAGCAAGAAAACAAAAGTAGTAGGTAATGTTTATTTGGAGGGGAGTATGTGTGTGTAAATCCCAAAGCTTAGGAACAGCTTGCAATTTCTAAAAAAACACCCCCAAAAAGGGCAGGACAAGGGGAGAGAAAAGAGACTGGTCTAGGAGAAACATCTAAGACCAGGGAAAGAACCTGGAAAGGGCATGAGGTTTAGCGAAACTTTGAGTTGTCACTAGCAGCAGGGATGTCCACTGTTAGCCTGTACAAATGTGTGATCTAGTAGTGACACGGCCTCTCCTCTTTCTCCTCTCGGTCCCTGTGCTCCCCTAATACATCTGCCTAGTCTGGGCTCTGGTCCTGCCCCATCGCCAGGGTGTTTGTGCTGTGGCCAGGCTGAAGGGTCCTTAGTTTCTATTGTGCTTGTGGCGGTTCACTGCAGTACAAATAATGGATATAAGCTAATTATTAATGTAAGCTATGTTGTCATAGGGACACTGAGTGGGAGAGGAAATTGACTTATAAAGTAGAGGTTTTCAAAGAAATTATTTACCAAAGAGCTTTCTTTGTTGATGTGTTCTGTACCTTGGAAATGGAGACAGACTGTTAAAGAAAAACTCGAGTAAAACAAGAATAAAAGAAAAACAACTGAGAGGTTACTGTACCATGTGCACGCTATTGCCAAACAAAGAACTTCGAACTTGATGACAAAGCTGTATATAAGCTTGCATGATGAAATCTGAAGTTGGATAAACACAGCTTGGTTTTCATTAATAGTCTAGTGCTTGTAATCTGTCCAGCATCATAAAGATCTTAAAGCTGAGCCAAGTTTTACGAGACCTTGGGTAAGTTATAGTTTCTGAGGGAAACCATACAAAAAAGGATGGGCTTTCATGCCAAAGCAGACAAAAGTTAGGGTTTTGACTGTGTTATGCTTCACGTTTCAGAATTAAAGGCTAAGCTCAAAGTAAAATAAAACTGGGACACTTCTGGCCAACAAAAGAAAGTTAACTGGAGCTGCTGCTTGCTTGCTGCTTTGTTTTTGGGTTTGTTTCTTTTTTGTTTTTGTTGTTGTTGTGACAGTCTGTAGTCTGCCTTTGTGGTTTTTTTTGTACTTCCCACATTGTCATAAATGAAAATGGAATACAGATTCTGTTCTTCCTTTTGTTTTCTTGTTGACAAACATCTGGAGACTCTGCTTCTATAATAACTAAGCCTTAGCAAGCAGGCCTTGCTCTACAGTGTCTCTTGGGAGTGGTTATATTACTACTGGCTCTGCTCTAGAGGAGGAAGACGGCTCAACTTGTGTTTTCCTCTTGCAGATGTTGTCCTGGAGAAGACCATGCATAAGTGCATTCTGAAGCTGTTGAAGAGCCATATTGAAGCGATGTTGAGAGAGTTTCATACTGCAGATGGTTCTTGGAAACAACTGAAGGAAAACCTTCAGTTGGTGCAGCAGTGGAATCCTCAGGAACTGGGCGTGTTTGTTCCAACACCAGACTTTGTGGATGTTGAAAAGATGAAAGTCAAGTTTGTGACCATGCAGAAAATGTATTCACCTGAAAAGAAAGTCATGCTGCTGCTGCTGAGAGTTTGCAAATTGATTTATACTGTAATGGAGAATAACTCGGGTATGGTGCTTCTTGTGGTTCAAGGTCATTGTTTTTCTAAAGCTGGGGTTCTTTTTTGGTGGAGGAAATGAGACCACCTGATTCTGCATGTTTGTTTCCTTCTCCTGGAGCTCTTGTGGCATCTCCTTGCCCTTTTGAGAGGGATTCTTCCTCTCTGCTTCCTTCCTGATATCTCTGCATCTGGCAGCACATCTTACAAATTCAGTGTGAAGCAGAGTTGTGAAGCGGCTTAAACAAAAACCCCAGCCACCAGCTTTGCTTGACTGTAGGCATTTGAAGTTGGCTGTCAGAAAGGCTGTCCTGTAAGCCTAGAATTTGACACTGGTTTGAAATTAGTATTTTCCTGGAAATAGTAATAAAGGATACACCCAGTATTTAGCTGTAGTAATTCAGCAGTGTGTATGCAATATGGCAATTATAAGGGCTCCGTGTTAATGGCTGGAGTGAAGCAGGCCCCGATCCAGTGTTTTTGGTTTGCTGTGCCTCTGAATGTTCTCATTTGGACAGTTTCTTTGTGTTTTTGCAAGAGAAATAGCATCTATTTCTATGCTGTAGCAGGAGTCCCAAAGTGACCTTGAAACATAGATCGTGAAATGGAACCACAGACCAGTTAAGACCTGCTTGATTAGGCAGTGGCACAATTAAAACGCTTTGCTGGACAGCATGAATTCATAGGTGCAGCTCTGTTGCCTGACGTCTTATCATACACTGCCGTGGTAGGTCACAAGCTACGGTGAAGCAATGCTGGTGGTAGTGGGAGATTTTTTTACCTAAGCGTAAGCTGCTGCAGGTGGTTGGCAGTTTTCTTTCGAGCGCTGAATCTGCAGCTGGGCTCCGTGCTGATCAGGATGCTTGCTTTCTTTTGAGATTTGAGGTGAATGGTGAAAGCTTGTGGCTGTAAAACACCCCCAGGCACTTTGGCAGGATTTGGGCAGGAGCTTAGACCTGGCTTATTTCTGTGCAAAATCCTGCATTTTAAAATGGATATAGGAATCTTTGCCCAAAGTGATGTAAACTTCGGTTTTTTTCTCCATACTGTTTTATCACATTGAGTAAGGTATTCCCAGCATGCAAAAGAAAAGTACTGAGAGGCTGCTGGTGAACCATTGTACTGAGGGGCTTGGGCTAAGATGCAGCAAATGCTCCTTGGGTTGTCTTGCTTTGTCCTGTAAAGTTTTAAAATGTGGCATCAAGCCAGCACCTGTTTCCAGTACCTGCATTGTCCTGTAATCTCAGCCAGATAAGTGTAATACCTGGAGGGTATGTCTTAGCTGGTCTGACTTTCAATATCAGCCCTTCAGTCCTCTGGAGTTTCTCCATAGTTTAAATTGGCTCCTGATCTTGATGTTTCAAGTGACCATCACACCGCTTCTGCAATGAGCACAGTTTGGCCAGACCCAGAGATCTAGCCACATAGTGTTTTCTAAAGAGAAAGTTTAAATGCGATAAAAGGAACACAGACAGACCTAGGTACAGCAGAGCCTCTGTGTGTTGCGTGCTGTCCTTACCGATGATGCTTCACCAGCTAGCTGGGAATTACGTGAGGCTTTGCTCACTGGTGTTTTTAACCATGCTCCATCAAGGAAATGTGCAGAGTTTTCATGTAAAATCTAATAGGCTTTTATATGCAGGCTTCTCTGCTGGGTTTCAGACTCAGGAACTGGTACTTGTGGCTGGATCCTTCCAGAAAGGGGACATCGTCCATGCATGTATAAAGAAAATGCCCATTATCTCTTAGCCACTGACAGAAGTGCGGGTGGAGGTCAGGCCAGACTGGCATGGCTGCCTTTTGTGAGTTCACCAGTTGAGCTGACGCCAAGGTGAGCCCAGTCTTTAAATTCCCTTACGTGCCTCAAGGTCTGCACCATCCAATTTGTGCTCGTTAGAAGTACAGGATGAAGCTGGACGCTGCCCACCAAGTGTCAGATGATGTTCTCTTTGCTGCACATCTGTAACGAGAGGCTCTAGAGTAATACAAATGTACTGGTCAGTAAAGGCAGCAAAATAACGCTTTCCTTTCAAACACCGGAACTGGTTAAAGGGTGTGATTTGTCTATCGCTGCCTGTGTTCTCTTTGACCCAGGGAGGCTGTATGGAGCTGATGACTTCTTGCCTGTGTTGACATACGTGCTAGTCCAGGGTGATACGCTGGAGCTGGATACTGAAACTGAATACATGGTGGAATTGCTGGATCCATCTTTGCTGCATGGAGAAGGTAATCAACTTATTTCTATTAGAACTGAGTGGAGGGCTGGGGAAGGGGGATTCTTCCTCACCTCGTTTGAGTAGAAACCCTTTTGACGGAGTCATGTAGTCGGTGATGTCGGTAGTGTAACAAGAGAACCTCGTAATTATTTCCACCTTAGAATAAGGGAAGGCTGGTTAGCTTGCAGAGTTACAGCCCCAAGTGACCTTGGAATCTACCGACGTATATACTGCCTTAGGAGGGAGTGTGTTGTTTTCAGCCAAGAAGGAGGAGGTGTCCTGACTTAGCAAGCAAACACAGGCTGTGCAGGTGCCAGCTGTGGTTATCCTCCTGTGCCTGAAAATGTCCCGAGAGTATGTATGGGTCTGCAGCGTTCAATTGAGTGGTGAGACCTGGAGTGGGACCCGGGTTAGGTGCTTTGTAAAAACTTCTGGGGGAATTCTCTGCCCCTCTGGGAAAGTGCTTTTGAGAATGTTGTCCCCCTTAATGATCCTGGCTTATGCCCGATACTTGCTTCTCGCAGAGTATTTTTGTGAGGCCTAAGAATATGTTTCTTAAGGCGCTCTTGAACGATGGCTGAAGTCTGCTAGAGGCAAGGAAATCTCCCTCCTTTCTGTTTTCACGGTGGTGGTCTTAACAAAGAGGTATTCTGCCAGCCCTTGGTAGGCCCCAGAATCTATCAGTTTATGAGGAAGTTTCAGAGGTTCTTGTGACCAAGCTCAGCTGTGAGTTTTAAGTATAGGTGTATATGTCCCATTTCTGCCATCTCTTGGGTTGCTGAAATTGCTGTATCCTTTTACATGCCGATACGCATGACAGAATTGTGTCGGGTTTCCTCCGGTTCAGTACTAGTCTGTTCCCTGCTTTGTGTGCAGAGTGCATCGTTCAGGAATCTTAGGACAGAAAATACTTGAGATGTGAAGCTGGAGATAATTAACATGCTGAAAGGCAGAAATATTTACTGGGCTGTTAAGTCGTGTTGTTTTTAATGTAGCAAAAGTTGTTCATCTATTGGCTGGCCCTGTCTGTGGCACTAGCTAAACTATATGGTGCAGGAAAAATTTAGTGCTTTGGGGTTGTGCGGTTCAAATGTAAATGTATTGTCCGATTTGTCTGGTGGGTCTTGTGTGTCTTCCACGTATTGAAGTTGTCACAGAGCTGAAAGTGAGAGGATGCTGTCGGTAATACAGAAAACACTGCTGTGAGCATAGACTGCATCTCTGAATGACTCCACAAATAGACTGTGCTGCCTCTTAATCGAACACTCCCACTCAAACAGTTTGCTTAAAGAGCAAGAGAAATAAATGATAGCCTGTCTTTTGTTTCTCCTGGTTGCTGAGGACTGTTGCCTCCTGTTGAGACTCCTTTTCCTTTGTGACCTGCAGCTCCTTTTGTACATCAGCAACTCTGTTGTGGCTGCACTTTTTTCTCCACTCATGTAATAAAGGTGAAGTCTGGAGAGCCGTACACGCTGCCTCCCGAACTAGTTGGACGTAGTGTTGGACATAGGTGAACAAACACAGCCTGCCTTTTAAAAAACAAAAGCAAAACTTATGGGATGCTTCTGGGTACAAATCACACGCTCGGTCATTGCTTTGCTGCCACTAAGGGAGTCGCTTTTAAGTTCCTGAACAGTCGTAGTTGGTCTTATGTTGCTTAAACAGCTATGTTTATTTGATCCCCACTTGAAGCTCAGGAAGAAAACAAATCGCTGTTTGGAAACCATTTAGAGGAAAACTCATGTTCCAACTTTGTAAAAACACTCGGGAGTAAAGGAGCAACACCGGTCATTTAAATAACCGGCCACCCCCAGCGCTAGCGGACCCAGAGTTAGATACTATTGCACCACTTTGATAATACGGAGCCCATGCAACCACTGCATGTCTCTTAGCAGCTGAGAACACACCATCTGGTATTTTGCAGGCCAGTAAGCTGTTTTTCTTTACGTATAAATATTTTGGCCATAGAACGCAGGCATTTCCGTGTGTGTATATTTATTAAAAAAAAATAAATTGTACTTTTTGACTGTGACCAGTTGGAACTGGTGTGGTGTTTGTGACCACTCTGAGTTGTTCTTCCCCTGCTGTCCTTCACAGGAGGCTATTACTTGGCAAGCACTTACGGAGCACTTGTGCTGATCAAGAACTTCCAGGAAGACCAGTCTGCCCAGCTGCTGAGTTCAGAAGCTAGAGATACTCTCTGGCGATGGCACAAGAGGAGGACAACTAACAAAACAATGCCTTCAGTTGATGATTTTCAGGTAGAGCTTAGGGCTGAAGAAAAAAAAACAACAGGGGATGGTTGTTTTTTTTGAAAATCTCCATTTAAGAAGTATGATTCATAATGGTTTCCTTGGGGCCACGAGTGGTGTGAAGCAGTGCCGAGAAGATGGCTGCCAAATTTGTCTCTGTTTCAAAGTCTTTGCACTTCATAACAGTGTGGTTATGATGGTATAAAGGAAACACTAAATAATGGAGCTTTCCCACTGTCCTTTGTATTTAAGTCGTGCAGAGCGAGGACAGACCAAATGGTGTTTTAGATTCAGCTTCTTTGTATGCTTTGCTGTTAAAAAGAACAAACCCAGATTTCCAGTGGTATAAATCAGCACAACTCCCCAGTAGTGACTGGTGCCTTATTGCAGGTAATAGAGAGGAGACTTGGCAGAAAAGCTTGCCTATAATTTGAAAGTTTAAGCAAGGAGTAGAGTTCTATACTGTGGATGTCTTCATGTTTGTGGTTTGTTTTGTGGGTTTTTTTCTCCCCCCTCCCATTTCTTGCTGCTCTTTCAGAGTAGGGCAGTAACTCCAACTGAAGAATAACAAAACAGTCGGGATTACTTCATCTTTTAAAACCAAGCCGGCATGCCTTTCATGTAGGAAAAGATTGTTACATAGGTAGGCATGCTGTTGTCTGTCCAGATGCATCAGTTTGCGAACTGAAGCAAGGAGGATGTTGGAATCGAGAAGAAAGGATTTACTCCTTTGTGTCCGGTTGTTTACAGTTCATACCACAGTGCAAAGTTGCTGGAGAGGCTAACGACACCCATCAATAAGTTATGATGTAGCTAAGAGCTTGATAAATGAAGGTACGGGGTCATCAGGAGGTAACTAAACCTTTCAGTTGTGGCTCCTTCTGCTTTATCAGTGTCCATGCAAACAACCACAGCACATCACTGAACAGGAAGGAGCTGGGAAAAGCAGCAGTCTCCCACAATTTGCCTCTCTTAGGAAGAGGAGAGCTGACGAACAGAAATTCCAAACTGTGGCCAGTGCACAAAGCTAGTCCATCTTACTGGGATCCATTTTATATTCTGCTTACCTGTAGTTAGGTGTCACATTCAGGTAGCTTGAGTCTGTTCTTTCTAGCAAAATACTACATTTAATAGGAAAATTAATCACCTTTGTATTTCTGCTGGATGACTAAATGACAGAAGATTTTTCAGCAGGATCTTCTATTCAGTTTCACTTTCTCTTCCTCAGCAACTGAACCTCAGCCAAGCTACCTGTACAGCTGGATGCCGTGCTGCATGCTGGAAGATGCAGGGGAGCACGGGAAGAGCTGGCACCAGGTGTGTCCAGGGCTGCTCCTTTTGTTGACTCTTTCAAAGAGAGCCTCAAATCAGTAAGGTTGCTCCACTTCCAGGCTATGCTTGGCACAAATTCAAGCACTTTGCTGCCTGCCCAGAATGCCAGTTTTCCATCTCCTTTCTCCACATCTGCAGTCCTGAAATGAAGCACCTTCCCTACAATGAATGTGTAACAGCTTCAGCTTAACTCATCTTTCCCACATTGAACCAGGATGTAGTCGCCACGCGTCTGTGGTGCTGTCTCACAGCCTTACCACCAGCTTTTGGGTCCTAGAAAGGCCTTCATCCTCCCTCCCTCAAAAAGATGGAAAAGCAAAAAATCCAGTATTTTGATGATGACGAAATACAACTTGCTGATACTGCACAAAGAATTTTGATACTTCCTATATGAGTAACAGGCATTTGCACAAACCTCAGCCTCTCCTTGAAGCAATCCTGTCCATCTGGAAGCATCAAAAAACAGGTCTTCTGTGTGTTAACTCTGTTAGAAATTGAAACTGTAGTGTGCTTTGCCTTATTTAGAGCTGATTTGATTTCTTTTATTATTTATTTATTTCTTCACACGGGCTAACAAAAATGGATTAGTTCTGCTCAGTTGTAATTGTTTAAAAGCTGTTGCAAAGTTCCAGTGCTTCAGTCTGCAAGCTATCAAAAGTTTATTAAAAACCCAGAGTGCTCTTCGGAACTGAAGTCATATGAGCATTCTTCTCAGTCTTAGCTTTTAACAGCTTGTTCTTAGGAAACATAAATTTTTACCATTGTGATTTAGCATGCTTAATTTATTCAGCGTACCAACATAAGTATCAGCTCAGTAAATAAAACAGGTCTTTCTTACTGTCATTTTCTCCATCTCCTTTCATTTTACTGCTTTTAGTTTCTAATTGCCGTTAGTTTCTTTGCAAAAAAGCACGTGATGGCAGACTGCTTTGCTCATGTGTCCAAAAGTGTTTTGTGGTTGGGTGGTTTTTTTCCAGTTACTTTTTATTTTACTTTTTAAATACTTTTTGAAAGGTAGAACTGCGTTTCCTTGTAGGGCTTGTTTAGAATTCATCTGTTACCAGTTGTGCACACGTGTGAATTTCAGCAGAGAAAAAAAAATCCAGCTTTTGCCTCATGATCATACGGATTTACTTTAATGTTGCAGAGTAAATTTTCATTCTGCCTCCCTCTAAGCCTGTTGCATGAAATTTGGTTACATCAGGCTCAGACACCAAATTGCCATCGGTTAACGTGATGAAAATGTCCTGCATGAAAATGGATTGCCTTTTGCATACTGCAGCATAAAGAGTGAATGGCTTATCGTGCAGCAACCTGTGGATCAGCACCCTTGTGTGTTGCTGGCAGAGGGCTGGGTTTTTTTCTTTTTCCTTCTGACGAACATAATGCGTGAAGCTTCTCTTCAATAGTATTAACCCAGCATTTGCAGCATCATCTCTTGGACGTGCTGCCTCTGATGTTTATTTTGCTTCACAGCATTTAGTTTCCTAGTAAGGCCAAACACCAAGTCCCGTTAAAACCACTGACGTTTTCAATGGGGCTTTAAGACTGCTATCTGTTCATTTCTAATTGCAGGGTTAGAATGTGAGCCAAGGAAAGGAGGATGTCAGCTTATGAATTTGTTATGCCTGCCACAGTCCTACCACCAACATCAATTCACAAGGTGGCTGTAATGTACAGGAATCACTAGTGTGTTTCACAACTAGAACATAGACAGGCTTGCTCTTTGTTGCTGAGCTTTCTGTTTTCAGAGGATGAGGTTTGGAGGTTTTGTTTCTGATGTCTGTTTTCTCATTCTACAGAACTGCCTTCGTGTTGCATTCCAGGAAGTTAACAGTGCATGTACAGGAAAGACCTTACTAGTAAGACCCTATATCACTACCGCAGATGTATGTCAGCTTTGTGCTGAAAAGTTTAAAGTGGACAATCCAGAAGAATATAGCCTGTTTCTTTTTGTTGATGACACCCGGCAGCAACTGACAGAAGATACGTACCCTCAGAAGATTAAGACAGAGTTGCACGGCCGCCCACAACCCCAAGTCTTTCGCTCTGTCTACAAGCACATTAACGGTGATCCATATGGTGCCATTTTTCAAAACAATGAGTCAGCTTCTTAAAACCAGCAACTCCTTTAATTTCTGTTCCTTGTTAACTCTTGAAAACATCTTTGTTGGCTGCCTGCCTTAGGAGCTAAAACAAGTCTTAAACCATAAATACCTAGTTAAACACACATATTGCATACAAAACCCTGTGTAAACCGTGCGTATGGCCAGTTATACAGAGTGTTCCACCTGTGTGTTTGAGCCAACAGCCCATGAGGCTGAATTTCTTGTACCACAGACTCTTTTGAAGCATATTATACCATGGCCCTTTGCAGGTCTCTTTCTGTAGTGTGCAAAAATGTATTTTCTTGCACTCACTCTATAGCTGAATATCATTTTGACTCAAGTATATGTATGCTAAGACAAGTATTTCATTAAACTGGCTGATATGAGCTCAGTTTCACCAGCATGAGTTTGACAAGACTGTCCGATGTAGCGCATCAGTTAACTCCTCATTACTTGGATGATTGCAACCTTTCCTAATTTTTTTAATTACAGAGAATCGCCTTTTTTTTGCATATATATATTTGTTCCTTCCAATTGTTTTTTTTCCCCTTGTTTTGGGGGGTTTGGGAAGGTGGGCACAGAATTAGAGTCTTTGTGGGGACCCAGAAAATGAAGTGTTTAATAGTAAAGCTTAAAGTGTTTGCTGTACGGAAGGTTTCTCTGTACCCACCGCATCAGTTGCTTATTTAGCAGTGCCTGATCTTCATAAGAGTGCCCTGTGGAAGTCTGCATATTCATTAATGAGCTAACAGTAGCTTGGCTCTGTGTAGAAAGGAGAGGAACTATGAAGAACACACACCCATCCCTGCTTTTATTTTTTATTTTTCCTTAAACGTCCAGTGTTTCCAGGGCCTTTGCTTTCTCTTGCCACATTGGCAAAGCTTCCCAAGCTCTATTGCCCCATAGTCACGAAAAGTCTTCAGTAATTGCTGGGATGGTGAGTGAGTTTTGGGCTTCTAGCCCTCCATTCCTTTGGTCGTGAATTCCACTCAGTTAAAGACTCGAGAGAATTGCTTAAAACTTGCATTTGAAAGTCACGCCTCAAACAATGAATTTGTGGAGATCCATTTATTTACACTAACGAAGAAAAAACTCTAATACTGCATCAAAATGAAACTTAGTGGCTGCTGAATCACTGAATAATAGCGTGAATTGCTGCTTAAGCCTTTACCACAATCATTGCAATGTTTGTTTGTAGATTGCTTGTTTTTTTGTAAAGTCGTGTGGCTGCGTGTGGTGCATTATTCCCAAGGTGCTCCTTACTGCTCTGATGCTCTGTATGTTCGCAGCACTGGGTAAAGTGGAAGGCTCTGTGGCTGGGGAAGAGTGGCTTGGACGTGTTACTGCTCTCCCTGTTGCACCGGAATTTCAACGGCTGGGTTTGGTTGCTAAATTGATGAAACTACTGGGAGAAATTTCAGAAAAGTGAGTAGCATGTTTATCTCTAATCTTCTAAAAGTAACCTCTCAACTGACATGGCTTAGGTATTTGACTTGCATGAAAAAGACCCAGAATTTTGCTTTAAGCAGTGTTCTGATTCGCTGAGGATTCCCTGTAATTAGAGAGCAAGACTAAAAATGTTATGTGGCTGTGTAAGATCTCAGGGTTTCTGTGAAAGCTAACTTGCCAGAATGAGTAGGATGTAGCCTAAATTCCAATAGAGATACTGTATAAAAAAATGTCCTTGTTTTGACAGCGAGAGAATTTCATGGAGTGTCAACACTTTGCTGTAGGGTCTCCAGCGTGCATGTTCAGTAATCAGTTCAAGTTCCTGCAGGCAGCCTTGGAACCAATTTTGAATGGCAGACACTACCTTAGCTTACTTTCTTTGTCATGCTTGGCTGCTTGTACCTGCTGAAAATGTAATTGAGCATCAAATGAACCCACAGGGAAATGTCCTGAACTCATGGTGGTAGGGCAACCCCGTTATAATTGGTAAAATGGGAAAACTGCACATTTTGAAGAAGCTGCCTCATGAGAAGGGCTGCATTGTGTTAGGTGACTGAACTTTGTGACCCGTTCTGCCACTGCCCCCTGCCACACACGTCGAAGGAGGCCGTCCCTAAGCCAATGCAATTGAAAATGTGGATTTTTAGATTTATTTTATTTTTTAAATAAAAGATTTCTTACGTGTATATAAGACCTGTGTGAGTGCTTAGCTTGCCCTATTCTTTCTGTTCATAATTCTGAACCCATAGGCTGGTGTAAAAGAATGGTTATGTGACAAAAATAGAATAAAATCTGAGCTTCTAGTGGGTTTGTCCCTTGGGAAAGGAGTTGCATCTGTTACTGCAGTGTGAAAGGTGTTTGATTAGCATATGACATCATCAGACTTGCTCTTGGTCGGATTACAAGTTATTGGTTATTTAGCAATACATTCACCTGCTATTCTTTACTGTGGTTTTCCTTTGGTTTTATCTTTCCAAAGAAAGGGTGGATTTTTCGTTGATCTCTTTGTGAGAGTATCAAATCGGGTTGCAGTAAATATGTATAAACAGCTTGGCTACCGTGTGTACCGGACAGTATCGGAGCGCTACTCTGCTAGCAGTGGAGAGGCAGATGAAGATGCTTACAGTAAGTGGTTGTTGTGCCTTAAGTTGAATGGAAAGGTTCTTGTGTTGAGGGTTCCTGGGCCTGTACAAGTTCAGATAGTTGTTGATGAATGGGATTCTGTATACTGCTTTAGATAGCTTTTCCTACTGAAGAGTACATCAGTTATGAGACTTGATTGCAGGAAACGGAATGAAGCTGTGTTAGGGGAAGTTCAGGTTAGGATGTTAGGAAAATCTTATCCACTGAAAGGGCGTTCAGTCAGGGCACAAAACCTGTCAAGAGCTCAGGGAGCATCTGGATGGTGCTTTCAGTCATATGGTTTAGTTTCAGGTAGTCCCACGAGGAGCATGGAGTTGGACTTGATGGTCCTTATGAGTCACTTGCAACTCAAGATATTCTAGGATTCTAGGAAATCTTCTCGAAAAATGATCTTAATGTAATAGAGAAGTCACTTAATGTGGCTTTGTGCAATGACTGTCTTTAATAGCGTTATTTTCTTTTGCCATAGATACGAGGAAAGCTCTTTGCAGAGATACAGAGAAGAAATCAATTATACCTCTGCCTCATCCAGTGAGACCAGAAGACACTGAGTAACTGTAAACTGTGATTCTCAGACAACCTAGTAAGGGTCAGTTTCCTTCTCCCCAAAGCCCACAAGAACTTACAGATGAGAAGTATTAGGCTCAATGCTTTTCCCCATGAAATATCAAAAAGCAATATTGAGAAGCTTACCAACGCTGCTTCTGTTGGTATTGGCTGTATATTCGTGCTCTTACCCTATTGGTCTTCCTTTTGAACCGTGGCACTTTGGAGACTATTAAAATGGAATTGCCTCCTGTATGGTGTTGTCATGGTTTTCCTTCTTGGCCACAAAACAGTCCCCTCACTTTGTCACTCTCACGGAGCCCTGCTCCGAAACTGAAAACGTCTGGCCGCTGCTCCCACACAGAAGGTGCCAGGAAGGAGTTCTGTTGCTGCTCTCGCCTTCCCTTTGCAGCCATATAACTGCTGCGACAAAACCTGGACTCTCTTCTTTCTGAGCCACAAAACCAGAAATTTGGTACATCAAAATACACTCTCCAGAACTCAGAGGTCTCTGTTTCTCTGTGCCTTTTACTTATCTCATTCCCTAATTTAATTATTGGACCCACCTATCCCTTCGCAGTCTGTCTGGATGTTATGGATGCTGTTACTTGGAGGCGTTGACCAGGCACTTAGTTCCAACACAGGTTTCTGTCACTGTCTTCCCTGGAATTTCTTGGAGAAGAGTGCAGAGGAGTGAAGGCAGAAGGTTGATGAGCATTGATAACATGCAGCTGTGGCCTTGCCTCCAAGGCAGTGGGTTGAGGGACATGGGTGATGAGCAGCTGTAGCTCGTTCCCACAAAGTGGTTAAATAGCCCTGAGGAGTGTGGGAGAGGGGGTTGGATGGAGGGGGAGTGGTCTGCCCTGCCCCTGCCCTGCAGGATGAAATTCCTGTCACAAGCTCTAAGGCACATTAAGGAGAAGGGGGCACAGTTTGAGTTTTCCTCCATGTAGGCATCAGGGAGGTACAGCTCTGAACTTAGTACTGGCCGCTACTAGGAGATGCTTTAAAGTGATCTGAGTGTGGCTCTGGGTACCCAAAGCTGGACAGGGTTGGCAAATGCTGATGTAGAGTTTTGGTGGTAAACTTGACCAGCCTGTCTTAACGAGCAGGCATGTTCTTTGTTTGCAAGCACTGTTTAGTCCCGCCTAGGCATCCCACAAGTTTGAAGGGCCGTGGTCACACAATGAACTGTTGCCTGTGCATGTTTGCATTTTAAGGAGCATGCTGTAGTTGTATTTTCTCTGTTTGGCTTTGCATTTGGGAAACAATGTAGCAGTTAACAGCTCAGCTGAAGAAGCACGATACCTGACGTGGCAGAGAAGGAGGTGTGTTTTACTAATTTTTTGGTGTGCATCAGTTTGACCCCAAAATGACATTGTGTCAAAGCTTGTGGCCAGGTTCCGCTGTAGATGTTGACTTGGGGAATGAATGGCTCCAGGTGTGCTTTAGGAGAGCTCTGTTGGTGTAGATGTGCTGAGCAATTGTTCTGCTGTGTGCAGCTGTTCTGGTTTGGCTTCCAGGTGTGAGCATGCAAAAGAAAACTCACAGCTGTGGTCAGCCTTGCTGTAAAGTCAGAACGGTTTCTGCTGCTGCCTGGATATCCGAGAGCCTCCTGAACATTTCAGGCAGGCGAGAGTTGTGCTCCAGTATGTCTGAGAGTCCACAGCTCTGCAGTTCCCTAGAGGGGCACTACAGGTAAGGTTGTAAGGTCGCAGAGCTCTTTGCAAGTTACACTAATGGAGTTTCTTTAGGTATATATTTGGATACATGTGCGAGCTGAAAAGGTATTGTTTGCTTTCCTGCTCAGTAAGCACAGATCACTTGGGTGGTCATGGACACTTGTCATTTACTGAGGAAGTTTCCATCCGTTGGATGGAAAAGGAAACAGTTCAGAGGCACTGTTTAGGGTTTGGGTTTTTTTTGTTTGTTGTAAAACCTGGAGTTCTAGCATTTTGTTCTGTGTTGTCTGGTAAAGTATTTTGAATTAAGAAATGTAAGGTGCTGAAGCAGCTAAGTGGCAGAACCATGCCTCATCCCTAGTGTAGCCCTAATCTAAGGCTGGTTTAAAACTCAGTCCAGTTAGTCGGTGGGAGAACAGAGAAACAACAAATGATCAATTTGTGTTCACAAGTGCTCTCAGAAACGCAGGTGTTTTTGGAAAAATTTGACTACGAGAATAGGAATTGCTTGTTCAAAGACTACGTGTGCTTGAAGGAGTGTGTGAGTTAAAGCAGGCAGAAAGATCAAGATTAGAGGAGCAGCCTGGAACAGCAGCAGAGCCTGGAACTGAGGAGATGAATCACCTGGGACAGAGTCAGGTGATGGATTTGCAGAACTGACAGGACCAAAGGAAACTCCTAAAAACTTCAGATGCTGACTAATGATTTGATATGCGTATATAAGCTGTGCTGTATCCCTTGGCTCTCTGCCACTCACTGGGGTGGCAGACCAGCTCTGAGTTGTGACTAAAGCAAGCCCAGTGGTACCTGCATCTGTGTAAATTTTTTCCTGTAACAACAGCAATCGCTGGGGCTTATCCGTAGGACCCCACCATCCACTGCCCCCCCTGCCCCTTGTGCCATGGGTTCCCCATGGTGCTGCTTCTCCCTCCTGGTGGGGTGGGGGCATGGACAGAAAGAACCACCCAAATTTATCCTTTGCATCTGACAGCTTTATAGCCGCTCGAACCACGCGGGTGCTTTTTAGTACGGAGGCAACGGGTAATAGTGGCTGGGCTGCGAGTGGGCAAAGGGCAGCGCAAAGGGAGCCCCGCAGGTGTGACCTGAGCTGAGATCCCGGCCCGTGCGCGACCGGCCAGTGGTCAGCACAGGGTTGGTGGGGCGCTGCTGCCACCTAGCGACACAAAATCGGTACTGCAGCCGCGCGCTTGGTGGAACGCCGCTTTTATCTGGCGACCAAATATTGGGTACTGCAGCCGGGCGGTTGGTGGAGCGCTCTTGCCACCTGGCAGCCGAATATTGGGATACTGCAGCTGCACGCTTGGTGGAGCGCTTGGTTAGGGCGAGGCGCCTCTTAGGGTTAGGGTTAGATGCCGGGGTCGGGTTTAGGGTCAGAAGTTGGGCGTGGTTAGGGTCCGGGTTGGGGTTAGTCAGTGGTGCTTTAAGGAACTCTCTCCTCATCAAACTATTTTCCTAAAATGTCTCCTCCAAATCACCTTCCCTACAAGTGCCCTGTATAGCTATGTGACCAGTCTAAGTGGATCAGTACTCTAACCCTAGAGGAATTAAACGTCGGGGAGAAGTGAAGGAAGTTTTATCTGGGAGACAAGGACTAATTCTAAATTAGCTGCTCCATTCTTCTAAATCATGGGTAACTTCCCATGCAGGGAACACATTTTCTGTTCTCTCTCTGACTTGGTATAGTGGTTACACTGTAAACAGTCACCTGGCCTACAGCTTAGAGACCTTTGTACGCTGCTGCACATACTGCACAGCAAGAATCACCCTGCAACTGCCCTGGGAGGCTGGCTGTGCACCAAGTGACCATTTTGCTTTGTGATGTGCTTGTCAGAGGACATGGCACTGGAACACCTATGAGATGATAGGAGGACTGATGCATCTCTCTTCCTTACCGGTTGAAGTTCAGCTGTCTTGGGGTTATGTAGATCAGAATCAACCTTGAGATCTGTACAAGAAGTTTAAATTTAAAGGGCACAACCCTATTTCCATTAAAACCAACAGCAAATTTTTACTGACTTGACACTTCAGTGTTCCAGTTCTCCATAATCTAGCAAGAGATTGCTCTTCTCTGCAAAGGTTTTGGGAAACAGCAAGTTTAGCTACACTCAAGTGATGTCTCCATGATGTAAAAAAAAAAAACCCAAAAACATTTACAGAAATCACTAATGGAATAAGGCTTTAAGTATCAAAGCTGCTGTTATAGTAACCATTCTCTCTGACCGTTCTAAGGCAGGAGCTGCCACCTTTGCAGTCCCAGTTGCTGGACAGCTTCCCTGTACTTCCCTCTGCATTTACTATGCTTCTTTGTGCATACTGCAATTAAAAATGCATCTTTCTCCCTTCTCTATTCCTCTGTTCTCAGAGGTTATTTATTGCTAATTCATAACTGTTGTGAAAGACTTGAGATACCAGAGATGTAATGCAGAAGAAAGCTTCCACCAGATTCTCTCTTTCCTCTAAAGCCTTTGTTTGTGCTACTCCACTCTGCGCCACTGCTCAGAAAAACTCACTGTGTCAAAAGACGGTGAAACGATGGTCACGTATTAATCTAAAGCTTGGCTGTGTCCCAACACTTGTGTATCACTCTGTGCTACTCCCCTAACTTCCCGCCTGCCTTCCCTCCTACAATCATAGTAACAAAAAGATACACTGAAAAACTGGCTATCCAAGAATCTGGGTATGGTTGCTGGGTTAAACCAATAAAAAAATTGTGATCATTGGAAAGAGGATAACATTAGGTGTGCCATCCCAACATCAAACAGTGCCACAGACAAATAAGCCATGGGTCTCTCCCTTAATTCATATGCATATACAAATGTGGACAAACAGCACTTTTTTTAGGATAGGCAGATGAACCTTGTTAGCTAATCCTTTGGAAGTAGTGTTTCAGAAGAGTCTAATGCAATCAAGGTGTCACTGCTTTTAATACATGCTAGAAAGATCAAATTAAACACTAGGCAGAACCTGCCTTGACCAATTTAGGGGGTGCTAAAGTACACACCACCTGAGCTGGCTTACAGCTGTCAAACACATTAATTAGAGCTAACACGTTCAAAAGTCTTTAAATCGTTCATTGGGCATCTCTGCAGACAGGTTTTGTATTGTTCTTATTCTGCTCTTCTAGAAACGGATGTAGTGTAGTCACTGCCCTACTAATGGTGGGATTAGCTTACATCACCTCTCCACTAGTATAACTGCACCCCACGAGAGATCTGTGCAAATGCCACTAGGAATGTTTCTGAACAATTACTGTTACAGCAATGTGAAACTATGTACAAATAGGCCCTAGTCAGAGCTGTGTCTGTACTGCAGTTTCAGATATGACTGCAGCCAAGTGCCTGTCTGCCATAGTTAAATGTTCCTAAATTAACACCGGTACTCTGAGAAGACATCACATAGGAGCTCCATCAACGTGGACCTACACTTGTGTAGGGAATTCTCACTGAAGTTTGTGCTGCTGTGCTTTCTCTGTGATTGTTTCACGGACTACCCAGATCAACGCCAGTACAGGCAGGCAACTGTAACTTCAGCGTCACTGTGACCAGAACTCTTACATGGTCTCTTCTACCATGTATGTTGTATTTGGACACAACATACTCAAAGGCATACCTACAAACAGTCACAGGCACAAGCAGAGTCTCCAGTGAACTCAAGGAGACAAATGCACATAAACAACTTTGCACTCACTCCTCACTTGCACCTCCTCCATGACTATGAATAAATGCTGGGTCAGGACCACATGAAGGCTTGTCTTGTCTGAGTTTGTTTTTCTTTTCTTTTAAATCTTACTTTCCTAGAAAAAGAGAATCAATGAAGTAAACTTGTTGCTGTGACTACACTGCAACAGAGTGCTTAAATCAAACAAAAACTTAGATGAGATTAAGAAAAGAATAACAAAAAGTAAATAAAGGGATTTTTTTTTTTAAAAATGTAAACAGGCATTTACACATTTGAATATTCTCATGGGGATTTGAGTTCCTTGGAAGATGAGCAACTTTTCTGCTCCTTCCTTTGCATTGCTTCATAGCAAATGCAGCATGCTTGTGGACAAGAGAAGTTGCCTGCTGTAACTAGTTAGCACCAAGTTTTATTTGTTTGTCAGACTTCCAAACCTGAACTTTTCTACATGTGGAGTCAGGCATTCCCGTTTCTATTTCTGCCTATTTTGCGTCGCTGTGTGACTGCAGCAATTCACCTAGTGACTCCAAACTCAGGTTCTTCACTCATGAAACAGAGAGAAAACATCTCTGTAAAGCAGAGTGGGGAAGTACTGCTCTTCAGGTGCTCACACTCCTCACTCATTTCCGTCTCATACTACAGATTTCTGTAGCTCGGTTTCTCTCAAGTTCAATAGCTCAGTCACTGAGCAAAACCAAGTAATTATGAGCCATAATGCACCACAAGCAGCAAAGGCAGAAATGTCAGAGCATGCAGTTTGCGCATAATTTTCATGCCTGATGCCTAAAATTGTTCATCTAAACTCTTTGGAAAATACTTAGAAATAACTATTTTGTTCACAGCAGGAGAAAAAGATTTTGTTTGTCATACATCTTCCTTTTCTTCACCAAAGCTAATCTGCATCCAGACATGGCATAAAGCATTTTCACTCTTCACACTCAAAAGGCACACATGCAAATAAATACATTGTCAGCACACACTTAGAAAACTACTCTGTACATGGTCAGAAAGTTTAAAGTTTTGCACCAAAAGAAAAGGATAAAAAGGCATTTTGAACATTGTGCTGTTTGCAAAAACTATTCCTTGCATCTGTTGTCTGTAGCACAGAGTTAGCCATAGCTGTGGATAAAAAGATGGGAACAGCTACAGTCCTGTAGCAACTGACACACACAGTAGTAGTGACAGCCTGGCACCAAGGGCCATCCAGTGTTAGACACAGACACACAGAGATGCACGGGCATGTGCACTCAGAGAATAGATTCTGGGTAAACAAGGCTAATTTTTCTTTGTTTTGTGCCCTGAAAAAGACAGGAAGAGCTAAAATATCAAACCTGAGGTTCTGTGCATATCAGTTGGTAAGACACATGCTGCTGAAACATTAGTTTGGCTTTATGGAAGCAGTCATCAGAAATTCAGTCACTAACATTTCAGCCATATGGTAATGTGCATCTCATCCTCAGCAGATGAACAGATGTGCCAACAGCTGAAGGGGCAAAAAACTGGGTTCCAACACACATTTCATTTTTCACTACCTGGAAAAGACTTAGGAGGAAGTTGGGGCCAATTATGGAAAATGAGTAGTGCAGGAAAGAGATCTTAAGTCCCTGTCTGCCCTTTTAAGTACATCAAGCATACAGAAATTTCTCACACATACTTTGCACCATGAAGCAATGCTGGCATTAGCCACAAACCACTGCATATAGGTTAAGGCTGCACTGACCCTCAAATAAAAAAGCCTAAACCATTGTAAATATGCAGAAGACACTCAATTCTATTACCACCCACTGCTTGTTACTTTCATTCAGTTTGTAAGGAGTCTGCCTCTGAGGTATGGTCTCTAATCACAATTACAGCAAAACACTGATTAGGATGCACGTGGTAACATCATAGGAAAAAAATATAAAATTGTCTTGACAAAGTAACTGAATGCATTTATTGGGATGGTATGGCTTTTAATTAGCCTTAATTTCCAAAGAATTATTACTTGCTAAAAAAAAGAAAATCTTTATGGATCTTTAAGTTTTTGAGTGCAAGATTCTCCCTCTCTCTCTTTTTCTCTGGCATTCTGTTTCGAATTTTACATGGAAATCCAGCCCGCTCTGCCAGTGACGATGTTCCTCCTCCTTGCAGACGATGCCAAGATCGAGCCGCTGAACTACAGATGGCTATCGCGAACCACTTCCTTCCCACAGCATGTGGTGCAGAGCTGTGTGCAAGAGACCATACTCTTGTACTCTTTCCAGCTGAGGAACAGGCAGCACCTTGCCTTCGCCTTCAAGGACATTGGCGTTCTGTCCTTCACCGATGATGTCCTGTGCATGCGGTTCTATCGCGACTGCGTCACAGGGCTGGAGAGCAAGGCCAGCTGGATTGCGCTGCTCAGCACTGCGAGTTGCTCAGGCTTTGAGGGTGATGCAGTGACTTTGGGAAGCCTCTTGAAGGGTGAGCAACCCGATGGCTGTTGGGCAGCCTGCACGTGGCAGGCCAGTCCGACACCTTTCCACGTGCTCACCTGCGCTGACTTCTCCATTGGGAAAGAAGTTTTATTCTGAGCTTCTGAGTTCTTGCCCTACAGAAAGGCTGGCAGCGTTACTGCGCAGTCTCAGTGTTTGCTGTGCAGCTTCTCCAGAGCAGAGCAAGGGCTCATGTTCACGGAGGAAGATTTGGAGGAGGGGTTAGGAGAAGTGGCTTCCTTTTGGAGCAGGAGGCAGGTTTGCTTCCTTTGGGAGCCAAGAGCAAAGTGCCTTGGAAACCTTCTAGCAGCTCTGTGTCACTTTACAGAGGCTGTGGATGCCCAGTGCAGCTGCCTCCGGTGGAGAGACCAGCACTCGGGGGATGCAGGCTGCTCCTGCCCACGCCTTCCCCAGGTGAGTGCGTTTCCTCTGCAGCCCTCGACTGACCGAGCGGGCAGATTCCCAGCTCCTCAGGAGTGCGCCTTCCGGGGCTCGGCGTTGCACGTTGAGTCTGGGAGGGGGCCTGACCTGAAGGGGCTGGTTTCTGGTTAACTTACGATGAGTTGGGGTTACACGTGTGTTCTCCTGGAGTGGCCGAGCAGCGTCACTGCGTTTCTCATGCCCAGCCTGCCCGCCACTCCCATCAGAGAGAGCCAGCTGCACACAGGGAGGGCTTTAAGCTACATCGTCTGTGTTGGGGGGAGATTGCTAATTAAACCCATGCGTGGCTGCATGGCCATGAGGAAAAGGGGTGCCATGCCTCACACGAGAGTCGTGAGGATTAGTGCTGGGAAGCTGCAGAGGGTAGGGGTCACCCTTCTTCAAGCCTGTGTCATCATTTACTGCCCAGGTTTCGCTTTACGGTGGTCAGCAGAGCAGTGGCCAAGGCTTTGTCCGCCTGGGCCAAGAAGGCTGCAGCAAAGTCCAGGCTCAGACAAGGTATGGGAACAGGTCTCTGCTGCCCAGCTGAGGCCCTGCCCCGCGCTGGGTGACCACAGCTCCGTCAAAAGGCACTCCCCAGGGGGCTGCTCTGCAGAGTTTCTTCCTTTGCCAGGTGCAGAGGCGCATCCTGGCAAGCTGCTGCAGAGACGGACGAAGCTTTCCCTTCCTGCACTGCCAAGTCAGGGGCCAGGCACAAGACAGAAAGACTTGGGCAAGAAGACTTCTGAGAGGTGAGACCCTGGTGGGAAGGGATGAAAGGGATCCTGCACCCGTGGAGGAGAGACATCCCCTCCGGACACTCCGGCTGCAGGGACGCGGCAAGGTCCCTGACATGTGCCGCATGGCTCTTATGTGCTTGTTTCCCCTGTTGTGGGCCCCTCCCTGGGGAAGGTGGTGGATGCTGAGTGCACCCCACGTCCCTGTGGTTCCCTTACGAAAGAGCTGAGGTGCAGTCATCCCCCGTCCATCTGAGGGGGCTCAGGAAAGGCTCCCCGCTGCCAGCAGAAATGGCCCCACCTCACGTGCTGCTTCTGCCAGCCTGGGGAGCTTTGGTACCAGCCAAAAGCGGGAGACCAAGCTGCCCCGTGCTCATTCTGACTGCTCCTGGTGCCTCTTTGCAGTGTGCTCCCCCCGTGTCCAGGCAGCTCCCCCAGGATGAAGGAGGCAGGCAAGGCAGGCAGGCAGGAGCCCGCTTCTCCAGCCAAGCCCACCTCTACACTCCCATCCTCAGACGACTGCCAGAGAGCGCTGCAGGTACGTGCCTTGCTGTAGCTACCGCGCTGCTGGGGACTCGGCAAAAGCCTCTTTGTGCAGAGAGCCAGCCTGATAGGACTCCTTGAAATGCACTCCTTGTCAGCTGTCTGTCACCTCCTTCAGATCTTCTTCATGAAAAGGAAGGTGTTGCACACCCTCCCCACATGCCGTTGCCCCATGGGTTGTCACAAAACTCTTTCTCCTGGCCCAGGGGCTATGGGAGATGCCCAAGTCCTTTCTCGGCTGTTCACAGGGGAGGGCTTTGGTCGCAGCTGTGTTTGCCAGGAGCCTAGAATGACCCCACAGCCCCCGTTCTGTTAGGGGCAAAGCCTTGCCAACCGACCAGCTGAGGCAAGGGGCGGCAACACGGGTCAGACTCAAAGGACACCCGTTCCAGGAGCTGAGAGTCATCGTGCCTTCTGCTGCCTTGCCATCCCCTCCAGGAGGTCTGGCAACTGTCTGCAGAGTGGGAGCAAGTGAGGCCCAAGTGGCAAGTGCATCTTGAGCAAGCAAAGGCAGAGTGGGCGGCGTGGGAAGCCTGGTCTGCGGGGAAGGACCGACAGCCGCCCCAGGTACGGGCAGCGATTGACACCGCTGAGAGCAGCAGCGACCCTCTCCTTCGGGGCACCCAGGGCGGCAGGTCTCCAGAGGAGGGGAGCAGGACAGACACCCAGCTGCAGGGCAGGGGTTTGCCTGCTCATGCTCGTAAGGGAGAGACTGGCAGCAGGATGCAAGCGGCAAAAGCAGCCGTGATGATGGGCACGTGGTGCTGGGTCTCTCGGCTGCCAGGTCCTGCTGCAGGCTCCTTTCAAGATGTCCTCTGGAAAACTTCACCGGTGGTTGCCATCTGCTTTGCTGAGAGTGTCTCCTCCTTGGCAGGCACTCGGCACTGGAGGCACATGGACTCCCCACCCTCCAGCCCAGCCCAGGAGAGAGGCAGTCAAGGAGAGGTGGAGAAAGGCTCCAACCCGTCTCCCAGCAGAACAGAAGACAGCAGCAACCCCGCTGCAGAGACTCCAGCCCGAGTAAGTGTGTGCTGGCTCTCGCCACAGCCTGGGGCAGCCACATAGCTGTGAGCCCACAGACATGTCCACATCCCACATTCCTGCATCCTGGGGTTGCATAGGACACCCTCTGGTGTCTCCTAACACGGGCATGGCCTGGGTTACCCCACAGTTCACGGCCCAAAGCTCATGACCGGCTGCAAGGGTGGGTACCCATGTGTCTTGGTGGGCACAGGGGCTGGACGAGGGGAGAGGCAGGTGGGGTCTGCAGCAGAGGCTGAGGAGACAATGTTTCCCTGTTGTTGCAGCCGCCTTTCCCCACGAGCGGTCCAGGTCCTCAGAAGGCTGGAGCCATACCTTGAGCGCAAGGAAATATTCAAGTACGTCGCTGAGAACAGGAGGCGGCTTCAAGAGCAGCAGAAGCAGCTCCCCTGGTAACAGTCTCCAAAGAGACCCCTCCACTGAGGCCAGCCCTGGGGGAAATGGGGGATTTCCCTGACGGCCCTCGTGAGACAGAAGCAGGTTCAGGAGGCTGGCCTTGCAGTGGACCTCCCTGACACCCAAGGGCCTGCCTGGACACCCAGAACCGGCTTTCCATGTGGGATGTAAAAGGCCTGGCAGAAGGCAGAGGGTCCCTCTGATGGCAGGCTCTCCCCATTCCAAACCAGGGAGCGTGTCCTTCCCAGGCAGAGTATTGACCCAAGACACCTATCCCCAAGCGGGGACACCAGCAGGGGACACTCCAGGTCTCGGCCCCAGGGGACTCAGCCCCAGGCTGGGCAGTTGCGCCTGGGCCCCTCTCATGGCCTTGGGCACAAGGCGCCTCTCCTACTTCACAGGCACCTTGCGGCTTCATTGCAAGCACACCCCATCCCAGGTGGCCTGAGCTAAGCCTGCAGGAGTTCTCTGCCTTCTCCCTGTCCATACGGTCACACACTTCTCTCTCTTCCTCCCTAGCACCAGATGCTGGTACCGCAGCAGAGGGGAAGGTGCCGGGAGCAGTGGCTGTAGCAGTGGCTGTTAGCCAAGGGGCCGGGAGGCTTCTCACCTGCCAAGATCCACCTATAAATACAAAACCTGGAGTCCTGGGGTGGTTCCCAGATGGACTGACTGGTCTGTGCCCGGTGATGGATTGCTCTACAGGCATTATACACACCCCATGTGTGATCTCACATCTGCTGGTAGGGGCAGGAGGGAATAAAGTGCACACACGCTCCCCAGCATGAACATTCTGGCACTTCCCAACACACAGGCAGCACGACAGGGGAAGCTCTCACCCTCTTCCCAGGAAAGCAGCAGAGCTGGTGCCTCCCTCATGTGTCTGCATGCTCGTGCATGCAGCGTGGGGAACCATCAGCAGGGCCACAAGTCTGTGTGTTTACAGGGCTGTGAATGCACTGGCACCACAGCGGTGCAGTGGGTGGCTGGCACAGCCGGAGGGCTGTGGTGGGGGGACGTGGGCTCTGCAGGAAGGGCTGTCCAGGAAGGCAAGGAGGTGGGCTTGCCTCTTGCTCGTGCTGGGACAGGAGCCAGCTAATGGATCAGGATCAGCAGGTAGACCAAAGTGGGTGCCATGTTATCAGGTATCTGCTGAAGGTGCCTGCATCTGCGATGGCACCTGCATCTTCAATGGCATCTCCATCATCAATTGCATCCTGAAATTGCATGTCTCCAACCGTCCCCCATTGGCGGGCTGGGGACAGCATGTGCATGACAGCTGGGGATGTCCTGGAGGGTGGCACTTCCCTGGGCCCCAGGAGGGTCCCCTGGTGCTGCACTGCCCCATGGCCATGTGCCCTGGGGCTGGGGGCTTGGCCATAAGCCTTGTGCGGGGGGACGGCGTGTTCTGGGGACTGTGCCTGGCACAGTGGGATTTTGCCTCTCATGCTGCAATACCAGGTTAGAGCTGCCCACTGCTGTCATGACTTCTCCCAGCCTTGGCTCACCCCATCACCCCAAACCTCCGCCAGGCCCGTGGGTGCACGCATCTTGCTTGCAGGTTGGGGCAAGGGTGTTTGTTACTTCCATGGCATTTCACACAATTTTTGGCATCACGGCGTGAAAGCATCAGCCAAGCAAGAGCTGTTTACCATATTAAGTATGTCTAATGAGGGCAGACGTGGTATGCACAGGTTTCTCTTTTTTTTCTTTCCGTTTCCATTTTCTCGCCACCCTCCCCACCCTCCCCAGCATCTTCAGATAAGAATATTACCATTCAAATAATCAAACCACTCTGGCCAGGCATCTTATGGACAAGATGCCTTTGTAAAAGGAGCCTCTTGGGGCACAGGAACTCTTCAGCCACGTTCCTCTAACCCAGCCCGCTGACTGCGGCATTTGGGGAAGCGTAACAGAATGCCATGTGCCCAAGCACAGGAGCTGTAGCTGAAGCATGTGAGTGAGGAACGGGAGGCAGAGGCAGACCCTGCTTGACATCCAGCTGCCAGGATCCTTCATTCCCAGGGTGGCATTGGGTGCTGCCAGCTCCTGTGGCCGGGCCCTGCAGCCAGCTCAGCCGGGAGGGAACTTTGCACCTACGCCTGTCAGATGCCAGCTGGAGGAACAGCACTAAAGGAGACTTGGACCCAAGCTGACTTTGTCCTGGGCGGCGAGGTTGTGGTAAGACAAGGAGATCCAGCACCGCACTGGTAGCTGGTGCCAGGGAAATGGTGCTGGAGCCCCAGTGGTCCTGCTGTGGCAGGGGCAAAACTGGCTGCTCCCAGCAGGGCAGGGGCAAGGTGAGATGCCCTGAGCAGGGCAGGGACAAAAGTCAATGCCCCCCACATGGGGCAGAAGCAAAGCTCGCCACCCATATTTGAGCAGTGGCATAGAGAGCCCCCTGAGCAGGGCAGGAGTCAATCCAGGTCCCCTGTGTGGACAAGGGGCAAAAGCTGCCTCCCCAGGGCTGGGAGGGGAAACACCAGCCATCCCCAGAGGCACGTGATGAACAAAAGCCACCCAAGCAAGGCCGTGGCCAAACTGGAGGTCCCAGGCAGAGAGTGTATCTTGGGGGGGGGGGGGGGGTGGGGGGGCGGGGCAGATGAAATTTATCAGCAGTGAACCTGTCAGAGCCCAGGTGCTTTGCTACATGAGTGTCATGGGCTTGACATCCTGAACAGTGGGCCAGCGAAAGCCAGCTGGGCTGAGCTGCCCTTCGGAATAACTCGGCTCCTTCTCCGGCTCCTTGCTTGGCTACCTCTTGCCAAGCATTTATCATTGATCCTCTTCTTGCATCCTCACTCAAGGGTAAGTTGGATTTGACTTTTGGGAGAGATCCTAGAGGAGGTAGATCGGGCATAAAAGTGTAGGTTGGTCTCTACCTCCCAAGCTGTAGGCTGAGCTCTTCCACGTTTATACGCTGGCCAGAAGGTCACTATGGGTAGAGTTGTGTTTGCTAATTTTTATTTCTTTGCCGTAGCCTAGGCTAGGTAAGCTGGGAGGTGGCAGTCCGAGGTGTTGAGCTCACCCTAGACTGAGCAGAAGCCCACCTTAGATGGTGGGGGAGGAAGGGAGACTGAAAAAGGAGCCTGTGCTCACACGTGCACAAACTTGTGTGCTGGCCCCATCCCTTCCCCTTGGACAGGAAATTCACCTCCCTCTCAAAATATAGCTTGGGGTGGGAATGGTGGGGACTGGAGACCATTGGGATAGGAAACCATCATGGGGCTGAGAAACCATCGCTGTGATGGGAAACCATGGAGGGGATGGGAAATCAGCATGGAGGACAAGGAATCGTCAGCAGGATGGGGAATCATTGGGGTGGGAAGTTGGTATGGCATGAAAAGTCACAGGCTGCTGCGTGCTGCACACCCCTGCCCAACTGTCGTGATCCATCAGGCTTGCCACCTGCTACACAGAGCAGGGAATCCAATTCACCAGTTACGGAACCGGGTGGCGCAAACCAACACTGGGACTCACCCTGTGATGAATATGATTGCTTTCATAAACACCATAAATCAATACCCACCAGCAAACCACTACCCCTATTAAATAGAATGGAGACAGCGATCATACATTGATCACCCTTGATTTCGTCCTTTGGGCTGTGTTCCCTTTGAGACGCAGGGTGTGAGGGAGGCAGGGCTCTGAGGTATGCACAGGAGGGATCGAGAGCCTCAGAAAGGAGAAACTCCCCAGCCTGCGCTCGGTCCTGCTCTCATCTATGGTTTCCATGGCAGTTTCCCTTCTTCAGCACAATTCTTCTTTTTCGCTTTTTCCAACCAACAGCCTGAACCTCACACCCAGCCCTCTGTTGTGTGCAGGCAGGAGAGATATACCATAGAGGGCATCCTGCCCCATCCTCCTCTGTGAGCTTGGCGCCAGGACACCACGTAAGGCCACGTTGCCCACCCTGGACCTGGCAGAGGCTCTGTCTGCTACTGCACAGCCAAGGGAGGCAGCACCTGCAGCGGGTGAGGGGGCTGCCGCACCTCACAGACACAGGGAACGCAACCACTGGTGTCCTTTGGCAGCAGGGATTGCTGGCTGAGGCCATGATGCGGGGTGTTGCAGGCCAGGGGCCCGCGGCACGCAGCTGCCCCTCACCCTGCTGGGAGCCGGCACAAAGCCCTGTCAGCCTTGCACTGGTGGTGGAGCAGTGGCAGCAGCTGGAAGCACTAGAGGCTGAGCTGCAGGAACTGTGGCTTTGCACCCAACAGCAGCATGACTACACTGCTGCTATAGCCTGGCAGCTGAAGGCGGCTTTGGAGAAGCAGCGGCAGCTCCTGTTGGAGCAGATGCAATACGAGTGGGAGCAGCAATGGGCTAAAAAGGTGTGGTGGTTACAGGAGCTAAACCTTTGGCAGCAGGTGGCTGAGACATGCCAGCTGCTGCACTGGAAGGAGGCTACGCTCCGCAAGGGATGGGAGCTGCTGTGGCAGCAGTGTGCCACTACCATTCGCCAGCCGCAGGACCTGCAGCCACAGTGTGCCGACAAGAGGGTGAAGACCAGCAGGAGCGGCAGGGGAGCCTGAAGCAAGCTCGAGCACGTAGCCAGCAAGGTACACAGGGAGATGGACATCTCCCAGCCAAGGAGATGTCACCTGTGTACCCGTGCTGGGGCAGCAAACACTGCTGTAAAGCCTAAAGATGTCCCCGGGAGCTGCTCCCAGCTCTGCCTGGGAGCTGCTGCCGTCAGATTCACCCACTAGCAAGCAGTTCCTGGTGCAGGAGTGATAACTGCGTGGAGGAGAACAAGTCTGGGTGTCTAATACCAAGGTCTCCAACATCAGCTGAGCAGCGTTTATTTTAATGGTTTGGTTTTCTTTTTTTCTCCCCAGGAGTTTCCATAGTCCCCCAAAGCCATTTTCTGTCAGAAAAGGTGCAGGCATGTGCACGAGACAGCCGTTTCTCTGTGTTGTAACTGGGAACAAAGGCAGCTTTTCTTTTCATTCCAGCTCGAAAGGGAGCACAGAGCGTCAGCCCCAGGGAGGCAGCCCTGCTCCCTCGTCCTGGCTGTGGGTGTGAGCCCTTGCACGCTCCACCTCTGGAGGAAAGGCACTGAGGAAGAGCAGCCTGGGAGGGACCTCCCAGAGCCGGCTGGGGAGAGGGCTGGTCACCCCGCGGCCCATGGCGACTGCCGGGAGCAGCTCGGCGTGGCCAGTGGCCTCTGGGCACGGGCCTGCGGGCCTCCCCTGCGTTGCTGTAGGCGGGCACCGGAGCGTCCCCAGGCCTGGGCGCCCTGCGTGGGAGCCATGCCTGGGGACAAGGCCCCGGGCGGTGGCACCCAGAGCTGCTGCACGCACACAGGACTGAGCTCTGCAGAGGCTGCTGGCACCGGGGGGATGTGGGAGGTGCGGGCTCGGGCCTGCTGGGGCCTCTGTGAGGGGCAAGCAGGGGCTGCCCCACGCCGGGCACAGCCGGGCACAGCCGGGCACAGCCAGTCCCCGCCAGGTGTGGGTGTGAGCATCTCCACAGCAACCGCAAGGGCTTTGTGATGCAGGCGGCGCACCATGCCCAGAGGTCATTGTGATACGGGTCCCCATGGCGACCCCGCGGGTATTTAAGGAGCCAGAGCCCTGGGGTGCCCACTCCCAGGAGAGCCACTCCCTCAGGAGGCAGCATCTCCCCTGGGTGACCATGGCCGGTTGTCGGCAGACGCCGCCGAAGATGCCCACGCAAGAGGAGGCAAACGCCCGCCCCCAGCCCAACAGCAGGCTGCCGGGCCTGCAGAACCAGCGCCAGGTGAGGGACGGGGCAGGAGGGGGAGGCCGGTGGTGGGACGGGGCCACGCGGAGCTGCCTTAGTGCCAGGGCCGGGCTTGCCGCCACTGTGGGGGCCGCTGTGCCAAGGCAGCCGCCTCCAGTCCTTGACTTCTCCTCCTCCTGCCCGCAGATGGGCCACAGGCGGCCGCTGGCAGCGCCGCAGGACAGCCAGGGACAGGCTTCGTCCCCCCATGGGAACAGGCTGCGACGGCTCCCCTGCCCACAGAGCTCGCAGGCCGCTGGGAGCCGACGCGCACAGGTAGGGAGCCCGAGGGAGACCGGGACAAACGTCTTCCCGAGTCCAGGAGCTGCCGACCGGCAGGCGGGAGCTGCAGGAGGGGACAGGAGGGCCCGGTCACATAGCAAACTGAGCCCCACAAGCCGTGCCTGCAGGCTGCCCGGGCATGTCGGGGATGCTCCCAGGAGTCACTGTGGGCCATGGCCGGAGCAGTGCGCTCCCCAGCCAGCTCTGGGAGCCGAGCGGCAACTCCCTGTGGGGCCGAGTGCTGCCCTGGGGGCTGGCAGGGGAGCCGGCACAGGGGCTTTTCCAGCTGGGACACGGGGGCACGGGCGAAGGGCCACAGTCACGCAGCCTCTCTCCTCGCATTCTCTTGCAGACGGACAGCGCAGCATGCAGGGTGACAATGCCCTCTGTCAGGGTGAGGCGCGAGGAGACAGCCCGTCTGCCAGCAAGGCAGGCAGCAGCACCACAGAAGGTGCACGCAGCTCGGGCACCAGGAGCTGCCAGAACTTGCTGCAAGCTCCCGCCTCTGCCAGCAGCAGCCTATGCAGCTTCTGGCCAGGGCAGGGGAAAGGCCAGCAGCACTGCAACCGGCAGACACCGAAAGCTTGTCCCATCTACTCGGGGCATCCCTGGTGAGCAGGGGAAAGCCACCAGTGCGCAGAGCAGGAGCCATGCCCCACGCAGCCCTGCAGCCAATGCCGCAGCTGTGAAGGAGACAAAGAGGTGCCTTTTGAGGAAGGACCTGGACAAGGTTTTCACTGGGAGCCAACGACCCAGCCAGCAGACAGCGGCACAGTGGCATCGGGAACACAGACTGGGTGCGACAAAGATGGCGAGAAAAGAGGAGGTCCGGACGGCCCACAGTGGCAAGGCCTCTGCAGCTCTTCCCATGCGTGACGCACGTAAAAGCACTGGTGCTGCTGGCAGACTTTCTGTGCCAGCTTCCCTGGGCAGGAGGGATGTGGCTTCAGGGCACCAGGGACAAGTGGTAGAGTGCCACCCCAAAACACAGCTGTCTCTCATAAAGACCAAGTGCAAAGGCAAATTGCTGTTGGAGCACCAAGAGGCTCTTAAGGAGAATGTGGCCATCTCGTCAGTGAAGACGGAGGATCTGAAAGCCCCGCACAGCAGGACGGGCAGTCCTGCAAGCACAGCAACCCATGTTTCCAATTAGCATTGGGCAAGGGCTGCAAGGCCACAGAACCACCCAGGATCCCTGCACGGGGACGAAGACTGTGAAGATGATAGAGACAAAATGCTTTCCCAAGAAGAGGATATCACCATTCACACCATGTGGGTAGACTCCTCATTCCTGGAGTTCTTCCAGGACCACCACGCTTTTCCCCAGGATGGGCCCTGCTGGCTGAGCAGTGCACAAAACTTGAACGTGGCGATGGTAGCACCAAAACTTGACGCACCTCAGGACAATGAGTCTTATTTGTCTGGAGAGCATCAGGGAGAGCCCAATTCAGCCACTCTGGTGCCAGCAGAATGCGAGGGTGGAGAATACAGGGCTTCTACCGTGTCTGGAGACCACTAAGGAGAGGCCAGCACAGGCATATTCTCCCCAGCAGCGCATGAGGAAGATCTGGCTTCACTACTGCCTCAGATCTCTCTGGATGATGCTGCCACACCCCACCTTGACCCAGCAGTAGAAGATGAAACAGATGCCACAGGGTCTCCCTTGTCCTGGGACTCTTGGCACCAGGTGAGCCAGGGGCGCGTGACCAGCACTGAGCACCACGAGTTACTGCCGGCAGGTGCAGTGTCCAGGCCATGTGCAGCAGGGAGATGGCTGGTGCTGTCTGTGTCAGCCTGCTGACATCCCCTCCATCCCCTGCCTGTGCTCTTGCTCTCCCCATGCAAGTGGCCTCCCAGCACAGAGGTGACGCACAGCCCTCCTCTGGCTGCAGGGACCATAAACCTAACCAACCCAACACATGGCACTGCATAGTCTACCACTAAAGCATGTCCCTAAGCGCCTGTGTTTCCCCCGGTACCCAATAACGGATGCTTAGATCTCCTTTTGCTCTTAATGTTTTCATAGGAGGAGCCAGGGTTCTTGTCTGAGGAGGACAATTGGGAAGATGATGATGATAAAGAGCTGTCCCAAGATAAGAACATCATCATCCACAGCATCTGGGTCAACCCCTCATTCCTGGAGTTCTGCCAGGACCCCCACGCTGGTCCCCAGGATGGACCCTGCTGGCTGAGCAGTGTAGGCAGAGGGGCAGCAGGAGACACAGCTAGAGACCTGAAGAGCATGTCCCGTGTCCCAGAGGAACCCATGGATGCTGAGGCAGCAGCTGTTTCCCTGGCAACCACTCCTGAGGAAGAGGGGCACTGTGCACCTCTAACTCTCATAGGAAAAGAGGTGGCAAAGGCACAGGATTCTCCTCTCCTCAGTGAGCAGCCCACAGCAGCCCAGGCAGAGAGCCAGGTGGCTGCTCCACACAGCCCCGCAGCCTGCGCCGCACCTCTGCAGGACACAGACCAGTGGGACGTGAGTGAGATCCTACACAAGGCTGTGACTGGGATTCAGGGACCCAACAGGCAGCTGGTAGAACAGCGGGACCCAGCACAAACCATGCATGTGGTGATGGCAGCAACAACACCTGCAGCACCTCAGGACAGTGAGTCTTCCTTGTCTGGAGAGCATCAGGGAGAACCCAACTCAGCCACCCTGGTGGCCAGAGGAATGCAAGGATGGAGATTACATGGCTTCTGCCATGTCTGGAGACCATCAAGGAGAGGCCAGCACAGACATATTCTCCCCAGCAGTGCATGAGGAAGATCTGGCTTCACTGCTGCCTCAGATCTCTCTGGATGATGCTGCCACACCCCACCTTGACCCAGCAGTAGAAGATGAAACAGATGCCACAGGGTCTCCCTTGTCCTGGGACTCTTGGCACCAGGTGAGCCAGGGGCGCGTGACCAGCACTGAGCACCACGAGTTACTGCCGGCAGGTGCAGTGTCCAGGCCATGTGCAGCAGGGAGATGGCTGGTGCTGTCTGTGTCAGCCTGCTGACATCCCCTCCATCCCCTGCCTGTGCTCTTGCTCTCCCCATGCAAGTGGCCTCCCAGCACAGAGGTGACGCACAGCCCTCCTCTGGCTGCAGAGACCATAAACCTAACCAACCCGACACACGGCACTGCGTAGTCTACCACTAAAGCATGTCCCTAAGCACCTGTGTTTCCCCCGGTACCCAATAACGGATGCTTAGATCTCCTTTTGCTCTTAATGTTTTCATAGGAGGAACCAGGGCACTCAGCACTGGAGAAGGACAAGAGGGAAGACGACAGTGACAAAGAGCTGTGCCAAGGGGAAGACATCGCCATCCACAGCATTATGGCCAACCCCTCATTCCTGGATCTGTTCCAGGACCCCCGTGGTGGTTTCCAGGAGGGGCAGCCAGCCCCTGAGCAGAGCGATAACACGTGGCCCTGCTCCAAGCCCAGGGATGAGCCCGAGGATGAGCCAGGTACATCCCCGAGTGTAGCGCTGGCCCTGCAAGGGAAGGCTTAGCCCAGCCGTCCTGGCAATGTGCACCCAGGCCAAAGCAGAAGGACTGCGTGCATGGGGGCTGGCCGTTCCCTGGCCACCACTCCCTGGGGAAAGCTCTCGGTGGCGGGGAGCAGGCAGGATCTTGCCCGGTACCTGCCCAGCCCCCTGCCCACACTTGTCTTCCTTCCACAGGCATGGCTGCCCTCCCGCATGCCCCAGCTCGACGGCGACGGCCCTCCCTCCTCCGCAGGGCGCTCAGGGCTCTGCGCAAGGCTTTCTGCTCTACTTGCATCACAGCACAGCAAGAGCAGCAGGGCCGTTCTGGCAGAGGGGTCCCCAGAGATGGCAGCTGGCCCTGATCCTGTGCGGTACCCAGAGGGTGTGGCACAGGGAGGCACGCGAGGCATGGGTGCATGGACGGCGCCCAGCACGTTCAGCTGCCATGAGGACATTGTACTGCCAGACTCTGCTCCACCCTGGACACATTCTGAGAGCAATAAAAGCTGAGCACATTCCCCCAGTGGTTGTCTGTGCCTGGTCCATCCTGGGAGAAAGATGCATTCAGGCAAGGCCCATGCCGGCAGGTAGAGCTGGAGAGCCCCTGTGCTCCTTCTTCTCCATGCCAAGCAGAGCCCACGCCTTGGGCCTCTGCCCGTGCCTCTGGCGCTCCAGCTGCTGACCGGCTAGGGCCTCCGCTGCCCTTGCTCTGTGGGGCCTGTTATTTGAGTCAACCTCTGTCCTCAGGGTGTCCTGGCACTTGCTCAGGAGAGCCCTGGGCTGGTGCTGGCAGCAAGCCGGCACTCTGGCTGGAACTTGCCTCTAGCTGACTTCCAGCTGCCTCTCTGCCGTTCAAACCGAGGACTTTGACCATTTCAGTTCCATCGTAAACTTGGTCTGGTTTAACTAATTCTTGCTCTGCACCACCCCGCAGCACCTTGGTCTCACGAGGAACCTGCCCATGGCAGGGGGGCGTAGGAGCACCTACATAAGCCACTTGTTTTTAAAGCCCTCCGTTTTTAAGACCTGGTCCTGAGAGTAGCTGTTTTGGTGAGAAAAGCCAGACCTTAGGTGGTTTAGCTGTTGGCCAGATGTTTGGGGGCTCCATCTGAGCTGGATCTTGACATTTTGACATATTAGCAGGGCAGCAGGACCGTGCTACGAACGAAATGAGGTGCACTAAAAATCTCTCAGAATAAACTGAAATAGATTTTTACAGATGTTTGAAACAAAAGTAGGGAAGATTGGATAAAGACGGGGAGGAAGACTGATGAGAAGGATACTTGAACCTTGCTTCCTGAAGAAGCAAACCTCATAAGTAAACTGTTACGTGTATGTGCATTTATGTCTTTGTCTCAGGCGTCTTTCCACTTGTGCATTTCCCTCACCTTTGGTCTTTCTTAGAAGAGAATCAGTTCTGGAGGAGAGTGCTTCCAACTTCTTTCTGTAACACTGGGACCCAGGAAGTGCCTCGGTGGCACCCCTAGCTGTGACGAGAGAAGGATTTTCCTTCCGTGGAGCCTTTCCTTCACTGTGGCTGTTTAGAACAGGAGGAGGCATGGGAGACCTTCCAGGGTGCCTGCTAGCTGAAATGATTCTAGCGTTCTGTGGGCAATATAGCCACACCTTTCTCTGTCCTCCTTTATGGAGAACATCTGGCATGAACCTTGGGTGGTAATGGGTGTATTTTTGATTCTCTTTTGAAATGTAATTTTTCACAGTTTAAACTTCAAAATGCTCTAGTGATTACACGCGTGCATGCAGTTGGGCATCTCTTACCTTCCCTGAGAGAAGCCTAGAAAAACCTCAAGCATGTGGTGTAGCTGAGAGTTGCAACGGGTAAGAAACTAGGCAAGGAAGCTCTTTCTGACATCAAGGACCAAGCGGGTTGACAGTTTCCCCCCATCTCGCTTGCCACTGGAGTTTCAAACCGTGGCACCGCATGCCTTGCGGCACCATTTTCTGTGTTGGCTGCCTGAGGCAATGGAACAGCTGAATTCAGAGGGATCCTGTGCCCAGGGCTATGAGGCCTCCTGCTGGGCCTCGCCGCCCTCTCACAGTGCAGCCAGGAGCTGCTCTCAGGTGAGCGTCCCCTGTGCCTGACGGTCGGCATGAGGAACAGAGTTGGCTGCTTTGGGAAGAGCCCTGTCAGAGCGGCCATGACCCAGAGAAGGTGACTTTTCGACGGAGGGGACCTGCAGGCTGTGCTGGGCCGTGGCGGGAGGCCCACCCGATGCCACCCAAGCTGGGGCTCCCAGCAGCTGAGCCCTGGTGGCACTGGCTGTCCTGTCCTCCTCTCCCTCTGAGGGTGACCTCCAACAGCAGCAGCTGCAGAGATGCTTGGCAGAACCTGAGCGCCTTTCCCACCGCGATGGTAAAGAGCCAGCCCTGCTGGGGCCGGGGGGGCTGTTGGGGACAGACTGTGGGGCCGGGGGAGAGATTTCAGGGACGGACCGGGGGGTGGGGGGAAGGACTCTCTAAGTCTCTAGCTGGGCTGTGGGGGCAGGGTGTGTGTGCGGGATTTAGTGACAGACCGAGGGGTCGGGGGAGGCCTGTAGGTAGTGAGAGGGGGGTTCCAGGGAGGGTTTTAGGGGCTGCCGGGGGCAGGGGAACGATTTTAGGGACAGAGTGGAGGGGGGGGCTGTGGGAAGGAGTGTAGGGCATGACCGGCAGGGGCTGGGGAGAAAGTGTGGGGTCGGGGGAAAGGAGTCTAGGAATGGCCGTGAGGGTCTGGGGGGAAGGGCTTTAGGGACAGGACGGGAGTGAGGGGAAGGATGTTAGGGCCAGGCTGGGGGCAAGTGGAATCACTGCAGGGCCCGACGGAGGGGGGTGGTTGGGGTGTTGAGGAAGGTTCTCAGGGTGGGATGGGGGTACAGGGGGAAGGTTGTGGGGGCAAAGGACGGGGGTGGGGGAAGGTTTGTATAGATGGACTGCTGGGGTTGGGGGCACAGGGGAAATTGTTTTGGGACAGTCTGAGAGGCATGGGGGAGGATTTTAGAAATGAACTGGGGTGTGGGGTGGGGGGTGGTTTGAGGGAAGAACTTGGGAATGGGATGGGGGCAATGGGGAGGCTTTTAGGTGTGACTGGGGTGCTCAATGGAAGGATTTTAGGGACAGCCATGGTATGTAGGGGAAGGTTTTGATGACACTGTATAGATAGCACTGTATATACCTTTCTGTCCAAGGAATCTGTTCAGGGAAGGTTGCTGGCTCAGCAACGGGACAAGATGTCTAAACTCCCCAGTTTCCAAGCGCTAATGTCGTGTTTGGCTCTATGTGAAAGGAATCTAGGCACAAAGTTTAGGCTAAGCTACCTCTCTAAAGTTGTTGCAAATGATGAACAAAGGGATGTCTAACCCGGGAGTCAGCCTTGGGAAGGGCGCAAAACAAAGAGCAGATGGGGAAAAGAACATTATTCTCTTGAGTGATACATAAATAGCCTCCGAGTGGGGAAGTTCTGTCCGCAAGAGGAGACAAGTCGGTAGAGTGTGTGTATGTGTGATGCACTATGAGCATGTAAGTACTCTGCTGTATGTAATGTGTACCCTCAAGTAACTTGGTGAGCGTGCTCAGAGGAAACACTCACTTGTGCTCCCAGCCAGCGCTGTCATAAAGAATGCCTGCCTTCTGAAACTTCACATCAAGTCTGAGAGGGTTTTTCACCGTGACAGCCTTTACGGTATCATTTTCTGGTGACCCAGGTGAGACTCTGCTAGTGGGCGTCGGTGGAGCTGTGGATCGCAGCAATTCCAGCCGGCACTGAGGGACTCTTGGGGAAGACCTCTGATTCCCGGACCAATGACTCCAAAGCAACGTTCCCCTGGTAAGATGTCAGGCATTCCTTGTGGTCTGGGATACCTGCCCCTAAGCAGAGGCAAAAGCCCCGCTGGGTTGGGTTATTGAGGGCTCTCCTGGAAACAATGTGTCTGGTAAAATTTCTGCCTGACGTACTCAAGTATATTAATGGGGGGTGTGTGTGTGTGTGTGTGTGTCTAGTAGAGTGCACTCTGAACATCTGAAAATACTTCTACACATGTGTATGATAAAATGTTCAGGATGCTAAAAGGAAATGGGCCCTGGTCAGTGTACACGACTGTGGTATTTTACAGCAGTCCACTGGGGTGTGTTTTGGAACACTGGGAAGAATTAAGGGGTAGTTCTGAGGGAAACGTAACTAAAAGCACCCTAGTGCAATACTGTACTCAGGGGTGGTCTCTGTATAAACTGGGTGATGGGGAAAACTGTCAGTTTGCATTATTGTATGATGTTACAGCTGATGTTGTTTTGAAGGCAAGAAAGGAAAAAGGACAGAAAGATATGCTGATCTTTCTTCCACCGTAAAGACCCATTCTGAATGGCAAAACCAGTGTGGTATAAATTTACCTCCCTGAGATCCTTTTCTCTTGGCTTTGGAAAAGGATAAGAAGAGGTCGTTGAAAAGGGTCTGCTCTGCTTGTAGTATCAGACAGAGGCGTTTAAAATTGTAATGACTACAAGAAAGAAGTAGGTTTAGAGACGATGGTTTAGAGTTAATGATTGGAGCCCAGCAGAGATGGGGAGAGAGTTCTGACGCTGATATCAGTGATGTGAGCAGGGTAAGAGAAAGTGGTGGCAGGCAAGCTGACGAGGCTGGTGGCAGGGAAAGTGGCTGTGAAGAAGGAGAGTGATTTAGTGGGGCAGAAAGTTTTAGCCCAGCTGCAGGGTGGGAGTGGGCCAAACCAGGGGAAGTGATACAGGCTCCCCTGTGCCAGGCTGTGGGAAATGAAGGACCCATTGCGGTGAGGGTCCCATTTTCAGTAACAGAGTTGAAGAATTGCAAAGCAACCACAGGAAATTACCAAGACGACCCTGAGAAGGTGGCTGGTGTTTTTGAAATAATGATGGTTAAAACACAGGATCCAGAGTGTAAGGATATAGAGGCAATACTGCAGGTTTTGTTTGACAGTAGTAAGAAGGAGATTGTTTGTCAAGCCACTAGAATACATGTGGAAGCTGAGGCTGAAACAGGAACTGTGGAGCATCATTTCCCCTCTGTTAGTCCGAACTGGGACCCAGGCAACTTTTGACTCGGTATCAGAAAGGGATTATACTTGGCATTCAAAATGCTGTGGCTAAGGCAATAACCATGTCTGAACGGTACGAGGCTAGGCACGATAGCCAAGAGCCCCCCACAGATCTGCAGAACAGAATGAAGGAGGTAGCCCGCAACTCTACAAGTATTGACCCTGAATCTGATGAGGCATGAGATCAATTGGCCCCTCTATTGGTGGGCCAATCCTGGGATGGTATTAGAAGAAAATTACAAAAGTTACAAAGAAGTGATTGCTTGAGATAGGGGAAAGCTGTTGGATGTTGCTTGGATTGCATATCGACAGAGAGAGTCAAAAGGAAAGAGTAAATTGTCGCTTGTTGGTGGTATCAGAGTAGAGTAGTAGGGTGAGGGGAAGGGCCTGAGGATGGGGCAGAGCCATTAGCTGGCTCCTGTCCCAGCACGAGCAAGAGGCAAGCCCACCTCCTTGCCTTCCTGGACAGCCCTTCCTGCAGAGCCCACGTCCCCCCACCACAGCCCTCCGGCTGTGCCAGCCACCCACTGCACCGCTGTGGTGCCAGTGCATTCACAGCCCTGTAAACACACAGACTTGTGGCCCTGCTGATGGTTCCCCACGCTGCATGCACGAGCATGCAGACACATGAGGGAGGCACCAGCTCTGCTGCTTTCCTGGGAAGAGGGTGAGAGCTTCCCCTGTCGTGCTGCCTGTGTGTTGGGAAGTGCCAGAATGTTCATGCTGGGGAGCGTGTGTGCACTTTATTCCCTCCTGCCCCTACCAGCAGATGTGAGATCACACATGGGGTGTGTATAATGCCTGTAGAGCAATCCATCACCGGGCACAGACCAGTCAGTCCATCTGGGAACCACCCCAGGACTCCAGGTTTTGTATTTATAGGTGGATCTTGGCAGGTGAGAAGCCTCCCGGCCCCTTGGCTAACAGCCACTGCTACAGCCACTGCTCCCGGCACCTTCCCCTCTGCTGCGGTACCAGCATCTGGTGCTAGGGAGGAAGAAAGAGAAGTGTGTGACCGTATGGACAGGGAGAAGGCAGAGAACTCCTGCAGGCTTAGCTCAGGCCACCTGGGATGGGGTGTGCTTGCAATGAAGCCGCAAGGTGCCTGTGAAGTAGGAGAGGCGCCTTGTGCCCAAGGCCATGAGAGGGGCCCAGGCGCAACTGCCCAGCCTGGGGCTGAGTCCCCTGGGGCCGAGACCTGGAGTGTCCCCTGCTGGTGTCCCCGCTTGGGGATAGGTGTCTTGGGTCAATACTCTGCCTGGGAAGGACACGCTCCCTGGTTTGGAATGGGGAGAGCCTGCCATCAGAGGGACCCTCTGCCTTCTGCCAGGCCTTTTACATCCCACATGGAAAGCCGGTTCTGGGTGTCCAGGCAGGCCCTTGGGTGTCAGGGAGGTCCACTGCAAGGCCAGCCTCCTGAACCTGCTTCTGTCTCACGAGGGCCGTCAGGGAAATCCCCCATTTCCCCCAGGGCTGGCCTCAGTGGAGGGGTCTCTTTGGAGACTGTTACCAGGGGAGCTGCTTCTGCTGCTCTTGAAGCCGCCTCCTGTTCTCAGCGACGTACTTGAATATTTCCTTGCGCTCAAGGTATGGCTCCAGCCTTCTGAGGACCTGGACCGCTCGTGGGGAAAGGCGGCTGCAACAACAGGGAAACATTGTCTCCTCAGCCTCTGCTGCAGACCCCACCTGCCTCTCCCCTCGTCCAGCCCCTGTGCCCACCAAGACACATGGGTACCCACCCTTGCAGCCGGTCATGAGCTTTGGGCCGTGAACTGTGGGGTAACCCAGGCCATGCCCGTGTTAGGAGACACCAGAGGGTGTCCTATGCAACCCCAGGATGCAGGAATGTGGGATGTGGACATGTCTGTGGGCTCACAGCTATGTGGCTGCCCCAGGCTGTGGCGAGAGCCAGCACACACTTACTCGGGCTGGAGTCTCTGCAGCGGGGTTGCTGCTGTCTTCTGTTCTGCTGGGAGACGGGTTGGAGCCTTTCTCCACCTCTCCTTGACTGCCTCTCTCCTGGGCTGGGCTGGAGGGTGGGGAGTCCATGTGCCTCCAGTGCCGAGTGCCTGCCAAGGAGGAGACACTCTCAGCAAAGCAGATGGCAACCACCGGTGAAGTTTTCCAGAGGACATCTTGAAAGGAGCCTGCAGCAGGACCTGGCAGCCGAGAGACCCAGCACCACGTGCCCATCATCACGGCTGCTTTTGCCGCTTGCATCCTGCTGCCAGTCTCTCCCTTACGAGCATGAGCAGGCAAACCCCTGCCCTGCAGCTGGGTGTCTGTCCTGCTCCCCTCCTCTGGAGACCTGCCGCCCTGGGTGCCCCGAAGGAGAGGGTCGCTGCTGCTCTCAGCGGTGTCAATCGCTGCCCGTACCTGGGGCGGCTGTCGGTCCTTCCCCGCAGACCAGGCTTCCCACGCCGCCCACTCTGCCTTTGCTTGCTCAAGATGCACTTGCCACTTGGGCCTCACTTGCTCCCACTCTGCAGACAGTTGCCAGACCTCCTGGAGGGGATGGCAAGGCAGCAGAAGGCACGATGACTCTCAGCTCCTGGAACGGGTGTCCTTTGAGTCTGACCCGTGTTGCCGCCCCTTGCCTCAGCTGGTCGGTTGGCAAGGCTTTGCCCCTAACAGAACGGGGGCTGTGGGGTCATTCTAGGCTCCTGGCAAACACAGCTGCGACCAAAGCCCTCCCCTGTGAACAGCCGAGAAAGGACTTGGGCATCTCCCATAGCCCCTGGGCCAGGAGAAAGAGTTTTGTGACAACCCATGGGGCAACGGCATGTGGGGAGGGTGTGCAACACCTTCCTTTTCATGAAGAAGATCTGAAGGAGGTGACAGACAGCTGACAAGGAGTGCATTTCAAGGAGTCCTATCAGGCTGGCTCTCTGCACAAAGAGGCTTTTGCCGAGTCCCCAGCAGCGCGGTAGCTACAGCAAGGCACGTACCTGCAGCGCTCTCTGGCAGTCGTCTGAGGATGGGAGTGTAGAGGTGGGCTTGGCTGGAGAAGCGGGCTCCTGCCTGCCTGCCTTGCCTGCCTCCTTCATCCTGGGGGAGCTGCCTGGACACGGGGGGAGCACACTGCAAAGAGGCACCAGGAGCAGTCAGAATGAGCACGGGGCAGCTTGGTCTCCCGCTTTTGGCTGGTACCAAAGCTCCCCAGGCTGGCAGAAGCAGCACGTGAGGTGGGGCCATTTCTGCTGGCAGCGGGGAGCCTTTCCTGAGCCCCCTCAGATGGACGGGGGATGACTGCACCTCAGCTCTTTCGTAAGGGAACCACAGGGACGTGGGGTGCACTCAGCATCCACCACCTTCCCCAGGGAGGGGCCCACAACAGGGGAAACAAGCACATAAGAGCCATGCGGCACATGTCAGGGACCTTGCCGCGTCCCTGCAGCCGGAGTGTCCGGAGGGGATGTCTCTCCTCCACGGGTGCAGGATCCCTTTCATCCCTTCCCACCAGGGTCTCACCTCTCAGAAGTCTTCTTGCCCAAGTCTTTCTGTCTTGTGCCTGGCCCCTGACTTGGCAGTGCAGGAAGGGAAAGCTTCGTCCGTCTCTGCAGCAGCTTGCCAGGATGCGCCTCTGCACCTGGCAAAGGAAGAAACTCTGCAGAGCAGCCCCCTGGGGAGTGCCTTTTGACGGAGCTGTGGTCACCCAGCGCGGGGCAGGGCCTCAGCTGGGCAGCAGAGACCTGTTCCCATACCTTGTCTGAGCCTGGACTTTGCTGCAGCCTTCTTGGCCCAGGCGGACAAAGCCTTGGCCACTGCTCTGCTGACCACCGTAAAGCGAAACCTGGGCAGTAAATGATGACACAGGCTTGAAGAAGGGTGACCCCTACCCTCTGCAGCTTCCCAGCACTAATCCTCACGACTCTCGTGTGAGGCATGGCACCCCTTTTCCTCATGGCCATGCAGCCACGCATGGGTTTAATTAGCAATCTCCCCCCAACACAGACGATGTAGCTTAAAGCCCTCCCTGTGTGCAGCTGGCTCTCTCTGATGGGAGTGGCGGGCAGGCTGGGCATGAGAAACGCAGTGACGCTGCTCGGCCACTCCAGGAGAACACACGTGTAACCCCAACTCATCGTAAGTTAACCAGAAACCAGCCCCTTCAGGTCAGGCCCCCTCCCAGACTCAACGTGCAACGCCGAGCCCCGGAAGGCGCACTCCTGAGGAGCTGGGAATCTGCCCGCTCGGTCAGTCGAGGGCTGCAGAGGAAACGCACTCACCTGGGGAAGGCGTGGGCAGGAGCAGCCTGCATCCCCCGAGTGCTGGTCTCTCCACCGGAGGCAGCTGCACTGGGCATCCACAGCCTCTGTAAAGTGACACAGAGCTGCTAGAAGGTTTCCAAGGCACTTTGCTCTTGGCTCCCAAAGGAAGCAAACCTGCCTCCTGCTCCAAAAGGAAGCCACTTCTCCTAACCCCTCCTCCAAATCTTCCTCCGTGAACATGAGCCCTTGCTCTGCTCTGGAGAAGCTGCACAGCAAACACTGAGACTGCGCAGTAACGCTGCCAGCCTTTCTGTAGGGCAAGAACTCAGAAGCTCAGAATAAAACTTCTTTCCCAATGGAGAAGTCAGCGCAGGTGAGCACGTGGAAAGGTGTCGGACTGGCCTGCCACGTGCAGGCTGCCCAACAGCCATCGGGTTGCTCACCCTTCAAGAGGCTTCCCAAAGTCACTGCATCACCCTCAAAGCCTGAGCAACTCGCAGTGCTGAGCAGCGCAATCCAGCTGGCCTTGCTCTCCAGCCCTGTGACGCAGTCGCAATAGAATCGCATGCACAGGACGTTGTCGGTGAAGGACAGAACGCCAATGTCCTTGAAGGCGAAGGCAAGGTGCTGCCTGTTCCTCAGCTGGAAAGAGTACAAGAGTATGGTCTCTTGCACACAGCTCTGCACCACATGCTGTGGGAAGGAAGTGGTTCGCGATAGCCATCTGTAGTTCAGCGGCTCGATCTTGACATCGTCTGCAAGGAGGAGGAACAACGTCACTGGCAGAGCGGGCTGGATTTCCATGTAAAATTCGAAACAGAATGCCAGAGAAAAGGTCGTTTATGGAAACAGTTCTTGGGGAGTGGTTAGTTTTAGAAGAGCTCAAGCTGTCCGCCTAACTTTGGAGGGAATTCTCTCCAGAGAAATACTGAAATCCTCATTTCTCTGCACCCTTTCTGAAGTGCAGAGAGCATGCATCCCACTCCCAAACAGGGCAGGGGGAAGAGAAGGGTGGCTGTTGCCTTCTCACCAGGTATAACCTCTGTGGGGAACGCTAGCTCCCGCAGAGATATCTCAGCAATGTCCAGCTTGAAGATGGGTCTTCGAACCACGTACACCTCTTCTTCACCTTGGAATCGCTCTTGCACCGTAGCAAAGGTCCCGAGTCCTGTGACCAGGACCCCCTGCCCAGGAAAACAACACAAATGCTGACCACAGGGATGAGCGAAACTCTATCACGTGCCAAATGCTTTCTCAGACTAGATCTGAATATGGTTTCTCTCCTGGTTGACCAAGTAGCAGTGGTGAACACACAGGCTTGTCTCAGCGTGCTGCCTTGATGCTTAGGGAGGGATTGCTCCCAGGGCCCACGCTTTCCAGGGCAAAAAGGGGACCAGGATCCCAACAGACCTTGCCCAGCTTCAGCTGTCCCAGGATGTATGCAGACACAGCATCCCAGATAGCCACAACCTCTGGAAAGCAAAGGAAAGAAGTGTCATGCTCCGAGACAGCCAGCTCACAGCCTCTCGGCAAGCTCCTCACCCAGGGGGTGACAGTGCAGGTGGCCACCACCTGGCCAGGCAAACACAGCAATGGCTGCAGAGCTGGGCTGTGCCCCGGTTTCAGACTGCCAGCCTTACTCTGCTCCTGGGGAAGGGCTGGGGCAGAAATGGGGATGTGGGAAGGGATTCAGGACCAGGGCTGTGGCCATGTAACGCCCAGAAAAGCATGGTTACCCCAGAGCCTCGGACATGATCTGCCAGCCTGGTGGCACAAGAGGATCCCATGGAAAGGAGCAGAGATTCTCCTAAAGGAGACTAGTTCAAGGTAAAGGGCTGTTTTACAGCACAGGCATTTCCAGCCACCTCGTCAGAGCCCTGTGGGAGCTCTAGGACACCCCAGCCCCCAGGGCGCAGACCCCTTTTCATCCCAGAGCCAGAACCCCAAGAGGTACCAGCTCCCAGAGAAACCTGACTCTGGATGGCCCCCTCGCCAGGGACCACACTGTGCCCACAGGATCTTCGGGGCTGAGGACAGCCACAGCACCATGACCCAGCAGTCGTGGTTGCCCCATCTTTCCCCAAGCCCAGCGGGACCCTCTGGCAGCCCCCAGCCCTGTCCAGCCACCCCATCAGCCCAGCAGTCGCAACATTTGACAGTGGATAGCCCCAGCGCAACCTCTCAGGAAGAAACTCCGGAATCCCCTACCCATGGTGGAGAGAAGCAGGAGCGTTCGGAATAAGCTGCTGAGCTCCACGCTGAGTGCCACTGTGCAGCAGACCTCCATCGTGCTTGCTGCTTGTCCTCAGCTCAGGGAAGGGGATGCTCTTTGTGGCTCCTCATCCAAAACTGTGCCCCAACGTGCCGCTGCTCCTCTGCCTGCAGGCAAGGCTCCTGCCTGTCAGCAAGGGTCCCCTGGCGCAAGCCCGCTACCTCCTGACCCCGTCCCTGGCTGTGGAGCAGCTCTGAAGGGGAGCGGTGGGCACCCCCTCAGCAGTGCCCAAGGCCTCGCCGGGATGTGCCAGCAGCACCATGGCACTGGGGAGACAACCCTGTGATGTGGAACATTACCCTGTGACATCAGTCCGCATCATCTGAAGGTGCATTATGACACCTGCAGGGCGGGGCCACAGCTGGTGAGAGAGGAGATGGATTTCCCCTCTTGTCCCAAGAAAGAGTTACCTGCCTTCTCCCCAGTCTGTTTCCAAAACCCCCCTCTACACCAACATGTCTCTGCTACTGGGAGCCTGTTCGGGCAGGTGGGCTGTGGGGTGGGCTGTGGCTGGGCACTTACAAGAGATGTGATTGAAGGCCTGTGGGATGCAGCAGCCCCTCCAGTGTGTACTTGCATGGCAGGAGTAACGATGGGCTTCACCGCACTGCTTTGGGCTGGGACGAAGTCCGTTTTCTCTGCAGCACCCCATATGGTGCCATGTGTTGGATCTGTGACCAAACCAGTCCCAGTAACAGCTGTCGGTGAGCAGTGCTTGCACAGCATCGAGGCTGCCTCTGCTACTCCTGCTGACCCACCAGCATGTAGGCTGGGGAGGGGAGAGAGGCTGGGAGGGAACAGAGCCAGGACAGCCGACCCCAGCTGGCCGTGTTCAGCAATAAAAGTTGGTGAAAGAAGGAGCAAGGTGGGGAGGATGGTGTATGGCATTTGTCTTTCCAAGTTCCTGCTGTGGGTGATGAAGCCCTGAAGATCACGAGTAGCAAAAGGTTCAGTTGCCCTAAGTTTTGGCATCTGCTGTCATTCAATCAGCCAAAGGACATGCCCAGAGACCTCCAAGAAGATGCCTCCAGTCATTTCCCGGTCTCTCAGAGTGGCTCCATGAGAGCTTGCAGTTACCTGCACGTATCTTGGGCCACCTCTATCACCTCACAGGTCTCGAGGTGCTTGTGTCTGAGCAGCTCGCTGCTGCCCTCCATCTCCATTAGCCAGCCTCAGAGCTGAGACAAGGAGGTCACACACAGGGGCCTTCTGTGCCCCCACAAACAGAGGCAAGAGGAATGCCTCCTCTTTTGTGGCATGTGTGGGTCTGCGGTGTGCATGGGAGAGAGCAGAGTCCCTGTCTGGCCCCAGGACTGAAGACCAGGATGAGACACCTAAACTGACAGAGCTGAATCCCTTCCCTCCCCAGGGGTAAAGGAGATCCCTCCCTGGCCCTGCCTGGGTGTCCTGCCTAATGAAGGGCAATGGAAGGCAATTCTTATGCCCAAGTAATGACACTGCTGGCAAGGAGGTGTGAGAAAGGGATCATCAGAGATTTTTTCTGCCTTTTACACAGCAGGTTCCCCTGGAGCCCCAGGGACACCTGGAGGGAGCCCAGAGGGGCAGAGCAAGGGCTGCCTTGGGCTACTCCCTGCTGCTGAGCTGGGCCGGGCTCCTGCCATGGAGGGAGCTCATGGCAAGCGGGCAGCACTCCAGAGAGACAGCTCTGCCCACCAGCAGCTCCTCTGCAAAGCGCAGCAGGGCTGAGGCTCTGCCTGCAGGCACCCAGGGCAGAGGAGCCAGGCACAGGATGGTTAAGGCAGCGTGGAGGAGGAGGAGGATGCTGAGAGCTCACAGCTGGGAAAATCTGTGCCCAGTAAGTCTGTGGCTGCAGCAAGATTTCCTCAAGCTGGCCCATCCCACAACCTATAGTATTACAGTGGGAGTTCCGAAACACCCAGCTCCCACCCTGTGTCTGTATACAAAGCTTTCCCACTGCTTTGGGTTGCATTATGTCGCCTGAACAAACCACAAAGCAGGCATTATGCTAACCACAACACACAACTGTCCCTTTCCACTGATGCTTCCAAACAACTGGCAACTCTGTCTACACTCCACACTACTAGTACAGAGAGCATGCCTTGAAAAGTGACAGAGATCCTAACCTGCTGGAGGGCTTCTTGGCTGTTTAGGGAAGATAGAGTTCCCTGAGGGCTAGAAGAAACGGCAGGAGATACTCTGGTACTTCACCCTTTCTGAGAAGCTGTAATAAAGGGAACTAAAAAAGCTGCCACCTGGACAACTAAATATCCAACCTCATGCTGCTGAGGAGAGAAGCACAAGTGGTGAGAAAAAATACTTCAATGAGCACATAGCAGCTGTAGCAAGAAAACAGAAAGGAAAAAACCCTCAGTGTCCAGCAGGTTGCCCCATTCTTCATGTAACCCCAATGCAATTATACATAAAAGAGAACGAAAGACAGGCCCATGGCTGTCTGCTAGGGTGGAAGGAAGGAAGGCTGCATAGGTAAACACACAAAGAGAGAGATACTGGGAGGTGAGAGAGTTTAAATGTAGGTAGGAGTCTCTTTTTTTGACATGTCTAAAGCACATGGCAGATTGTTAGAGCTATTCAGAAAGTCAGGAGTACAACAGACATCACCAGGCATGAACTAGTCTTAATGCTGTGCAGAGCTTTATATACTTTCCAAATCACAGGATTTGTTAAGCATGGCCATGCTGCTTCCACTTCTAAAGCAATAAAGCTGAAAGTGCCAAAGAATGAGATTCCTGGTTTTATCTCCTTTGTTTTGTGGGACCTTTTCAATCTGAAGCTGTATTTTGGAGAAGCTGTGCTGATGGTTCTACCACCTGACACACATTTGAGAGGGTTATTTTCTCACCATCTTTTCACGCTGGCTGCACAAAAGTTAAAAAGCAAGCTGCCCTCTGAGACGAGGAATCCTTTACCCCCACACCCTGCCCAACCTCTGGTGCTCCCAAGAACCGTTGGTAACCTCTGTGCATTGCTGTGTCATTTTTAAAATGCATTTAAAACCAAAGGTGGGTAGACCTGGTTTGGTGAAAGTCTGTAAAAGTCTATAATTACAACACTATAAATGAGCATTGTAAAAAGTGGGAGAAACCTGACAAGAAGGAGAAGTTGGGAAGCCAGGGCCCCCACCACAGGAACTCCAAACACAATGCTATAACCCATGGGCAACTGCTAACACCCCCTGAGAAGCAGATAAAACCAGCACCATCAGAGGTTCTTTACCTAGAAACCATCCCTGCATGTTTATCTGCAACTGCAAACTCAAGCTCAGGTGTTGCGTGACAGCAATCACAATTTCAATATGGATTTAGCATAGGTGAGAAGGACTGCACAGGTCAGGCTGGAGAACCTTGGGCCTCTTCTGAATTCTCAAAGTTAGGGGAGCAAAATGGCAAACTTACCCCTCCCACTGTCCTGCCTTCAGGGCATCCCCACTCAGGTGCACAGCTCAGCTATATGGCACGGGGAAGCCCGCTACCTATCACACACATCTTCACCTCTCTAAGGAGGCAGGTGATAGAAGTTCTAATTTCAAAACCTGCTAATTGCAGAACTGGATTAGTTAACCAGTTTTACACTATACAGTTGTGTTTGTCGATTTGCAGAGAAGGAGGGAAATAAATACATGTTTGAGATCTTCAGGGCTAAGATCAGACTAAGAAGTAAATTTCCTAGTGCTTAAATAGCACAGCAATCCAACTTCCTTTCCATGTCCTTCTCCCTTACAGGTAGATTTGGACTTCTCAGCTCCTTGCAAAAACTGATTAATCTATTACCTGTACATTTGTCTAAAGTGTTTTTTTGTGTCCAATTCGCCACAAGAGCTTGACTAGAAAAACCCAGGGGTAACTAGATTGCTAGTATACCTGATTAGCCAAAGGAAACAGGATGGATGGGTTGGTATAACTTTACAGAGCTGACTAAATTGGGGCTGAGAGTTATTTGCTGGCTGAGTTGGCCAGTTCCATTTCACGTATGATGAAACTGACTTTTCAGTCACTCAATATTAGCAACAGAAACAGTACAAGGGAAAGACTGCTTAGCCGGTTAAATGTGTATTTAAAATGATGATAGCCCACTGAGATCCAAAGGAAAAAATGTATATATCATTAACAATAATAGAAATAAAACCAGTTTTAAGAGCACACAGGGTTTGATGAATTTCCCAAATACACGGATTTATTAATTTAAGGCCTGTGTATTTATTTGTTTCTCTCTCCCCAGTCCTGCCCCCCCTTCCAACCATCTTGAATTTTTAATGCACACTGTTTCTAATGTCAGCCGTTTTTCTTGTAAAGGTTTTTTGACATAACTTTATATTGCTACATCCTTTTGTTGTTGCCATTCCCCATCCTTGTTAGGGACTCCACTCCCCTAATGAAGCTTGTCTCCTGCCAGGACAATAAAAGAAAATAGATAGAGCTGAAGTGAGCCAGTGAGAGGTGTGCGCATGTGTGTGTGTGTCTGATTAGAAATAAGGGTGACACAAAATAAGTGCAGTAACAGCCTGTTCTCCAGGGGCTCCCAAGGCTTCCCCCAAGGTCTGTAGTTTCTATATGTGGCTTTGTGTGTGTGCATGTGCATGTGCGTGTGCGTGCACATGCATATGGGTGTACACACACGTGGTTTGTACAGATCTACATGCACACATCATTTGTATGGATCTGATTTTCTATACACACACTGACAATGTGGAAGGACATGCTCAGAAAATGTGTACTGTAAGTACTAGAAGTAGAGGACATTCTATAAAATTAAAAAAACAGGACTCAAAAGAGCCCAGTGACTTTCTAGTCCCTAAATTTTGGGGGCATCCTTTTAGTGTTTCACAGTAACAAGTTGCTGATTAAGCTTGATCAGTAGCTTTCTAGACATCGTGTCTCTTTTTTTCCCTCCATCCATCTTCATGAGTGTCTAAAAAAATGAGAAGGCACCTTACTCCTGTTGCCATTCAAAAGAACAAACAGAACTATTTTCACAGCCCATGAAATGACAAAAGACCTCTGCCATCCTGAGGGCAACACCCACTTCTCCTTCCCAGCACTGAACTTCCAAAGGCACAGATCTGTTAGTGGCATGTACACACTGATATATTTGAGCAGTAACAGCCACTGCAAAAAACATATTGTAGCTTGGAGAAGAGCTCCTCAACTCTTCAATGCCTTCCAGCCTTAGGAACAGCCTCCTGTGCTCTTCTGGGGCAATTCCTGGTCTCACTATAAGCTATGAAAAAAATCACCAAACTCCACAATCCTTCTTTCTCTTCTCTCTATTGAGAATTAAGAAATTTAATGCTCCTGTAACTTTCCTCAGACTTCTAAGTACTTCTATAGATCCTTGATAACCAAGTCTCACAATTTCAGTGTGATGGAGATGATCAGTGATTATGCTTGTATTACAGTCTATCTGATAAAGAAGACACAACTTAAATAAGGCTCCTGGGGACACAGAACAAGGAAGTGGCAGAGTCAGGGAAAGACCCGAGGTGTTGTGAAACCCAGGTCCTCCTCTTTCTGATACACAACATCTTTTGCTCAATGTTAATGCACGCTAAAGGCTATGTAAGACTTCAGTTGCTAATGTCACCTACCAGAAGAAACCTCCAAACTATGAGCTCTGAGCAGCTCAGTCACTATGGATTAGTGTTAATCAGGCCAGACCTGTAAAATTTCTATTTAAAAAAAAAATAATAATTTAAAAAGGCAATGAAACTCAAAGACCCTTGAAGAAAGGACAACTGTCACTTCCATTTATCTTGCATTCTACATTCCTGCCTAGCGCAGAATGCCAGCAATATTCTTCTGTTTCCACAGTGGTGCTCAAACAGATGCTTTTCCGTGTTGAAGGCACGGAATGTGTATACTGTGCCTGCTGCTGTTAAGAAGCAAAGAGCCAACTGTCTCCCCAAAGGTACCGGGAGTCAGGCTTGTGGGTTTCAGCTGAAAACTCCAGTTTTCCAGGCCAATAATTGCTAAGATGCAGTCATTCTGTCAGCACAGGGAAACAGCTAGGTCTGGTACTTCAGAAATAACAGAACTCACAGAAACAGCAAAGCAGTTTCAAAACACAGGATCAGCACAGAGGATCCCACCTCTCCTTTCAGAAATGGATTAGACACTTTGCAGCACAAGTCTTATTTAGACTGTCTATAACAACAGTGATGATGGACCAATAGGTCCCTCTCCTTCCCACAGAAGAGAGCACATAGTGAAAAGCAGTAACTGCTGAGCCATAGTTCCTCTATAGGAAATGTCTCTTCAGAAGTTGTTTGCTGTTAGGCAGAAATTTTGGAAAGGGTCCAGCAATGCATGCATACGTACCCTGAGCCCAAGCACACTTACAGAATACTAGTCCTCTTAGATGCCTCAGAAAACCAGATACCTATTAGATACACGTGCAGCAGTATTGTCTTGAGGACTAGTCTATTGCATACTCCAAAAGGCATAAAGAGGACTGGGTCTCTAGCTGAAGTAAAGATGAGGAGAAGAATCTGTTTTGACTTGTTTCCAGTGGGATATCCAGCTTTTAAGCACATCAGACACATTAATATGAGGAGAACCTATACATATTTGTGGCTTTCATAATCTGAATTATTTACAGCTAGCTACAACTCAGTTGTCTGTAGCAGTGCCACATACTTCAAAACTCAAGAAAGCTCCATCTCTTTCTTCCTATCAGACCAATTATAAAATTAAAAAACTAGAGTCATTATGTCTAGGCTTGGTTTACACACTAACTCCATACTGAAAAGCTTAATTGAAATTTCAGGTGGAAATTAATCTAGTCACCTCTTGTTCCCTAACGGATTTTGATCTACTTCTCCCACCCTGTGACAATTTCTGGCATGGTAAGTGATGTCTGTTTTAAAGAAGGCTGTAATTATGAAGTCTACAGGGAACTGTAGGTCAAGACAGAGACGCAATGACATAGCTCTTACTAGACCAGAAAAAACAGGAATTACTAGGGCTACTGACACGCTGCAGGAACAATGACAAATCAATAAGGAAAAAACCTGCAGCATGCAAGATCTGGCTCTGTTTTGTCCTTTTCAAGCTGTATTTTAATAGCTATGGAAAACGTCCGACTAATTTTATAACTAGAACAACATTCACTGTCCCCCTTCCAAAATTCTGGCTGGAAATCTCAGCAGCAGTCTCAAAACAGGAACACAACACCTGCAAACTGATAGGGTAATCTAGCCAGCAATTTTTTACCATCAGAATCCAAAAAAGCAGACTGAAGTAGAAGCAAAAGGCAGCTGAATTTAGGCATGCTTTTAAGGAAAAATAAGGATGTTTGCATGTCACTGCATACATGTGAGCAAGTATTACAACCAGATGGGTCACGATGATCAAGACCCGGTACCGACACATAGGCTAGAGATAACCAAGCACTGGGAATGATGAAGGGCTGTTACTTCTGTAAAAGGACAGGTCACAGTTCTATGAAGTGCAACCAGTTCTGACAGAGTTATCAGCAAGACCAATAGAGTGCTTCATGAAACGGGATATCAAAGCTCCAGGATGAAGGTGGCTCCTGGAGCAGAAGCATCTCAAAGAGGTAAGCTTTTCTCTGATTTTGTCCTTAATTCACTAATGCCAGGCAGGCATCCCAAGTTGTCCTTCATACCAGCATGACACTGCAACTCAAAACATCTCTTTTCAGTCCCAAACTCTGTACCAGCCCCTCATTACTGCTCTATAGTATCTGGAGTGCTATTTTGAATCCTAGCCCTCCCTCATGCAACCCAGAAGCTATGCCAAACCATGGTGGGATGTAGGAAGGGTGCTCTGTGGCAGCCACTAATGAGACCAGCACATTCTTTTTCTGTCATCACCTAAGGCAGCAATGCAAGCCCTCTACCCCTTCTCCCTGAATACCGTTCCCCAAGCCCCTCTCCTCGACTTTCATGCATTTGAGACACAAAGTCCTCTTGCTTAAAAAATGGAGCCTGGTGAGTGATGAGAAAAATTGCTGACCAGATTATGCTTCTCTCCATGTTCTGCCATCTCCTCACAGACACACACAACACACACTCATGCCAAATTCTGCCAAAGTAAACAGAAGCAGTCACAAGTGGACAGCAGCGGTGTTCTTGGTGCTGTGGGGTAGCAATGAGGAGAACAGGTAAGATGGCATTGAGATGCTGGATGTAGACATGGGAGAACATGTATGCATGGAAGGTGGAGAGCTTTTTTGTCCACAGAACAATGGTGGAGATATTAGGAAAGTCAGAGAGAGGTTTGGTATAGAAGTAGCTCATTTTGGACCTTTGAAATCCCCTCCACTACCATGTCATCAGCTTCCAAAGAGCTATGATTTCTTCTGAAGCATATCTATCCCTCCCTTACAATTAAACTGTGTGCCTCTGCTGGATCCTGACATGTTCCCTTCTAGCTGAATTACTGGTACACACTGCAGCCAAGAGACAGATTATACCAGCTCACAACAGACCATGATCCAGAAGGTCCCAGGTACAGTAATACTTAAAAACTTCCCAGGGGAGCTGTCACAGTGAAGACAGACAGAAACACAAATAGTAGAAGTAAGCATCTGTGGTTGCTGATAATCTCTCAAACAAGACACGTTCACCAAACTGCTGAACCTCTTGATAACCAGGACAATAATGGCTTGGAAGCTATCATATTCCTAAAACCTAAAATGTTACATTGCCTTGGCCGTGGTTACAATCTATTTTCTCCTTAATTTGCTAATGCCAGACAGGCCTCCCAAGCTGTCCCTCATACACAGCATGTATCTAATCTAATCTAAGCCAATCTACCTGTCTACTTTGCCTTTGGTGTCATCAGCATTACCCTGTCAAGTTTGGAAGCTGTGGACAGCATGCCTCAACCAGAAAAGAAGATAAAATTCCTGCCATAGATAGCCTGCAAATTAATGTCTGATGCATGCTCCTTTTTTTGCACCATACCATCCAAAACCAGGGGCAACTGCTCTCAAAGATGGCAGGACTGTACAGCTGCATTCTGCTGAACAATGGAAAGATTCAAATGTTAGTACAGACTCAGCTCATCAATTCCTCTACTAAATTTGAACAGGAATTTCAAAGACATACACCACAAACTTTGGAGAATGGGAAACCTCAAGAGGGTATCAAAATTATGTGGGACTTATCTTGTGTCTAAAGCGTACACCTCCTCTTTGTAACAGAGCTGCACATTTGCTATCTTTCTGGACAGCATCTAACATACAATCAACAACAGTACATCACAACAACGATTGCCCATTGTGTCTTACATATAGCAAGGTGCATATGTGAGTGTGCTCTTGAAAAGCTGTTTCAACATAAAAGCATGAAAGTCCGAGTGAGACCTCTTCCAAATCAAAACCAATATGTCTGTCCCAAGGCAAGTTTTGATCAAGGAGAAGAAAAAGAGTCATAACAACTACAATGACATTAAGACAAAACTATTGGTTTCACACAAACAGACTCCTGGGTGGCAGTGTGAAGCCAAGAAAAGAAAGAATGGGTCTTTCACGGATAGATGGATCACAGAAGGGGAATATGCTACACAACCAGCAGTTCTGAAGGGCAGATGTTATTTTCCCCTTTGGCTGTCCTGAACAGACAATGGGACCAGCAGTGTTATGATCTAAAAAAGACAATGGGCATGACAGACAGAGGCACGGTGGCACTGTCAGTAGACCAATTATTTAAATGGAGAGAATCCATACAATATTTTTTTGAGGGGGGAATTTGTTGTTATTGTTTATTTTAATTGGATTTCATCAAGGAGGGCAAAAACCAGCCCTGCTGAAAATACCCCACTCACAGAGATGCTAAAGGACACCCAGCAGGTTTGCAGCCGCTGCATAACACATCCCAGCCATCTACGATTTTCATGCTTAGGAGGTGCAGGCTGTGCTGTATTAATATGCAAAGTGTGCCTGCCTTCCCAATAAAATGGAAAACGCTATGATTAAAGGCAGTCAGAAGATATTAGATGGATGGCGCTGAACTACAGGCTTTATTTCCTACACACAGAAGCCCCACAGGAGTGCTGATGAAGTACATGCCGGGGAGATTACCAAAGGCGAAACAGAGCTTGGAAAGCAAAAATGCTTGAATACGTAGAAGGGGAAGAAAAGGAGGAAGCTCTTTACAGTAGGATTGAATTAATATAGTACCTCAACCTGGTCTCTCAGACATAGGCCCTCTGGGCCACACATATCTGGAGGTAAACCAAGCACCGCTGCTCATACAAGCCAAATTCTGGCACATCATTTTGAGGGAAGGTGGCCTCAGAAGCTGAGTGAATCCTGGCATAAAGCCCAGAGAGCTTCACAATTCGTGGCTGCACAAGCCTGAGGCAAAGCTCAGAGGGGACAGCCCTTTCCTATGCCCCCCTCTTTCATTCTTAGCATCAATGCGTTCTCCTCTACTACCTACCTGGGATGGGAGAGGAAAGCACAGCAGAAGAGTACAGCATGCTGGATAATTTACAATTAAACCCATGAAGATGAGAAGATAGAACGGGAAACATTAATAACCGATTGCAGAGTTCTCTTTGCCTTGCTGTGAAGGGCTCACTCTAAATCATCCACATAGCTTTAACCCTCCTGGCTCTGCTCTGCATTTCAGCCCCAAGCCACAGAGCCAGTTCCCCCCACTTCCTCTTCCGTCCTGTCTCTAAACACTGCTGCACCCTGTCACTGGCGCACTCTGTGCCCATGTTTCATGACTTGCATTTAATTAAAAGAGATGGCAAAGTCAGGTATATTTATGGGGACTTCTAGTCCTCCCATTTACATTTTCAGTTGCTATAGGTTTCCTTCCAGATTTCACTCTTTCTCCCCCACCCCCACCACATAACATGCACTAGAATAAAGTCTAATTCTGCTATGTAATTGGCTGTATATTTTAGGGGTCCATCTATCCCAGTGCTGTGAAAACAGAGGCCTTCAAAAAATTACTGTAAGGGCAGAAAACCCTGGGGGAGAGAGTCCGAAGTGCTTTGTTCCCTCAAATGACTGCTGGCGAATCATTACAGGTACTAGGCTGGAGTGCTGAGCGGAACAAAGGCAGAGCCAGCCACAGCCTCGATGCTACCGGACAGCACCTAACTGTTGTAGTTGCAGTTGTCAGCAGTTGTCAGAAGTTGCACCTTTGTCCAAAACCAGAGTTTGCTGTCCTGCTTTGCCTGTCTGAGAGCAGGAGAACCACCACAGGGGCTGACCAGAGTGCACTGCATGCCCGCTCGGTGTGCAATTCCCGTGAGGTACAGATGCCTGACATATATTCATGCAATAACTCTTCAGTTTCTAGTGCTGCTCTCGACTGCTAATACTCCAAAGACACATGATACTCTTTAAATGAACCACTTCCACCACAGACTTCCTAGAAAGGTTGGGAAAAGGTCTCCACATTTCTGTATTCCTCAAACTTTAGCTGCTTTTTGTCTTTAGGGAGGGATTCCTTCCACCAGCAACATGCCCCCAAGTGAAGCCACACAGAGGAGAGGATGCACATTACTTCTAGACTGCCCGCTTAGCTCCAACATGGGTTTGCAGAACCACGTGTAATGATGATGCATGTTACTGACTTACCCTCTTAACCGCAGAGTTGGTTGTAACAGTGGATGTGAAGTATGTTGGAGTTAGCTGTGTTTGAGGAAGCCTGTGCTGCTGTCTGTTAGAACCCTTTTGGAGATAAAGAGAAAATATTGGTTCAGCACACTGCAAGATTATGAAATGCTTTTTCTTTTCTTTTTTTTTTAAATGTGCATTATTTAACAGATCAACACATATAACCGAGAAGTGTTAAAAAGGTGACATTTATGTAAATGAAAGCACTAATGATACATCAACATTGTGTGTGCTGTATTTAAGGAGAAGAAGCTCCTTCAATATTTTTTATTAAAGATTATTTTTATTATTATTTAAGATTATTAATTTATTAATGATATTCGTGTATAATAAGAAGCTCCACTCAAAATATTACAAATACTGCCAGCAGCTCCAGATCACCACAAGACTTTCTTCTACAATTACCTGTAAAGAGGAAACGTGCACACACAAAAAAATTATCTGACCTGTTCTACCAGCATTTAGGATGAGATATCTGTACCAACAACAACAGGAACTGCCCATATGCAGTGACAGCACTTGCAGATGAGCCTGCCGCACCACTCTTAACGTGTTCAGCACTTAGCAGGATTTACTGGTTGTCACCTTTCTGCACACAAGGAAACCCCTCTGCATGAGTACCCACACCTGGTACCAGCATAGCAAAGTCTCCCCTCATATCCAAATTCCTACTGACCCACAGAAATTTAAAATCTCCCATTCACTGCTGAATCCAAATAAAACACTGCAAAACAAGACATTTACTTTACTTCTAAGTACAGTAAAACTTTACTTTAAATTAAAAGAAGATAAAGACGTAAGAGAAGAGGAAGGAATTCTTTGAGGTTGGCACATATATGCCTGCCCCAAAACCATGCAGAATTATGGCCAAATCTGTATGCCTGAATGCCACTGAACAAACTCTTCTATTTTTCTATCATTTCTCCATGATGTTAGCAGATGCTAACACCCCTCAATTCATAGTTTTCCACATTCTAAGTTTATATCCAATGCTAATGCTATTGAAACATCACCTTAGGTTTTTTTCTTCTCTCTCCTGTGAATTTCATGCTGGGTTTCATATTTCCCTCCATTTTTTAACGAATAGTTTATTAAGAAAAGCCAACTGTACCTCCACTCCATCTGCTGGAATAGCACTGATGAAAAAAAAACCCACCACCTCACAGGAGACAGTTTTATTCTGTTGATCGGAAGTCTGCCAGACCAATTTATGATTGGACATAAGATCTCCAAATCTGAATTTATGTGTTGTAGTATAATGACAGGTCAATGAGATTAAAAGTATGTTCATGAGGGAGCTGTAATGCAATTTGAGTTTCATGGTTCTGTGGCAATTGGGCATTCACTCTAAGAAAACCTGCGTTAATAAAACACTTGCAGTCCTCGGCAACAATCTGCACATTATTCATTATTGCAGCCCGGCTGTGGTCACCTTCACCAACACCCTCTCACCATAAAAAGAAAGAGAGGGGGAGAGAGAGGGAAAGCAATGCTCCACCCCCCCACCCCCCCATTCAGATGAAGACATCAGGGAGATAGTGCCATCGATAATGAATGGGCTGAATTAACAATAGAAATGCTTTTCTTCCTTATCATATGGTTCACATAATCAAAACGGGGAGGAGGAATGGGAGAGAAGAAGAAAAGTCTGAGCCTCACATACTGGTCTCCTCCACCAACTGAAAAAATATATGGACTAAACACAGACCAGCAGCTTCTAATCGCATAAAGGGTAACTCCCTTGCCTTCAAGGAACCCTATTTATTGAAGAAACATCACCCTACATACCTTAAACACAGGGCTTAAATGAGTCTTAGCCAGTGACGTGCGGAATTCGACTCTATAACTCGAAAGTTATAAAGTAGGTATGTTTATTGCGCGCAGATGCACGAGGGATCGCTCCTCCACAAGCGTGCATACCCGGAGTGACGAACCATCTCACATTTATACAATAAAACAAATGAATATTCAATTAACACCTATACATATTTGTTACCTAAACCCCGCTTCGTATGTTAATTAGCTTATCAGTCCGTTTCCTGGAATGTGGTGGTCTTGCAGGTTTGTAGGTGATTCATGTCCTTGTGACCATCTGATCTTCTCCAGCAAGGAGACTTAGCACTCCCTCCCTCTAGATAGCATTTGAATGTCTCTCATCCTTTTCTCATTCTCTTTTAAATAGCCCCTTTGTTAGAGGAAGAGGGGCAGGTGTCTCCTCAAAACTGTAATTGTCTCCTCAGAGCTGTGTGCCTATGTGACCAGACACCGCACCCATGAATAGTCACCATACCCACATTCCTGAGTAGACATATACAATCACAGTCGGTGTCCATTGTCCCCATTTCACACTATTTCTCCATATCACCAGGTCACACAGGTTTGTGTAGGTCATCTGAGTCAGAGCAAACCTGCGTGAACTGTAGACATGGGACACGCAGCTGCATTTGGATAAAGGGCCAAAAAGCCTTGCCGTTCAGAATGCAGGTCTGGCTTCAAAACAGGTTGGATGCAGCAATCCTGCAAACTTTAGGTTCAAATTAAAATACCTCCCAGGGCTGGCACCCAGACCAAGATTTAGGTTAGTATGTTGTCATGATAACTTTCAAGTGAAGCTCAGATCTTGATCCAAAGCTACCTTTGGGGTCAAAGTTGTTTTGCTTCTACCATTCTACTTCACTCTGTGTGCAAATAACTACCAGTCCAAGCCCAAATCAAATTCCTCATCTTGCTTTAGCATCACACCCAAACTCCTAACTACTTCTACCTAATACAGGAACACTGTCACCCTTTAGATAACACAAAGCACCACGTAAACAGAAGGGAACCTGCAGTAAACCCAAAAGTCATCATCTTTTCCCTTTAAGATGTTTCATTCTTCATCAGTGCTTCTTTTCTTCATCATCACAGTAAAGATTTTAATTCAAGAAGGATTACAGGATGTAATCATTTGGTGGTAGGGAAACTGTTCCATGTTTTGTTTCCATATGGACTCTTTCTAAATAAATCAAACTCCTCATGTTCCTTTCCCCATGCAAGTACAAAGCCCAGATTCACCTTGACCCAATTTAAGAAGGGCTGAGAAACCACAATTCTCATATACTTCAGTAATTGCTGTAGGTACCTAGCACTTCTGGATATTAAGCACAAACGCTGAAAAACTAGAGTAGAAGCATATGGAATGCAACACCAGCAGCCCTGAGGACAAAGGAAGGACATGAAGAAAGAAGCCTGAAAAGGGACAGGGCCAAGGGAGCTGTTATTTTTCTGTATATTTTCATAAATAAAGGTTCACCATGTTGCAGTTTGACTGTTCCAATCACTTGCAATGGAGTCCCAAATCAGAGATCCCCAAGTGCCTGCAGAACTGTTACTGCCAAAGGGGCCAGAAAATGTTTGTTGAGCAAACCCATCTCTGATAGGCAATGAGATACCAGGACGTCCCTGTTTCACCATTGTTTAATCTATTCTGTTGTCAGGCAGGGCACTGGGCCAGTAAAAGCTCCTACTGCCTCAGCTTCCGAGGTGGACTGGCTTCAGAATTTATACAAATGAAAGAAGAAATGAAAAGCACCAGCAGCACCGATCTGATTACAGAGTCATTTATTTTCCGGTCGTTAATAATTTGTGCAATAAAAGATTGTGTGCCTTTCTGAGTTAGTAGGAGTTTTTGGCACAAATTTCCCTCTACACTGGTGTGAGTCTGTGCTTGGAACATAAATTATTAGTTTCTTATCACACTCCTCCTCATTTTTCATGCTGCCACAGCTAAAGCACCAGAAGCCAACCCCTCAGTCTTGGTCTTATTTTACGCTGCATGAGAAAGGCAGCAAAGATGGCTATTCCATCTTTAATTACACAAATTCACTTTTGCGTTGCCTCTCCCTCAGTCTTCTTCCCCACCTGAATACTGGCAGGTGCATGCACTGTATTGTGTCTGTGTGTATGCCACTGTCTGTGGCGACAGGCAGGTACTCTGCCATTTGCCAGCTACATTTCTAATGAAAGCACTGTTCTTTGACAACACTCAGAGTAAGGAAATGACAGGCTTCCACCATCCTGCCAGCTTCTATCACATATTTGTTTGGAATACTAGCAAGAAAGTTGCACGTGTGCATCTCAGTGTGAGGAAAAAAGGAGACTGGAATTCATACCATCCTTGAAAGGGTAGGAGGAAAGTACTGGCACAGAATCGGGCTGTACAGAAGATGCCTATATCTCCAGTTGCAGGTTAAGAAGTTTCAGGTCTTGGATGTAACTAAGGAACTGCTTGGGCTTTCTCTTTCTATAGCATTACACAGGTAAACGCTAAGAATGCCTCAATGTTCCTCTGTAAAATGGATGCTTTACTCACATTTCCAAAGTACGTGAAGCTCAGGGGGGGAAATACACTAAGGGTTAAAACTCATTTTAAAGCTATCAAAACATCCTTCTTGTTTCTCTGACACACAGCAGCTGAAATGCTCTTTAGGGATGTTAATTGTTTTGTCAAATACAGCAGTTCACATATAAACCACACCAGAACTCTTGGACCTTTCCATATGTCAGCCTCATGGTCTTCCCCATTCAACGTGTCTCTTTCAGTTGTGTCCCAGGAACAGTTGCACCAACATCTGTTTAACTTCAAAAGAAGTACTGACAGATTCAGGCGATGCAGTAGGTCTGGCATCTGCCAACATACTTGCCAAGGGCTGTGCAAACCATGAGCTCCTAACAGATAAGTGAAGTCAGGAGGTGCAGCAGTAGCTTTGCCTTCTCTTCATTGAAAGACAACTACCCAACAGCTGAGAGTGTTTTTCTATGCACCGCCTGTTCACAGCAGTCTTTGCATTCACATTCTCTTTTTCTCTTTTTACATACACCACCGGCAACTCTAGTTACTCCTCTAGTCACAACCAAAGCCCACTACTCTCCCTCCCGGATTCCTGAAATGTTGAATACCTGCTGTGTAAATGAAGTTGGGGGAGGCCAAGAATGGCTGTGCACACTGGAGGTGTCTACTACAAAAAGCACACGTGCAACAAGCTCCAGTGGAGCCACAGGTTGGAGATCACGGGGCGTTTTATTCACTTCACAGAATGCTTTTTCCTGCCAATATAGCTAAGCACAAGCAGCCATACCAAGGCCCGATGTTGTCTATCAATAACAGAATGATGTGATATGCTTGGGGCACTCCCGTGTAGGCATGTATGTTACAAGGAGCACATGTTCCTCTGTTCCAAGAGGATTTATAACCGGGGTCTTAGGCAGGCACAGCACACACAATAAGGGTGTATTGTCAAGTCAACAGTGACTGATGGCTCGGTGCTCGACACATCTCTGGTGATTACACTGCATTGGTGAGTCAGTGATCATTTCAAAATTATGTTTATGTCTACAGGCTAACATCCTGTAGTTCATACTATGTTCCAAATGTCCGCCCTGAGTTCTTATGATCTGCTGAAGGAGCATCAATAGGGCTCTGTTTCACTGGATTAATTCCTGTCAGAATCAAAGAGCAGCCTTTCCCCCCACTGTACAGCTAAAATCTCAGTAGCCAGCGGCATGTAATGGAGCTGCAGAGGGTAGCGGGATGCCCCTGCGTGCCGCTCCCCCCAGTCATTTAGGAAGCCCATGTGCTGCAGAACATTCCCCAAGACTGCTATCAAACGAAAGTATTGCTCACACACAACAGTCCAGCCCACCTACCACTATCTCACTGAGTACCTATGTTAGAAAACTCCCTTATCAGCCCCACCCAGGAAAAGAGCACGTCTATGTCAAAAATGTTAACACAGGAGAGACTCTAGCTGCAGTCAGTTACAGCTGTAATAAGCATATTTAAAACAAACAAAAAAAAGAATGTAAACAGAATAGTTGCATGCTTTATCTCTTATCAGGTCTGCCCTTGAAAAAAATTCAAGGACAGGAACACCAGCATCACACAACTCCTTCAGAACAAAGATCTACAGATCACAGCAGCCACCTCTCCAGTCTACCACAAAATTACACTAATGGACAGAAAAGAGAAACTACCAGGTTCACATATCCTATGCTGTTTGCCATCACTACTCTGATTTTCTCCTAGCTCACTCCCAGTTTGGACCCTCCAGTTTAAAGCTGCAGGCTAGGCTCGAAAAAGCCATCTAGTTACTTTTGAAATCAAGGACTGAAATCATGACTGGAAGCAGACACTGAAAAAAAATATGAGTGAGCAGAAGGTTATTTCACTGCATAAAGACCCAGAAATAAGGATGAAATAGAGCCACCAGCTTCAAACACACATCAACCGAGAGGGTACCTGAAATCAGGGCTCCTGATTCATTGCATTTAGAAGAAAGGGTGACTGTCCCTTCAGGACCCAGGGACCCAAAATACTGGGTAATTTAAGTCCTTGGAACAGGCAAATTTCTATCCTTGGAGAGAAAAACACTGAAAAAACCACTGAACAGAAATCATCTTATGTTTTCACCATGACCCCAGATTGTCTTACAACAGCCAATGCATTAGAGGACAGATCCTGAATGCTCCAACAAGCACATCTTCACTCTTCCTGTGATCAAACAGTTTTAAAATATTTATCACATTTTTCCACTTCCCAAGAGAACTCCCTTTATCACAACTTATTCTAAATTTGTTCTGCTGCCATCAGCACCTGCCAAGGCCACGCTTACTGAAAAATAAATCGGTAGCATGCCACAGGCAGGACTTGTCAAAAATACCGTCTCCATGGTGCCTCTTGGAGGACCCAAACTGGTGACATTTCCATGCCCTCCCCAATTCCTTAGTCACATCCCTCACTGAGACAGCTGGCCAAATACCAGCTCCTATGCAAAAGATGAAACCAAACTACAGAAATGTTTAAAATTTCTAGTGAAGCAACAACAAGACATTGAGGGGAGATTACAACGGAACTTGTCCAGCAAAGATTCTGTGGGTTTAAAAGCAGCAAACATATATCACAAGAAAATACTTGACAGCCAACATGGAACTGGACTTCAGTGTCCAGTTAAAGGTTAAAAGCAGGCTGAGAACTCTTCAGCAGAGTAGTCTGGTTGCAAATCATTCTCAAACAAGTCCCTGGAAATCCAGTGTGCATCATTTGCTCAAACCTTGCAAGCTTAATCTGAATAATATAAGAAAAATGGTCCCTACAAGGCTAAATGCTATCAAGGGTGGGACCAGCCAGGAAGATAAATCAAGTAGCATGCATGGCTGAGACCCTTTAAAAGAAACAGTGCACTTCCTACTTTCGTATCTTGACATCTCAACACTACAGTAGCAACACTCAGTCACTCTCTTCCTAAGAGGTCAGCACTTCAAGCAGATGTCCTTCTCCAGACCCCTTTCTCTTCTTTTTTCCTATAGCCAGCATGCCATTCTGAAGATTCATTCGTGATGCTTCTTTGCACAGAAATAGCAATCATCATCTGAAGTTCATGCAACACTTGGCAAACAGTCCTTTCTCAGCTTCCAGTAGTAGGGTGGGAAGCCAGGGAAGAAGCAAACATGGGCAAATATTAGTATAATTTCCAATGTGCATGGAAGTAATGTCAAACCCCCCCCCCCCATGCTTTAGGAGCAGTGCCCTGTAGTACTAAGAACCTCATAAAAACATTCTGCTATTCAATATTCTTGAATATTTCAATACATAGTTGAATTTCCAAATCAATTTCTTGTATCTTTTCTGCTTTTGTCTTTACTTCACAGTGTTTAACCTCATGGGTATTTGCTGCCTTACAGTTCTGTGCACAAAGATTCAGATAAATCAACTTATTCCCCTTGATTTGTCTGTGGAAAAACGAAGGCACAGAGCAAGCATTTGGCATTTCAGAATCAACAGCAGACAACTTTGTTTCCTTACACACAAGCAATTCCACGTGTCCAGACTGTTCTAACATGGACCATGCATGTTACTTACTACCTACTAAGCATAAAATAATTCAGTTATTTTCCTTACATACAATGATACTTAACTTCAGTATTTCTAGAAGGGGGAGTGATTCCCCCCATTTCTCCAACCCTTCTCAGTCTGAGCTTTGCACATATATCTTCTGAAAAATCTGCCACTGTGCACACACAAGCTGTATTGCACTTAATGAAGCACTTCAGGTTCAATGAGGTCCTTCATCTTTGCAGTTCTAGCTCTGTGCTTCTCCCTTCCAGGCATCTGAGTTGGCTCCTGCACAACCTTCATTATGGTAGTTCTTTTTCCTGAAGTTATAGCCCCGTGGTTCCTTTCCTGCCTGCCTGAGGCAGGAGGCTAAGGGGTTAGAACTCCCGGGTTCTGTTTCCAGATCTGTCCCAGAGCTGTTGTGACCTTGACAGCAAGCCAGGAAGGTGGCATATTTCAAACTTGGGTGCCTAAATTCAGGCACCTGATGCAACCTTATTTACTGAGATGATAAGCATCCGTAGCTCTTACTAAAAAAGAGCAATAATTATGATAGTATCTAGTGTCTCATACTTCTCTCTCCCCTGCTGTTTTCACATTTCATTAATCCCAAATCTGCATCTCCCCGTCACTGTAATAGCCAAAGCTAATGCAAGCTTTATCTTCAAACCCAGTATAACTTATACTCCCAGTTCGTCTGGAAGCTACACTCTACTGTCAACAAAACCTTCACCTGCACGCCTGAAAGATTAAATGAGAACCATAGATATGAGTTTCTGATATCGAGCAATGTGTTGTCCTGCCTCCCCTAATCCTTTTGCTATACACCATCACAGGAGGAAACAGAAGGTTTAATTTTCTTCCTTGGGATCCACAGTACTTTTCACATTCTCAGCACTGAACCAGAAAGAATAATATACATGCTTGGATTGTGGACTACTGCATGTCTATATAAAAATTCACACAGCTCACTTTTTAACTGACCTCGCAATAGGTCCATAAAGCATGAAAACTCAACCTTCCAGCCGAGCACTTTACATGCACACCCTTCCCACAGACCTGTAACTGCTTAGACAGGGCTCTCTTTATCTGTGTGGTCACAACATAACCTTTTGTTAAAAAAAGGTACCGGAAAATATGTGCTATGGATGCATAACATTTCAAGGTGTCTGTGTGGTACCGTGAATGTGGAGGAGGCCTAAACAATACTTTATTATACCGCATGTGTGGTTCTACATCAGCTGGACTGTGTGAGTGATCTGAGCATCCCTTCCATGAAATCGAAATAGCCGGGGAGAGAGGTTCTGCCCTAAGCCCAGTGCCATCTCTGGGAGTGGCTGATCGTGCAGAATTGCTTAACAATGGGAATGAGACTCAGGGGAGGGTACTCCTGTTTGCCGCTGGCACTCCTCCCCTAGCAGAAGGAGTTCCAGGCAGGCAGCACCCCGGGGGCCCGGGCAGGGGCAGAGCCGGGCTAGGCAGAGTCAGCGGGAGCCTCACCCACCACGGCGCCACGGAGCCTGGCTGGAGCCCACCCGGCGGGCTGGGGCTGCGGGAACAAAGTGGCAAAAAATAAAGCAAAAGTGGCCCGCAAGAGCCCCCAGCCCCCAGAGCCCCCCGCAGTGCCGGTGAAACACGCGAGGCAGCGTTGTGGTGGGTGCTGAGGAAGAGGGGCTCCAGGAAACCACGCACCGAGCAGAGGGGTGCCAAACCCCACGCACCAAACCCACCCTCGGTGAAAAGGTATTCAAAGATGGAGAAGTGTGGCAAGGTCACATAGGGACGAGCAGGAGAGAGCAGAGCACACAGAGGGGGTACCCTGTACCTGGCACAGGTGCACTACTGCAACATGCGTGGCCAACCTCACAGGAGGGCAAAATAAAACGTGGAAGCTGCACATGCAAATACAGTCAACACCGGCATGCCAAACACATTTGCAGCAAACACTGGACTTTTGTCTCCTGTCCATGCACAAAGCACCAACCTACAGGATTTCTCAGGGCAACACCACCAGAGAACAGTGTCACACATAGTTGGCTTCATCTTCATGAGCCATCACGATCATATACGATGATCAAACTGTGCCAGCAGTGGCCTATGACCAGCATTCTGCACATCCCTATTGGTGCTTTTCCTGAATATTTTAGCAATGAACAGATTCCACCCTGAGACTTCCACGTTTCTGTTTTGTCTCTTGGACACACAGGTACAGGCATGAGACATAGGAAAAGTCTACATCATCAAGTGCCACGCTCCAGCTGAGTAGGAAAGAGACTCCAAGCACTGATGTTGTGGCAAAAGGACAAAGTCACCATCACAGCCCCATCCCTTCAAGCCACATCTGCCAGAAGATTCTCCATCTTTCATGGCTACAGACTTTGGCACTAAGCAGGTTTAAGATTCCATTTTCCCCGTTTAGCCTACAAAAGGATGTACTACTGTTACATATCTGTTAATAGTTAGAATTAACTAACCACATTTGATTAGGAATATAGAGTTATTTTAATAGGAATACAGAGTTATAAGAAATATTTTAATGAAACTTGTATTTGTACAGCAACAGCTGCTATGAAATCCCCTGTATAACCCCGTACCAAGGCCGAAGGAATTGGTCAGAATCACCTAGTAGGAATGTTTTAGATAACAGACTTAAGATTCAAGATGATTATTTATATGTAACCTAGGAGAATGTACTAAAATGTCAAAATGTAGAATTAATGGGAAACTGAGGAGAGTCAAGTGAAGCAACTCGTAATTACCTGCCAAGAAACAGTTACCTTAAGTGAAAGGTAATTCCGACAGGGGCAGATCGCGACCACTGACTCATGTACCACCTACCCGAATAATACCTCAGACCCATTTCCAGACCTTTCTAACCTTTACTGCGCAGAATCAGATATGGGAGGAGAGTATGTTAATGATTTTCGGGAAACACTATGTTTATGCATGAATACTTAATGAATATGTACTAATACATTCTATATAAGGTGTATGATTTTGAAACTTGGTGTGCGTGGATCATGAGAGGACTCACGCACCTGGCCATCCATAAAGAAGTGTCTGCTTATCTACATCACATTGGTGTTGGTAAGTTCTTTATTCTGAGATTTTGTTAACACTACTACTCATCTGTAAGTCACAGCCATTGATCTCGGCCCTTGTTGCCACCCACCAGAAGCTTTGCAACATCAGATACGATGCAATGACACAAGGCTCAGCCTGGTGTCCTCTCCCTCTCCTTTCAGCATGATGGACCATCTTTAAGAGAGAGGGGTCTCCTTTGTACTAGAGATGAACTGGGACAAGCATCTTATTCTTTTGTTCCCTCACACAGAGATGCATTTGTTTCCTGGGAATGTAAGGGATTTGTTTCCTGGGAATGTAAGTGAGATGATGGAAGTTGTTTCCCCTATGCGTGCTCCTTTTTCCCTCTGACAGCATTTCTCTTTATCAGAAAGTCTGATGCATGTCGCGACGGAGGGAAGACACAGTCACTCAATATGAGTGATCAGCAGACTTTGTTTATTGTCCCTTACAGTCACCTTTTATGCCTTGTTATAATTAGCTCATACATATTACAAAAGTTAAGCTCATTATTGGTTAGTTACCTAAATACCAAGCCGCCCCTAGTTTCTCTTCTGTAGTTATCTGTTCCCACCTGCAACATTCTTTTCCCACCGCAATTTTCCTGTTATTCTGTAACAAGAACAGCCAAGGCTAGTGTATTTTTGCTTTACTTCAGATAAGCTGAGAGCGATGTGCATTTTTGTCCAGCCAGCTGGACTATGTCTATGTGAACTTTTTCAGCTAGCCAGTTATCCACAGATGCAAACCCACAAAAGCCAGCTAATTTAAAAACTAAGATAGGACTAGAAGTGTGTTTTAATCGCCGCTTTGTCTGACCTCACAAGTTTTGAAGATGTCCTCCTTCTGGCTTCATTTTCAAATAGTTAAAAAATATTTCCTATATGAGAGGAAGGCTTTTTGTATTTCATCAAGACAGTTCAAAATTTCACTCATTTATCATCATGGCCCCATTTTCAATTTTGCCTTCCTGGAAATCATTTTGGGATGGGGAAGACAGATTGTATCTCAAGTCATGACATTTCAGTAAAATGCCATCACTTCTCATCACAAAATTATGGTGCTTTGCCCCATATCAACAAGTCATATACTGAGGAGATGATTTTTGTTCTCTCTTGAGTTTGCATTGCAGAAAGATTAAGCATAGCAATCTACAAAATATCTGACTAGACTCAGCCTAACACCAATCCAAAAACGGGCCCAAACTCACTACGGTTATCTAAGTTCCTTTCTACTTGATATTACAGGGAGTGGGGAAAGAAGTAGCGTGTCACAAGCAACATTCAGCTCTAGCATAAAGGGATATGACACCTATTAAAGCGGAGTTGTGTCCACTTAGCTACAGGAAGGCATTTGATCTCATTGTTAAGCAATACGTAGGAACCAGATGGTGTGGAAGGAGCTGTTATGCCTGAAATATTTAACTTCAACTCTAAATACACATCCTTGACTTTAAACTGTTCCAAGTCACTACTTCAAGAAAGACTTTCTTCAGAGTGAAGCTAATTTTCAAAACCAGATACTTTTTGAGGATAAAAGCAAGGTATTTGGCATCTGATTTTCAGAGCTGCAGAGCCTTTCCACAGCTTCCCATTGACTCGTACTGGAGTTACAAAGGTGTCTGGAGAAGGACTTGCAGGCTTTACTTGTTTCCGTGCCAACAACTACAAAAAGAGTTCAGATATAGAACAGATAATTTTCAAATGACAAAACTATCTGTCATTTAAATTATGTTTTCTTCTTCTAAGCAGCTAAGGGGGGTCTAATACATATCGTGAAGTAAATACCTGCAATATTTTATTACTAAGATTTAAGCTGTTTTTGAATTATGGAAACATAAGAAAGGGGCTTTGTGTTTATGCCTGTAGACCATTGGCAGACAAACTTTCCAGTAGAATCTGAGGTAATTTTACCTGAGCACATCCCAGCGTAAGAATCTGTTGGTCAGGACCCTGCCAAAACAGGTGAATAAAAATGGCAGTGAGACAAGCCTGAAGAATTTTAGTCATACTGCTGTGCAAGCAGAAGCCAGGAGGAAGCAAGAGTCCTGACAGTGGTTCTGGCAAAACTCTCATTGACTTCAGTGAAAACTTTGCCTAATAAAGGGTGGCAAACTTAACACCTCATAATGACCTGCTCAGCACAAAGGGCCAATTCATCACAGCAGAGCAGAGATTACTCTCTGGCTGATAGCACACACTTAGCACCTTCCTGCAGCAAGAAGCTGAGGAAGACTGGAAAATAGCACTACATCAATGGGTAGAATTGTGCTCCTCAGTCCATCCCACAAGGTAGCCAGAGCAGGCCCTAACACAGCAGTAAAGTATTCCACGTAACTCAGGCCTCTGCCGTGTACCAAGCGCGCTCACTGAAAGCTGGCCCTGGGAACCCAGCCCTCTTCCTTGCCAGCACTTGCTGTGCTGGCTCAGAAACACTGAAAATCAGGAGGTGGCAACTAGGTTAACCTCTTAATTCAGGTGCTGCCTCCAAAAGTTGTTTTAGCATACCAATATCATATTTGGGAGAGACAGAAGAGTTTGATTTTATCAGAAAAGTTCTATCAGAACAGCCCTTAAAAGGATGCAGCTACAGCATCATGATATGTGCTTTATCTTAACATAGCTTAGTGAGGTTATATGGCTTCAATTACATTGGTCTAGTCAGTGGAGTCAAACCTTTAAATAAATAGGGTTCATTTCTGGTCTAAAATAGAAACAAACTGTCTCAAAGGCATTTTTGTGGGCCCTTGGCAGACATGATTTTAACTAACATATAGGTCATAGGTACAACGAACACAGCACCGGAGAAATCCGTTCAAGCACTTGCATTGTTTGCCCTTTCAGGCAAGAAATTACCAAGAAGTTTGACTACTTTTTCTTAATTTCAGAAAAATGCTGGGATGCAACCCTCACTGAGAGAAGCAATGGCAGAGCTCAAAGCTCTTATGAGCAATTGCTTACTGAGAAACTCTGACAAGAATTATAACTTGGGGATGGTGGTATGGAGGGGAGAGTGCAGAGCAGAAGAGGCCCACGATGATCAGAGAAAATAATCTCTCTTAAAAAAAAAAAAGGAGTATGGGAAGAAAAGAGTTGCTGCCTAGATGAGTTTTGACTGCCAAGTTTCAGCAATTTTTGGTGCCATATTATAAACCCTTGAAAAATGAGATTTAAGGCTTCTTATCCATTGGATGGACTACCCTTTGTGCTCATAATTTTTACATAAATCAAACGATTCTTACTCTCTTCTCCTAAAATCAAGGGGTAAAAAAGCCCTGAGGAAAAACCTAAGTTCCTTTCAGGGATGAGCTGTTCATTCTTGGGACAGAAAGCCTGGAGGGCTCTCTGCAGTTCCTAAACAAAATGACAGTGGTGGCCCCACAAAGTTGTTCTAGGGTTAGTGCTCTAACTGACCCTTCCCCATCCATCATACCAATTCAGTCACTCATTGTGAATGACACAGCATGACACCACATGAATTATCTCTGACCTTCAGGAGGAGCGGCTCCTCAGATCAGGTTGGGGTCATGAGGAGGGCAGAAGGGAGCAGCTGGGCTATTAGACCTGGGGATTAGTGGAATGCTTCAGCCTCCAGAGCAAAAAGGTGATGTGTTCTCAGCATGAATCTGTCCTCATGGCCCAAGTAACAGTCGTGTAAACTCAGCCATCAAGCTCAGAGGGGCGTGAGGTAACTGTGTCTGTAGGATCATGAGAAGCCCATGTGAACTGCTTTGGGCGAGTCAGCTGTGGACACAGCAAAAATGCCTGACCCAGGCTGATTGCACCACAGAAGCCACAACCAGGATGGGTGACTGCAAAGTGGGCAATCCTGGTGTCTGCTGCAAATTGGCTGGCCATGAGGCCACGTAGCTGAGAGACTGTTGGCATTTCTATTAAATGCACAAATTACTGGGTGTTTATATTGTCTGAAAGTTGTGCTTTGTTTCTTGTAGAAGGATGGAAGAATTGCCCCAGCTCACATCACTGCTCCAAGAAGTCCAGCACTCGTCCTGCCTCCTGCAGCAGGCAGTGCTCAGTACTCCAAAGGAAGGTAAAATCTTAGGACTCACACAGGTTTGGGCCCCATCCTGACATTCTTACGTTCAAAATTTAGATGCTTTTTCCGTGTGTTGAATAACCAGATATTGCCTATACAATATTATAAATATGATCTAAGTGTCCTTAGATACTTTTAGCCACAGAGAAGGACGTAACCATTTTAGTTTAAGGCATCCTTCACACACAAAAAGTGTACGATGAAATATGCACAAATATAAACTCCTTTCAGATGCTCCTTATCTCATTCAATGCCCAAAATTTCCAGCATTATAGAAATATTTAGGATTAAGTAGAAGACCCATAGAACTAAATTCATTAATACCTCAAGTCTCACAAAGCCTTGTTGTTACAAACAACTCCATCCCGATGAGTCCACAGATCTCTGGTTAGCTAATCCCCAAGTAAAGTTACACATAATGCAATACTGTTAGCAGGGTCAGGGCCTAATGATTTAATCCAGCTAAGAATTACTAACTACTGATACTAGTAAATACAATGGGGCCATTCATGTACAGATGTGCTAGGTGGATTGAGATTTAGAAATAAAATTGGGAGAGTGATTTTTCTGTAATACTGATTAAAATTAGACAATAAATCTAATAAGTTCGTGATGCAGACAAGCAACAAACAAAAAGGGTTGCAGTCCTTTAATATAGCAAACTAATCTTATATTTCATCTGCTCAACATTCATTCTTGGAAAATCCAAATTTAAAAGTTAAAGCTGCCATTTTTATCTGGTTTTAGTGTGGGGGGTAGGGCATCTACTGTCTGCCAAACCCCCACCTCTTGCCAAGTTATTCTTTCCTATTTGTCCAAGACCACGGCACCAATAAGAACTGAAATGACACTGCCTTCATCAACTATAGGGAGATTCCCTTGTCACCAAGGCTAGTTACAAACCCTAGAAAATTCCCTCCAGGAAAACCCAACATGGCAGGTTTTACCCAGTATTTAACCCAGAACATTTACTAAAGCAGTGTTTAAGGAAAGGCATGTTATTCTGCATGGGGCACTAGGGAGGTCTCCATCCCCTGCTTCACCCCAATTCAAACAAACCACAGAGCTAGCAGCGAAGTTCCAAGTATTTCCTTCACTCAGCTGCAGACTGAGAGGGTGCGAACACTCCCCAGGATTTAAATTCCTGCTCTACCTTCGTGCACGCAGAAAACTGCTCTATCCTTTTGGCCGGTGATTCAGCTTTCTTTGTTGCATCCTGGCAATTTGTTGGCATTATTCCAACTGTAGGAAAAGCTACAGTTGCAAGTCTCTGAGTATGTGGGGTGGCTAGGGGAGCTAAAGAAGGACTCACACTGGCAGCTGTCCCCAAGGCAGTGTGCCTGGGGCTAGACTCCGCTCTAGTCTGGACTAGATTCCCACAGCACCATATGGTGTATGGTGTGTATAAAAGGAGTTTCAGAGGTGGTGTCTCCTCCCTGCCCCCTGCACAGAGGCAGCAGAAAAAAAGTTGCTTGTATCCATCTTCTTCCCTGTGCACCTGTACAGGGTTAAGCGTATTCCAACCCACTGTCTCATAATGTATTATTCCAGGGCACGACCTTACAGCTAGGGTACCATCATGCAGCTGCTGTCCTAGGAGAATGTCTACATGCTGATACCCTGCAGAATGCGGCAGGCTAGAGAGAAGGAAAAAAAAACCAAACAAAAAAAGCTTTACAGGAAAGAGATGAGCATGTAGATTCCTCACCAGTAATTCCATTATAGATTACTAAATCTACTACCCCTAAATAAGGTAATTGGCTGCTTTTTTGAGTTTTTTGGGGGTTTATTGTGGTTTTTTCCAGTCTTTTTTTGCCTGTTTCCTCTAAGTAGGCACCTGCACCAAGTTTCTTTATACATTATGTGAATCTATTCTCTTTTCAGCAAAGCAGATTCTCAAAAGAAAGCAGATTCCCAGCTTTCTGTTCTGTTGGCTATAAGCATCAGAGCATGAACTGATCATACAGGAATCAGGAAGAAACCTTGTATTTCTTGTATATAATAATAAACATTCAGCTATGTGCAGAACATGACAGGAGAGATTGTGAATTGGAGTTTCTACTGCAAAGGGGAGACAGGGTTTGTTAGATGGAATCTACTGTAATCTTTTGGCATAGAAGTCTCTTTCCCATTCCTGACGGTGACACTGCTCATTACCTGGCACCTGTGTGCCAAATTAAACAGCACACACTGACTGAGGCATTCACAAATTAATTTGGTCTCCCAGTCTCCTTCATCCATCGCTTGAGTTTAACTAGTTTTGCATTTTCTGCAACCTTATTTGCAACAATGGTGCTTACACAGACAGAAATTCCCTTTCAGTTAAATGGGATTTTGTGTGCGAGTATTTGCTCAGGGTATTCTGCTGTTGTTTTATCACCCTCTTCCTCAGGGTCTGTTGTGGGAGAACAACATTGGGCAGGTGAATCTGGACACTATGCTCTGAAAATAAACCAGTCAGTCGGAGCTCTATTCTACTTCTTCACACTCATGCCACAGCCAAGAGCCATTCACCTTAACATCACAAACAGGAAATTCTGAGAACCAATAGTTTCAGCTTTACCATCTGACCCTCTGACAGCCAAACTTCAGTTCATGAGATTAAGAGTTACCTGGTATGTTAAGGGATATCAGATCAATTTAAGGTGTGATTTTAAGCAACTGCAACAGATTTCCCATTTTGAACCAGACTTTTTTCCATTTAATTTATATCAGTTTCAAATTAAACTGGAAAAGGAAGTTGACACACATTCACTTTCCAAATGGACTTTGTCCAATTCATTTAACACTGACCCAGTTGCAAAGCCAGAACAGTAGAACCTGTGCACAGCTCAGCTATTTCACTGTAAAATCCACTGGATTAGCATAAACTATCAGCGAAAACCAGTGCACTGCTGCGATGAGAGACAGGACGCTGTTTGATGCAAACAAATATCAATTTATTGTACAGAAGCACGAGTTTATATACACTTTCAGAAGCTGCGCGTTTTAAACAGATTGGTTCTTGAAGCTAAGCCTTGCACACTAGGCAATCCCCGATTGGTGGTTAACTGCCATCAATTAACAGCAAGCTGTTACCTTTCCTTGGCGCCATCCTTGGTGCCATCTGTCCCCCACTCCCCTACGCTCTCTCAGCATGGCTCATCATGTTAATTGTTGTGTCTATTCACACTCCTTGTCCTCCCAGGGTTCGTGACCTACAAGCTCCAGCACATCCCCCTCAGCTAACTGATTGCCATGCATGGTCCTAATTTCCAGCCCACTCCTGCATCTCCCCCTTCCCGTTGCACAAAAAGAACCTTTGAAAACGAACGAGTGATTAGTTTTTGTAAGCATTGTAAAAAACAAGGTATAAGTAATAGAACAAATAAAAAAGCAACTAATACATATATAATTATCTTTACTAAACTTCTTAACTATCCCAAAATGCCCCAGCCACTAAACAGTTTATCATACCAATCCCAAGTATCACTCTGTTGGAGATGGGAAACTTCATCCTTCAGTTGTTGGATGCTAGCATGAATCAAACTCTGAATGATCTGAAAGGTTCATGCTATTCATTGATCGAGAGGATGATCCGGAGGATGGTCAGAGTCCTCACCGGATGATTGTGGTAGGGATTCATGGAAGTATCATACGTTCTTCGCCGGAATCCACCTGGGGCCTTTTTCTGTGGAAACACAATCATAACCTCTTCCGCATGTCACAAGAGGATATGGTCCCATAATCTTACCTGTTTCTGGATCACGGACCAACACTGGAGGTTTAATTCATGCCTCAAGTGAAGCATTTGCATTAAAATGCAGAACTATTGGAGGATTATATCTATTAAAGAACAATTAAAAAAACTGAAAACATACAGAGCTTTCTTTAGTCATTCCTCAGGGGTTGCAGTCCCCATTCCCCCTTTTCGTTGCTGTAGTAAGCGTTTCAAAGACTGATGAGAGCGTTCAATCAAAGATTGACCTGTAGGGGAATGAGGAGTACTGGTAATGTGAGTTATGCCCCATGAGTCAAGAAAGTTCTTTGTTGCAGCTGAGATATATGCGGGACCATTGTCCATTTTTATTTGGGAGGATATGCCCAAGGTGGCAAAAGCATGCATCAAATGCTTGCGGACATCACAAGCTTTCTCTCCTGTGTGACAAGAAGAAAACAGAGCACCTGAAAAGGTGTCAATAGAGGAATGGACATATTTTAATTTACCAGACTCTGGATAATGTGTAACATCCATTTGCCATAGTTGTAAGCTCTGTAGTCCTCTAGGATTAACCCCTCCTGCTATGGACGGAAAAGAATGCCTTTGGCAGTCAGGACATACGGCGATAATAAGAGACGCTTGATGGGAGGTAAGCCCAAACTGCCGTTTGAGACCTCCAGCATTCTGGTGAAAGAAAGCATGGCTTAGTTTAACCTGTGCTAAACGATCTGGTAGGACTTGTACTGGTAATGTGAGCATATCAGCTTGTCGATTCCCTTCTGTAATAAAACCAGGTAAAGAGGTATGTGCCCTGACATGCATAACAAAATAGGGGTGAGGGCAAGAGTCTAAGAGAAAGACAAGCTCTTGTAATAAGGCAAACAGTTCAGAATGTGAGACATCACGTAGTACAGATGCTTCAGCTCTTTCTACAATCCCTGCAACATAAACTGAATCAGTAACAAGATTAAGCGGTGTGGACCACCTTCAAATAACTCGAACAACTGCAGCCAGTTCCACTATCTGAGGAGAACCAGGAGCGGTTTCTATGTCCGAGTCCCGTCGTCCATGCTGTCATCCCACCATAAAATGACTGATTTGTGCGATTTTCCAGACCCGTCTGTAAACACAGTAAAAGCTTGTAATGGCTGATTGCTCCTTTTTGGCTTGGATATTAAGTGAAAGTCAATATTAAGCAGCTTATGCGAAGGTGGGTGGGATGTGAGTTGACCTGTATAGTCCGCCAATGCCATAACGAAGGCATCTGAACTGCTGATAAAGCCATTGTAAATACATGCTTGTCACAGGTAAACAGATACGAGCAAAATCTACTCCTGATAGTGTTAACAAGCGTTGTCTGGCTTTAATTATCAGTAAAGCAAACATCCCATGCTGTGTTGAAATAGTTTTGTAGGTTGATTTGATAAAAAAAACCAACATTCAATAAGCAACAGAGGGTCTGATTTCTGAGAATCCCGTTGAAATATTAATGCATGAGGCTGTCGAGCGGGATTCAAAATAATCAAATGAAAAGGTAACTCAGGAGCCCAGCGATGTACTTGTCTGTGAGTGATTGCCGTAGCAACCTTTTGCAAAGAGTCAATGGCTTCCGGACCAAGACTGCGGGGGGAACACAAGTCGGTATTCCCTTTAAGCAGTTCAAATAAAGGACTTAGGTCTGCATAAGAAATTCCCAACAGCGGCCGGACCCAAATAATTGTTCCCAGCAATTACTGTACATCATGCAAGTTTTTTATGTCTGTCTGTATCTGTAAAGGCTGAGGAACTATACGCCAACCTAAGTACTTCCATGGGGGTATTTTTTGAAATTTTTCTGACACAATACAGAGGCCTGCTGAATTAACAGCAGCTGCGGCAAGGGCTACAGCTTCCTTCATGACCTCATGATGTTGTGCAGGTGCTAGGATGTCGTCCATATAATGGTACAATAGGGTATTAGGCATTGCAGCCCTAACAGGGTTAAGTATCTTAGCTGCATACGACTGGCAGATTGTGGGACTGTTCTTCATTCCTTGTGGCAACACAACCCACTGGTATCTTAGCAATGGGACTTGCATGTTGACGCTAGGGACTGAAAAGGCAAATTTAGGAGCATCATCTGGGTGTAGTGGGATATGAAAAAAACAGTCTTTGAGATCAATAACAGTCAAATGCCAATGTCGAGGAATCATAGGGGGAGACGGGAGTCCTGGTTGGAGGGCTCCCATGTCTTCCATAGCATCATTAATTTTTCTGAGATCATGGAGCAAGCGTCACTTGCCAGTTTGTTTATTAATAACAAAAACAGGTGAATTCCAGGGGCTAGTAGAGGGTACAATATGTCCTTGGGACAGTTGTTCTGAGACTAAATTTTGGAGTGCACAAAGTTTCTCCAGAGGGAGGGGCCATTGAGCCACCCAAATGGGAGCATCAGTTTTCCAGGTTATTTTTAGGGTGTTGCGCACTTCAATGCCCCCATCTAAAAATGGGTTTGAATAGACATTCCCCATAGTGACAATACATCGCGTCCCCACAAAACCATAGGGACTGGTAACACAAAAGGTTTAACAGAAGCCACATGTCCCTCTGGTCCCTGAATTTGAATTAGTCCCAAACTTTGACGGCTGTTACCGGTCCCCCCAATCCCAGCCAGCGTCTGAGAGACATTAGTCAGCGGCCATTGCGGAGGCCATTTGGCTTGAGAAATTACTGTGATGCCAGCTCCGGTATCAATAATCCCACTTAACACTATTTGCTGTTTTTCGCAGATAAGAGTACATTGACATGCAGGCTGTTTCTGAGAAATAGATTGCACCCATAAAATTTGAGGATTCCCTGTAGATCCAAACCCTCCCCGCCTTTGATGAGATTGGCTGGGGACGGGGGAATTTGCCCTCGCTGGAATTAATATCAATTGTGCTATACAGCTACCTTTTGGTATTGTGCAGGGAGGAAACGGGGTCCATGCCATAATCTTAATTTCATCAGTACTGTCAGAGTCAATGACCCCTGGCAGTACAAAAAGTCCCAACAATGTTGTAGAGGATCTACTTAACAATAACACTTGGGTTTTAGGGGGTAAGAGTCCCAAGAAATCTGTGGACAATAAGTGAACCGAGGGATTGTCCAGGCCCGGAAAGGTTGGGTCTGGGGAGATTCTTTGTGATTCCCAGAGTGAGATTAAGACACAAACGAGGTCAAATGCCATAAAGAAAAGAAGTTTAATGGTACTCGCATAGAGGCAGGAAATGTAGAGAAGGAGAGGAAAAATAAAGTAAAGAAAGGTGCAATAGCTACCACCGCACAGAGCTGGGGGTCCCCTCAGCCGGGATCGACTTCACGACAGGTGGGGAATTCCACTCAGTGCTGGTTGTCACAGTTCTTTTATAGATGTTTGAGAGCTGTTCACCCAAATGTCCCTGCTCCTTCCGAGAGCTGTTTTGCATAGCCTCACCCCTGACTTGGCAGTGGTGCAAGCACCCATACTGTGTTTTCAGATAATTTTTCATCCTCTGGGGTCTGGGCGTACTTGCTGGGGTGAGGGTACAAAGCAGGAGATGTGTGGGTTTCATGGTCAAACAGATGCAGCGGTGTTTGGGTAAATGTCCGTGGTTTGCTGAAGCAAGATGTAGACAAGTTCTCTACAGGGCCTCTGTGTTGGTCTGCGGTCAGCTAGAAATGTTGAGACAGATAGCACAGTTCCAATAACGTCCTTCACAGGGATCAAGTAACGTTACTGTGTGGGAGGTTGCCAGGTCCAATCCGGTGCTGCCTGAGGTTGCTGGACGAAGACTCGAGGTGCTGTTGTTCCCTCTGTCGGGGTTGGAATGTCGGCTGCGGCACTTGTGTCTGCGCGCGTCGCTGCCCCGCGCTTTGCGATCAGTTTCCCTGTATTGGTTGACCTTGGAAATCATATTTAGAATGACATTGATTAGCATGATGATGCCCTTTTCAGCATATAGGGCAGTACCCAGGGGTTTGGTGTTTAGCCCCTTTATTCATAGCCAGGCAATTCTTTTTTAAGTGACCTGGTTTGCCACAGCCGTAACAAATTACCATGCCTGACGGACCACGTACAGCTGCAAAGGCAGCAGCCATAACCTCAAATTTGTGATCCACAGTGCCGATTCTATTGCAGGCTTCTATCATTTCAATCAATGTGGGGTTTGGATTAGGAAGAGATTTCAACAGTTTTTTGCAATCTACATTAGCATTTTCCACAGCTAATTTCAATAACAATATTTCCCGTGCTTCCGCGTTATCCACCTGACGCTCTAAAGCATTTTTTAGTCTGTCGATAAATTCCATATAGGACTCACGGGGTCTTGAGTAATAGTTATAAAAGCTTTCTGCGGCTTTTGTGAGTCAGGGATTTTAAGAGCAGCCTTTTTTGCTTCCTCATGGACTGCTTCAAGAGCCTCCCGAGGGATATCCCGAGCTTGGGCTGCTGGGTCAGAGTGCCGACCTGTACCAGTAAGGTGTTCTATGGTCAGTGCAGCCATAGCTGCATTGCCGTGACCCACATAAGTGAGGAGGAGCGCCTGAAGCCCCCCCCTCCAATGTGAGTCCCATAAAGCATATTGAGTCGGAGTTAATAACAGCCGCACTAGAGACTTAAGATCATGAGGAGTCATAACATATGTATCAAATACAGAAGACAACAGACTTGCAAAATAAGGAGAGGAAAGCCCGCGCTCAGCAACAGTGAGACGCAGTTCCTTAATTACTGGAAAAGACAAAGCCTCCCACCGTGCCCTCCGACCCTGACAAAGCACGGGGGCCACTATTGCTTTAGCAATGTCCAGGTCTCCTTCTTTCAAGGCCTGGTGCCTTGTGCTAGCCCACACATTGTGTGGGTCGGCGGGGGGTATAAATCTGGGTCCGCCAGCCCCAGATCAGGTCTTCCTCTGGGGGGTAACCTGCGGCAAAAACCTTCAAGGGGCAGGCGGTTTTGGGTCCTCCAGCAGTAACAGAGGTGCTGTAGGAAAGTTTCCTTCCCCCCCTGCTTTCTCTCTGTAACTTTCTTCCTGTGCTTTCAAAATCTCAAAAATGCTTCTCCACCATGGGAGCAGGTGCTGCGCTTCAGCATCCCCCGATGTAGCTGCATCCCATAACTTTACCCCCACATCCTCCCAAAGTTCTCACGTAAAAATACTAGATGCAGTTAAAGGGGGAACTTTCACCTGTACCCATCTAAGGAGCGCCTTGAGATCATGCCCAGGAATATTCTTTTCATGCTTATTCAAGAGAGCTTTCATAAGCCCCCATCTCTTTCAGGGGAAGACGCCTGATTCCCCATGTTTCCCACAGCTCACCTCTAAATTCCAGAGGGACTTTTTTCCAAATCCTGCTTCCTTTCAGCAGCACATTCAATGTTCTGTGGGACTCGCGACCTGCTGCTCAGCATAGCGGTTCATAAACCCATCAAGTCGGGGTCACCAATTTGCCGTGATGAGAGACAGGGCGCTGTTTGATGCGAACAAATATCAATTTATTGTACAGAAGCACGAGTTTATATACACTTTCAGAAGCTGCGCGTTTTAAACAGATTGGTTCTTGAAGCTAAGCCTTGCACACTAGGCAATCCCCGATTGGTGGTTAACTGCCATCAATTAACAGCAAGCTGTTACCTTTCCTTGGCGCCATCCTTGGTGCCATCTGTCCCCCACTCCCCTACGCTCTCTCAGCATGGCTCATCATGTTAATTGTTGTGTCTATTCACACTCCTTGTCCTCCCAGGGTTCGTGACCTACAAGCTCCAGCACATTCCCCTCAGCTAACTGATTGCCATGCATGGTCCTAATTTCCAGCCCGCTCCTGCAGTGCACCTCTGCTGATTGACATAAAATGATGGCTTATCAGCTTCCCAAATCAAGATTTCTTCTCCTTCCGTAATTATTCTGTGGCTACAGATACCCTTTTTCCTACAAAGTCACACAGTGGGAATTAATCTAAAAAAATCAAAAGTCAGCTGAAAATTCTGATCTCAGCCTAGAGCAAGAACAGCTAACCATTCATAGAACTGTGTGCTCCAGGAATGCACAGCTCAACCCTTCATACTCTTTTGGACCTAGGCATAATAGGAACATTAACCAGGAACCCAGATAGGCATTGTTTCTCTTTTCCCTTGTTGCTGTCCTAGCCTCCTTTATACCAACAATTAGGAATACCCAAGAAGCTCACTTGACAGTCTGTAAGATAAAGTCCCTCACTGTCCTGGGTATGCTTTTTGCTCCTTTTAATTGCATGTATTCAAGAATGTATTGTAAGAAAACAGGTGGTATGCCTATCCTTTAGTCCTTAATACACAGTGGCAGACAAAAGATGTTGGTAAATGATATTGGCCTTTATCTGATACAGACACTTTTCCACCAAGCTAATTGTTCTTCCCAACATTAAAGAGAAAAAGAGAGAGTACAAGGAGTAGAGAGAAAACAAAGAAAAAAGAATGCCACATCTCCAATGTTATGCCAGAAAGGTAGTTAGCTGAGCAAAAGTCCTCCTCCTCCAAGGAAATGCAGTAACTGAATTTCATCTTCCCCTCCTCAAGATTATTCATTCAAGATGTCTCAAGAAAATCTTGATGAGAAAGGGGATGGTGAGTGACAGCAGGCCAGACACATTACCTGTCTCTAGTTTCCAAGAACTCTGCTGTAGCTGGGATATTAATTCGTCTGGGAGAGACTGTTTTTAAAGACCCTCTCCCCAATTTGTTAACTATTCAACTCAACCCTTTTGCAAAACTTCTATAAAGTTTACAGTTCAAGCTTGATCTTTTCTTTGGGATATGCTTGATTTTATTGTTTTTTGATGCTTCTCCCACAGTTCCTTTCCCAAGGCAGTGTTTTCTGCAAGATAAAAACTCCGACAGAGATTAAAAAAAAAAAAATCAAATGGGTTCTATCTCTCCAGATATGCTCTTTTTGAACAGCAAAAATATATATCTTATAGTTGCCTAAGATAATGTGGTCCGTGTTATAATGGTTTTTTTTTCCTCAGCTGCTATATTATGCTCAAAGAAAAACAATAGATGCTCTGTCTTTTTAACATTATAATAGGTATCAAATAGATGCCCTGGGAAGGTAGGTGACCTGCAGAATTACTTCTCATTTAGAATTTAGTCCACACAGAGAAAAGATTGCATAGCTCTGTCCTATGGATGTATCAAAAAGAGCAGACCTGCTTCCAGGCACTGCTGAGGTTGCCATGATGCAACCTGCTTCTTCCATGCTTGAAGGTAGTTTTGAAGTTAACTTGCAATGCCACAGCAGTGCTTTTGTGGGACTTCACAATATGAGGTGGCTTACTAAATTTGGAAAGAAAGCAAGTATAAAAATTACAACCTGTAAATGTGTACCACATGATGTCAGGAAGATGGCTTTGACTCAGAATAGCCAACAAGTACTCCTCGCTAGACAGGAGGTACACAAAGTATCACAGACATACCAGCTGCATGATGATAAAAGAATCATTTGCTAACACATCTATCAAGAATAATGCCAACCTTGCCTCCTTTTGTACACACTAGCCTCTTCACAAGGAAGAATGCAAGCTGAACATCCCCACACCTAGCACAAAAGATACGAGCGCAGAGCTGGAGATCCGTAACTGAGGTTAAATGTCAAACTTATCAATGACATAGCAAGGATATACCCTTCCCATCATACTTATAAAGGACAAGAGAGGCAATGTAGGAGGAGAGGAAGGGGACAGGGAAGCAAATAAATAAGGACTATGCACAATTTATGAAGACAAGAAAGCAGTAAGTGCTACTCACCCAGAGTGTAAATTGGTACTGATGTCACAACACAGCCCAGCCAAAAAATAATGATGATGATAATTTAGGGCTTGCCCTATATCTCACTCAAGCCACAGTCCTATCCAACAGCAACTCTCACCCTCCCGCTTTCTTCCCCTTCTATATTCATTGGTGTCCTCCTAAATCAAATGCACTGAATGTTGACTTGATTATATTTCCTTATTTTATTTATCATCCATCGCTCACTCTTGTAGTCTTCTCACAAGTTCTCAGTGGGCATCTCTGTCATTTTCTGGTACCTGGCAGTACTCAGTGGAACAAGGCTGTCCTCAAGGCCACAGGAATTAGAATCCTCATGCTGGTAAGGATTCATGCATCCTTCCCAGCCCTCATCTGTCATCCTTTAAGCTTGCCTGTTTTATGCCCCAGATCCTGGCTACCCAGTCCTGACTTCCCCGGTTTATAGCCCTGACTTAATTCCCTCCTGCAACATTTTACTGCTTGGTTATTGGCCCTTAGGGGCCTCATTTACACAAGTGCTGTTTTTGCTATAGTTAAGACTAATTCACTGGGTTACAGTTTGCTTTTACATCCTACGTTCTGCTCAGTCCCCAGTCTCCCCCTCCTACAGGAAGGCCAAGGATTTTCTAGTGGACAGGAGATTTTGTTAAAATTTTTAAAATTAATTATGAGTATTAATCTCCTTTTGTGTGTTTCAAAGCCTGAATTAAATTCTCCCCCTCTATATAGCATGATTCTGCTCGTTTTTCCTTGATGCATATGTGCCCTCTGTGCCCTTCATAAGATCTGTGGGACCTTGAGAAGACTCCATCTGGGATCTGCTCTCCTCATCCAATTTGATGTTCTAGGGAAATGGCAGACCACAGCCCTGAGAAAGCCTTGGGAGCCAGATCTGTCCCCTATTTATGCCTCCAGTCTAGCTGACAGTGTTCTCTTCCTAGAATGTACACGCGTGTGTTTTCTTCCCTCCCACTGTTTTGGTTTTTTATACATATATATTTATTTTCATTTTCTCATTAGGGAAGGAAATACTTTCCTTGTCATTTATGTTCATTTCTTCCCTAAAGCTTTACCTGGTTAGTCTATGACCATTAGATTTCTACCTTTCTAATATACACATATGTACAGACACAGGTAAGCATACGCACACAGATAATATATACTGGTGTGAGTATATGGCTCATTTCAATAAATCTCCCTAAACAAGGCTCATTTTCCAGTGCTGCTTGCTTTCACAGCTCCAACTCCAGCTGGGTCTGTGATTTATTTTGTTTATGGACTGGTTTTCATATAAAAGCACAGTACAATTAATGCCCTTCTCTACACTGACTCAGCCAAAACCAGAGAATCACCTACAGAAAGACAGAGGACACAAAGGCCACCTGATCAACCTGTGTGTGGCTCCCAGGGCTCTATCTAATGTGCCTAAACTAGAAGAGGTGGGTGGTACTTATGGAGAACAGCTAGAAGTGATCTGTGGAAGCTATGCAATGGGACCTGGCTAGGGCTGCATGCCCAACGAGACTTAATTCTGCTGCCTAAGGAAATGAAGGAGAAACTCTAAATCTGAGTCACATTAGAACCTCCCACATACCAGGATCAAGAGTCTGTTGAATTCTATTCAGCTATTTAGCATCAGCTTAATACCAAATAGCACCATAACAATGTCAATTACATGAACAATGAAACATTAATTTGTAAATAGTAGTCTTTTGCTGTTCTGTTACTTTTACAGGACCAAAAGCTTATTGCCAACATTTGTTGGATTTCCTAACCTATTGCAAGAGATTAATAGATATCATCCCTATTTTTTTGGTAGATAAACTGTGGCACAAAGAAATAAAATGAATTGCCTGAACTGTTCGTTGTATCACCTTAGGAACTGGATCACTGGACCGATTCTTTTCTTCTAGTTTTTGTGTTTCTGATCAGCAAACCCTCCGGGGGTTTGGGACACACTTGCAAACGATCTTCCAAAACTACTGATACTGGCGTAACTCCATTCCTATAGAAGCCAGTATGCTGTGAACAGAATTAGACCAGCTTATTATCTTAGATGGCAACAAAGCTAAAGCAGTGCCAACTACAGTCCAAAATCTCACCCAAATGCAGAATCAATGCAATTGCCAGAGGAAGTGAGAATACTAAAAAACAAACCAGCATCAACAAAAAAGGCAAAGCTAAACCCAGAAATGAAAACACAACCAAAAGAATTCAAGAGTTGCAGAGGAGCAAGAGTTCAGTGTGTTGTGGTATGGTTCTGATCTGTGATGTGGGCTTCTAGCTACTATGAGATTGCACGTAAATAATAATACCCCACAGGTGCAAATTTGGTTTTTCCTCTTCTTAAATTGGCTTCTTTGGCAACAATGACCACAACCAGATCCTCATCCCACACACCTTTCATTTCTTTGAACACTACCTGCATCCTATGTTCAAACGAAAAAAACATATCCCTTTTCAATAAACATGGATGTATCTAAAATGCTACCTTGCAGTAGGCACATACATACTCTGTTCACGTGAGCCTCAAGAAGTGTGTGATTGTGTTCAGTTTTTCTTCTCCATGGCCCTTCCTCTTCCTCCAAGTGCACAGCATCCCCTTTTCCATCCTCAGAGACGTGCTGTGTGCTGCAATGTTTTCACTTTATGTCTGATGGTGTTCCCCCACATGGAGGAGGGAGGAAAGGAAAAAAAAAAATTGCAGCCCTGTTGCTGCATATATCTGTTTCCTGGCCTGGCATGACAATCCCAGCACTGCTGTCAGGAATGCCCTTTAAGAGGTAAGGATGCGAGTGCTGCAGGATCCCCCTCAGACCTAGCTGCCAGCTGGTATGGGCGGTAAAGAAACAATACATTATAAACTCCAGCAAACCTCACTTGTTTCAAGCCACAGAAATCAAACCTAATGTATTCAGCAGTTAAAAATGAAGGAATCTGAAACTTGACACACATTTCTACTCAGTCGGCAAAACTAGAGCTCCACGCTCCTTCAAAACCCTGTCGGGTGGTCGAGCAGCAACTACCTGTGGGGTCTGGAGATTCAGATCCCAGCTCCAAAGTAGGCTCACCCTGCATAACACTGGTTTCAGGAAGAACCATGTCCTGCCATCTGAGCCATCACTGGCAAGAGGCTGATGCAGAGATACGTATCACATGGAGATGTAACTCTGGAACAGCTATGTCCTCAGCCAGCACCCAAACCTGAATGTTTCCAGATTACCATTGAAAAGGTTTAATACACACCACCATTCCTATATGTACTAAATACTACATTGCTCATTGGAAAACACTGTAGAGACTTAGACTGGTAAAACTGGCTATCCCTCAGGGAGCCAGCTCCTCAGGGAGCTCAGCTCTCTGACTCCAACAGTCCTATTTATATGAACAATAATTACTTCGCTGAATAAGGGAATAAATCTCCAGCTATTAGACTCCAAAGTAAAAGCCCAAATGACAGACACTAACCTCTTTAAGGTATAAAGGCAGTTTTTAGATGGTACATTAACCAGCTGTGTAGTTTTATCCAGAGAGTCCCCTTCCATAATCAGAATATGTATGCCCTGTATACTACCAGATCCCAAACCAACATCTGTAGCACAAGCATTAGCAGCAGTTTACCATTGTGCTTCTCTGTGCAAATTCCGCTGTTGGCAGCATTCCCTAACTCCTTCCAATTCATGTGGAGCAGAAGTGGGAAGTGCAGTAAATTCCTCAATGTGCATGCAGTGCTTGCTTTGCCGCAGATGTGTGATGTACTTAATTTTCTAAAATGTATTCAGACATGAGGGAGAGTTGGTCAAGGTTTAAGGTGGCGAGTAACTGTCTCCAGCATGAAGCCTCTAGGGAGGTCTGGAGACAAGTGTTCCAAGGACAGCATATGTAGAGGAATGAAGGCAGTGGGTTGATTAGCATTGATAACATACAGCTGTGGCCTTGCCTGTGTGAATCAGGTGATGGCAGAGAACTCGATGGCACCGAAGGTACGGTACCTTATTGGGCAACATCTCTGCAACCGGGGATATGGCTATTTCAACTGCAGCCTTTATCTCCTTGTCTGCTTCCGATTGCTCTAGTAAATTGAAGACCAATCTCCGTGTTGTCAGTGACGTTGTAGCAATTTTGTCCCCTCTCGCGGCAGCCCCAAAAAGTAGCTATCCAGCACTTTCCCATATCTGAATGCTGGAGACATTTTTTACTGTAATGGGCAAATTATTCCTTTGACACTACCCTAGCAAAGTTCTTATTGCCATCTCATCATACATTATGCCTTTATTTTCAAATATTTCTATTACCATTGTTAATATGGGGTTTATTTCTCTGTCCACATCTGATTGTTCTAGAGAATCTATGATCAGTCTCCATGCTGTAAATGAAGCTGTGGCAATTTAGTCTCCCCTCAAGGCAGCCTCAAAAAGTACCTTTCCAACACTTTGCCATGTCTGAATGCTGAAAACCTTTTTCTCTGTAACGGGCAAATCGTACTTTTTACGCCACACTAACAGAATTCTTATTGCCATTTTGTCATATTTTACACCTTTTTTTTTTTCTCAAATATATCCATAAGCATTGCAAATATAGAATTTGTCTCCCTGTCCACATTTAATTGTTCTAGTAGATCTAAGACTAATCTCCATGTTGTTAGCGATGTTGCAATTTTATCCCCCCTCAAGGCAGCCTCAAAAAGAAATTCTCCAGCGTTTTGCCATGTCTGAACACTGGAGGCGTTTTTTGGCATAAAGAAATTCTCCAGCGTTTTGCCATGTCTGAACACTGGAGGCGTTTTTCGGCATAACTAGCACGTCATTTACTTTGCATCATCCTAGCAAAGTTCTTATTGCCTTCTTGTTACACTTTACACTTCTTTTTTCAAATATATCTATAAGCAATGTTAAAGTGGAATTTTCTTCTTCTGTACCCATATCAATTAGTCCCCATCTACATTGGGTACCAAAAGTTGCAATTTGAGTTAAGACGGACAACAAATATTGCAATACACCCATATTGGTTAGTTACAATGGTTCACCTCTCACAGCATCTGTTATGGGTTGCAGGTTCTCCCGCTTGTCTCAGCTACATTGGGCACCAGTTGTTGCAGTCGGAGTCCAACTCAGTCAGCCTCACACAGGGCACCCACTGTTGCAGCACAAACAAACTAGCAGGCTGCAACAAGGCTTTAACGTTGGTCACATTCTATTGTCTGTGCTGTACCTCCTGCCTCCAAAGGTCAGATGACACCACTCCTCCTCCATCCAACCCCCTCTCCCACAATCCGCAGGACTATTTAAGCACTTAGCGGGAACAAGCTACAGCTGCACATCATCCATGTCAATCAACCCGCTGCCGCTGAGGCAAGGTCACAGCTGCATGTTATCAATGCTAATCAACCCACTGCCCTCATTCCTCTACAAGCATATACCTTGGAGATGACATCCTAGGTGATTTACAGATCTACAGATGTGAGGTCTTAGAAATGGTGAAAAAGCACCTTCTGCAAGCTTAGTCATCCTTTATGCCACCCCACTTGTTTGGAGGAAAAAAAGACCCACCATTCCAGCGTTTCCATTTCCAAAGAGAGTCTGAATCCCAAGTGAGGAAGAAGCGTTGCATACCTCACTTCTGTTGATGATCCCATCGAGCATAGCGATGTAGAGAAGCTTTGCTTTGCAAGTTTCTTGTGCTCCAGGTTCCACATCAGAGGCTGGTGCTGAAGAGAAGTTACTGAATGGGAAAAAGGACAAAGGTCCTCCCACATTTCCAATATAACCTCTCTTACAGCTAAGGCAACAAGGCATCAACTGGAACATCAGGGCAAAATGAATGCTAAGGCACTCCTTTCTCTGCAGTATGTTAGAGGAGAGGATGACTGGTGGCTGCAAGTGCAAAGGGATGCACAACACAGAGACCTTAGTTGCCAAACTGACATCAGCAACTGAAAATGCAAAGTGAGGGAGAACTGAACTGTGGGTCAGTTGTTGCTGGAGCAATTCTTCCAGTCACCACTATGTGACCTCCAAAATAAAACACCAGAATAGCAGGATGGGGATGAAGAAGAAGGTAAACCACCTTAAATGTTTGTGTATAAAGTTGACTTTGCATGTGTGTGAAGGCTTATTGGACAAAACTCCAGTTCAGTCTTCAGTCCCAGCCAGTGCCCCTTGCTTCCCCTCTCCTCACCAAAACCAGTAAAAACACCAAACTGGTTAAATAGTAGGGTCTCCCTAATTTCATTGGTTTTCCTTGACTTCTGCTCCTTCATCCTGTAAGAGAGATTTTATTGAGAAGTCTTAATTGGATCTCAGAAGCTCAGCTGTCTCCAGAGCAAGTCCTTGGGACAAAAGAGTCTGAACCTCCCACACCATACACCACTAATGGCTTGGAGTTGCAGGGCTTATAGTTTTGGTGGTAATATTCAAGGTCTGTTTTGTAAACTGCTAAGTGGCCACAATCTCATGGACTTCCAACAGTCGTTGCTGTTCCTCCAGTTTCTAAGTAAAATATGATGGGTAGAATGAAAGTAGCAGGAGCCCCACGCAGGGGCGGTTGGAAGGAAGGAAAGGAGAACAGCTCTTCCTTCATTACAGGCTGATCAGTTCTCATCCAAAGGTCCTTGAAATTGGTATAAAGACTGCTACTGACTACAACAGGATGAAGGCTACTCCAGCCTTTCTTCCAGAGGGTCTAAAACCTAGCAGCCATGCCCTAATCAGAAATGTTCTCTGATCGTTCCATTCTCTAGTAACTAACAACCCCAAAACCAAAATGTTGTCCTTTTCCCCAACAAACCCAAGTAGCATTTATTCACATTACACATACTCCAAGGGGTTAAAAGCCGTTTTGTTCTGGACACGTTCTGTGTGACTCAGTTTCTAAAGCACTAAATAGTAAGCCATAAACCCATGTCATTATTTACTTTTTAATGATAACATGGAGCCAGCTTTTCCCTGTGTCTCTCTGTTTCACTCCCTTTTGGAGGCATTCTTTGTGACTGCTGCATGGCTCAGTAATTCCCAAGTCAGTGCATATATGGAAAAACCCCTGTCAAACAGTGGCCCAGGAAAGGGAAGGGGGACAGCTCCACTCACCACCAGGCTTGGTTCTCTTGGGGCTCCCCAATTTCCCATACCCAGGTTCCTCTGTGGCCACCTTCCCTGCCCCCTTGTTTTGTGCACAGAGCAGCAGAAGCGGTTGTGCTCCAAACCCACTTGGGGGGAAAGGGGGAGCGGCATGTGGCAGAGGGAGTGAGGAGGGGGTCACAGGGGAACAGAATGAACTTGTTGTCAGACAGGCATGGTGTCCAGACTGGCGGGTTTCTTTTATCCTGTTTCAGTTCAGTACAAGCCTCAATTAACTCCACATTAATTATTAAATCAGAACAATGCATCTGGTTCAAGAGAGCCTTCAGACTGAAAGATCCTGCACTATGCCATCTTAGCAGACTTAAGGAAGAAAATCAGCATCTTGGAGTTCAGCTGTAAGCCTTGTGGTCTCAGTTGCCTTTGCAGCAAGGGATATGTGTGTTAGCAGTACACTTAGAGCTTATCTGGTTTCAGTAGCGAGGAGGCTGGTTTTCCGTAACTGCTCGGCATGCTTCAGGTGGGGCGTCTTTACAAAGCTGAGCTCTTAGTTTGATGGTGGGAACAGGTGAGTGCTGCTCTCTGGAGACTGTAAAGCCCCGTCTTAACAAGGCGCTGCTGCAGGCGGTGAGCCCTGGAGCACCCCGGTACGGAACCCTACGTTAGGCGCAGGTGGTGGCTGAGATGCTCTGCCTGCTTGAGGCAGCGCTCGGGTGCACGTGTCGCTGTCAGCAGGCTGCTGGGGTATCGCTGTCAGCAGGCTGCTCTGCCTTGCTTGGGCTCATACTTCTCCGCTCCTGTGCGGTCGTCTCTGCAGCGATACAGACAGCAGATTTTTCTCTCCGGTTCTGTTTTGTGAGCTTTGTGCCTTCTCTGAATGGATTTCAAAGCTCGTTTAAGTGCATGGGAAGGAATTCAGAAATCATGTTTTATACGCAGCATCACTTTTTCAGGGTGCAAACTGATTGCTAAGTTACAAACCAGCCCAAGGGCTCCGTCAGAAGTTAGAAACCAGCTGCAAAGTTGATCTGCTGAGGGAAGAGAAGGGTCCTGTATCTTCTCGCGGAGCATCTAGTGCTGGTGCCACCCAGCCCGGAGTCAGGGACTGGCTCTGAGGCTGCCTGGAAAATCCAGGCGAACCGAAGGAATTCTGTACTGACATGGCAACCTCTCCCCAGGCTGTGAGACCAGGCTGCCCCTGCGCATCAAAGGGAGCAGCACAGGGCCCCAGCTCCGCTTCAGCTTTGACCAGCTGGACATCGGGAAGGTTTTTGTTGCATCAGCCCCCAGCTACGAGGTGAGCAGTGGGGCTTGCTGGGGTTGGGGTGGATCCTGATGGCCCCTGGGGCAGCAGTGAGCTTTGTGCACCTGCTGGATTTCTGGCAACACAGGCAGTTATGTGCACGCATTATTAGATGTAAGTTAAATGTGGGAGTTTTTGCAGAATCTGGATAGTTTTGATGGGGTCTGAAAGGTGTGTATGTTGTCCACAAAGCCCCGATCCCTGCGTTTTGGCAACCTCCCTTTGAGACCAGCTGGGAGGCTTCATGCAGAAAATCCAGCCCTTGACACATGAAAGCAACACCGGGTCAAAAAGGTCAGGATCCAGAGGCTTTTATTTCAGCCCTAGATGCACTGCACCCTGGTACCCTGGCGGTTAAAAAGCAGCTGGAACAAAGGTGTTGTGTTCTGACTCGAGTCCGTTGCAAACACCTTTCAGTGAAGCGCAACTTGCTGGATCCTGGCGCCGGAGGGAAGCCGGGCAGCCTCCCCACGCAGAGCTGCCCACGCAGGCACCGGGAGCGCTGTCCCTGCTGACCAGCCTCCTGCCACCCTTCAGACCTGGTGCACCTCTGGCTCTATGAACAGAGCAGGGCAGTTCTGGAAATGAAGCAAAGGAGCTTTCTGCGTATTTGCCTCCCCCCGCCGATGGTGGCAAGTTTTCTCAAAAAAAAAAAAAAAAAGATACAGCAACTGGAGGAGGTAGAAAATGAGGCAGTACATCGTGCCAGACACTTTCAAAAGCTTGACTGTTGCAGGGAAGGACACATTAAGGTGTTTTCTTGCCAAAATATTGTGCACTGTATGTATGCATTTTTTTAATGCTGATTCTTTATTGGTTCTATATATATCAATGTGTTGGTTTCATTACTGGAGAAAATGCGAATAAGTAGATGATACTGTAAGTGCTGTATTAAGTAGCCAGACTGGAGGTAAACCTCAGTGTAGGATCCCTAAGTGCAATTTGTAATTAAGGTGTAAAACATGTGAGTAGTTTCCAAGTTACCAGTGCAGAATTTGAATACAGGAATGTTTTCAACAGCAGCTGCAAAATTAAAAAAATAAGGGCTGTACCTCTGCTTCTGTCTCAGTTTTTCTGACAGGTTTTGCGAGGACAAAAGTTAGGGAAAATAACTGCCAAGCAGGTAGATAAGTCCACAGAAATGGCAGGATTTCACCTGCAGCCTTCGGAAACTGTAGAGCTTTGCTTTGGGTAGGTTTGGTGACCACCAGTGTGCTGATACTCACAGGCAGGTGTGGGCATTTCTTGCTGAATCTCAGCAAATGCTGCAGGATTGTGTAGCTTGTTGGAACAGTAAATAGTGGTAAATGAGTAGATGATGGCTGTGAATATTTATGAAAGAGATTCTTTAGAACAGGTGGAGCTGCTATGCCACTCACTCTCATCCTTTCTTGACATGTCTGGTTGAGCAAAGACAAAGAGACTCAGATTAAAGAAAAGAATAAAATGCGCCTCACTGACATACCCTAGCAGAGTCGGGGAGTGCTGCTGAAGCTGGTTATAGGGCTGTCCCGAGGTATTTTCTACATCTAATAAACTTGCTGGCTGTAACGGGAGCTGAATGTGTTTTGCCCTTGGCAGGACTGGGCTCATCTGGAGCGGCAGCAGTTAGGTGACGATTCGCTAGTAATGCTGCGACCGCCCTTTGCTGCTCTTTGGGGCAGGTCTGCATCGCCTTGGTGATGCTGAGCACATCCTCAGCCCTGCAAGTCCAAGTGGACTGCTCTGTGTCAGTGGAATAAACCCAGAGTGACTCTGTTTATGTGAAGTTATCGCTGTTTTGCATGCAAAAACCCAAAGGCAGAAACTGTCCTGTTGTGTTTTCTTTGGCCTCAGCCAAGCAGCAGCACACAGCATCTTCTGCCTTTTGTAGAAGTTTAATTAGAAAACAAATCAGCCTTCTGTAAGGAAAGAAGATTCCTCATGTATTTCCATTTTGCTTTCTTGCTGCTGCAGGTGATCCTGTTTAACAAAGGAGTCATTGATGCCCCCTTCAAGTTGGTCCCTCCAGCGACCGCTCAGGGCTCCTGCTTCTCCTTTCTCCCCCAGGAGGGCATCGTTTTACCAGATGTCCTCCAAGTCATCCAGATCTCCTTCAGTTCCACCGCCCTGGGGCAGTTCACAGAAGAATTCCGGTTCAGTGTGGATGGGTCCCCTGAGCCCGTGACCTTGACCATCAGGTGAGGAGGGTTATAGGAGCCTGGTGGGTGCCTCCACAATAATTCCCACTGCAGACTCCTCGAGATGGCATCTGCCTCCTTGCTTTCTGTCTTGCCTTTGTTCCAAGGACCCCTGTCCAGCCCTTATCTCTCATTCTCCAGCCCCACAACTCAAGCTGTTTGTTTCAAATGCTTTTGAGATGCCCACCCACCGGGGCAAGCTGAGCCTCCCTCTTTGGGGGGGTTGTGCACTGGATTTAGTTCTCCAGGGAGGGAAAAACTCCCAGTTCTTTTGAGTGGAGATGAGCTGGCTGGTGGGACACGGGGCTGCAGAGGAAGGAACAGCGGTGGGAGTGCAGGTGGTTCCTCTCCTACCTTGTGCTCCTTCCTGCTCTGCGAGGACCCCGATCTCCCTTCAGAAGCACTATTGGAAGATGTGGCTGTTGCCATAAAGACTGCCCTCTTCCCCCGTTCTCTTGCAAGCTGCGCTGTTACCGGCTGTAGCGCACAGGGCTCTGGGCTGGCTCCTTGGCCGAGCCCTCTGGGCAGTCCTTCAGGTCTGACTTCCTTGAGCACAGCTCCTGTGTGCTCAGCAGAAACGGCAGTTATTTCCCCCCTCGCTGCAGGGCTCACCCTTGGCAGTTTCCCAGTGTGAGACCCAGGTGTGGTTGGTTTGGAGGCAGTTTTCTATCGTCTTTTGGCAAGTGCTATTATAGAAAGCATGTCTGCTCCCTTTGCTCCATCCAGAGTAGGATGCTGGGGCTTGGCAGGTTAAATCTGATTACGTGAGGTCCTTGGAGAGGGAACCTCATTGTCAGAAGGGATTTGCTACCTAACTTGTTCTCAGGAACTGATTCAGCTCCAGGAATCGAGAATTAGCATGGGATTGAAACTCCTGAAAGTCAGATTTTGAGTGCTTTTTGATTGTGCAGTCAAAAGATGCCCAAACCATAGGTGATCACTCTTTACTTGGAAACAGACCTGACAAGGTCCTGAACGCTTGTTCTTTTGCTCTTTAGAAAGGGATGCTGGAACTGGGACACCACGGGTGAGTGCAGGTCCCTCCTGCGGGAGGCTGGGGTCTGTTCATGTGTACGAGAGACCCGGTGGCAGCCCTGTGAATAAAACTAGGAGGCACGGGTCACTGTGCTCCTTGATCTGTATTTGTTTTTTTCACCAAGAGGCAGAGCTGGCATTGATTGGCATCAACCATGAAATTAATGAATGTTGTGCAGCTTCAAGTGCTGATTTCAGTGGATGTTGGTGAGTTTTGGAGTTTGGAACCTCTCTGAATTTAGGGATGGGTGGGCTGGTGTGGTGGCTTCAGGACACTCATGTTCGGTGGTGCAAATAGTCTTGCTCTTGGATGTGTCAGCCGGTGCACTGGTGACAAGCTGATACTTTCCTCCAAGATTCCACCATCCACTGTGTAGAACTTGTGCTGCGTTTCTCAGTAGATGTCTGGGGCTCCTGTGGATTCGTGCCTCAAAATCCTGCACGCATAATGGTAGTGTTGAATAAGGTCTGAGGAAGATGTCCATATAGGCCATGGAAAGGCCAGTTCCAGCAAAGAGATACCAAAGCAGGGAACCTGTGGCTGAGAGGGCTAGTTACAATGAACCTGCTTCTGCATGGACAGCTCTGCCCGTCACATGACAGATGGGGAAACTGAGGCACAGAGCCATCACTTGTTCAGGGTCCTTCACTGGGCCAGCAGCAACCTGGGGGTGTACCCTGCCTGCCCTGGTGCCCTGAGCCACCTCAGCAGCTGCCACCTGCTGACCACGTTGCTTTGGCTGCCTCCTGTGCACAGGGATGCTGTGCCGAGCGCAGGGGTGACGGGTTGGTTTGAAACCCACCATGCTGCTGAGACCAGCTTCTATCCGTCCCGGTGGTAACGAAAGCCGAACGCTTTGCAGTTCTTTTTAACCAAGCCAGTTCTTCCTCTGCCTTTGTCCTTACAGGGGCTGTGTCATCGGACCGACTTTCCCTTTCAATGTACCTTCCCTCCATTTGGCGACGTCTCCTTTGGTGAGTGTGCCCTGGGCTTGGACCGCTGGTGGGGAGGTCTGTGCCTTACTGAAATGAAGCGCTTTGGGAGCGTCTGTCGCTTGTGTTCCTCCACAGCAGCCTTCAGGGTGTTAGAACCAGGGCTGCCGCTTGCTCAGGTGGTATTTTGCTGCCGTGAGATCAATCAGGACCAAAGGAATAGAAAGTCAGTATTTTTCTGGTGCCCTCAGAGCCTGCTCAGCCCCAACCTCCCAATCCTTGGTGGCAGAATGATGGTGAAAGCCCTTGTCCCAGAAGGGCCCAGGGGATGGGGCTGCAGGAGAAGGGAGTTGGAGCCACACGCTAGCCTGTGGCTGCTCAGGGTGAACGTTCCTGTTGCAAGGCGAGGACACCACTTACCCACTTGACCTTTAGTGTGAGCTGTTAATTTGTGCTGTGAGGGCTCCTCGTTATCACCTGCCCAGTAATAAGCCCAGGCAGTAGCTCGGCATTGGATTGGGCAGTGACGTCTCCAGAGATGTGGGCTCCTTCTCCTTCCCCAGCCGAAGCACTGCTCCACTGACGGAGCCGGTGGCTGAGCACCCAGAGCATCTCCACTGAAATGCAGATTCTGATTCTCCATCTCGCATCTCAGAGAAAAGGCTTTGTACTGAGATGATCTAAAGTTTACGTGTGAAATCAATTGGGGATTGATTGAAGGGCCATGATCATTCTGTGCCCAGGATGCCTCTGTGGTTTCATGCTGTTCGTGGACTTTCTAGGAAATCTCAATACTTTCCCTGAGCCACTTCCCCCTCTCCCTGCATCACCACTTGGCCACTTCTCTGCTTCCTTTTGAATAAATAGACCCACAAGAAACGCACCGGCAGAAATGCGGTTGTGTAATAGGAGGTTCATCCTACTTTAATCTGATTTCATTAACAAGGCCTTTTCAGCTGAAGGCAACTATTGTATTTTTGCTTCTTGTCACTGTGCTGCTGGCTGTTGTCTGCATCTGGTGACTTCGGTCCCATTTGGGGCTGTGCAGTGGGTCAGTCGGTGCATGTCCTTTCTGTGCCACACCCCCGCCTCCCTGCCGGAGTAATTGCTGGCGGTGGGCAATGGTCACTGCTGCTGGGCACAGAGAAACTATCTGCTGTGTCTGCAGGTGGTTTTCCTCCCTGTCTTTATTCAAATAGCACTTGGTAAGCAGGGCATGGGAGGTGTCTTCTGGCAGAGCTGGTGTCCGCTCCAGACCAAGCTGCGGGCTGGTGTCCTGCCTCTGCAGAACAGCCACCCCCTCACCCAGTGTGGTTGTATCACTGGTTTTCCGTTGTGGAAAGCAAGTGTCAGAGCTGGAGTGATGTCAGGCTTTGTGGGCAGTAATCAAAGGCAGTGTGGATGTGATGTCCCCGTTTGTTAGGTAAGGTGAGACACAGTTCCTGCTCATTTCTAAGGAAGCATCAGGTTTGCCTGCAGTGAGGTGGGCTGAGTTGTCATGTGCTCAGTCTGGTTGCCCCAAAACAGGAGATGCCTTAAGGGTCCTGCCTAGAGAAACTGCATTAGAGTGCAACGCATCATGTTGTAGTGCCCAGTTTCATCATTTCTTTTCTTACATGACAATGCCCTACTTTCATATATTGAAAACTGGGGGAATGTTCATGGAGTTAATGGGGGATTTTACAGACTGAATTTTCAGAATAAATGCTCTGTCTGGATGCACACTGATCAGTGAGAAAGAGTTGGGGCTGGTTTGGGGGCAGGTGAGAGAGCTCCTCACAGGTAGAGACAGCTCTTCAGCACCAACGGCACTGCCCATTGCCAAGGAAGCAAGCTGTGCCATCCATGGAAAAAGCAACTTCAGTCACAACTCACTCCTCCCTGAGCTTCTCCGTTACCTCTCATTCACACTGAAAAGAGATAAACAACAAGCACCGGTCTATCCTAACAGGAGAGTCACACCAGGAATCACGGGATAACCGGGGAGTTAACTGATATTTGTCTCACCTTCCCAGGCTTTCCTCGCACCCTGCCGTGTCGCCTCACTAACACCTCCTTGGTTCCCGTGACTTTCAACCTTCGCATCCCTGGTGATGGCTCAGGACAGCGCAGCGTCACCAGTTTTGCTCAGATATCAGACAACACTTGCCCGTCCTGGAGAAAGGGAGCCCAACATCACATCAAGCCAACTGAATTCACCATAATGCCCTGCAAAGGGGCCATCCGCTCCCAAGGAACCCTGGATATCCAGGTATGGCACGAGCCCGGCCATACATGCTTCAACAGGTGGAGCTGAAGCTTCACTGGTGCGCAGGAGGGCTGTAGTGCTGCTGGCTTTGGGCATAACGCAAGTAAGAGATCGGTGTTCGTGTTAGGTTTTTGTGAGCTGGGGTACTCTGGGGCGGAGCACCGTTTTGTTTCCAAAGTTGTAAGCCAAGGATCATGTACCCTACGGTCAAGCACAGAAGCCACGCGTGTGTGTCTGAGCTGCTTAGAGCAATTTGATTTAAAGTGGGCCGAGGAAGGATGGGGACAGAAGGTGACTGTTAAAAGAAAGATGTCATTGCATAAAGCAGTTTGCTCTTCTTCCCGGTCTTATCTTTCCTCTCGTGTTGAGCAGAATGGTTGCATCCACTGCAGCGAGGACTGGAAAAGCTCCAGCAGCCGTGAACTGCACAGCTGCTGCTGGGCCACGTTTTGCCCTCAGCTTCCCACTGTAAAGCTGGACTCATTCTGTGAAAGTCAACAGATTTCCTCTGGATTTATGCTATTGTAGTCGAGAGTAAAAATTGGTCCCAGTGGAAAGTAGAACATTAATTGTGCTTTAATTTAGCTTACATATGCCCTGGTATGCAAGGCGTACTTAATAAATCGGATATCACCAGAAGTTTTGTTACTCGGAAAGACAGTGGTCTACACGTGGACCAGCAGAAGAACTAAGGCAAAATATCGCTTCCTTTCCTGACCGTGGGTGAGAGCCAGAGGACACCACGCGTGGCTGATGGCTTCTGGCAGTGATTAAGTATTTGACGCTCTTCTCCTCTACCAGGTCACCCTGTGTTCCAACACGGTGGGGCGATACGAGCTGGCGCTGGTGGTGGGCGTGGATGGTGTTGGCCAGGAGGTGTTGGCGTGCCTCTCACAGCCAGGTACCGGCGCTTTTCTTGCAGCTGGCCACCTTTCCCCGCGTACCCATGCCCAGCACGCTGCCTGGCGTGGGGTGTCCTGGCTTCAGCTCCAAATGAGAAATGTTGCTTAACGAGCTAGTTCTGCCCAGCTCGCTGTGAGCACAGCCGTGCTTTGAAAGCAGCCCATGTTGAGAGGCACCTGTGCTCAGTGCTCAGGGCCATGCCTCTGTCTTTTTTTTTGTTTTATTTTATTTTTAAGGGAACAGTGATTATATTCATTATTGGCCTGTTGTCTGGGACTTGAGGAGTAATGAATCTCCAAAGGACTGCCCCTGCTTCTCCCTGCAAGCGGTGGGCTTGTGCTGGGTTGGCCCAAAATGCAGCATTTGCTTGGAAGGCGGCAAGCAGCCTGCTGAAAGCTGGGGTCTGGCTCAGTTAATGAAGGCATGTGAAAATGGGAAAGGGGCTTACGACAGGACTGGTGAGGGGAAACTAGTCCTTGGTGTGGCAGGTGAGCTCAGGTTTCTCTGGTTCTCTTGAGCATGAACGTTCCCAGACTTAAGCCAAAAGCTGCAGCCACGTTCAATGCCATTGCGCCGCAGCGGGTGCCAGTTTAATGACGAGAGGGACGCAGTTCGCTGGTGCTGTTCCCTCTCCCCAGCAGAGTCACCCACTGGGTGCCTGGGCTGCAATTTTGTAAAACGAGTGGGAATGGGAAGAGTCAGTGTGTGGGCTGGTGGGTGGAGGACCCAGGCAGCTGCAGGAGCTGGGAGAGGCTGGTCACCCACTGCGAGAGGCAGGCGGTGCTGGTGCCCTCCATCGCGGGGGCAAGCGGCTGAGGTTTCAGGCAGGGCGAGAGCGGTACGGGAGAGGAGGGAGTTGCTTTTACTGAGATGCGGGAGTCTTGTTTTCCTTGAGCTTTGGGGAGCGCTGGTCCTCAGCGGGAAGGCTCCCGCAGAGCTCGTGCCTTGCTGGGACTGTGGGAGGGTCCTTGCCGGCCTCCTGGGGCAAGGGAGGGGCAAAGCTTGATGAGAGAGCACTGGGGCAGGGCACTGGGCAGCCTCTGCCACGGGAGTCTGGGGCTGCCCCTCCTTTACAAGAGGCTGTTGAGTAAGAAGAAGTTAGAGGTGATCGATTGCCGTAGAGGTAGGAAATGTCTATCTGGCAGAGACAAATGCGTTGTGTCTGTTTCATGCTGTTTGGGGAGTAAACAACTTCTACATTCTCTCAGTGTCTCTAATTCCCATTGGTCATCTCCTCACCCAGATGTGTTGTTCCTCCGCTGCACGTGCTCAGCCCTGTTCTGACATTTGGACGGTGCTTTCTGAAGTTCCCTTACGAGTGGATGCTGACCCTTGTGAACGACAGCGATCTTCCAGGCTGCTATGGAGTCATTCCTCAGGCTTGGCGTCGTGTTCGCCTCCTGCCCTCAAACGTCGTTATCGAGGGGTTTATTAGGAAAAAAACGGGGTTTGGATAAGACCTTGCTGTTTCATATTCAAACCTAAAGTTTTGGAGAGAACGGGAAGCTACCTGAATATGAACTTCAGGAGCAGTTTGAACTCTTCAGGAAGCAGTTTCGGTTCTAGTCTTTGGGGTGCTTTCATGCAGGAGAACTTTGAGGGTTGTGAAAAGCTGCTGCAAGGAGGCCGCCAGCACCAGAGTGGGTGTTTGTGGGTGCAGCAGCTTTTGCACCCTGCGAGGATGCTAATTAGGCCCATATAAATCTTGCACCTTGTGTTGCGCCTTTCTGGTTTCTCCTAGGGATCTTTAAAAATGTGGGTGAATTGCCGTTGTGGTAGATGTTAAGGAGCTTGAAGTTTCCTCAGAGGTCACTCTGAAGTTGTCTTTGATTCTGTCCCTTATAGGAGCACAAGGAGGATGCTGCTGTGTGGTACTCCAGCCCTGTGCCGTGTGGGATTATCCAGCCTCACAGCTCGGTGGAGATCCCGTTTACGCTGGAAGCCCAGGCGATAGGAAGGCAGGACACTGTGGCTAGTGCCTCAGTGTTTGGGAATGAAAGATCCCCGCTGGTGAGTGCTAGGCGAGATGCGTGCCTTTGTGTGACTCATCTTGGTGGGGCATAAAGTGTACAGGGGTTCTGCCAGGGAAAAGGAGAACGTGACAATATGTGGCTGGTGCGGACACGGAAAGAAGGGATTCATGGCATAAGTAGCAGCTAATGCCTAGAGAAGGGTGGTGTCCTCTTAGGTGGAAATCTAAGTGTCTGAGATGGTGTTTAATTACGGACGTGTGAGGCGGGATAACAAGCCCAGTCTGAAACCCAGAGCAATTCCTGGGTCTCTCGCTCTCCTGCGTTACGAGATGAGCAGCAACTGCTGCTTCATTAGAACTCTTGTTCAGGAGCGCACGGGGACATCGCTGAATGCCGCTAAAAGCAGGAACAGTGTAAGAGACCGTGCTGAAATGATGATTTCTGTAAAGCTGGATTTAAGCTTTCCTGAAAGTCAGGTCCATCCCACCTGAGAAATATCCATCATATCTCTTTGACAAAAGCCCCAGCCAAAGACGCATGAGACTCCACACTGCTTGCATCTGGAGCACAAGCTTTTTTTTCTTTTTTTTTTTCCCTACCAAGCTTGAAAAGGGGTGAGGCGAAGCATTCCTGGACTAAAGGCTCCTACAAGACATTTGCATTCAGGCATATACAGCAGCAACAACAAAGGCAAGAGAATGTTGTATGTGGTGTCCTGGCTTCACTGGCTGAAATCGAGAACAAATATAGTTAATTAAACTTTAATTTAAAAGGATACTAACTTTTGAAGCAGCTGTTTTAAAATGTCTTGTCCTCTCTCTGAGCACAGAAGGGGCTATCAGAGGATTCCCGAGAACGTGAAGCTTTCTGTAACAGAAAGGAAGGCTGAAATTTTGAAAGCAATTGCAGGGATATAAACTTTTTATAAACCGAATTGAAACGATGATGCCAAATCCCCTGGATGCCACTGATCATCTCAACCCAGGCTGCTGGGGGTGTGCATGTAAACCAGTCAACAGCAAGGCCAGGCAATGCAGGCTTTGCAGGGAAGTCTCAAGTTTGACAAAACAGTTGCTTGCAAACAGAAGGCATGCTTCCCTGAAAGAGGAGGGTTTCTCCCCACTGGAATAACCAGTTGTTTAAATGTCAGCTGGATTTTGAACTACAGGTACCTTGAAAAGCTTTTACCCTTGGGCTAACAATCTATAAATTGAAAGTTGACCTTAGCTTAATCTTTTCTATTTGGACGTGAACGTGTCAATGTTTTGCCCAAAGGGCGAGCATTTCAGCTGGAGAAGCGTAGCTATCCCTAAAGAAAGGACTAGATGCGTTGCATTTTCTATAGGTCTGTCTTCTGGTTGCAGTGCAGTTCCAGTAGTTCCCTGGTAGCTGACACACCCAAAGCTTTCTGGGCTGGCAGAAGAGCTGGCTGTCTTGTTACATGTCCTGCACTGGTGGCAGATCCTACCCGTACGGATGCAAGTCTGACCTTGGGAATGGCTGCGTGTTCCAATAGAACTTCAAAGCTCGTTCTTGCCTTAGGCTGGGGTGCCCAGTGTCGATGCCTGGTCTTTACCACCGTTTCAGGTGGAACGTGGTACAGATCTTTCATCCAGGTTGTGCAGAGTCCCTCAACAGCTCTGTTGTTGGGTATTTGGTTTGCAGGTGACTGTGTGCCCGCTCCAGTTTGGCGTGTGGCATCTGCATGAAGGAGCTGGTAAATCCCAGCGCTGGCGTTACTGGTGGCAAGGCAGCCTCGTGTGCCGCGAGCAGGGGGTTTGGCAGCTGGCTGCTGTCGGAATAAGCGGGCACTCGAGCACAGCTGTCCGCCAGGGTCAGATGCTCTTCATTCCTAAGTGATCAAATGTGACATGACCTACCTATTGACAAAGCCAGCGGTGCTGGGGGAGGGTGGCTGTGTCTGTAGCTGTGGCAATATTGCCGATGGCAGAGCTGCCATCGCTTCTTGCTGCCTTTCCCTGTGCCATGTTGCCTGTAACGCTGTTGAATGGCATTTTCCTTGTCCCTTTTAGAACCCTGTAGATGAAGGGGTTGGGGTTTTTGAAGCCCTCTCCTTGGTGGTGAGGATGCGTGGTGTTAGTACACAGGCTGACAGAAGGCAGCTCTCCTGGGCATCCTCCAGATGTTGTTCCGCTCATCTCCAAAGGGCTCTGCCCTGCCTTTGCTGCTGCTGTCCCGCTGTCACCAGGAAGCTGAGCTGGCTGGCGAGGCGCAGCTCTTCCCTGCAGCTCCTCCTTCCTGGGAGCTTTGGGCAGCATCGCCCAGACATGCATCATCGTGCATGGCTTCAGTTCCTTATATTTGAGGCCCCAGCCTTGGTAGGTGAGGTTTTTGGCTCTTAGTTGCACGCAGCAGTGCCCTGTCAAGGGATGAGCATTTCTGGATGCTGCTGCTTCTGGCTGAGTTGGGCTGGTGATTCTGACAGCTGTCAATACCACTTCCTTGAGCCAGACATCATTAAAGGTTTTACATCGTGGAGGCTGGTTTCTTTTTCGTTTAAATCGTACTCTGTGCCCTCCAGTGAATCATACGGCGTCTGGTCAGTGTTGGGAGTTTTATGCATTCAGACCCTGTTGAAGTGTTGAGGTGTTTGGAACCAGTGAAATCCACCACAAGACTGGACAAATACTCATTGTTTTTAATGATGTGGGAAGGTGGTTTAGCAAAGGGATCTGTGTTCCTCCTCCAGTAGTCTGTGCCAGTTCTGCAAGGAGAAAGCTTTTGGGTCTGACTGTCAAGAGAAAAAATACCGCTTGAATGATGTAATTAATAATTAATGCCTGTTATTCATGTCATACCAGGAATACACATAAGCACACATCAGAGGCCAGTAACTTGCACGATCTCTGCTCTGAAGAGCCTGCTTCGCTTCTGGCTTGTGCTTGTTTTCAGAGGTACATTTTTGGGAATGTCAGAGAAGTAACTGTCCAAGTGTTGCTGTGCAGTAGCAGCGGTCAGGGAGGTTTGGGGCAAGGCTGAGCGGCAGAAGGAGCGGGAGCAGGCACAAGGCAGAGAAAGGAGAGCTAACTGTGGAGGAGGTCTGGAAAGGAGAGCGTGGGACCCAGGGTTTCTCTGTCCCCTGAGAACGGGAGCTTGTGGCTTTCAGATGGGGTCACTCCCGAGCCTGCACTTGCCCCAGGCCTTCTGTTTCAGCCTTGCAACACTGAAAACTTCCAACAGCCGTACTTATCGCCCAGTCGAGGAGGACACTTTATGTAGGACAAGGCCTCAAGGACAAGAGTCCAAGTACTGATAGCCTGATGAATAGACACTTGTTAGAACTTGTAGGGCACAAGCCCTGGGAACAAAGGAACAAGCTAACTGCAGACCCCTGAGCCGTCACAGTTAAGGAGGCAACCAGACGGACAGAGAAACGAGTAGCCAGATAAGGGAACAGATGGCGCCAATATGTAATTAAGAAAGCCGCATAGAAAGAAACTCCCTAACCTTGGAATAGAAATTATTGCTATGTCAAGATAAACTAGTAAGTACCTATTGTTCTAACAGTGTGCCTTAAATATTAACCAATCAGTGTTTTTTACGCTTAAGATTTAACCAATCAGTGTGTAATATGTAGAAGGTAGAAACATATATAATTGTAAGAAAATCACTAATAAATGGACACTTGCTTGCATCAAGCTGCGTCCCGTCTCTTCATTCGCCGCAAATTGGTGACCGCGACGTGATGCGTTTAAGGATCTAACGTGAAGGGCTCTTGAATCGCCTATCTGAGCGACATGCAGCAAATCCCACAGAACTTTGAATGATCTGCTGAAAGGAAGCAGGAGCTGGCCATAAATCCCTCCAGAGTTGAGAGATCAAGGAGTCCGTGCCTCAATCTCCTCAAATGGTGACCCCTATGGTGGTGTTCCGAAGCCTTGGAAGAATAAGGACGGAAAAAAGACAGCTCGTGGAAGAGGGCTGCGTTCCGGAGGAGACGTCTTGGCTGAACGATCGTCTTGCTGTCTGGACCAGGCGGACAACCTAAACCCCGAGGATAACGCCTGTATGCATCGAGACAGGTGAGCAGCCAAGAAACTTTAGAGACTTTGAAAGAATGAAAGTGTGTACATACAGCAGCCAATTGTATGATGCTGCCGCGGAGGGGAACTCCGTGTCGGGAATGCATTTAGCACCTTGGTGGAAAATTCTGACTACTCTTTGCCAAGTGTGGACTAATTCTACTAACGGTGCTAAACCAGAGGAAGCTGTAAATTCCACCGACAGCGCGACTCTTCTCAAGACACCGTCAGCGATGGCAATTCCGTCCACACCTCCTCTGCCCCCAAAGCTTCTGTCACTGATTGCAGCGACCCTCACAACACAGGACCAAGCACGGGAACAGGACAACTCGGACAATGATTTTATCGACACTGATAAACCTTTTGATCCAGGTCCTGTAGATCTGGAAAAGGAGCTAGACCTTTCCCCCACCCCCTTGTCTCTCCTGATGCATTGATTGTATTTTGGGGGAGGGTGAAAGGGGGTCTGAGGGATTGGTGGCAGGAATGCAAGTGGGAAACACTTCAGTGATGGGATTTGGGAGTCGCTAGGGCATGTTTAGTATTTTGTCAGACAAATCAACCTGCAGAGTGGCAGCCTGTGCAATACGAGGCTGTTAAAGGGTTAAGCAAAGCAGTGCGGGAAGGGAGGATTCATAATACATTTGCTATGTCCCTTCCTGAAGTGATGGCAGAGCCTTATAGGCTCACACTGCATGATTGGAAGTTACTGCTTTGTATGGTACTAACTGATACAGTATATGATGTGGTTATCTGATTTTTGTGAGCTATGTGTAGTGGCCTTGACTGAAAACTTTAATCGGGGAATTGCTGTTAACTATGAGCAGTTAGCTGGAGCAATTAACTGTGCCGATTCTGTGACTCAGGCAAGGTATGCCAGGGACAGCTGTTTGCAAATGAATGAGATGGCTATTAAGGCAGTCAGGATGCCGGAGTCTTGCCACAGTCTTGCAGGGTCCTAGAGAGTCACTAACTTTAATACTAACTTGATTGATTGGCTTCAGAATATTTTGCAACAACAGGTCGAACATCAGGAAGCTCAAGGGTTGCTTTTAAAACAACTAGCTGTGATAATGCCAATGAAAATTGTAAACGGGCAACTTTCACAATCACAACCCCAACATGTGTCAAATGATTGTAACGCAGAACTCACAGCAGACTGTAATTCTCAGGCTGAGTTCTGGAATGCAGCATAACAGATTTTTGCTTCTCTAATCTCTTCTGTAAGAATAGTACATGCTCTTAACTTGCTTAGTAAATTAGGCTGCTAGCTTGCTAAACAAAGTAATACTACAAATACTATTCTTTTTTTTTCTGGCTTATTAACAGATGTTGATTCTGTCCATCATATGTTGCTACAGAACAGAGTTGCTATTGATTTTTATTATTAGCACAGGGACACAAGTGTGAAGACTTTGATAGGATGTGTTACGTGAATCTGAGTGACCACTGTGAATTAATTTACAAAAGTATACAAAACTCAAAAGCCTTAAAACAAAGATCTGCAACAGAGCCAGGGGCGGGATGCCTTTGGTCTCTTCTCACGGCTGGGAAACTTTGGGCTCAAAATACTCAAAAGTATTACAGGATTTATTATAATTATCTTTAACCACCTTATTGATGTTTGCCTTATGTCTCCCATACCTTTTTTTTTTCCTGTATTCAGTGTTTAGTTGATTGTAACATAAATCAGGTCATGGTCACCCAGCTACACACAACCTTTGCCTCGTCACAACAAGCAAAAAAGAGGAGGATAGAGAATGTCTGAAGAGAGAGATAGGAGAGGAAACTGGAGAATTATTTGACCTAACAAGAGATGAGAGAACAGCTGGGTATTGTGAAGGAGACTAGGAAAGATAAACATGGTTATCTAGTGTCTAATAGGTGTCTGCATGCTTGTAGTGATATATAGCTATGTAACTGCATGAACGATTTCTGCCCTGAGCCTGGTGGAGCATACAGCTGCGGTTTGTGTCCGGGCTCAGATGTAAATAGGGGCTTCTCTGTTATGGTAAAAGTGTTTCTCTTTGCATAAAAAAGAGAGGGAATGAAGGGAATGACCCCCGAGGTATGTTCAGAGAAGGCATGCGATGTTTCCAATTTTTTGACTGAACCAGTTCTTGTTTGGTGTGCCCTTCCACCTATGTATAATGTTAATCCAAAAGAAGCTGATATTGTTTACACTTTGTCGATAATTGTCTTTCTGTAGATACTAATGTAGTAGGAGGCTATGATGGGAACGTGTCGCAGCGGTTCTTCTCTTATCCAGAGTAACACCAGGGAAAGCATTAAAGAGTTAAATCACCTTGTTTGGTAGGCAGTTAAGAATGTGAGTCAAAATTGCCACTGCTTTTTGTTGTTGGTTCAGGGACACGGCTGTGAGGATTTGGATGGTATGTGCTGCGTGGATTTTAGGCGCCCCAATGCAGCAACATGTTATCAAAATCTGAGAAAATTTCAGCCTTTTTTGGCATCCATTCACTCAATTGGCAGTATTGTTTGTTTGCTATTGCCTTGGTTGCTGTCATGTTTGCAAGGGCCCTGCAGAACATGGCAAACCTGGTACTAGCTGTTCAAAAACAAAAAGGGGAAATTGTAAAATTGTACGGAACAAAGACAGTGGGTTATTTTGACATTGATAATATGTCTTAGTTGGTTTTTTATTTGTTCTATTACTTGTGCCTTGTTTTTGCTTGATTTCAGGGGTTCTTTTTGTGCAACAGGAAGGGGGAGATGTAGGACAAGGCCTCAAGGACAAGAGTCCAAGTACTGATAGCCTGATGAACAGAGACTTGTTAGAACTTGTAGGGCACAAGCCCTGGGAACAAAGGAACAAGCTAACTGCAGACCCCTGAGCCGTCACAGTTGAGGAGGCAACCAGACGGACAGAGAAACGAGTAGCCAGATAAGGGAACGGATGGCGCCAATATGTAATTAAGAAAGCTGCGTAGAAAGAAACTCCCTAACCTTGGAATAGAAATTATTGCTATGTCAAGATAAACTAGTAAGTATCTATTGTTCTAACGGTGTGCCTTAAATATTAACCAATCAGTGTTTTTTACGCTTAAGATTTAACCAATCAGTGTGTAATATGTAGAAGGTAGAAACATATATAATTGTAAGAAAATCACTAATAAATGGACACTTGCTTGCATCAAGCTGCATCCCGTCTCTTCATTCGCTGCAACTTTAGAGCTGTCTCATATTTTTTAACTTCCCCTGTTTTTCTTTTTTCTTTCCTACCTGCTTCCTGGAGCAGAATATCTGTTTAGTGAGCATTGGAGAAGAACGGGTTGTCTACGTGCATCTGAGTCAGATAAATTTTGGCAGTATTGAAGTTCTGCAAGATGCGTCCAAAACTCTCCAACTCTCCAATCAGGCTGTCATCCCTGCATCCTTCTGTGTAAAGATGGTAAGTATCTGTGGGGCTGTTTCCCAATGAAAATTGACTGGTCTGTAGCAGCCTGTGGCCTGATTTTTACATGCAACGTTTCCGTATTGCTGTCTCGGAAAGAAAGCAAGATATTCCGTCCCAACACAGAGAGAGGAGCCTGGCTCGGGGGGCAGTTTTAGCTGGGGCACCCCTCAGTAAAATAGACAGCTTGCATAGACGTTTGTGCAGAAATGAGTCTGGATCATCTTTACAAGTTTTCCCTTTGTTTTCTGGACGGTATTTAATGGAGAGTCGTGTCTTTGGAGCTCTGAGATCAAGAGGCCCCTGTGGCCCTTTGCTCATGGAAGGGCATGGATTTCCCGACGCTTTCCCCATTAGGTCTGCATTTGCTTTGTGTCAGACTGCTGTTTGTGACAGAGTCTGGGGTGTGAAGTTTGTCCTCAGCCTGCCTGTGGTGAGGTGAGTTTCACACCTGCTGGGGGCCCAACCAGCTGTGGTGTTGCACAAAAATGTAACGGTAAGGGTTGTGTAGCTACAGAGTGTGTGGGCTCCGTCGCGTTGCAGGGCATCTCCGGAGGCCAGCTGCAGGGAAAGGCCGTTGAACTGATGGAGGCTGCAGCTGACAAGCTGCGTGGCAGGAGGAGGTTGGGTCGCTGCCCTGGCAGGAGGGGCAGGGCTGGTGCAGCCAGGGAGGGCTCCGTGAGGAGGCTGGGTGGGATGTGCCGCTCACTGGAGGTGGGATCTGTGAGGGGCTTAAAAACAGGGTTGGGAGGAGGTTTGTTCTGCTCCACGCTAGGTGGGTTGGATTTGTGGAGCTGGTTCACCCAGGCCTGGCTCTGTGGGCTTGGTTGGGTCTGTGGGTAAAGCATCAGGCAGCGTGCGAGAGGCCAGGCTCAGCCTCCTGGGCCAAGGGGGAGGGGGGCGAATTTCCTCCTTGCTGCTTTTCCAGCTGTTTGGGGGACAACGGTAACCTCCAAGTGGGGGAGGGATTCCCAGGGCAGCTTTCTTTGAATCCACCATGAAAACCCGCTTTCCATCTGTGGCGAGAGCAAGCCACCAGGGATGGCTGGTACTGGTGTTGAAATGATGGGTTTGCATGTCTGTCGCAGGCAGTGACCCGCAGAGCTGTTCGGGTGCTGCTGTCTCGGTGCAATGCCTCCCTCCTCCCCGGGCAGCTCGCGGTGTAGCCGGGGGGCTTGCAGGGTACATCTGCCCCTCCGTTGCCTCAGGGCCCTAACCCATGGGACTGGGCAATAAAGCCTGTCGTGCTTCACCGCCATCTCTGCCAATCCTGGGGCTGATCAGTCACTAGAGCAGTAATACGAGGCGGCTCAGGGACGGTTTCTTTCCCTGCAATAAAGACGGGCTCTGCTTGAGCAGTGGCTTGGACCAGATGATCTCCAGAGGTCTCGCCAGCCCCAGCCGCTCTGTGACTCTGTGTGTGTGATGATCCCCCCTGCTGACTCCACGGGGCCGATGAGTTCCCCCATGGTGAGCATCTCTGCTTTTCAGGGCAGTTGCTGCTCTCATGGAGACGTGCCAGGAGGCAGGTCCTGGGAACCTGGTCCATCAGCCGCTTCACCAAGGGCTCTTCAGACAGACTCCGGGCACGGTGCTGCTGAGGCTGCCTGATGGGAGAAGCGTGGGCATGGGCGAGATGTGCCCGAGCTGCGCCCTGGCCCTCAGCAGCTGCCTGCTCTGCCGCTCTTTTGCTGCCCCAGTTGAAGTTTTGCCCTTGGCTGCCTTACGCTGCCTGGCAGCTCCTTGACGGGAAGCAGAGGGGACTGAATAATTCTGGAGATAAAGCCTGAGATGCAGTTGGGTGTCAGGGTGACGCGCACGTGTCCATCTGAGAGCGGAGCAGGCTGCGCTGTGCCTTAGCCCAGCTGATGGGTGACACGGGCATCCTTCATTCCCCCGTGTCCCTGAACCCAAGCCTTGTGTCCTCTAAAGCGCCAAAGCCGCTGCTCTGATTCCTGCTTGGAGGTTGCTGCAGGGGGGTGAGCCATCATTTCCCTGTCTCCCATTTGTTGGCCAATCTGCAAACGGTGGCTGTGAGGCTCAGAGATCATGGTCTCCACTTGAAAGAGCGAGTTATTGACTGAAATTTTCACAGGAGCGTTGCATCGGGAATGTTATGCAGACTGACGGGCAGCTTGACAAACTGAATGAGGTTAATTTGAGGGGCAGCAACAGGGCAAACGAAAGGCTGGTGTCTTGTTTGAAACAGAAAAGGAAAATGCTGTAATGCACGTGGCCGTGCTGCCACCCCGGTGGTACTCTTAACCGTCGAGCGTAAATTGCTCTTCCTGTTAAAGGCAAGCTTGCTGCTCGCTTTGGGGGAGACAAGAGCATTACCTGAGCAAGCCAGCATGATTTGTGGTGAACTTCACTTTGGGAAAGTGACTTCAGGAATTACTTGCAGTACCCCTCAGGCACCAGCTTCCCTGTACCCCTCTCCTCTCTGCTGGGTGAGTTGTGTCTGTTCTGTTCTCAGTTGCAGGGAGCAGCAGGGAGCATCTCTGTCACCAGAAGAAAATAAGTAAAAACCCGCCAAATCTGTGCGTTGAGACGGGGCTTTTTGGGTTGGAAGAGGGGTGTAGGGACTGCATACCTGCGTCCTCGGTTGGCTTATCCCTGCTTGCCAGGGTGTCTGCAGATCTGCGACCCTTGGGACCAGTGTGTCGTCCTGTGCTCACCCAGCGAATCCTGTGTCTGTCGGGTGTGCTTTTCCCTGTCAGATTTCTTTCCCAGCTGCCAGGCAGCCCAGCCTGTTAGGGAATCCTCTGGATCCAGCAAGGGGAGGATTTGTGTCTGTCTTGGGTAAAAAAAAGACTGGAGGAATGGGTCAACATGAAGGAGCTGTTGCAGCTTAGCTGGGGGCTGATGTAACCTGCTGACAAAAGTGGCTGTGTCTCCTCCTTGCTCCATTGTCATCTTCTTTTCCTGCCTCCCTAAGTGTCTGATTTTTGCCATATTGACAAGTGCCAAAGGCTTGTTATGGACTGATGGAAGTGTTTGCTCTCCCTGCAAAAAGGAAAAAGCATCATTCTTAGATCATTTCCTACTTGTTCTTTGTCATGCTGTCTTCTCGGAGATGTTTTATGTGGCTGCTAAGGCTGACATCTCTTGGCATCACAGAAGGCAGCTGCATGTCACGTCTCTGTGATCAGGAAAGAAGAGACAGGCCTAGGGTGTAAGTTTTCTTAATCAGTGGCAGCTTTTTTCTGCCTGCATAACCCCCGTGCTGGGTCTGTTATGTGCTGCCACAGGGCACAAATGGTTTCCCAGTGCCTTGTAACGAGGGAGGAGGCAGAAGACCTTCCTTGGGATTTCCTCTTCTCATGACAGTCGTAATGCGGGGTTCTGTCTCCTTCAGCCTGGTCCCTGACCTCCCTGATCCAGAGCCCTGTGCTCCAGGTGAAGCTCGCTGCTGCCTGGTTTCCAGCAGCGGTCGTACAGCCAGCTGCTTCGTCTTCAGGAGGGTGCCTGGTGGCTCAGTGCAGATCCCCTTCGGCGTTCCCAGGGATGCGCTGCTGTCACATTCAACTGGAGCTGACCTTGCAGAAGAGACCAAGTTTTGTTTGTTTTTTAAAAAAAGAAAAAAAGCCATAACTATTTGTCTTGTCACTGGGATTCACTGCAGATAACGGATTTTTCAGGCAATGTATAAAGGCTCTTGGTCAGGTGTGGTGTAAGCAAGGGCAGAACACGCAGTTCCCATTCCCATACTGGCTTCTCCCCTCTAGCACACAATTTTTTTCATTTACTAATTTAATTGTTTATTACCTCAAGCTTTTGGCGACACTGCCTTTATTAACGAAATGGCGTTATGGAGAGACAGCAAAACACGGAGGAGATAAACTTAAAAACAGTTCTGATGAGGGGATGCTGCTTTAGTGATTCTGTTCCTTGTTCTGGCTGACAGGCGATTCTGTTGCTCTCTGAGCAAACCGTGCAGGCTGCGGGCAGTGAAGGCTTTGAAGAGCAGGTCAGCATTGACTGCAGTTCTCCCCAGCTGCTCTCACTGAAGTCGGAGCAGACTTGAATTGGCAAGAGGGTGGTTTTTAAATCTACTGCAAATTACCACCCCCGCACCCGCCCCCCCCCCCGCACCCCCAAAGCCAGCGCGTCAGTGTTTGCTCATAGTGAGACAGATGCAGACAGTGCTGTGCCCTTCAAATGGTATCTGCAGTGCTATTTAGAAATTAGGGTTAAATTAACCCTCCAGGGTACGGGCAGCACTAGCTCTGCATATGTGGCCTCTTCCAAGGTGAGCAGAACTTTTGAAGATGCGTAGGCTTAACTCTTTCCAGAGCTGTCCCACCAGAGCCTCATGGTGCTCCAACAGCTGACCTTTAGAATTAAACCCTTGGTTTGGGTTTAAAGGCTGTGCTGCTTATACAGCAGTACCAGTTTCTGATTTCCACCCAGTTTGGTTTTGCCAGAGCTGTAGGGAGCTAAAGGTTTGGAGGAGACCTTGAAAAAGGTGCCTGAAACCTGGCCCCAGGGAAGAGTTTGGTTTTTATCGTGTCCGGTATCTTATACGAGTTCATGGTCTTTCAAAATTGCTATGTTTCAGTAATCAAAGAAATTGTTATTCTGCTCATCTAGGAAAACGAAACTTGTCGTGTTGTGCTGGACCCGCTGGCCCACAGCATTAAAGAAGGGTAGAAGTCTTCAAGGCAGTTATGCTGCTACAAGCAAGAGTGACTCAGCTGAGCTCTCTTCCCAAAGGCAAAGCAGGAGGGTTTTGGCTATTAAATATTGCGCTTGGCAGCAGCTGGCCAAGCTGTGGCCATGTCCTGGCTGGAGAGCCCCTGTGTGCAGAGTGGTGGCACTGGTGTCCCCAGCCTGGCGGAGAGGGCAGATGGGATCTGGAGGGCTGAGCAATGGCCAGGGGACACAAATGGAGACAAACTTCATCAGCTCACTGAGCAGCCTGCTGTTAGCTGAACCAAGGGTGACAAATTAGGCTCTGTTGTCAGTGGCAATGAATGCCACACTTCTATTTCTGTCTCTCTCTTTTTTTTTTTTTTTTTTTTTTTACTGGCTTTAGAGGCTCTGCCTTGATTTCATAAAACGTCTCCTTGATGGTGCTCTGGGGCAGAGGCTCAACCAAAGCAGCGCCCCTGCTTTTGCCGAGGAGATGCTGGTGTCGAGGTGCCAGGAGGAGGCTGGTTGCTGGTGGGAGCATCCATCCAGCCTTGTGCTCTGATCCCCACCCTGTGGGCCTTAGGGTGCTTCTGGGCTCTTTCTGCCACTGGCAGTTTGTGCGGATGAAGAGTAACTTTGCTATGAAGAACTCCAGTTCCTGCCCCTTAGGACAGCTAAGCCACCTGGGACAAGGCGCCATGCACAGCCCATGTGGCAGGGGGTTATTTCCCCTTCGTGCATGACCTCTGCAAGGCGCGGTGGATCCGCCTGACCAGGTGTGAGCATTGTCTCGCTAGAGCTATGGCTTGGTAAGTACAGCTGCATTTGTAATGTTGAGTTCTGCTGCTTCTTTCACTCATGCAAGGCCAGAATGACCAGATCACTTCAATTAACTAGCTTTAAGTAACTTCAAGATGGCAGTGTGGTCGCTCCTCAGTCATCCCTTACAGCAACCACCCCTTTAGCCATCCATCTCTGATGCATTCTGATGTCTGCTAGAAACCAACTTTGGCAGCTCTTATTCACAGTGAAAGGCTGTCCCGGGAGAAGCTAACGGTCTCAGTGCTGAACTTCTCGAAGCGGTTGATGCCAGCGCTTGCCTGGCGCTCGGACTCTGGCGTCCAGCGGTGCGAGCTCCTGCAGGGACAGAAATAGCTGCTGCCTTTGCCCAGCACGTGCAGCTATTGCATCATGTTCTAGAGCGTTCAAGCCTAAGCAAGGAGCAGGGATGTTATCAGAAGTTAGGTTTTGGTCTTCAGAGCTGGGGAATGGATTTCTTGTCTCTGGGACACAGCCTGGACCGGTGTAGGCAGAAGCTGACCTAAAAACCTGAGCAGAGCTGGTCTGGCAGAGCCTTTTGGTCCTGGCAGGTCTCCAGTGGTGCACTGTGCTGCCCCTTGGACCCATCCCAAATGCTAATGGAAACAATGAGGACACGACGCAAATCGTGCTCCTCCGGAGTGGGCTGTTGGCCTAGCAGGGCACAGTGGGTCTGCGCTGGGTCACCCTGGGACACTGAGAGTCTGGCTCCATCAAGACAGCCTGTCATTATTCCTCAGTAATAGTTCCTTGGGTACAATTTACTGCCCGGCTTGTTGCCAAGCTGTGATAAATGGGCTTTGGCAGATAGCAGACTTGCAGATTCACCTCTGGAGCAGAGCTATCGGGTCTCCTTTTGAAGCGAGCTACCCTGTGTCAGCGTGAATCGGAGGAAAAGTTGTACATTAATGTCAGTGAAAACCTAACGCCTACTGGCTCGGTGTGAATGTGCTGGCTGCGTAGCCCTTGGCTGGCGGCAGCGCAGCTGATGCCCCCAAGGCCAGCAACCAGCTGCGCGTGGGCTTCAGGGACCACAGGGGAGGGTTGGTGGAACTCCTACGTGGTCAGTGAGGGCCCCAGTGTTTACCCCGTGCCAGCCACCTGCCTCCATCCCAGTCTCATCTTGATTTTTGCTTCTTTTTATTTTTTTAAGACTTTCTTTTGAAGCCCTAGAGGACAAATTAAATGGAGCTGAGCATATTAAATTTGCCAGTGCCCAGAATCATTTTGATGCCTTTGGCATGCTCCATTATGGGATGCAGGCATGCAGCCCTGACCTGCTTTACATGGAGGGCGCAGCCAGCCTAAGGAGTTGTCGTAGCTGGGGCACCTACGCTTGCTGCTGGGACCAGCAAATTATTGCTTCCCTGGCTGCCAGCTAGCCTTAATCTTGTCAGCAGAGGTCATTTTTGGGGGGTATTTTAAATGCTTCCTGTGACTTTGAAGTGCTGCTTGGTTTGCTCTTCTCCTTGGGCTGCCTGGTGTCCTGTTAGAGCTCGGTGCTGCCAGCCTGATGGACAGAAACATGAGCTAACTTCACCTGGATCAAGCACTTGCTTTCATCATGTCAGGCCTCCAAGCACGCTGTTGTTTTCTGTTAAAAAAAAAAAATCAAATAGGGAAACAAACCCTCTTCTTTTACAATACTGTAGTTTTGGATGAGTAGTGCCTGTTGTCCCAAACACAGCATTGAACTGCAATGCGTGTAGCACTGACACTGTGGTGGACACTTCAAAGCCATGTGTCTGCATCCCAGTGCATTTCCTGCTGGCCAGGGAGCATTGCATGCATTTTTCTTCTGCAAGCTTGCACCTTGTGCATGTGGCTTTGGATGGGCTGGAGGGGTCCGGCACCTTTATTGCTCCATCTGTAGAGGGAGGCCCAAGGAACTGGAGGAAAAGAGTGCTTGGAAAGCCCAGGCCATGCCCACAGGGCATGTCTTGTGGTTTTCTTTCTGCTTATTGTTTTACTGCCCTGCTATGAACATTTACAGCTGACTTCGCCAAAGCAGAGGGCCTTGGGGCATCTCTGCGGGTGATGATCAGTGGGAACAGAGTGCTTCATCCCTTCAGGGGCTATTGGGAAGCGCTACCTGACTCTTGGGAAAGAAGACTTTGAGGTTTTGATCAGCTGCTTTTGCAGAGTTATTCGTCAGGGTCTCAGCAGTATCCCCCAGCCGTGTGGCTGCTGCGGGGGGACTGGAGCAGTCCTGCCTTCCTCTGGCCTTGAGCCTTTATGGCAGAGCTGGCCACCGTTGTCGGGAAGCCAGGGGATATAAAGTAGCTTCCCTTGGTGTGCGCTCCAAGAGGCAGGCCGGAGGGACAATAGCATTGTCCTGAGGGTGAGCATCCCTTGGGTCAGACAAAGTGGATTAGCGAAGTGAGTCTGTTAAGGGAGGGTAAAATAGAGGCTGTATGAACTCCTGCATGGGTGCTGTTACCAGGCACTGCAGCTTAGAGTTAGGGAAATTAAGCCTTTATGGTTTTACCCTTGTCTCTTTAGTCCTTTCTGCATCCCACAAGAGACCAGGGTCCATGGTTTCCATCCTAAGTTACTCTTTGGCTCATCTTACAGGCTGGCAAACGCTCACGCTGGAGGATTGAACCCAGTAAAGGAGTGATCCCCCCCAAGAGTGAGGTGTCTGTGGCTGTCATAGCGAACTTGGACAACGCTGAGAAATTCAAGGATGAGGTGAAGGTGTTCATAGAAAACAGCCACACCTACGTCATCCCCGTCCAGGCTGTCAGCACTGGCATAACAATTGTCATCAACAAACCTCTTGCTCCAGAGCTCAGCTGGGGACCCTGCTTCAGGTAGGGATCTCTCAGCTCCCGCTTCCCACGTGGGCTTGTAAGGAGGAGTTTTGCCGTAGTCCTTCAGGCTACTTCTTCTTGAGTGCTCAAGGTCCTGGCTGTGCTTCACTGAAGCCACAGGAATTCCTTTAGGAATATTTTATGGCCGATTGAAAGTCATTAGATACCCTCAGAAGACACCAAAATGAAAACCAGTTGCTAGATTGTCACTGAATTGTCTAGTTGGAATATATTTATTTCCTTACTTTATCAAGTAAAAATTTGGAGGAAAACAGCAGGTCCCAGAAGCCTCCTGCTGGAGAATGCTATATTACAAGTACAAACATATTTCTGCTTGCAATAACACTGCTTGCTTTTCCATTCGCTATAGAATATTATCTCACAACAGCAGAAAACCTTGGTGGTAGCTTGTTAGCAACTCCGACTAAATCAATGGTGCTGGTTTATTTCCCTTCTGCCTGGGAGTCCTGGAGGAGCTGCAGAGTTTCTTTGCCCTGTATCATCCATCACTTTGCTCGTCTTCCCTGGTTCCCCTGCCAGACTGCTCTTTATTAGAGGCAGTCGCTCTTTCCTCGTTTCCTCTGCCTGCTTTCCTTGCTGTCTCTGCTGTCAGTGCCATGGTCGCAGCCCAAGGCACGAGCAAGCGAGGGTGCCTGCAGGACCAGCTCTGAGTGGGAGAGGAGGAGAAGCTGGCTGAGGTGGGGTGGGATAAATTGAATGTGCTGTGTGAAAGAGCTTAGCTTGAAAGAGGGGATTCGCGGATCCTGATGCATGTGTCTGAAAGCGGCCACGTTCTTATAAATGGGAGAAAAAAATAAGGCTTTTTAAAGTGCTGTTGATGTCGGAGACCTCTTGGGATGAGAATAATATGCTTCTCCAGGTGCCTGTTCCTTTTGCTGGCTGCAAAGAGGTTCCACAGTGCTCTGATACCCAAATTTTGGGGTAGAAAGAGCAAGTTTCTTAATGCCTACCTTAAGCATTTAGGCTAGATTAGCAGGGAGTTACATATGCACCCACAAGCCATCAAGCACCTGCAGGTCTCGCTGCATCAGGCACTAAGCTGGTCTGCCCTGGCTGCAGGTGGGCACGGGAACAGCGTGCTGCGGCACACATGTGCATTCTCTCTATTTCAGACACTAGGTAATATATCGCCATGCTTTTTTTCTTTTGTTTATTCACCTTTATTATTAAAAATGGAAATCGATGAACCACTTGGGGGGGGGGGGGAACAAAACACACACACACACACACACCCCACTTTGGATCAGCTTTCTCTTTTGAAGATAATTATGGGAGGGAGAGCAGTTCTGAAACAATGGATGGCAAAGTGTAATGCTTATAACTACAGGGCACAACATACTTTTCCACCCCATGGTTCAATGGTGCAATATTCATCTTCTCTTCTGTTTTCTACTTCATGTACAAAACATGCTTCCAAAATCATTTTTTTTTGCTCTGAACCGCTGCAATGCACAGCAGGACGCCTGTCAGAGCAAAGCGTCACTAAGGGAGGATACCTCAGAGGAACAAGATAGCAAGAGTTGTTCAGACTGCAACAAGTCTGGAGTGAGAACGCAGCGCCTGAACCCTGGCTTGTTCAGCCACGCAGGGCAGTTCCCATCTCCCCTTTTCTTCACAGGAATGACCTTGTTCCCTGCCTGGGCAGGTGCGCCAAGAGGATTGTGCCTCTCTGAAGGCACTGTTGGAGGATGAAGAGCAGCTTCATTCTCACACTGTACCTGCAGATGTTGGGGGCTCTGACCCTAATGCACCAGAACCAGCACACCACTTTGGACCAGCCATGTACAGAAAACCCGCAGAGGTGCTACACTGCCCACACAGACTGAGTGCAAATTTGCTGTGCATATAACTTTTAACTACTGCAGCTGACAATTAATATGTAAAGATGTGATTCCCATGTTCCATGTTTCATTTGCAGAAAGAATTCCTCCCTGTCACCTTCTCCAGGGGAACTGTGGTGCACTTTGACAAGGTGAGCTCTGGTTCTGCATGAGTGCACAAGGTTTTGGTCAATTTTCTCACCACAGAAAGCAGGGAGCAGAACTTTTGTGCTATGCCTCACATGGCTGCCAGGGCAGGGTGAGAAGCAGCAAGAGAATTCCTTCCTGGCACCTTCTCCAGGGGAGCAGTGCTGTAGTTTGCCAAGGTGAGTTTTTTTGGCTCTGCACCATTTCAAATGTGAGGGGTCTGTTTTCTGACCACAGAAAGCAGGGAGCAGAAATTTTCTTTTGTGCCTCACATGGCTGCCAGGGCAGGGTGAGAAGCAACAAGAGAATTCCTTCCTGGAACCCTCTCCAGGGGAGCACAGCTGCGCTTTGTCAAGGTGAGTTTTTTGGGCTGTGCATTATTGCCAATGAGAAGAGGTCAGTTTTCTCACCACAGAAAGCAGGGAGCAGAACTCTTGCGCTGTGCCTGACATGGCTACCATGCACGGTGGGAAGCAGCAAGAGAATTCCTTCCTGGTACCTTCTCCAGGGGAATTTCCCAGCTCCCGAGAGACTCCTGGCACCAGCTGCAAGGGGCCTCCCATCCGAAGGGTGGGCCTGGGTGTTGTTGGGGTGGGAATTGGTGATGTCTCCTTTCCTTAGTCATGTTAACACTCTGGAATAACAAATGGATGCTTTGCTCCTGTTGCTCTTTTATCATATCGCTCACAATAACTGCTACTGGTTCCTTTTATCATATTGCATGCTGTTTTCTTTTATTGTAATACAAGAAACTGCATTTGATATATTTCATTATTTGATATATTTGATAGATTTGGTTACATTTGATCTGGAGTTCAGCTTTGCTGTGTATCCAGTCAGTGAGCAAAACATAATTCGGCATAGTCGGCAGCGTACGAAGTAAAACTCTCTCTATTTAGGAAAAAAAAAGTTCCTCGACTTGCTATTGGCAGTTGGGAACCATTGCCTTACGGTGTTTGGGCCAGAGTGGTCTGGTGGTGCTGGGCAGTTGGGCCATGCCAGGGACAGAGGGACAGGAGCAGGGGAGGGGGCGGGGGGGAAGGGGTTTAGGGACGGACGGGTGGGAATGGATGAAGGTGTTTAGGGATGGAGCGGGGGTGTGTGGGGGTGGGGCAAGGATGTGTGTTTGTGGGAGTGGGTGTGGGGGGGGTGGGGGGTGGGGGGAGGTGAGGGTGTGTGTCTTGATAAACCAGGGATTGGGGGGGGTGGGGGGGGGGGTGAGGGTGTGTGTGTTATTTAGAGAACAGAGTGGGGAGCCTGGGGGAAGGGTTTTAGGGATCGATGAGGGGGTTGATGAAGGCCTTTAGGGAAGGACCGGGGGGTTGGGGGAAGGATATTAGGGAAGGACCGAGGGTGGGGGAGGGACTTTAGGGCTGGACCAGGGTCTGGGGGAAAAGTTTTAGGGACAGGGCGGGGAGGTGGAGGTGGGGGATGATTTCAGGAACAGCCAGGGTGGAGGAGGGGGTCAAGGGAAGTCTTTCAGGGTTGTTTGGGGGGAAGGATTTTAGGGACGGATGTGGTGTCTGGGGGTACGTTTGATGCCACTGTATAGATTCCACTGTATATACATTTATGTCCAGGGATTCTGTTAAGGGAAGGCTGCTGGCTCGGCAAAGGGACAAGATGTCTGAGCTCCCCAGTTACCACACTGATTTGCTGTGTAGCTCTACGTTAAACACACCTGCGCACAAAGGTTAGGCCAAGCTGACTCTCTAAAGCTGTTAGAAATGACGAATTAAGGGACCTCTCATCCAGGGAGTCAGCCTTGGGAAGGATGGGGAACAAAGAATGGATGGGGAAAAGATCTCCGTTCTCTTCGGTGATGCAGAAAGAGCCTCCGGGTGGGGACGTTGTGGCCACAGGAGGAGACAAGCCGATAGAGTGCTGCGATCCGCAGAACGTTGGTTGGAATTCGGACAAAGGTAATTGTTGTGGGGGGGAGATCGCGACCTCTGACTCAGGTAGCCCCCCGAGAGAGGGCAAGGCCATGCTTGGGGAGCACGGGGAGCTAGTAAAAAACCTCAGCAGTGCTGTCTGAGGGTGTGTGCTCGTTTGCATTAAAGCAAGAAACTTGTAACCCATCCCGTGCCTGACTGAAAATGCATGTGTAATGCGCTATGAGTGTGCAAGTGCTCTGCTGTCCATAGTGCGTGCCCTCGAGTAACTGGGTGAGCACGCTCAGAGGAAACATTCCCCCATGCTCCCAGCACTGCCATAAAGAATGCCTGCCTTCTGAAACTTGCAAGCAAGGCTTAGAGGGTTTCTCTCCATGACCGACTTTATGGCATCATTCCCACCATACTGGAGAAAGCAAATCTTTTTCTGTTTGGTGGTGAAAGCAGCTTGGGGAGTGTCACTGAGGTGCAGCACTTTTTTAACCTCAGGTCTAAAGTGCCACCGGTCCTACCGTGGAGTACATCCTTCTTCAGGCTTTCACCAAACGGAAAGGATGCATCAAACCCACCCCACAAAGACGTCCTGCACTTTTTTAATCTTTCCTGGAAGGTGGGGACATGACCCTGTTGGGCCATCTGTGCCACCTGCCTGGGAGCCAAGATGGTGCCTTTACATTCCAGGCTAAGAACTTACCTTCTTTTCTTCCTTTTCAGTGACTTTAGAGCCATCCTTAGGGAGGCTGGTTAAGCTGGTTTACTGCACAGCTGGTCGCCAGTGGAGGGAAACGGTAAGCTCTGCTGTTGCCTTTGGTGTTTACTTGTTACTGTGTCGCTCATTTGAGTGATCTTCTCATGCCCCGGCAAGCAGAAGCTATCACTCCACTTTAGGCCTTGGTCTAATAGTCATGCAAAGCAATATTGAAAGTCATTCTGAGATCTGGATCAGGCCCCAGTGTGCATTTTATAAAAGTGCATCTTGGCGGCTGTTTATCTTTGTATGGGGTTTTTTCCCGTTTCTCCAGACTGTTAGAGCTCTGAAAGGCGCCGATGAGCTGCTCTCCCTCAGTTTGCTCCTTTGCCTTTGGGGAGTGCAGTTCATGTTTTCTTCATGGCTTTGCAGAGGAGAAAATCCATGAATACACCACCTTGTTTTTTTCACCTAAGCTAATTTCAGAAATGCCTCCTTTAACTTAAACATGAAACTCTTCTTAACCTCTTTGTGCACTTGTAGAAAAGCAGGGTGGGGTGGGGGGGTGGGGGTGACTTCGGGAAGTGCCTGCAAAAGGGCCTTTAGGAGATCCTGTCCCTTGACTCACATGTGGGGTAGTGAAGAGTCTGAGAAAGTCATGGGTGTTTTGGTGTTCACCAAAGCAGGTTTTCATTTTGTTTTTTTTTCTTTTTTCTTTTTTATCTTATGTAGCTTATGTCACCAGGTAGTGACAGCCTGGGGATGACAGGAAGGGAGAGCAGGCCGTGAAAGCCTGGGTGGTGACAGGAGGGGACAGCAGGCCATGACAGCCTGGGAGGTGACAGGAGGGGACAGCAGGCTGTCACAGCCTGGGGGTGACAGGAGGGGACAGTAGGCTGTGACAGCCTAGGGGTGAGGAGGGGAGAGCAGGCCGTGACAGCCTGGGTGGTGACAGGAGGGGAGAGCAGGCCGTGACAGCCTGGGTGGTGACAGGAGGGGACAGCAGGCTGTGGCAGCCTGTGGGTGACAGGAGAGGACAGCAGACTGGGACAGCCTGGGGGTGACAGGAGGGGACAGCAGACTGGGACAGCCTGGGTGGTGACAGGAGGGGACAGCAGGCAGTGACAGTCTGGAGGTGACAGAAGGGGAAAACTGTTGGGGACAGCCAGGGGGTGACAGGAGGGGACAGCAGGCAGTGGCAGCCTGGGGGGGTGACAGGAGGGGACAGCAGGCAGGTACAGCTTGGGGGTGACAGGAGGGGACAGCAGGCCATGACAGCCTGGGGGGTGAGAGGAGGGGACAGCAGGCAGTGGCAGCTAGGGGGGTGACAGGAGGGGACAGCAGGCAGGTACAGCCTGGGGGGTGACAGGAGGGGACAGCAAGCCGTGACAGCCTGGGGGGTGACAGGGCACGGGGCGGTGATGTGCCCAGGGCTGTTGGGAGAGCCACCACAGGCGCAGGGGCTGACAGGTGACGCTGGGTGGTGAAGGCCCCAGGGGGTGACAGGAGGGACACCACAGCCCTGGGGGGTGACAGGGCATGGGGCGGTGACAGGCTGGGGGACAGCAGGGACACCGCAGCCCAGGCGGGGCTGATGAAGGCCCCTCCCCCAGGGGCGCTGAGTGGCCCCCTGAGCCCCTCTGTCACAATGCGGAGCCGCCTGGGTTGCCATAGCGAGCAGCTTGGCCTGGCAGCGCTGGTGCGAGGAGGGAGCGGAGGCCGAGCCAGGGCCTGTCCCCATCGTCCTCCCACCGGGGCTGCGAGGAGGAGCCGGCGGGCTCAGCCCGCGCTGCTGGCCCCAGCCCCTCGGTGGGCCCTGACCTGCTGTGGGGGCCGCGAGGCCAGCTGCTGCGTGAGGTGCCATCGCGGAGCGGGCACCGCCTGGCCCCGGCCATGTCGTGTGTCCACTACAAGTTCTCCTCCAGGCTGAACTCCGATGTGGTCACCTTTCACGGCCCCCACATCTCCCTGCGCGACCTCAGGCACCAGATCATGGGCCACGAGAGGCTGAAGGCAACCCACTGCGACCTGCAGGTCACCAACGCCCAGACCATGGAAGGTGCGTGGGGGGTGGCAGGCGCGGGGACCGGGGACCGGCCGGCTGGCGATGGCGCAGGCGGCCAGTGAGGCGGTTGGGCCACGGCCGGCAGCGGTGACTTGTGCTGGGGCCTCAGAGCTGCTTTTCCGTGGTTGTGCGCTGGCAGCTGCCGTCAGGGCTGTGTGCGCAGCCAGGCACAGCAGCGTACAGGGTCCATGTGCAACACCGCGCGTGGAAGAGGTTTGGTTTCTGGGAACCCCTCTAGGTAAAACGATAAGGGAACGTGGGACAATGCCTTGTCATCACAAACCTGCCAGATTTCTTTGAAAGCTGGCAGAGAAGGCTGAACGTGATAGAAAAGGAGTGGGTGGCTAATGTGAAGGGAAAAAAGTGGGTTTGGTGACTGAAATTTGTCTTCAGCTACTTTTACTCCACCGCATTGGAAAAGTGGTGCTTGGCTGCTGCAGAAACTGCTCAGTAGCAACGTTTTGGATCAAGAGTGTATCTGTGAGTGAGAATCTATGCAGACCCTGGAAAGCCATCTTGTACACGAGTTTTCCGTCTAAAGTATACTTGGCATTTCTTGCTAATACAGCTTCTTTGCTACACCAAAGACATTTTCATTCAGATGCTATTGAGCATCATTTCTTCATTTCTTTCAAACGGTGCATTTTTGTCCGGGTACTGCGTGTTAAACGGTGTCAGGGCAGTAATGAAGTTTTATGGCAGATCAGTTATGGTGAATATACCTAAAAGTGTTCTTAGAGAAGCCCTAAGTTCTTTTGAATCTGAGAAATGGTGCTTGATTCTCAGAGACGGTAATGGTTTTGTATTACTTAGTGTGCTGTTTCAGTTTGGTAATCTACCGTCTGGCAAAGCTTGCATGTGATTAAAGACTTTGGAATATGACTTGTCAGAAATAAAAAGACTTGGAAACCGTCTCCATTCCTTAAACATTCAAATTTTACTGGTTGGGTGTTTTTTTTCTTTTTTCCTGTGGTTCTGTGACATTCCCACAACAGTCTTGTCTTTACAATGTGTACTCATAGGATTTTTTCCTCTTCCTCTTTGATGTATTAAAACTTAAACAGAATAACATGCCTGCTGCGGTAACTGTAACTTTGGCCCCAGCCTTTCAAGTGGTTGGACCTAAACACGCTGTTTACCTACAGATAGGTAAAGTATGTTCAGGAGAGTATCTGTGAGCAGACTTAACAGCACGGTGTTAGGGGTGTTGGGGGTGTTACGGGATCGCGTGTCATATACAGCAGTAGAGACAGACATGCAGGTAGAGGCAGACGTACAGGTTGTGACACAGATGCTTACTGGAACTTTTGTAAGGGTGTTTTCCCCGTGAAAATGCAAAAATCCCCCAGCGGTTGTCAGAGCAAAGCTAAGGAATACATTTCGGTGTCATTTATGTGTATGCCAGATTTTGGGGTTTTATACATAACCGTGAATTTCCGTTTTTATTGAACAGCATCTACGTGCTTAAAGTCACCTTCAGAAGGTGAAGGAAACAACTAGGCCAGGATGCTCTGCCTAAAGGGGGTTCTTGGAGATCTTCCCTGTGGAGATATGGTAGTGGGTTTTATAACTTTGTGCAGGAGTCCTGACTAAATGTTGGCATGATCTTGGAAAGACCCTTCAGTGAACCTTGAGTGAAGATGGCCAACTTGTTCAGATTTTTCCGAGCCACGTGATCATGGAAATCTCGTAATAGAAGCAATGCTAATAGAAGCTAAAAGTAAACAGGATTTTACACATCACTGGGGAAAAAAAAAGAGATGGTGGACTCTTTTTGAAGATGGTGGGAAGGCAAAATGGATGGTTGGGATGTGTTTTAAAAGGTGGGAGGCGGGGTGGGGGTGTCCTCTTCCATGCTCGCTCTTATAGAGACGTGTTCTAGGGTTTTGTAAGCTAGCAGGAGCAAAAGCAATGAAAGTTAGATCAGGAAAGAGCCTCATGTTTTAGCAGACTCTGCTTTAGTGACTTTAGAGACCATTTTGCTGTTGGCATTGAAACGATTCAAAACAAATGGAAAAGATTTTGCTGCTTGTGTTTGACTATCAGACCTGAAGATTTCTGGAAAGGTACCGTGAGTGTGTGGACATGATAAAAGCATGATGCTGTGTGTAAAATGTTGCTTTTCTATCCGTAAAGGGTTCCCTGAAGTGCTATGTCATGACATATTAATATCACTCTTACGAACTGACTGATGCTTTCTCTGTATTGATGTTGTTTTCAGAATACACAGATGACAATGCCCTGATTCCAAGGCACTCATCGGTAACTGTTAGGAGAGTCCCTGTTAGAGGAGTTAAAGCTACCGGCAAGACAGACCTTGGGTAAGTAGCCATAACGCGTTGTGCTCTGTGGGAGGGGTTTCAGTGTGTTCACCTTCTTTGTGCCTGTTGGGTTACGGAGGCATTCGGGTTGTCTCTTTCTTGTTAAAGCTGCTGTTAAATTGTGTTGTGACAGGGCAGATTTGAATGTATCTGTCCCAAAGCAGACTTAGATTTTTCAGCCCGCTGGGATGTGGCATTCAAAGTCCAACAGTGGTAACTGTTCAGACGTTTGAATTGGGTTTGTTCTTGGGGTTGGTTTTTCTGAGAGTCAAGTTCTCCATCCTGTTTCCTTTAAGCAGAGAGATTCCTTATTTTATGCTTTTGCTTGTATTGCTTTTAGAGTAAACGGAGAGACACATTGCAGTGTGAACTGGTGATTTGTTCCCATCTGCCAGCAGTCCGAGTCTCGGTGTTTGACTGCTTCCTTTGTTTGGGGGATTGGGGCAGGGTATTCTTACACCCCAAAGGGGTGGGGGTGGCGGGGCTGCATGCTGTCTCCAGAGGAAAGACTGAGAGTGGCCAGCTGGCAAACCGTGCAAACAAGAAGTTTCATTCTTAGGTGATTCCTATTAGTTTCCTAAAGACAATGCCTGTGTCAGGCAAGAGAAAAAGAACAACATCCTAAAGCGTATTGCCTTTTGTGCCAGGACGGTGAAGGAACAGTTGATCTTTTCCAAACCTGAAGCTCAGAAAGCAGTTGGGCACATTCCCAAATGTTGGTAGTTACCAAGTTTGATTTCACCCTAAGCTGCTCTCTGTGCTCCAGGTATTACTGCTGTATTCCTCAGATTTATGGAGGACAGAGAATCTGATTACAATTGCAGATATTCAAATGTAAGCCTGACTACAGCATTATTGCTGTCATCGATGTATTCATCCAGTCCAGTTCTGTATCAGCTGCATCAGCATGGTTTGAATGGTCATGTTTTCCAGCCTTCTTCAAGATAGACCTCTTCTCCACCATTAGTAGATATTAGTAGGTTTTGCCATGTCTTTCTAAATGTTAGTTCTCAATAAATAAAGTATACCGGTGAGTTTCAGCGTGTCTCAAACAAACAGTACAGCAGCATCCTAGTACCCATGAAGCATCTGCAAGCAAACCCCCCTGAATGTATGTGGCTCTCCTGTAAGCTTTGGGCATATTAGTGCTTTCAGGCACTACCAAGAGTTTCTGGATGCCACAGCACTGTGCTGCTAAGCATGGCCTTGTTTGGGGGGTTAATTTAGATCGGGATGCTTAGTGCTGTCTTGTCAATATATCCTCCATTTCTGGTTGGATGGCACCCTCTCCTGGTGTTGGCACGCTGCCCTAAAATGAGAGGCTAGGTGCCACTAGCATCAAAGATCCAAGAAATACCTGCACATGGGGATAAGGGATGAATGCCGCTGCTCTCCTAAAGTTGCAAATGGATCGGGCAGGTTAGCTTTCTCTTCCTTCAGCTGGAACCATTGTGGAAACAACTGGTAGAGTCGTTAATGTTTGGGAATGATGAATGCATGCTGTCATGGTGGAGAGGCCTTCAGAAATGCATTAGTCACCTTGTAGTATCTTCCTCAAGGCAAGTGGATGAAGAAACCATGGTGTGGGAATCTAAAGCTTTTCCTCGCACTTCCTCATCTTCAGGAGGTACGTGGCTGTACTTGCAAGCCTGGTGGTGGTGTAGCAGTGGCAGGAAGTATGAGCTTTTCTATTTGTGCAGGAATTGCACAGCAGCCTTTGGGTTGCCTCTGCTCATGGGATGCTTTGGATGATGTATGAATTGTTTGTTAACTAGATCTGCAGTTGCATGTTTGATTCATGAGTAGCATGCAGGTACAGACCAATGAGTATGTGGAATCTCGGCAAGGGCTTGTGTGCCATAAGTGTTTCCTAAAATACTGTAGCATGTTCAAGATGATCTTAAAGCAAGCTCTGGTAATCAAGACTTTTTTTCTTATTTCTTATTTCTTTAACACAGGCCTCCTCGATCACAGAAAATCCTAGGAACTGCTTTCAGGTGATGTTTCTACTGCTATTTGTAGTCACTTTAGGCTAAGTATGGTAGGTACCTGAACACAGTGCTTGGGCTTCCACAAAGAAACACTTTTCTACAGACAACTGTTCTCGTTTTGTCAGAGGAGTGTAGAAACCAAAGTGCTCTATCTGGTACCTATTTGTGATAGTGGTGCTATACAGATTGCCTGAAGGTACCTTCGTATTTGGATGGCTGACTGTTTAAGAACAGAAAAATGTAGCACAGTCTTCACAGTTTTGGTACTTAGAGAGCAGAAAGAAAATATCTGAGGACTTCTTCTTGCACTGCTGTATTCTGTATCTTAGAGTCATTGGGGGCAAAGAAGGAATGGGATTTTGGGTTTTATTTCAGTTGCACTGAATGTACCAGGAGAGCACACTTTATGTATAGAAATAAATTTCCGTATTCATAAGACTACCAGAACACAATGTTTTGATGTTCAGGTTTTATAAACTGTTTTCACTGCTTTATGTTGGTTACAAGTGCTTTAGTTTAAGTACTGATCATCTTTCTTTCTTCTTCTAGAAGTCAAACTGAGCCAGCGAGTAGAACATCAAAAGAGGTATGTAAAAACACAAGCTGAACCTTTTTTCTACATGCTGCACCTAAGTCTAAGAAATGTAGCCTTGTACAAATTTTTTAATATATAAAAAATATATATAAAATAGATATGTTTTATATATAATATTTATAATATATATATAAAACATATTTTCCAGTGAAACATAGTGTGCAGGAGTGGTCTGGAAACTAGGACCATGCGTGGCAATCAGTTAGGTGAGGGGAATTTGCTCGAGCTTGTCTAGACAAAAATTAACATGATGAGACATGTTTGCAGAGCACAGGGGAGTGGGAGACGAATGGCACCAAGGATGGCGCCAAGGAAAAGTAACACCTTGTTGTTAATTGCTGAAAGTGTCCTTTGTAGTTAACCACCAATCAGGGATTGCCTAGTATGTAATTCTTAGCTTAAAGAACCAATCTGTTTAAAGCACGCAGCTTCTGAAAACATATATAAACTCGTGATTCTGTACAATAAATGGACAACTTGCTTCAATCAGGCTGCGTCCTGTCTCTTCATTCGCCGCAAATTGGTGACCCCGACGTGATGCGTTTAAGGATCTAACGTGAAGGGCTCTCGAATCACCTATCTGAGCGACATGCAGTGAATCCCACAGAACTTTGAATGATCTGCTGAAAGGAAGCAGGAGCCGGCCAGAAATCCCTCCGGAGTTGAGAGGTGAGCTGTGGGAAATCCGTAACGGGGAATCAGGCTTCGTCCCCAGAAAGAGACGTATATGGACTCATAAAGGGTCTTCTAGTCAGATCAGGGAGTCCGTGCCCCAGTCTCCTCAAATGGTGACCCCTATGGTGGTGTTCCGAAGCCTTGGAAGAATAAGGACGGAAAAAAGACAGCTCGTGGAAGAGGGCTGCGTTCCGGAGGAGACGTCTTGGCTGAACGATCGTCTTGCTGTCTGGACCAGGCGGACAACCTAAACCCCGAGGATAACGCCTGTATGCATCGAGACAGGTGAGCAGCCAAGAAACTTTAGAGACTTTGAAAGAATGAAAGTGTGTACATACAGCAGCCAATTGTATGATGCTGCCGCGGAGGGGAACTCCGTGTCGGGAATGCATTTAGCACCTTGGTGGAAAATTCTGACTACTCTTTGCCAAGTGTGGACTAATTCTACTAACGGTGCTAAACCAGAGGAAGCTGTAAATTCCACCGACAGCGCGACTCTTCTCAAGACACCGTCAGCGATGGCGATCCTGTCCACACCTCCTCTGCCCCCAAAGCTTCTGTCACTGATTGCAGCGACCCTCACAACACAGGACCAAGCACAGGAACAGGACAACTCGGACAATGATTTTATTGACACTGATAAACCTTTTGATCCAGGTCCTATAGATCTGGAAAAGGAGCTAGACCTTTCCCCCACCCCCTTGTCTCTCCTGATGCATTGATTGTATTTTGGGGGAGGGTGAAAGGGGGTCTGAGGGATCGGTGGCAGGAATGCAAGTGGGAAACACTTCAGTGATGGGTTTTGGGAGTCGCTAGGGCATGTTTAGTATTTTGTCAGACAAATCAACCTGCAGAGTGGCAGCCTGTGCAATACGAGGCTGTTAAAGAGTTAAGCAAAGCAGTGGGGGAAGGGAGGATTCATAATACATTTGCTATGTCCCTTCCTGAAGTGATGGCAGAGCCTTATAAGCTCACACTGCATGATTGGAAGTTACTGCTTTGTATGGTACTAACTGATACAGTATATGATGTGGTTATCTGATTTTTGTGAGCTATGTGTAGTGGCCTTGACTGAAAACTTTAATCGGGGAATTGCTGTTAACTATGAGCAGTTAGCTGGAGCAATTAACTGTGCCGATTCTGTGACTCAGGCAAGGTATCCCAGGGACAGCTGTTTGCAAATGAATGAGATGGCTATTAAGGTAGTCAGGATGCGGGAGTCTTGCCACAGTCTTGCAGGGTCCTAGAGAGTCACTAACTTTAATACTAACTTGATTGATTGGCTTCAGAATATTTTGCAACAAGTCGAACATCAGGAAGCTCAAGGGTTGCTTTTAAAACAACTAGCTGTGATAATGCCAATGAAAATTGTAAACGGGCAACTTTCACAATCGCAACCCAAACATGTGTCAAATGATTGTAACGCAGAACTCACAGCAGACTGTAATTCTCAGGCTGACTTTTGGAATGCAGCATAACAGATTTTTGCTTCTCTAATCTCTTCTGTAAGAATAGTACATGCTCTTAACTTGCTTAGTAAATTAGGCTGCTAGCTTGCTAAACAAAGTAATACTACAAATACTATTCTTTTTTTTTCTGGCTTATTAACAGATGTTGATTCTGTCCATCATATGTTGCTACAGAACAGAGTTGCTATTGATTTTTATTATTAGCACAGGGACACAAGTGTGAAGACTTTGATAGGATGTGTTACGTGAATCTGAGTGACCACTGTGAATTAATTTACAAAAGTATACAAAACTTAAAAGCCTTAAAACAAAGATCTGCAACAGAGCCAGGGGCGGGATGCCTTTGGTCTCTTCTCACGGCTGGGAAACTTTGGGCTCAAAATACTCAAAAGTATTACAGGATTTATTATAATTATCTTTAACCACCTTATTGATGTTTGCCTTATGTCTCCCATACCTTTTTTTTTTCCTGTATTCAGTGTTTAGTTGATTGTAACATAAATCAGGTCATGGTCACCCAGCTACACACAACCTTTGCCTTGTCACAACAAGCAAAAAAGAGGAGGATAGAGAATGTCTGAAGAGAGAGATAGGAGAGGAAACTGGAGAATTATTTGACCTAACAAGAGATGAGAGAACAGCTGGGTATTGTGAAGGAGACTAGGAAAGATAAACATGGTTATCTAGTGTTTAATAGGTGTCTGCATGCTTGTAGTGATATATAGCTATGTAACTGCATGAATGATTCCTGCCCTGAGCCTGGTGGAGCATACAGCTGCGGTTTGTGTCCGGGCTCAGATGTAAATAGGGGCTTCTCTGTTATGGTAAAAGTGTTTCTCTTTGCATAAAAAAGAGAGGGAATGAAGGGAATGACCCCGAGGTATGTTCAGAGAAGGCATGCGATGTTTCCAACTTTTTGACTGAACCAGTTTTTGTTTGGTGTGCCCTTCCAGCTATGTATAATGTTAATCCAAAAGAAGATGATATTGTTTACACTTTGAATGTCGATAATTGTCTTTCTGTAGATGCTAACTTGTGCCTTGATTTTGCTCGGTTTCAGGGGTTCTTTTGTGCAACAGGAAGGGGGAGATGCAGGAGCGGTCTGCAAACTAGGACCATGCATGGCAATCAGTTAGCTGAGGGGAATGTGCTCGAGCTTGTCTAGACAACAATTAACATGATGAGACGTGTTTACAGAGCACAGGGGAGTGGGAGACAGATGGCACCAAGGATGGCGCCAAGGAAAGGTAACAGCTTGCTGTTAATTGATGAAAGTGTCCTTTGTAGTTAACCACCAATCAGGGATTGCGTAGTATGTAATTCTTAGCTTAAAGAACCAATCTGTTTAAAGCACGCAGCTTCTGAAAACATATATAAACTCGTGATTGTGTACAATAAATGGACATTTGCTTGCATCAAGCTACGTCCCGTCTCTTCATTCGCCGCAAGTAGCATAAAGGTAAAAGAGCCTGGGTGATATCAATTTAAGCTAGCTACGTTTAGGTTAAAAGAAAACTTCAGGCTAGAAAGAAAAAAAATATTTCACATGTGCATAATAGAATGAGCTTAACTGGAGAACTCTTTAGGGGGACCAGTGAACTGAAAACCGTTTAAGGGGTGGTCACAGCACTTGCTAAAGGGATCCTTTCCAGAAAAAAAAAAAAGTTGTCGAGCAAGTTTTTCACCCAATGAGTTTAAAATTCAATGGAAATAAGTATTCAATCTGAGTGAACATTAGTCACTGGGTATGACTTTTTATTTTCATTACGTCATCACAACAATACATGCAATAGTTATAAATTTCATGCATTTGCAAACCTGTTTTGATGCTGCTGAGGACACAGTTAACATTCTAGATTGGGGTGCAAATTTAGTGATGCTGGGTTTGCATTTCTTTTGGACACTGTATTCTTCCAGAAGACATTAATTCTTCTCTTCTGTTTCCAGCAATGTGCAGCTGACAGAGTACAGTAACCGACTCAAAAACAGCAGAAGTTTTTCCTCAGTTTGTGTCTAGGATGGATTGTTTTGAATCACTAAGAAAGAGTTCTACTGTACTACCTGTAAGTAGATGTCCTAGGTTTTCTAGCACAGATCTATACAGTTCTTTATTTCTTAAGAATGATTTTTAGGGTGTTTGCTGTATAACTATAGTAATGGTCTTTTTCTAGGGGAGACTCGCTATTTGGTCAGCTCAACCAGTCCTTATTTCAGTCAATTCCAGTCAGCTCAGCGGTCCTTATGCTCACCAAACACAACAAGAAGTAGCAGGACTACAAGGCTGGAACAGGGGAAGCGTGAGACTTTCCCTTCAACTGTTGTATCAGACAACTAGTTTGCTGTTGCTGCAGCTCAGACACTTTTCCCCTGGGTTGCGGGACACTCACCCACACACAGTAGTATACTGATATGGAGAAATAGTGTGAAATGTGTATAATGGACATCGATTGTGATTGTATGTGTCTGCTTAAGGAATGTGGGTATGGTGACTGGTCATGGGTGTGGTGTCTGGTCACATAGGCACACAGCTCTGAGGAGACAACTACAGTTTTGAGGAGACGCCTGCCCCTCTTCCTCTAACAAAGGGGAGACGGGGAGACGCCTGCCCTTCTTTCTCTAACAAAGGGGCTATTTAAAAGAGAATGAGAAAAAGATGAGAGACATTCAAATGCTATCTAGAGGGAGGGAGTGCTAAGTCTCCTTGCTGGAGAAGATTGGATGGTCACAAGGACATGAATCACCTACAAACCTGCAAGACCACCACATTCCAGGAAACGGACTGATAAGCTAATTAACATACGAAGCGGGGTTTAGGTAACGAATATGTATAGGCGTTAATTGAATATTCATTTGTTTCATTGTATAAATGTGAGATGGTTCGTCACTTCAGGTATGCACGCTTGTGGAGGAGCGATCCCCCGTGCATCTGCGCGCAATAAACATACCTACTTTATAACTTTCGAGTTATAGAGTCTAATTCCGCACGTCAGTTTGGCGAGCCAGGCAGGAGGATTTCTGCTCGGCTGAGGGACCAGCTGCGGAGCGGACGCTCCTAGGCGCGCCCCGGGAGATTTCCTCGGAGGAGCCTCCTCTTCTCAGCTGTTCACCCGGGAGCAGAAGAGAAACCCCTGGATCCACGGATAAAACGGTATGTTTAGTAACGGGGCGGCTGGTGAGACGCACGGAGACGTCCGGCGCGCAGCGTAGTCCCCAGGAGGAAAGGTACCTTGGGAGGGGGTTTGATGACCAAGGGGTGGCCGCTAGCGATCTTGAGGGCAGATCGAGAACCCAAGGTTACTGCCATTCCTAAAAGCCCGGAGGCCTCGTGACGGAAAGCGGGGGGCGGGACGGAATAAGGCGGAATCTCACAGGAACAAGAGGGACCTCACAGCAAAAGTAAAAGGGAAACTTTTGTGTAGGAAAAAGAGGAAGCTAAAAACTTCCTTTAGGTTGTCTTAAGAATTGGGGAATTCCTAGAATGTAACAACTGAAATAGCGCTCTGTGTCTTGTTTGTTCTATGTGTTGTCTTGTTACATGTTCAAAACTCGGAGTTATGAAATGTATGTTGAAAAATAATAATATTCTGGTAATTCGTGGCAAATAGCGGAAAACTTAACACTCTGCTTAAGACCAGGAAAAATTGGTTTTTTGTTTGTTGTTTGTTTTTTGGCAATTGTTCATTGAAATGCATACTTTGTGAACTGTTAGTGTTCCTAAAAGTTGTACATAAGTGCACGGTACCGTATAACATACTGCTTGTGTGACTGCGGGCTGCCCGGAGAGTGTGAATGGTGTGATTGAGATGCGCATTTTGATTTTCCGTGTATAGCTTAATTATTTTGACTAAGTGTGAGTGCAAGAGAGCTTGAGACAGGCGTTTGAGTGCAAAACGAGTAAGAAGCTCTATCCGCGTTTCTGACCTTGGGTGGCTAAGGTGGCTGGAGAAAAACAAAGTAATTAAAATTGCAAAATGGGAAATGGAAGGAGTAAGCCCTGTGAAAAATCGCCCTTGGGTTGTATATTAAAACATTGGAGCGATATCGTAGGACATGGTGGTACCGAAAATAGAAGGAAATTGATTAAATATTGTAATCAGTGGTGGCCTTTGTATAAATTGGAGTGACGTGAAATGGCCTCAGGAGGGAGGAATGTTAGATTATAACACTCACCTGCAATTAATGTTGTTTCTGAGAAGAGAAGGAAAATGGGACAAAGTATCGTATGCAGACATAATCTTCGTCCTCCAGGACAAACCTGAGTGGCAAAAGGACTGTGGATTAGTACCCCCTCGGGATCCTATGGTACTAGCACTAGAAAGAGTGCGGGATTAACATCACCTGATCTTTGATTATGGCTCTAGAAAGGGATGGGAAAAAAACCTGAGACCTAAACTAGAAAGATGTTCTTGTTGAAATTTTTGTGTTAAAAAGCTCAGGTTGCGGTTCCTTCTGTGGAGCAACCAGAATGAAACACGTTGTAAGATATAAAAACTTGTACTGATGTATGTAAAACCTGAGGCGTGTGTGTGTGTGTGTGTAGAATCAGAGACCTTGTGAAAGTGTTGAAGTATTGGGGTGAGTTTGTACAAACCCCCGTACCCCCTCGAAGGTGCGACTGAATCATGCTGGGACGCATGGCAGGAGGTTTTCTGTTTGCCTGCGAAGGCGTGATATGTAAGAACACAGAATTAAAGCAACAAGTAGCAGATTTGCATTCAGAGTGAGAAAGAGTTAAAACAGAAGTGCTGTTGCAGAGGCAGGCTTGTGTAACCTGCAGAGCAGGAAGAGCATCTCCTGCCCCGAACCCTTCTGCTGGTGAGAAGGAGGGGGTTGCTATTGATGACGATTGAGCAGAAGGACCTGACAATGTCACCCCAATTGCTGCAGCATTTGCAGTACAACAGGACCGGTAACGGCCCTTCTAGGGCAGGGAATGGGTATGAGGTGGAATTTTAGTGAGTACAAAACCAACTTATTTGTTAAACTTCAGTAAAAAAAAAAAAAAAAAAAAAATAATTGTTACAGTTGTGGGAGCTGCTGGCCACCAGGAAAACATCCTGAAACCTTTAAAGTACAAACTAAGAAGACAAATAAGAATGCCAAATTCACCAAAATCTTTGTTGGGATGAGATTTATTAGAACATCTAGACTTTAAAGAAGGAGAAATGAAACTAAAAGTTAAAAATGATCAAGTAATTGAAATATTGAGATTATCTTTAATTCAACAGAAAAGAGGAAAAGAGGACCTCCCTGAAGTAAAAGAAATTTTTATCCAGGTGTATCTGAAAATAAATTCCAGGAAAGGTGAAAAATGCTTTACCTGTTACAGTAAAATGATAAGGGGGAGGCTTGCTCAGTTCAGATAAAAACAATATCCCGTGGTCAGCAAGGCTGTGGGGATATTGGCAGAAAAACTGAAATAAAATACACTCTGTAGTAGATCTACTAATGTAAATCTGTGTTTTGCCATGACAGTGACTTGTTATGGGATGTGCAGATGAAACTCTGCATTGACAACGAAGTACAAGGAATAAGGTTGGTCAGGTGCCTCCTACCATAGTCAAGGGCAAGACTGGGTTGGCCTCTGTGTTTGCCACCAAGAAGAATCTTGAGCTCCGCTGTTGGCTGCAACCCAGCAGGCGTTGAGCGGTGGGAACAAATGCCATGCCAGACCTTGATGTGAGGAATGGCCCCCTCTGTTATAAGAGGGTTACCCAGGAAGGAAGAACATAAGATGGCCCATTGAGGCACTGATTTGGAAATTGGAAACCGCCTGGCCGACCATGTGGCCAGACGAGTAACAGAGGAGGTAGGAAAGGAGGAATTATCCTTAATACCAGATGATAAAATCCAAACTGAAAGTACAGATCAAGAGCCAAACTATTCTAAAGAAAACTTAAAGGTAATTCAGGACATGAATGATAAAATAAAAATAAATAAGTGGATTTATTTAAGGGATGGTTGTATAGTGGTACCATCCAATTTAATATGGACCACAGCCCTATTATTAAGACGCATTGGGGAGCTGATACTTCATATAAAAGTCTAAATCAGAAATTGATTGGGCGAAACTTGTATACTGTAATAAAACAGGTGACTCAGCAATGTGAAATGTTTTTACGCAATAATCCCAATACAGCAAATAAAATAAAACTAGGGAACATTAGTAGAGGGAATGTTCTACGGCAACATTGGCAGATCGATTTCTTGGAACTTCCTAGAAAAGGGGGGTATCGATATTTGTTGGTACTAACGGATACCTTTTCAGGTTGGCCAGAAGCCTTCCCGTGCAGAACTGCTAAAGCCCGGGAAGTGACCAAAATACTACTCCAAGAGATAATACCTAGGTTTGGAGTCCCAGCGGTAATGTCCTCGGATAGAGGACCACATTTTGTGTCCAGAATAGTGCAACAGATCAGCCACCATCTAGGAATAGATTGGCAATTACATACCCCATACCGACCACAATCGAGTGGCCAGGTGGAAAAGATAAATCATCTAATAAAACAACAGATTGTCAAGTTAGGCCAAGAAACAAATCTAACTTGGCCCCAATCTTTGCCATTAGCTCTTACACGAATTTGAACTAGACCGAGAGCAAAAGAGGGGCTTAGCCCATTCGAAATTTTATATGGACGACCCTATGGGGTACAGGAGGGGATGTCTTCACAAATTGGTGAAGAAACAATGACTTCCTATATGGTAGCACTAAACAAACAATTAATAAGAATTGAGAAGCATGTGATGGGAACACGCAGTAGGGGTCTGGATGGACCTGTTCACGATATACAACCAGGAGACTATGTATACGTTAAGTGTTTTGCAGATAAAACCCTGGAACCACAGTGGACCGGACCTTTTCAAATCCTACTCACCACCTACACTGCAATCAAGGTTGAGGGACAGAATTCTTGGATTCACCATACCCGGATTAAGAAAGCCCCTGCAACTTCTTGGAAAGTAACCCCAGATAAAAAAGAACTGAAACTCAAATTTACTCGGACAAATGGGAACAATGTGGGTGGCAAGTAAGTGAACCTGAGCGGTTGCGGATCCACCATATGGGAAGGGCACCACAACAAACAATATAGAACAAAAGAGTCTGGGACTGAGCCAGTGGCCAGTCTTGCCCAACTTGTTATCAGTAAGCCCCAACTCAAACAAAGATATTTTTGATCAAAACAGATTTTATATGTATATATGAGGAACGTTTAGATTCTTAAAATGATCAATAGTGGGTTTAAACCATTTGTGTTTTTTTGTACCCTCTCTCTTGCCTACAACCAAGAGCCTGATAATTGGCCTTGGAATCATGCCCAGAAAAAACACACTGGAATAATGGGAAAGGTGGACTCAAAGATGAAACTAGCTATGGTGGTTTTTTCTGAAAATGAGGTGTACCAAAGGAATCAATGGGATCGGGAGGATGTACACAAAGTCGACCGATTATGGGGAAAATTAGGAGTTAGGATAAAAGTAGGGTGTCAAACATATAATGAAAAAGATAACACCAAGATTTCGGGAGACACCCAGATTAATGTCAGAAAGGTAGATAAGGAATTTACCCTTCTAAATACAACCATGTGCTTTAATTCACGGGAATGTTGGCACAATTTTACCTTAACCGAGCCCATCTTTATAATATGCCTAGGAAAGGAATCCCCAAGAACAGCTCTGACTTATAAGATCAAAATAACAATCATGCTAACCACTGTTCCTACCACCACCACAGTTACAACAACCCCATTAACGCTTGATCTTAAATTAACTAAACCAGATCCAAAAATTTATACAATTGGACCATATGTAATCAGAAATACAGGTCAGCAACAAATGTTGTTTAACCCAGAATGGTCTCTTAAAAGAATAGAGTTAAAAATACAAGTCAATGTTTCTGATGTTAAGCCATCCTGTTCCCCCTTCTTACGAACCTCTTATGAGGGATGGACAACTTGGTTAAGAAAAAGGGGAAATATTTATCGAAACAGAATAGTGAGAGATGTAACTGGAATGTTGGGAACAGGACTCGGAGTATTAAATTCCATAGACTCAGAGGTGATAATGAATAAACTAGCCGCCACCACGGCCGATCTATCAAAACTACAACAACCACTAAAATCTTCATTATTGGCATTAGGGGCGCATCAATGGTTGATATCGAAGGTACTCCCCAGGTGGGAACAAATAAACATGGAAGATCATCAACTCATCACTAAGGCATTAAGTGGTTTACAGGATGACATCGCCCTGGCTCTAAGCTGTATCCAAGCCCAAATGTGGATGCAATCAATAGCTGCATCCATAATAAGAGAAGGAGAGGAAGGCATATTTCCTACAGAAATTCGAAAGATGGTTTGGGACAGTGCTACGGAGGTAGAAAGAAAACTCCAGTCATGGTGGAATATGGTGAACTTTACCTACGACCCCAACACACACACCATCACAGCTTTTGTGTTAACCATACATAATGCAGTAATAATTACCATACACCCCATTGTAGCCCTTGGAATTAACCATGATGGGGTGCTCCTATACCCTTTTGAACATAGAACATGGGCCAGAAAGATAGGCGACAAGTGGCAAACAGTAGATTTAGAATCTTGTATTATGCGAGAACAGCAGGGCTTCCTCTGTGAAAGCAATTCTATAATGGCTCAGGATACTTGTTTAGATACAGATCAGAAAATATGTCATTTCGAGGCCCGACCAAATGCAAACTTGAAAACCGTAATTATATATGCAGGGAAGGGATGTGCGTGTTTGAGAACTAAGTGTAACACAATAACCATAGATGGGGAGGTAAAGGAGACTGCACAGTATTCAAATTATTGTATTTGTAATTTTACTACTATCACAGGATGCGATTTTAGTCACTCAGCCCCAGTAGTGTCTCATCAATTCTTAAAAAAGAACTATTAAAACATGCAGATTTTCAACGTATACTGGAAGAAACCAAAGAAAAGGGACACGAAACTCTTCTTATGATCCATCATGATGTAGAGGGGATCAAGAAAGTTTTAAAAAGGTAGAACAGGATGGAAACCATAATTGGTGGGATACTCTCTTTGGCTGGTCACCTTCTGCAACAGGAATTCTTAACACTATGGTACACCCCATTGTGATCTTATTGATCAGTTTAGGAATTTCCTTAATACTAACCATTATGTTATATTTGTGGGTTTGGAGAATGTTTAAAAGGGTAACACTTATGTATGATGCTTTATATCATTCGGGAAGACTGCTTAAGTAAAAGAATTTACTTAATTTAATAGAAAAGGGGGGATTGATATGGAGAAATAATGTGAAATGGGGATAATGGACATGGATTGTGATTGTATGTGTCTGCTTAAGGAATGTGGGTATGGTGACTAGTCATGGGTGCGGTGACAACTACAGTTTTGAGGAGACGCCTGCCCCTCTTCCTCTAACAAAGGGGAGACGGGGAGACACCTGCCCTCTTCCTCTAACAAAGGGGAGACGCCTGCCCTTCTTCCTCTAACAAAGGGTCTATTTAAAAGAGAATAAGAAAAGATGAGAGACATTCAAATGCTATCTAGAGGGAGGGAGTGCTAAGTCTCCTTGCTGGAAAAGATTGGGTGGTCACAATCACCTGAAGAAGATCGGGTGGTCACAAGGACATGAATCACCTGAAGAAGATCAGATGGTCACAAGAACATGAATCACCTACAAACCTGCAAGACCACCACATTCCAGGAAACGGACTGATAAGCTAATTAACATACGAAGCGGGGTTTAGGTAACGAATATGTATAGGCGTTAATTGAATATTCATTTGTTCATTGTATAAATGTGAGATGGTTCGTCACTTCGGGTATGCACGCTTGTGGAGGAGCGATCCCCCCTGCATCTGCGCGCAATAAACATACCTACTCTATAACTTTCGAGTTATAGAGTCTAATTCCGCACGTCAAATGTGCTGCTGAAAGGAAGCAGGATTTGGAAAAAAGTCCCTCTGGAATTTAGAGGTGAGCTGTGGGAAACATGGGGAATCAGGCGTCTTCCCCTGAAAGAGATGGGGGCTTATGAAAGCTCTCTTGAATAAGCATGAAAAGAATATTCCTGGGCATGATCTCAAGGCGCTCCTTAGATGGGTACAGGTGAAAGTTCCCCCTTTAACTGCATCTAGTATTTTTACGTGAGAACTTTGGGAGGATGTGGGGGTAAAGTTATGGGATGCAGCTACATCGGGGGATGCTGAAGCGCAGCACCTGCTCCCATGGTGGAGAAGCATTTTTGAGATTTTGAAAGCACAGGAAGAAAGTTACAGAGAGAAAGCAGGGGGGGAAGGAAACTTTCCTACAGCACCTCTGTTACTGCTGGAGGACCCAAAACCGCCTGCCCCTTGAAGGTTTTTGCCGCAGGTTACCCCCCAGAGGAAGACCCCTTTGATCTGGGGCTGGCGGACCCAGATTTATACCCCCCGCCGACCCACACAATGTGTGGGCTAGCACAAGGCACCAGGCCTTGAAAGAAGGAGACCTGGACATTGCTAAAGCAATAGTGGCCCCCGTGCTTTGTCAGGGTCGGAGGGCACGGTGGGAGGCTTTGTCTTTTCCAGTAATTAAGGAACTGCGTCTCACTGTTGCTGAGCGCGGGCTTTCCTCTCCTTATTTTGCAAGTCTGTTGTCTTCTGTATTTGATACATATGTTATGACTCCTCATGATCTTAAGTCTCTAGCGCGGCTGTTATTAACTCCGACTCAATATGCTTTATGGGACTCACATTGGAGGGGGGGGCTTCAGGCGCTCCTCCTCACTTATGTGGGTCACGGCAATGCAGCTATGGCTGCACTGACCATAGAACACCTTACTGGTACAGGTCGGCACTCTGACCCAGCAGCCCAAGCTCGGGATATCCCTCGGGAGGCTCTTGAAGCAGTCCATGAGGAAGCAAAAAAGGCTGCTCTTAAAATCCCTGACTCACAAAAGCCGCAGAAAGCTTTTATAACTATTACTCAAGACCCCGTGAGTCCTATATGGAATTTATCGACAGACTAAAAAATGCTTTAGAGCGTCAGGTGGATAACGCGGAAGCACGGGAAATATTGTTATTGAAATTAGCTGTGGAAAATGCTAATGTAGATTGCAAAAAACTGTTGAAATCTCTTCCTAATCCAAACCCCACATTGATTGAAATGATAGAAGCCTGCAATAGAATCGGCACTGTGGATCACAAATTTGAGGTTATGGCTGCTGCCTTTGCAGCTGTACGTGGTCCGTCAGGCATGGTAATTTGTTACGGCTGTGGCAAACCAGGTCACTTAAAAAAGAATTGCCTGGCTATGAATAAAGGGGCTAAACACCAAACCCCTGGGTACTGCCCTATATGCTGAAAAGGGCATCATCATGCTAATCAATGTCATTCTAAATATGATTTCCAAGGTCAACCAATACAGGGAAACTGATCGCAAAGCGCGGGGCAGCGACGCGCGCAGACACAAGTGCCGCAGCCGACATTCCAACCCCGACAGAGGGAAGCAACAGCACCTCGAGTCTTCGTCCAGCAACCTCAGGCAGCACCGGATTGGACCTGGCAACCTCCCACACAGTAACGTTACTTGATCCCTGTGAAGGACGTTATTGGAACTGTGCTATCTGTCTCAACATTTCTAGCTGACCGCAGACCAACACAGAGGCCCTGTAGAGAACTTGTCTACATCTTGCTTCAGCAAACCACGGACATTTACCCAAACACCGCTGCATCTGTTTGACCATGAAACCCACACATCTCCTGCTTTGTACCCTCACCCCAGCAAGTACGCCCAGACCCCAGAGGATGAAAAATTATCTGAAAACACAGTATGGGTGCTTGCACCACTGCCAAGTCAGGGGTGAGGCTATGCAAAACAGCTCTCGGAAGGAGCAGGGACATTTGGGTGAACAGCTCTCAAACATCTATAAAAGAACTGTGACAACCAGCACTGAGTGGAATTCCCCACCTGTCGTGAAGTCGATCCCGGCTGAGGGGACCCCCAGCTCTGTGCGGTGGTAGCTATTGCACCTTTCTTTACTTTATTTTTCCTCTCCTTCTCTACATTTCCTGCCTCTATGCGAGTACCATTAAACTTCTTTTCTTTATGGCATTTGACCTCGTTTGTGTCTTAATCTCACTCTGGGAATCACAAAGAATCTCCCCAGACCCAACCTTTCCGGGCCTGGACAATCCCTCGGTTCACTTATTGTCCACAGATTTCTTGGGACTCTTACCCCCTAAAACCCAAGTGTTATTGTTAAGTAGATCCTCTACAACATTGTTGGGACTTTTTGTACTGCCAGGGGTCATTGACTCTGACAGTACTGATGAAATTAAGATTATGGCATGGACCCCGTTTCCTCCCTGCACAATACCAAAAGGTAGCTGTATAGCACAATTGATATTAATTCCAGCGAGGGCAAATTCCCCCGTCCCCAGCCAATCTCATCAAAGGCGGGGAGGGTTTGGATCTACAGGGAATCCTCAAATTTTATGGGTGCAATCTATTTCTCAGAAACAGCCTGCATGTCAATGTACTCTTATCTGCGAAAAACAGCAAATAGTGTTAAGTGGGATTATTGATACCGGAGCTGGCATCACAGTAATTTCTCAAGCCAAATGGCCTCCGCAATGGCCGCTGACTAATGTCTCTCAGACGCTGGCTGGGATTGGGGGGACCGGTAACAGCCGTCAAAGTTTGGGACTAATTCAAATTCAGGGACCAGAGGGACATGTGGCTTCTGTTAAACCTTTTGTGTTACCAGTCCCTATGGTTTTGTGGGGACGCGATGTATTGTCACTATGGGGAATGTCTATTCGAACCCATTTTTAGATGGGGGCATTGAAGTGCGCAACACCCTAAAAATAACCTGGAAAACTGATGCTCCCATTTGGGTGGCTCAATGGCCCCTCCCTCTGGAGAAACTTTGTGCACTCCAAAATTTAGTCTCAGAACAACTGTCCCAAGGACATATTGTACCCTCTACTAGCCCCTGGAATTCACCTGTTTTTGTTATTAATAAACAAACTGGCAAGTGACGCTTGCTCCATGATCTCAGAAAAATTAATGATGCTATGGAAGACATGGGAGCCCTCCAACCAGGACTCCCGTCTCCCCCTATGATTCCTCGACATTGGCATTTGACTGTTATTGATCTCAAAGACTGTTTTTTTCATATCCCACTACACCCAGATGATGCTCCTAAATTTGCCTTTTCAGTCCCTAGCGTCAACATGCAAGTCCCATTGCTAAGATACCAGTGGGTTGTGTTGCCACAAGGAATGAAGAACAGTCCCACAATCTGCCAGTCGTATGCAGCTAAGATACTTAACCCTGTTAGGGCTGCAATGCCTAATACCCTATTGTACCATTATATGGACGACATCCTAGCACCTGCACAACATCATGAGGTCATGAAGGAAGCTGTAGCCCTTGCCGCAGCTGCTGTTAATTCAGCAGGCCTCTGTATTGTGTCAGAAAAATTTCAAAAAATACCCCCATGGAAGTACTTAGGTTGGCGTATAGTTCCTCAGCCTTTACAGATACAGACAGACATAAAAAACTTGCATGATGTACAGTAATTGCTGGGAACAATTATTTGGGTCCGGCCGCTGTTGGGAATTTCTTATGCAGACCTAAGTCCTTTATTTGAACTGCTTAAAGGGAATACCGACTTGTGTTCCCCCCGCAGTCTTGGTCCGGAAGCCATTGACTCTTTGCAAAAGGTTGCTACGGCAATCACTCACAGACAAGTACATCGCTGGGCTCCTGAGTTACCTTTTCATTTGATTATTTTGAATCCCGCTCGACAGCCTCATGCATTAATATTTCAACGGGATTCTCAGAAATCAGACCCTCTGTTGCTTATTGAATGTTGGTTTTTTTTATCAAATCAACCTACAAAACTATTTCAACACAGCATGGGATGTTTGCTTTACTGATAATTAAAGCCAGACAACGCTTGTTAACACTATCAGGAGTAGATTTTGCTCGTATCTGTTTACCTGTGACAAGCATGTATTTACAATGGCTTTATCAGCAGTTCAGATGCCTTCGTTATGGCATTGGCGGACTATACAGGTCAACTCACATCCCACCCACCTTCGCATAAGCTGCTTAATATTGACTTTCACTTAATATCCAAGCCAAAAAGGAGCAATCAGCCATTACAAGCTTTTACTGTGTTTACAGACGGGTCTGGAAAATCGCACAAATCAGTCATTTTATGGTGGGATGACAGCATGGACGACGGGACTCGGACATAGAAACCGCTCCTGGTTCTCCTCAGATAGTGGAACTGGCTGCAGTTGTTCGAGTTATTTGAAGGTGGTCCACACCGCTTAATCTTGTTACTGATTCAGTTTATGTTGCAGGGATTGTAGAAAGAGCTGAAGCATCTGTACTACGTGATGTCTCACATTCTGAACTGTTTGCCTTATTACAAGAGCTTGTCTTTCTCTTAGACTCTTGCCCTCACCCCTATTTTGTTATGCATGTCAGGGCACATACCTCTTTACCTGGTTTTATTACAGAAGGGAATCGACAAGCTGATATGCTCACATTACCAGTACAAGTCCTACCAGATCGTTTAGCACAGGTTAAACTAAGCCATGCTTTCTTTCACCAGAATGCTGGAGGTCTCAAACGGCAGTTTGGGCTTACCTCCCATCAAGCGTCTCTTATTATCGCCGTATGTCCTGACTGCCAAAGGCATTCTTTTCCGTCCATAGCAGGAGGGGTTAATCCTAGAGGACTACAGAGCTTACAACTATGGCAAATGGATGTTACACATTATCCAGAGTCTGGTAAATTAAAATATGTCCATTCCTCTATTGACACCTTTTCAGGTGCTCTGTTTTCTTCTTGTCACACAGGAGAGAAAGCTTGTGATGTCCGCAAGCATTTGATGCATGCTTTTGCCACCTTGGGCATATCCTCCCAAATAAAAATGGACAATGGTCCCGCATATATCTCAGCTGCAACAAAGAACTTTCTTGACTCATGGGGCATAACTCACATTACCAGTACTCCTCATTCCCCTACAGGTCAATCTTTGATTGAACGCTCTCATCAGTCTTTGAAACGCTTACTACAGCAACGAAAAGGGGGAATGGGGACTGCAACCCCTGAGGAATGACTAAAGAAAGCTCTGTATGTTTTCAGTTTTTTTAATTGTTCTTTAATAGATATAATCCTCCAATAGTTCTGCATTTTAATGCAAATGCTTCACTTGAGGCATGAATTAAACCTCCAGTGTTGGTCCGTGATCCAGAAACAGGTAAGATTATGGGACCATATCCTCTTGTGACATGCGGAAGAGGTTATGATTGTGTTTCCACAGAAAAAGGCCCCAGGTGGATTCCGGCGAAGAACGTATGATACTTCCATGAATCCCTACCACAATCATCCGGTGAGGACTCTGACCATCCTCCGGATCATCCTCTCGATCAATGAATAGCATGAACCTTTCAGATCATTCAGAGTTTGATTCATGCTAGCATCCAACAACTGAAGGATGAAGTTTCCCATCTCCAACAGAGTGATACTTGGGATTGGTATGATAAACTGTTTAGTGGCTGGGGCATTTTGGGATAGTTAAGAAGTTTAGTAAAGATAATTATATATGTATTAGTTGCTTTTTTATTTGTTCTATTACTTATACCTTGTTTTTTACAATGCTTACAAAAACTAATCACTCGTTCGTTTTCAAAGGTTCTTTTTGTGCAACGGGAAGGGGGAGATGCAGGAGTGGGCTGGAAATTAGGACCATGCATGGCAATCAGTTAGCTGAGGGGGATGTGCTGGAGCTTGTAGGTCACGAACCCTGGGAGGACAAGGAGTGTGAATAGACACAACAATTAACATGATGAGCCATGCTGAGAGAGCGTAGGGGAGTGGGGGACAGATGGCACCAAGGATGGCGCCAAGGAAAGGTAACAGCTTGCTGTTAATTGATGGCAGTTAACCACCAATCGGGGATTGCCTAGTGTGCAAGGCTTAGCTTCAAGAACCAATCTGTTTAAAACGCGCAGCTTCTGAAAGTGTATATAAACTCGTGCTTCTGTACAATAAATTGATATTTGTTTGCATCAAACAGCGTCCTGTCTCTCATCGCAGCAGTGCACTGGTTTTCGCTGATAGTTTATGCTAATCCAGTGGATTTTACAGTGAAATAGCTGAGCTGTGCACAGGTTCTACTGTTCTGGCTTTGCAACTGGGTCAGTGTTAAATGAATTGGACAAAGTCCATTTGGAAAGTGAATGTGTGTCAACTTCCTTTTCCAGTTTAATTTGAAACTGATATAAATTAAATGGAAAAAAGTCTGGTTCAAAATGGGAAATCTGTTGCAGTTGCTTAAAATCACACCTTAAATTGATCTGATATCCCTTAACATACCAGGTAACTCTTAATCTCATGAACTGAAGTTTGGCTGTCAGAGGGTCAGATGGTAAAGCTGAAACTATTGGTTCTCAGAATTTCCTGTTTGTGATGTTAAGGTGAATGGCTCTTGGCTGTGGCATGAGTGTGAAGAAGTAGAATAGAGCTCCGACTGACTGGTTTATTTTCAGAGCATAGTGTCCAGATTCACCTGCCCAATGTTGTTCTCCCACAACAGACCCTGAGGAAGAGGGTGATAAAACAACAGCAGAATACCCTGAGCAAATACTCGCACACAAAATCCCATTTAACTGAAAGGGAATTTCTGTCTGTGTAAGCACCATTGTTGCAAATAAGGTTGCAGAAAATGCAAAACTAGTTAAACTCAAGCGATGGATGAAGGAGACTGGGAGACCAAATTAATTTGTGAATGCCTCAGTCAGTGTGTGCTGTTTAATTTGGCACACAGGTGCCAGGTAATGAGCAGTGTCACCGTCAGGAATGGGAAAGAGACTTCTATGCCAAAAGATTACAGTAGATTCCATCTAACAAACCCTGTCTCCCCTTTGCAGTAGAAACTCCAATTCACAATCTCTCCTGTCATGTTCTGCACATAGCTGAATGTTTATTATTATATACAAGAAATACAAGGTTTCTTCCTGATTCCTGTATGATCAGTTCATGCTCTGATGCTTATAGCCAACAGAACAGAAAGCTGGGAATCTGCTTTCTTTTGAGAATCTGCTTTGCTGAAAAGAGAATAGATTCACATAATGTATAAAGAAACTTGGTGCAGGTGCCTACTTAGAGGAAACAGGCAAAAAAAGACTGGAAAAAACCACAGTAAACCCCCAAAAAACTCAAAAAAGCAGCCAATTACCTTATTTAGGGGTAGTAGATTTAGTAATCTATAATGGAATTACTGGTGAGGAATCTACATGCTCATCTCTTTCCTGTAAAGCTTTTTTTGTTTGGTTTTTTTTTCCTTCTCTCTAGCCTGCCGCATTCTGCAGGGTATCAGCATGTAGACATTCTCCTAGGACAGCAGCTGCATGATGGTACCCTAGCTGTAAGGTCGTGCCCTGGAATAATACATTATGAGACAGTGGGTTGGAATACGCTTAACCCTGTACAGGTGCACAGGGAAGAAGATGGATACAAGCAACTTTTTTTCTGCTGCCTCTGTGCAGGGGGCAGGGAGGAGACACCACCTCTGAAACTCCTTTTATACACACCATACACCATATGGTGCTGTGGGAATCTAGTCCAGACTAGAGCGGAGTCTAGCCCCAGGCACACTGCCTTGGGGACAGCTGCCAGTGTGAGTCCTTCTTTAGCTCCCCTAGCCACCCCACATACTCAGAGACTTGCAACTGTAGCTTTTCCTACAGTTGGAATAATGCCAACAAATTGCCAGGATGCAACAAAGAAAGCTGAATCACCGGCCAAAAGGATAGAGCAGTTTTCTGCGTGCACGAAGGTAGAGCAGGAATTTAAATCCTGGGGAGTGTTCGCACCCTCTCAGTCTGCAGCTGAGTGAAGGAAATACTTGGAACTTCGCTGCTAGCTCTGTGGTTTGTTTGAATTGGGGTGAAGCAGGGGATGGAGACCTCCCTAGTGCCCCATGCAGAATAACATGCCTTTCCTTAAACACTGCTTTAGTAAATGTTCTGGGTTAAATACTGGGTAAAACCTGCCATGTTGGGTTTTCCTGGAGGGAATTTTCTAGGGTTTGTAACTAGCCTTGGTGACAAGGGAATCTCCCTATAGTTGATGAAGGCAGTGTCATTTCAGTTCTTATTGGTGCCGTGGTCTTGGACAAATAGGAAAGAATAACTTGGCAAGAGGTGGGGGTTTGGCAGACAGTAGATGCCCTACCCCCCACACTAAAACCAGATAAAAATGGCAGCTTTAACTTTTAAATTTGGATTTTCCAAGAATGAATGTTGAGCAGATGAAATATAAGATTAGTTTGCTATATTAAAGGACTGCAACCCTTTTTGTTTGTTGCTTGTCTGCATCACGAACTTATTAGATTTATTGTCTAATTTTAATCAGTATTACAGAAAAATCACTCTCCCAATTTTATTTCTAAATCTCAATCCACCTAGCACATCTGTACATGAATGGCCCCATTGTATTTACTAGTATCAGTAGTTAGTAATTCTTAGCTGGATTAAATCATTAGGCCCTGACCCTGCTAACAGTATTGCATTATGTGTAACTTTACTTGGGGATTAGCTAACCAGAGATCTGTGGACTCATCGGGATGGAGTTGTTTGTAACAACAAGGCTTTGTGAGACTTGAGGTATTAATGAATTTAGTTCTATGGGTCTTCTACTTAATCCTAAATATTTCTATAATGCTGGAAATTTTGGGCATTGAATGAGATAAGGAGCATCTGAAAGGAGTTTATATTTGTGCATATTTCATCGTACACTTTTTGTGTGTGAAGGATGCCTTAAACTAAAATGGTTACGTCCTTCTCTGTGGCTAAAAGTATCTAAGGACACTTAGATCATATTTATAATATTGTATAGGCAATATCTGGTTATTCAACACACGGAAAAAGCATCTAAATTTTGAACGTAAGAATGTCAGGATGGGGCCCAAACCTGTGTGAGTCCTAAGATTTTACCTTCCTTTGGAGTACTGAGCACTGCCTGCTGCAGGAGGCAGGACGAGTGCTGGACTTCTTGGAGCAGTGATGTGAGCTGGGGCAATTCTTCCATCCTTCTACAAGAAACAAAGCACAACTTTCAGACAATATAAACACCCAGTAATTTGTGCATTTAATAGAAATGCCAACAGTCTCTCAGCTACGTGGCCTCATGGCCAGCCAATTTGCAGCAGACACCAGGATTGCCCACTTTGCAGTCACCCATCCTGGTTGTGGCTTCTGTGGTGCAATCAGCCTGGGTCAGGCATTTTTGCTGTGTCCACAGCTGACTCGCCCAAAGCAGTTCACATGGGCTTCTCATGATCCTACAGACACAGTTACCTCACGCCCCTCTGAGCTTGATGGCTGAGTTTACACGACTGTTACTTGGGCCATGAGGACAGATTCATGCTGAGAACACATCACCTTTTTGCTCTGGAGGCTGAAGCATTCCACTAATCCCCAGGTCTAATAGCCCAGCTGCTCCCTTCTGCCCTCCTCATGACCCCAACCTGATCTGAGGAGCCGCTCCTCCTGAAGGTCAGAGATAATTCATGTGGTGTCATGCTGTGTCATTCACAATGAGTGACTGAATTGGTATGATGGATGGGGAAGGGTCAGTTAGAGCACTAACCCTAGAACAACTTTGTGGGGCCACCACTGTCATTTTGTTTAGGAACTGCAGAGAGCCCTCCAGGCTTTCTGTCCCAAGAATGAACAGCTCATCCCTGAAAGGAACTTAGGTTTTTCCTCAGGGCTTTTTTACCCCTTGATTTTAGGAGAAGAGAGTAAGAATCGTTTGATTTATGTAAAAATTATGAGCACAAAGGGTAGTCCATCCAATGGATAAGAAGCCTTAAATCTCATTTTTCAAGGGTTTATAATATGGCACCAAAAATTGCTGAAACTTGGCAGTCAAAACTCATCTAGGCAGCAACTCTTTTCTTCCCATACTCCTTTTTTTTTTTTAAGAGAGATTATTTTCTCTGATCATCGTGGGCCTCTTCTGCTCTGCACTCTCCCCTCCATACCACCATCCCCAAGTTATAATTCTTGTCAGAGTTTCTCAGTAAGCAATTGCTCATAAGAGCTTTGAGCTCTGCCATTGCTTCTCTCAGTGAGGGTTGCATCCCAGCATTTTTCTGAAATTAAGAAAAAGTAGTCAAACTTCTTGGTAATTTCTTGCCTGAAAGGGCAAACAATGCAAGTGCTTGAACGGATTTCTCCGGTGCTGTGTTCGTTGTACCTATGACCTATATGTTAGTTAAAATCATGTCTGCCAAGGGCCCACAAAAATGCCTTTGAGACAGTTTGTTTCTATTTTAGACCAGAAATGAACCCTATTTATTTAAAGGTTTGACTCCACTGACTAGACCAATGTAATTGAAGCCATATAACCTCACTAAGCTATGTTAAGATAAAGCACATATCATGATGCTGTAGCTGCATCCTTTTAAGGGCTGTTCTGATAGAACTTTTCTGATAAAATCAAACTCTTCTGTCTCTCCCAAATATGATATTGGTATGCTAAAACAACTTTTGGAGGCAGCACCTGAATTAAGAGGTTAACCTAGTTGCCACCTCCTGATTTTCAGTGTTTCTGAGCCAGCACAGCAAGTGCTGGCAAGGAAGAGGGCTGGGTTCCCAGGGCCAGCTTTCAGTGAGCGCGCTTGGTACACGGCAGAGGCCTGAGTTACGTGGAATACTTTACTGCTGTGTTAGGGCCTGCTCTGGCTACCTTGTGGGATGGACTGAGGAGCACAATTCTACCCATTGATGTAGTGCTATTTTCCAGTCTTCCTCAGCTTCTTGCTGCAGGAAGGTGCTAAGTGTGTGCTATCAGCCAGAGAGTAATCTCTGCTCTGCTGTGATGAATTGGCCCTTTGTGCTGAGCAGGTCATTATGAGGTGTTAAGTTTGCCACCCTTTATTAGGCAAAGTTTTCACTGAAGTCAATGAGAGTTTTGCCAGAACCACTGTCAGGACTCTTGCTTCCTCCTGGCTTCTGCTTGCACAGCAGTATGACTAAAATTCTTCAGGCTTGTCTCACTGCCATTTTTATTCACCTGTTTTGGCAGGGTCCTGACCAACAGATTCTTACGCTGGGATGTGCTCAGGTAAAATTACCTCAGATTCTACTGGAAAGTTTGTCTGCCAATGGTCTACAGGCATAAACACAAAGCCCCTTTCTTATGTTTCCATAATTCAAAAACAGCTTAAATCTTAGTAATAAAATATTGCAGGTATTTACTTCACGATATGTATTAGACCCCCCTTAGCTGCTTAGAAGAAGAAAACATAATTTAAATGACAGATAGTTTTGTCATTTGAAAATTATCTGTTCTATATCTGAACTCTTTTTGTAGTTGTTGGCACGGAAACAAGTAAAGCCTGCAAGTCCTTCTCCAGACACCTTTGTAACTCCAGTACGAGTCAATGGGAAGCTGTGGAAAGGCTCTGCAGCTCTGAAAATCAGATGCCAAATACCTTGCTTTTATCCTCAAAAAGTATCTGGTTTTGAAAATTAGCTTCACTCTGAAGAAAGTCTTTCTTGAAGTAGTGACTTGGAACAGTTTAAAGTCAAGGATGTGTATTTAGAGTTGAAGTTAAATATTTCAGGCATAACAGCTCCTTCCACACCATCTGGTTCCTACGTATTGCTTAACAATGAGATCAAATGCCTTCCTGTAGCTAAGTGGACACAACTCCGCTTTAATAGGTGTCATATCCCTTTATGCTAGAGCTGAATGTTGCTTGTGACACGCTACTTCTTTCCCCACTCCCTGTAATATCAAGTAGAAAGGAACTTAGATAACCGTAGTGAGTTTGGGCCCGTTTTTGGATTGGTGTTAGGCTGAGTCTAGTCAGATATTTTGTAGATTGCTATGCTTAATCTTTCTGCAATGCAAACTCAAGAGAGAACAAAAATCATCTCCTCAGTATATGACTTGTTGATATGGGGCAAAGCACCATAATTTTGTGATGAGAAGTGATGGCATTTTACTGAAATGTCATGACTTGAGATACAATCTGTCTTCCCCATCCCAAAATGATTTCCAGGAAGGCAAAATTGAAAATGGGGCCATGATGATAAATGAGTGAAATTTTGAACTGTCTTGATGAAATACAAAAAGCCTTCCTCTCATATAGGAAATATTTTTTAACTATTTGAAAATGAAGCCAGAAGGAGGACATCTTCAAAACTTGTGAGGTCAGACAAAGCGGCGATTAAAACACACTTCTAGTCCTATCTTAGTTTTTAAATTAGCTGGCTTTTGTGGGTTTGCATCTGTGGATAACTGGCTAGCTGAAAAAGTTCACATAGACATAGTCCAGCTGGCTGGACAAAAATGCACATCGCTCTCAGCTTATCTGAAGTAAAGCAAAAATACACTAGCCTTGGCTGTTCTTGTTACAGAATAACAGGAAAATTGCGGTGGGAAAAGAATGTTGCAGGTGGGAACAGATAACTACAGAAGAGAAACTAGGGGCGGCTTGGTATTTAGGTAACTAACCAATAATGAGCTTAACTTTTGTAATATGTATGAGCTAATTATAACAAGGCATAAAAGGTGACTGTAAGGGACAATAAACAAAGTCTGCTGATCACTCATATTGAGTGACTGTGTCTTCCCTCCGTCGCGACATGCATCAGACTTTCTGATAAAGAGAAATGCTGTCAGAGGGAAAAAGGAGCACGCATAGGGGAAACAACTTCCATCATCTCACTTACATTCCCAGGAAACAAATCCCTTACATTCCCAGGAAACAAATGCATCTCTGTGTGAGGGAACAAAAGAATAAGATGCTTGTCCCAGTTCATCTCTAGTACAAAGGAGACCCCTCTCTCTTAAAGATGGTCCATCATGCTGAAAGGAGAGGGAGAGGACACCAGGCTGAGCCTTGTGTCATTGCATCGTATCTGATGTTGCAAAGCTTCTGGTGGGTGGCAACAAGGGCCGAGATCAATGGCTGTGACTTACAGATGAGTAGTAGTGTTAACAAAATCTCAGAATAAAGAACTTACCAACACCAATGTGATGTAGATAAGCAGACACTTCTTTATGGATGGCCAGGTGCGTGAGTCCTCTCATGATCCACGCACACCAAGTTTCAAAATCATACACCTTATATAGAATGTATTAGTACATATTCATTAAGTATTCATGCATAAACATAGTGTTTCCCGAAAATCATTAACATACTCTCCTCCCATATCTGATTCTGCGCAGTAAAGGTTAGAAAGGTCTGGAAATGGGTCTGAGGTATTATTCGGGTAGGTGGTACATGAGTCAGTGGTCGCGATCTGCCCCTGTCGGAATTACCTTTCACTTAAGGTAACTGTTTCTTGGCAGGTAATTACGAGTTGCTTCACTTGACTCTCCTCAGTTTCCCATTAATTCTACATTTTGACATTTTAGTACATTCTCCTAGGTTACATATAAATAATCATCTTGAATCTTAAGTCTGTTATCTAAAACATTCCTACTAGGTGATTCTGACCAATTCCTTCGGCCTTGGTACGGGGTTATACAGGGGATTTCATAGCAGCTGTTGCTGTACAAATACAAGTTTCATTAAAATATTTCTTATAACTCTGTATTCCTATTAAAATAACTCTATATTCCTAATCAAATGTGGTTAGTTAATTCTAACTATTAACAGATATGTAACAGTAGTACATCCTTTTGTAGGCTAAACGGGGAAAATGGAATCTTAAACCTGCTTAGTGCCAAAGTCTGTAGCCATGAAAGATGGAGAATCTTCTGGCAGATGTGGCTTGAAGGGATGGGGCTGTGATGGTGACTTTGTCCTTTTGCCACAACATCAGTGCTTGGAGTCTCTTTCCTACTCAGCTGGAGCGTGGCACTTGATGATGTAGACTTTTCCTATGTCTCATGCCTGTACCTGTGTGTCCAAGAGACAAAACAGAAACGTGGAAGTCTCAGGGTGGAATCTGTTCATTGCTAAAATATTCAGGAAAAGCACCAATAGGGATGTGCAGAATGCTGGTCATAGGCCACTGCTGGCACAGTTTGATCATCGTATATGATCGTGATGGCTCATGAAGATGAAGCCAACTATGTGTGACACTGTTCTCTGGTGGTGTTGCCCTGAGAAATCCTGTAGGTTGGTGCTTTGTGCATGGACAGGAGACAAAAGTCCAGTGTTTGCTGCAAATGTGTTTGGCATGCCGGTGTTGACTGTATTTGCATGTGCAGCTTCCACGTTTTATTTTGCCCTCCTGTGAGGTTGGCCACGCATGTTGCAGTAGTGCACCTGTGCCAGGTACAGGGTACCCCCTCTGTGTGCTCTGCTCTCTCCTGCTCGTCCCTATGTGACCTTGCCACACTTCTCCATCTTTGAATACCTTTTCACCGAGGGTGGGTTTGGTGCGTGGGGTTTGGCACCCCTCTGCTCGGTGCGTGGTTTCCTGGAGCCCCTCTTCCTCAGCACCCACCACAACGCTGCCTCGCGTGTTTCACCGGCACTGCGGGGGGCTCTGGGGGCTGGGGGCTCTTGCGGGCCACTTTTGCTTTATTTTTTGCCACTTTGTTCCCGCAGCCCCAGCCCGCCGGGTGGGCTCCAGCCAGGCTCCGTGGCGCCGTGGTGGGTGAGGCTCCCGCTGACTCTGCCTAGCCCGGCTCTGCCCCTGCCCGGGCCCCCGGGGTGCTGCCTGCCTGGAACTCCTTCTGCTAGGGGAGGAGTGCCAGCGGCAAACAGGAGTACCCTCCCCTGAGTCTCATTCCCATTGTTAAGCAATTCTGCACGATCAGCCACTCCCAGAGATGGCACTGGGCTTAGGGCAGAACCTCTCTCCCCGGCTATTTCGATTTCATGGAAGGGATGCTCAGATCACTCACACAGTCCAGCTGATGTAGAACCACACATGCGGTATAATAAAGTATTGTTTAGGCCTCCTCCACATTCACGGTACCACACAGACACCTTGAAATGTTATGCATCCATAGCACATATTTTCCGGTACCTTTTTTTAACAAAAGGTTATGTTGTGACCACACAGATAAAGAGAGCCCTGTCTAAGCAGTTACAGGTCTGTGGGAAGGGTGTGCATGTAAAGTGCTCAGCTGGAAGGTTGAGTTTTCATGCTTTATGGACCTATTGCGAGGTCAGTTAAAAAGTGAGCTGTGTGAATTTTTATATAGACATGCAGTAGTCCACAATCCAAGCATGTATATTATTCTTTCTGGTTCAGTGCTGAGAATGTGAAAAGTACTGTGGATCCCAAGGAAGAAAATTAAACCTTCTGTTTCCTCCTGTGATGGTGTATAGCAAAAGGATTAGGGGAGGCAGGACAACACATTGCTCGATATCAGAAACTCATATCTATGGTTCTCATTTAATCTTTCAGGCGTGCAGGTGAAGGTTTTGTTGACAGTAGAGTGTAGCTTCCAGACGAACTGGGAGTATAAGTTATACTGGGTTTGAAGATAAAGCTTGCATTAGCTTTGGCTATTACAGTGACGGGGAGATGCAGATTTGGGATTAATGAAATGTGAAAACAGCAGGGGAGAGAGAAGTATGAGACACTAGATACTATCATAATTATTGCTCTTTTTTAGTAAGAGCTACGGATGCTTATCATCTCAGTAAATAAGGTTGCATCAGGTGCCTGAATTTAGGCACCCAAGTTTGAAATATGCCACCTTCCTGGCTTGCTGTCAAGGTCACAACAGCTCTGGGACAGATCTGGAAACAGAACCCGGGAGTTCTAACCCCTTAGCCTCCTGCCTCAGGCAGGCAGGAAAGGAACCACGGGGCTATAACTTCAGGAAAAAGAACTACCATAATGAAGGTTGTGCAGGAGCCAACTCAGATGCCTGGAAGGGAGAAGCACAGAGCTAGAACTGCAAAGATGAAGGACCTCATTGAACCTGAAGTGCTTCATTAAGTGCAATACAGCTTGTGTGTGCACAGTGGCAGATTTTTCAGAAGATATATGTGCAAAGCTCAGACTGAGAAGGGTTGGAGAAATGGGGGGAATCACTCCCCCTTCTAGAAATACTGAAGTTAAGTATCATTGTATGTAAGGAAAATAACTGAATTATTTTATGCTTAGTAGGTAGTAAGTAACATGCATGGTCCATGTTAGAACAGTCTGGACACGTGGAATTGCTTGTGTGTAAGGAAACAAAGTTGTCTGCTGTTGATTCTGAAATGCCAAATGCTTGCTCTGTGCCTTCGTTTTTCCACAGACAAATCAAGGGGAATAAGTTGATTTATCTGAATCTTTGTGCACAGAACTGTAAGGCAGCAAATACCCATGAGGTTAAACACTGTGAAGTAAAGACAAAAGCAGAAAAGATACAAGAAATTGATTTGGAAATTCAACTATGTATTGAAATATTCAAGAATATTGAATAGCAGAATGTTTTTATGAGGTTCTTAGTACTACAGGGCACTGCTCCTAAAGCATGGGGGGGGGGGTTTGACATTACTTCCATGCACATTGGAAATTATACTAATATTTGCCCATGTTTGCTTCTTCCCTGGCTTCCCACCCTACTACTGGAAGCTGAGAAAGGACTGTTTGCCAAGTGTTGCATGAACTTCAGATGATGATTGCTATTTCTGTGCAAAGAAGCATCACGAATGAATCTTCAGAATGGCATGCTGGCTATAGGAAAAAAGAAGAGAAAGGGGTCTGGAGAAGGACATCTGCTTGAAGTGCTGACCTCTTAGGAAGAGAGTGACTGAGTGTTGCTACTGTAGTGTTGAGATGTCAAGATACGAAAGTAGGAAGTGCACTGTTTCTTTTAAAGGGTCTCAGCCATGCATGCTACTTGATTTATCTTCCTGGCTGGTCCCACCCTTGATAGCATTTAGCCTTGTAGGGACCATTTTTCTTATATTATTCAGATTAAGCTTGCAAGGTTTGAGCAAATGATGCACACTGGATTTCCAGGGACTTGTTTGAGAATGATTTGCAACCAGACTACTCTGCTGAAGAGTTCTCAGCCTGCTTTTAACCTTTAACTGGACACTGAAGTCCAGTTCCATGTTGGCTGTCAAGTATTTTCTTGTGATATATGTTTGCTGCTTTTAAACCCACAGAATCTTTGCTGGACAAGTTCCGTTGTAATCTCCCCTCAATGTCTTGTTGTTGCTTCACTAGAAATTTTAAACATTTCTGTAGTTTGGTTTCATCTTTTGCATAGGAGCTGGTATTTGGCCAGCTGTCTCAGTGAGGGATGTGACTAAGGAATTGGGGAGGGCATGGAAATGTCACCAGTTTGGGTCCTCCAAGAGGCACCATGGAGACGGTATTTTTGACAAGTCCTGCCTGTGGCATGCTACCGATTTATTTTTCAGTAAGCGTGGCCTTGGCAGGTGCTGATGGCAGCAGAACAAATTTAGAATAAGTTGTGATAAAGGGAGTTCTCTTGGGAAGTGGAAAAATGTGATAAATATTTTAAAACTGTTTGATCACAGGAAGAGTGAAGATGTGCTTGTTGGAGCATTCAGGATCTGTCCTCTAATGCATTGGCTGTTGTAAGACAATCTGGGGTCATGGTGAAAACATAAGATGATTTCTGTTCAGTGGTTTTTTCAGTGTTTTTCTCTCCAAGGATAGAAATTTGCCTGTTCCAAGGACTTAAATTACCCAGTATTTTGGGTCCCTGGGTCCTGAAGGGACAGTCACCCTTTCTTCTAAATGCAATGAATCAGGAGCCCTGATTTCAGGTACCCTCTCGGTTGATGTGTGTTTGAAGCTGGTGGCTCTATTTCATCCTTATTTCTGGGTCTTTATGCAGTGAAATAACCTTCTGCTCACTCATATTTTTTTTCAGTGTCTGCTTCCAGTCATGATTTCAGTCCTTGATTTCAAAAGTAACTAGATGGCTTTTTCGAGCCTAGCCTGCAGCTTTAAACTGGAGGGTCCAAACTGGGAGTGAGCTAGGAGAAAATCAGAGTAGTGATGGCAAACAGCATAGGATATGTGAACCTGGTAGTTTCTCTTTTCTGTCCATTAGTGTAATTTTGTGGTAGACTGGAGAGGTGGCTGCTGTGATCTGTAGATCTTTGTTCTGAAGGAGTTGTGTGATGCTGGTGTTCCTGTCCTTGAATTTTTTTCAAGGGCAGACCTGATAAGAGATAAAGCATGCAACTATTCTGTTTACATTCTTTTTTTTGTTTGTTTTAAATATGCTTATTACAGCTGTAACTGACTGCAGCTAGAGTCTCTCCTGTGTTAACATTTTTGACATAGACGTGCTCTTTTCCTGGGTGGGGCTGATAAGGGAGTTTTCTAACATAGGTACTCAGTGAGATAGTGGTAGGTGGGCTGGACTGTTGTGTGTGAGCAATACTTTCGTTTGATAGCAGTCTTGGGGAATGTTCTGCAGCACATGGGCTTCCTAAATGACTGGGGGGAGCGGCACGCAGGGGCATCCCGCTACCCTCTGCAGCTCCATTACATGCCGCTGGCTACTGAGATTTTAGCTGTACAGTGGGGGGAAAGGCTGCTCTTTGATTCTGACAGGAATTAATCCAGTGAAACAGAGCCCTATTGATGCTCCTTCAGCAGATCATAAGAACTCAGGGCGGACATTTGGAACATAGTATGAACTACAGGATGTTAGCCTGTAGACATAAACATAATTTTGAAATGATCACTGACTCACCAATGCAGTGTAATCACCAGAGATGTGTCGAGCACCGAGCCATCAGTCACTGTTGACTTGACAATACACCCTTATTGTGTGTGCTGTGCCTGCCTAAGACCCCGGTTATAAATCCTCTTGGAACAGAGGAACATGTGCTCCTTGTAACATACATGCCTACACGGGAGTGCCCCAAGCATATCACATCATTCTGTTATTGATAGACAACATCGGGCCTTGGTATGGCTGCTTGTGCTTAGCTATATTGGCAGGAAAAAGCATTCTGTGAAGTGAATAAAACGCCCCGTGATCTCCAACCTGTGGCTCCACTGGAGCTTGTTGCACGTGTGCTTTTTGTAGTAGACACCTCCAGTGTGCACAGCCATTCTTGGCCTCCCCCAACTTCATTTACACAGCAGGTATTCAACATTTCAGGAATCCGGGAGGGAGAGTAGTGGGCTTTGGTTGTGACTAGAGGAGTAACTAGAGTTGCCGGTGGTGTATGTAAAAAGAGAAAAAGAGAATGTGAATGCAAAGACTGCTGTGAACAGGCGGTGCATAGAAAAACACTCTCAGCTGTTGGGTAGTTGTCTTTCAATGAAGAGAAGGCAAAGCTACTGCTGCACCTCCTGACTTCACTTATCTGTTAGGAGCTCATGGTTTGCACAGCCCTTGGCAAGTATGTTGGCAGATGCCAGACCTACTGCATCGCCTGAATCTGTCAGTACTTCTTTTGAAGTTAAACAGATGTTGGTGCAACTGTTCCTGGGACACAACTGAAAGAGACACGTTGAATGGGGAAGACCATGAGGCTGACATATGGAAAGGTCCAAGAGTTCTGGTGTGGTTTATATGTGAACTGCTGTATTTGACAAAACAATTAACATCCCTAAAGAGCATTTCAGCTGCTGTGTGTCAGAGAAACAAGAAGGATGTTTTGATAGCTTTAAAATGAGTTTTAACCCTTAGTGTATTTCCCCCCCTGAGCTTCACGTACTTTGGAAATGTGAGTAAAGCATCCATTTTACAGAGGAACATTGAGGCATTCTTAGCGTTTACCTGTGTAATGCTATAGAAAGAGAAAGCCCAAGCAGTTCCTTAGTTACATCCAAGACCTGAAACTTCTTAACCTGCAACTGGAGATATAGGCATCTTCTGTACAGCCCGATTCTGTGCCAGTACTTTCCTCCTACCCTTTCAAGGATGGTATGAATTCCAGTCTCCTTTTTTCCTCACACTGAGATGCACACGTGCAACTTTCTTGCTAGTATTCCAAACAAATATGTGATAGAAGCTGGCAGGATGGTGGAAGCCTGTCATTTCCTTACTCTGAGTGTTGTCAAAGAACAGTGCTTTCATTAGAAATGTAGCTGGCAAATGGCAGAGTACCTGCCTGTCGCCACAGACAGTGGCATACACACAGACACAATACAGTGCATGCACCTGCCAGTATTCAGGTGGGGAAGAAGACTGAGGGAGATGTTGCTAGGTAGGGCCTGCAGCTAGAGAGGCTATTCGCGTGACCTCTAGAGTTATTGCCAAGCCATCGCCATGGTCCACAATAAAACAAAAAGAAAGTGAGAGTTTTACACAGTTTGTAGATCGCCTCCAAGCAGCAGTCGATTCCTTGACCCTGCCCCTAGAGGCAAAAGGCCCAGTTGTCCCAGACTGTTTGCGGCAACAATGTAATCTAAAAACCAAGGAAATCCTGCGATCGCTGCCACCTGGGTCAAGTCTCGCGGACATGATTAAACATGTAGTGAGCGAGGAACACCTGGCCCCAATCCAAGTGGCTGTTCGTGCACTGGCTAGCGTGATGATATGCCCCAAATGTGGCCAACCAGGCCATGCGATGATCAATTGCCCCCAGTCGGGAGACCCGCCAACGGCACTCCCCCCACAAAACCAATCTAAAGGACCGTGTTGGGCCTGTGGAAAGAGAGGGCATTTCGCGAAGGAATGCAGACTTAAAAAGCAGGGAAACGGGAAGGGGAGGGGGCCCCTGGGCCGCACACAGCCCTCTCCCACTTGGGATGTCAGGCGGCCCCATTACACCAACCCCAGACGGGGGGGTCACTCCCGAACCTGTTGCCCCTGCAGGAAGCAACCAACTTTATGGCCCAGCCAACGACCCTACAAACCTGGCCTCCATCCCAGGGACAGCAGGGACCGCCCGGTGGGGACGAGACCCCTGGGTGGCCCTGGCAGTAAGGTGTGACAACCCGCCAGTGGTGTGGGGGATTTGTTCCCTCCATAATTCCCTAAATGGTACCACCATCAGTATCCCCTTTTTGATTGATACCGGAGCAGATGTTACAGTCATTCCTGAAACGAGCTGGCCCCCACATTGGAAATTAGAAGATGCCTCCACGGTGGGCGGAGTCGGGGGATTAACCCGAGCTCGGAAGAGTGCTCACTTGGTAGCAATCACGCTTCACACAGAAAAGGGACCAGAAAAGGCCATTACCCTCTTCCCATACGTCATGTCAGGAGTCCCACCCCTGTTGGGAAGGGACACCCTAGCCTTATTAAAAGCCAGAGTGACAAATTTACAGTAAGGGCCACTGCCGTACACCCACTTCCGCCGATCAGACTGACGTGGAAATCATCCAACCCAGTCTGGGTCGAGCAGTGGCCCCTGCCAAAGCCTCGAATGGATGCCCTCCTTGAGTTAGTTGACCACGAACTACAACGAGGTCATATAGAGCCTTCCACTAGTCCATGGAACACCCCAGTCTTTGTAATACCCAAACGAGCAGGCGAGGGGTTTCGTCTCCTCCACGACTTGCGCGAGGTAAACAAAAAAATCCAGCCAATGGGTCCTGTTCAAACATTGTTGCCCATGAACTCCATGGTTCTGGAGGGACAACCTTGTGCTGTCCTTGATATTAAAGATTGTTTTTTCTCAATACCTCTGCCTGAGGCGGACAAAGAGCAGTTTGCTTTTTCTGTAGTGTTTCCAAACAGCCAACGCCCCAACTTGCGCTTCCAGTGGAAAGTGCTGCCCCAAGGAATGATCAATTCACCCACTATCTGTCAAATCACAGTGGATCGAGCACTGGCACCGGTACGGAGCAGTGACCCGACTGCGACTATCATTCAATATATGGATGATATCCTGATTGCCGCACCATCAGGCAATCAGGTAGACCACCTGGTGACAATAATTTCAGAAACCCTCAAGACAAACGGGTTTGAAATCACGAGTGCAAAAATTAAAAGAGGACCCTGTGTCAGTTTCTTGGGAATGGGAATCACAAGTTCTTATATAACACCTCCTCAAATAAAAATCCATCGAACCGTTAAAACACTCCATGATATGCAACGGTTAGTGGGGTCTTTGCAATGGCTCCGCAATGTTGTCCTGATCCCTCCCGAAATCATGCCCCCCCTGTACAATCTTTTGAAAGGGAAACACCCATGGGAACAAAAAGCTCTGACGACAGAGGCAATAAACTCTCTCGACTTTATCGAACAACAGGTGTCATCAAACACACTCGCCAGGTGGAACCCAGCTATACCACTCGATCTGTATGTGCATTTCACGGAAGCGGGGGGAGTAGGAGCACTGGCCCAAGGCTCTCCTGAAAAAGCTCAGCCAATACAATGGGTAGTCCTGGGGAAAACGTCACAGGCTTTCTCTCCGGGAGTCGAGTGCCTCGGTAACCTCATCATGAAAGGCAGAAAACTCGCCCTAAGGCATCTGGGCATTGAGCCAGCCAGAATATACCTACCCTTTCGCAAACAGCTCCCAACACAATCAGTGGCAATGTCAGAATATCTAGCTATAGCCCTCGCCGGATTTGGGGGGGAAGTCCGGTATGCCACAAAGCCCCCCTGGACTCAAATGCTAGCTATTGTTGACGTCGACCTCCCACGGAAAATCATGGACCGGCCCCAACAGGGACCAACGGTCTTCACAGACGCATCTTCAGCGACCTCAACCGTGGCAGCAGTATGGCAGTCGGGAGGAGAATGGCACTGTGTCAAAATGACTGATCGTGCAATCTCCGTCCAACAGCTGGAAGCAGCAGCTGTAGCGCTGGCATGCGGTCTGTTCCCAACAGAACATCTCAACATAGTAACTGATTCAATGTTTGTGGCCAAGCTTTGCTTAGCCATGTCAGGGCCCGGCGTGTCAACATCCACAATAGCTCTGATGCTAGAAGCAGCACTTTTTTCCCGAAAGGGCACTATATCGGTTATCCATGTCAACAGCCATAACCCAATCAAAGGGTTCTTCCAAATCGGCAACGACAAAGCAGATGCCGCTGCAAAAGGGTTGTGGACACTGAAAGATGCCCGCCAATTACATGAGTCCCTCCACACTGGAGCTAAAGAGTTAGCAAAGAGATGTGGGATCTCAGCCACTGACGCGAAACATATAGTAGCTACATGTCCCCACTGTCAAAAAGCACCATTGTGGTCTAGCGGAGTCAACCTCAGAGGTCTTAAAGCCTCCGAGGTGTGGCAGACAGATTTTACGCTCTGCCAATTGCTAAAACCTCGAGCATGGCTAGCAGTAACTGTAGACACATATAGCGGGGTGATCGTAGCGACACACCTTAAAACCGACGCTAAGGCAACCATCCAACATTGGCTAACTGTTGCAGAATGGATGAGAGAAAACGGCCACGGATCCATGGAAGGACTGTGTGACACAGCACTTGACATGAGTTTGGAGTGAACCAGACTAGGCCGCAGTAAAAAAGTTACTGCAATAATGGACAATGGACAGGGAAGATAAGGAAAAGGTCAATGCTGAGCTTGCAGAAGATGTTGCAACTAACTTTGAGGAAGTCACGTAGAACACGGAGCCGAGCTATGAGACAAGTTAACCACAGAAACCGCAAGTAGGAGGCCGTACAAAGACGTAACCGTTAGGGCTTAGCCAATCAACATATGACTAGTAGGCATAATTAACTGGAAATGTATAAATATCATAATTGCGCCGTAATAAATCGGAGCTTGCTTTATCACTCATACTGAGTCGGCTGCTTGCTTCCCCTCGCTCGTCGCAGCTAACAGCCATGGCGTGGCTTGGCATCCCTAATCAGATCAAAACGGACAACGGTTCGAATTTTGTGTCTAAATCAGTCCAGGCATTCACTCTGAAATGGGGTATTACTCTGATACACGACATCCCATATAATAGTGCAGGACAAGCCATAGTCGAACAAGCAAATCAAACTCTGAAATCTAAATTAGAGGTATTAGCAAAAACAGAAGGTTTTACCAACGTCATTCCCTCAAGGGACCAGGCACGCTTATTAGCGACAGCCCTATTAGCTTTAAACCAGTTCCCCAGGGGAGACGAGGTGAATAGCCCTGCCCAGAAGCACTGGGCCACTCGAGCACTAGAAGAAGGTCCGTACGTCATGATCAGAAATGAGCTAGGAGAGTGGGAACAAGGGTGGGAATTAGTTCTGACAGGGCGAGGGTATGCTGCAGTCAGAAAAGATAACAGAATCAGATGGTGTCCACTTAAGTCTATCAAGCCAGACCTTCAGAATAAAACTAATGAAAACTGTGAGTTTTTATCTGCAGGACCGGATCATCGGACACCCCCGTAACCCGTATACCCTGGTGACAAGAGAAGACGACGAGTCAGCAAGCGGCCTGTCTGCATCTGAGGGCTCTGCACCGGCAGAGTCCAGACAACGGCAAAACAGCTCCCGCAAGGCGGGGCTGTGATGTTTTTGTGTGATCTCAATTTTGGTGTTCATAACGGCGTCTAGCGGCTTGTATGAACATCAGCTGTGGGAATGGGTACTAGCGAGATGGGAGGACCAAAAGATACTGCAAAGGATTGTTACCCCGGGATCCCCTAGTTTCCAAGTATATCTCTGTGACCTAATCCTCTCAACTCCCTGTTTGAACACTATAATGTATTATATGTGTCCCAGCTCTAACCCCGGCAAATCTTACTGTAATGTCCCTTATCAGTATTACTGTTCTCGCTGGGGCTGTGAAACCATCGCATCTGGCTGGAAGGTAGCAAAACCAGACCCGTTTCTTAAGACCAGTTGGGGACCAACAGGCTGCACCCCTAGGAGACCAAGTGGGATGGGAAGGACAGTATGCCGAGGGAAATGTGACTGCCAATATATTTTCTTAAACATAACCAATGAAAACGACCTAGGATAGACCATAGGCAAAACTTGGGGCATTAGATACTGGCAACCCGGCACAGATAGGGGGGGACTGTTTTTTATTAAAAAACAGGAAGTAAAAAGCGGAACAGCAATTGGCCCCAACGTCGTGATCAAAAGCGATAACCAGCAAAGAAAAGAAAACTTTCAGACTGCCATGCCCGCCCCAGCCGATCCCTTACTAACCAAGCAGATAGTTCCCTCAAGCCAACCTAACATGAACTCTCACCATTTACCCGAAAAGCCCTTTTTTAGCGTATTAGATGCCACCTTTCGGTCACTGAATCAGCCAAACCAGGATCTCATGAATTCTTGTTGGTTATGTTATGACGTCTATCCCCCCTTCTACGAGGGCATTGCCCTCGATGCTTTCTTTGACTATTCATCAGATAGCAATCCAACCCAGTGTAGGTGGGATACACCATGGAAAGGAGTTACCTTGAACCAAGTCAGGGGCCTGGGCGTATGTATTGGTAATGTCGCCCTAGCAAGCCAGGATAGTGCTGTCTGCGCAAGAACCATTGCGGTTGACAAGACCCGTAAATGGGTGATCCCATCCGCACCTGGAATGTGGATCTGCCATCAATCAGGAGTAACCCCCTGTGTGTCCCTCAAAATTTTTGACGATTCTGCTGACTTTTGTGTACAAATTCTGATTGTTCCTAGGATCCTATACCATCCAGAAGAAGAAATGTACCGCTACTGGGGAGAAGCCAATAGCAGGCTTCAAAAAAGAGAAGTGCTGACAGCTGTAACAATAGCAACGCTGCTTGGTTTGGGAGCAGCCGGTATGGCCATGGGAGTGACCTCCCTAGTGACCTAGCGACGAGGTCTGTCTCAACTGCAAGTGGCCATCGATGAAGACCTACAAAAAATCGAGAAATCCATTACCTTTTTAGAGCAATCCCTCTCCTCGCTATCAGAGGTTGTTTTGCAGAATAGACGGGGATTAGACCTCCTGTTTATGCAACAAGGAGGCCTTTGTGCTGCCTTGAAAGAGGAATGTTGCTTCTATGCTGACCACACTGGAGTAGTTAGGGATTTGATGGCCAAATTGAGAGAGAGATTGACTCAAAGAAAAAGAGACAGGGAAGCCCAACGAGGGTGGTTTGAATCATGGTATAACCAATCTCCGTGGCTAGCCACCCTGATATCCACCTTGGTAGGTCCGATTGCAATAATCCTGCTGACACTGATCTTCGGACCCTGTATATTAAACAGGCTCGTGTCCTTTGTCAAGAGCAGGCTGGAAAGGGTCAACATCATGTTTGTGGAACACCAACAACTGCTTTAAAAATGTACTTGATCAGTATTTCCCCTGATTCTCCCTGGCTCTCCCCAAATATCCCAAGCTACACTCCATTACCCCCAGTCGTTTCCCAAGTGCCAATTGCTCAGTGTGCCTTATCTTTGTACTCCTTTTTTAGAAATATTTTTACGATTTTAGCCTGTTTAGTTAAACATGCGGGGGGGGGAATGTTGCTAGGTAGGGCCTGGTGGCCGGAAGATCTCGCGCTGTACGGAAACATAGGGCCCCCCTCCAGCTAGCCAACAGCTTTTAGTTTATGATGTAAGCAGACGGAAGTGACATTGTAAACCTAGGCTATATAGTGTCGCGTCGTTCAGCAATAAACACTATTTGCCATCCACCACATTGGTGTCTGTGAGCTGATGGACCGCGCGGCCAGGGGTCGGCTGCCGTGCACTTCCTGAGCCAGGTCACCGCGTGCCCTTGAAGGCAACAGGGAGAGGCAACGCAAAAGTGAATTTGTGTAATTAAAGATGGAATAGCCATCTTTGCTGCCTTTCTCATGCAGCGTAAAATAAGACCAAGACTGAGGGGTTGGCTTCTGGTGCTTTAGCTGTGGCAGCATGAAAAATGAGGAGGAGTGTGATAAGAAACTAATAATTTACGTTCCAAGCACAGACTCACACCAGTGTAGAGGGAAATTTGTGCCAAAAACTCCTACTAACTCAGAAAGGCACACAATCTTTTATTGCACAAATTATTAATGACCAGAAAATAAATGACTCTGTAATCAGATCGGTGCTGCTGACGCTTTTAATTTCTTCTTTCATTTGTATAAATTCTGAAGCCAGTGGAAAGGGACAGTTGTGTGTTGTGGTTAGCATAATGCCTGCTTTGTGGTTTGTTCAGGCGACATAATGCAACCCAAAGCAGTGGGAAAGCTTTGTATACAGACAGACACAGGACCTGTGGGAGCTGGGTGTTTCGGAACTCCCACTGTAATACTATAGGTTGTGGGATGGGCCAGCTTGAGGAAATCTTGCTGCAGCCACAGACTTACTGGGCACAGATTTTCCCAGCTGTGAGCTCTCAGCATCCTCCTCCTCCTCCACGCTGCCTTAACCATCCTGTGCCTGGCTCCTCTGCCCTGGGTGCCTGCAGGCAGAGCCTCAGCCCTGCTGCGCTTTGCAGAGGAGCTGCTGGTGGGCAGAGCTGTCTCTCTGCAGTGCTGCCCACTTGCCATGAGCTCCCTCCATGGCAGGAGCCCGGCCCAGCTCAGCAGCAGGGAGCAGCCCAAGGCAGCCCTTGCTCTGCCCCTCTGGGCTCCCTCCAGGTGTCCCTGGGGCTCCAGGGGAACCTGCTGTGTAAAAGGCAGAAAAAATCTCTGATGATCCCTTTCTCACACCTCCTTGCCAGCAGTGTCATTACTTGGGCATAAGAATTGCCTTCCATTGCCCTTCATTAGGCAGGACACCCAGGCAGGGCCAGGGAGGGATCTCCTTTACCCCTGGGGAGGGAAGGGATTCAGCTCTGTCAGTTTAGGTGTCTCATCCTGGTCTTCAGTCCTGGGGCCAGACAGGGACTCTGCTCCCTCCCATGCACACCGCAGACCCACACATGCCACAAAAGAGGAGGCATTCCTCTTGCCTCTGTTTGTGGGGGCACAGAAGGCCCCTGTGTGTGACCTCCTTGTCTCAGCTCTGAGGCTGGCTAATGGAGATGGAGGGCAGCAGCGAGCTGCTCAGACACAAGCACCTCGAGACCTGTGAGGTGATAGAGGTGGCCCAAGATACGTGCAGGTAACTGCAAGCTCTCATGGAGCCACTCTGAGAGACCGGGAAATGACTGGAGGCATCTTCTTGGAGGTCTCTGGGCATGTCCTTTGGCTGATTGAATGACAGCAGATGCCAAAACTTAGGGCAACTGAACCTTTTGCTACTCGTGATCTTCAGGGCTTCATCACCCACAGCAGGAACTTGGAAAGACAAATGCCATACACCATCCTCCCCACCTTGCTCCTTCTTTCACCAACTTTTATTGCTGAACACGGCCAGCTGGGGTCGGCTGTCCTGGCTCTGTTCCCTCCCAGCCTCTCTCCCCTCCCCAGCCTACATGCTGGTGGGTCAGCAGGAGTAGCAGAGGCAGCCTCGATGCTGTGCAAGCACTGCTCACCGACAGCTGTTACTGGGACTGGTTTGGTCACAGATCCAACACATGGCACCATATGGGGTGCTGCAGAGAAAACGGACTTCGTCCCAGCCCAAAGCAGTGCGGTGAAGCCCATCGTTACTCCTGCCATGCAAGTACACACTGGAGGGGCTGCTGCATCCCACAGGCCTTCAATCACATCTCTTGTAAGTGCCCAGCCACAGCCCACCCCACAGCCCACCTGCCCGAACAGGCTCCCAGTAGCAGAGACATGTTGGTGTAGAGGGGGGTTTTGGAAACAGACTGGGGAGAAGGCAGGTAACTCTTTCTTGGGACAAGAGGGGAAATCCATCTCCTCTCTCACCAGCTGTGGCCCCGCCCTGCAGGTGTCATAATGCACCTTCAGATGATGCGGACTGATGTCACAGGGTAATGTTCCACATCACAGGGTTGTCTCCCCAGTGCCATGGTGCTGCTGGCACATCCCGGCGAGGCCTTGGGCACTGCTGAGGGGGTGCCCACCGCTCCCCTTCAGAGCTGCTCCACAGCCAGGGACGGGGTCAGGAGGTAGCGGGCTTGCGCCAGGGGACCCTTGCTGACAGGCAGGAGCCTTGCCTGCAGGCAGAGGAGCAGCGGCACGTTGGGGCACAGTTTTGGATGAGGAGCCACAAAGAGCATCCCCTTCCCTGAGCTGAGGACAAGCAGCAAGCACGATGGAGGTCTGCTGCACAGTGGCACTCAGCGTGGAGCTCAGCAGCTTATTCCGAACGCTCCTGCTTCTCTCCACCATGGGTAGGGGATTCCGGAGTTTCTTCCTGAGAGGTTGCGCTGGGGCTATCCACTGTCAAATGTTGCGACTGCTGGGCTGATGGGGTGGCTGGACAGGGCTGGGGGCTGCCAGAGGGTCCCGCTGGGCTTGGGGAAAGATGGGGCAACCACGACTGCTGGGTCATGGTGCTGTGGCTGTCCTCAGCCCCGAAGATCCTGTGGGCACAGTGTGGTCCCTGGCGAGGGGGCCATCCAGAGTCAGGTTTCTCTGGGAGCTGGTACCTCTTGGGGTTCTGGCTCTGGGATGAAAAGGGGTCTGCGCCCTGGGGGCTGGGGTGTCCTAGAGCTCCCACAGGGCTCTGACGAGGTGGCTGGAAATGCCTGTGCTGTAAAACAGCCCTTTACCTTGAACTAGTCTCCTTTAGGAGAATCTCTGCTCCTTTCCATGGGATCCTCTTGTGCCACCAGGCTGGCAGATCATGTCCGAGGCTCTGGGGTAACCATGCTTTTCTGGGCGTTACATGGCCACAGCCCTGGTCCTGAATCCCTTCCCACATCCCCATTTCTGCCCCAGCCCTTCCCCAGGAGCAGAGTAAGGCTGGCAGTCTGAAACCGGGGCACAGCCCAGCTCTGCAGCCATTGCTGTGTTTGCCTGGCCAGGTGGTGGCCACCTGCACTGTCACCCCCTGGGTGAGGAGCTTGCCGAGAGGCTGTGAGCTGGCTGTCTCGGAGCATGACACTTCTTTCCTTTGCTTTCCAGAGGTTGTGGCTATCTGGGATGCTGTGTCTGCATACATCCTGGGACAGCTGAAGCTGGGCAAGGTCTGTTGGGATCCTGGTCCCCTTTTTGCCCTGGAAAGCGTGGGCCCTGGGAGCAATCCCTCCCTAAGCATCAAGGCAGCACGCTGAGACAAGCCTGTGTGTTCACCACTGCTACTTGGTCAACCAGGAGAGAAACCATATTCAGATCTAGTCTGAGAAAGCATTTGGCACGTGATAGAGTTTCGCTCATCCCTGTGGTCAGCATTTGTGTTGTTTTCCTGGGCAGGGGGTCCTGGTCACAGGACTCGGGACCTTTGCTACGGTGCAAGAGCGATTCCAAGGTGAAGAAGAGGTGTACGTGGTTCGAAGACCCATCTTCAAGCTGGACATTGCTGAGATATCTCTGCGGGAGCTAGCGTTCCCCACAGAGGTTATACCTGGTGAGAAGGCAACAGCCACCCTTCTCTTCCCCCTGCCCTGTTTGGGAGTGGGATGCATGCTCTCTGCACTTCAGAAAGGGTGCAGAGAAATGAGGATTTCAGTATTTCTCTGGAGAGAATTCCCTCCAAAGTTAGGCGGACAGCTTGAGCTCTTCTAAAACTAACCACTCCCCAAGAACTGTTTCCATAAACGACCTTTTCTCTGGCATTCTGTTTCGAATTTTACATGGAAATCCAGCCCGCTCTGCCAGTGACGATGTTCCTCCTCCTTGCAGACGATGTCAAGATCGAGCCGCTGAACTACAGATGGCTATCGCGAACCACTTCCTTCCCACAGCATGTGGTGCAGAGCTGTGTGCAAGAGACCATACTCTTGTACTCTTTCCAGCTGAGGAACAGGCAGCACCTTGCCTTCGCCTTCAAGGACATTGGCGTTCTGTCCTTCACCGATGATGTCCTGTGCATGCGGTTCTATCGCGACTGCGTCACAGGGCTGGAGAGCAAGGCCAGCTGGATTGCGCTGCTCAACACTGTGAGTTGCTCAGGCTTTGAGGGTGATGCAGTGACTTTGGGAAGCCTCTTGAAGGGTGAGCAACCCGATGGCTGTTGGGCAGCCTGCACGTGGCAGGCCAGTCCGACACCTTTCCACGTGCTCACCTGCGCTGACTTCTCCATTGGGAAAGAAGTTTTATTCTGAGCTTCTGAGTTCTTGCCCTACAGAAAGGCTGGCAGCGTTACTGCGCAGTCTCAGTGTTTGCTGTGCAGCTTCTCCAGAGCAGAGCAAGGGCTCATGTTCACGGAGGAAGATTTGGAGGAGGGGTTAGGAGAAGTGGCTTCCTTTTGGAGCAGGAGGCAGGTTTGCTTCCTTTGGGAGCCAAGAGCAAAGTGCCTTGGAAACCTTCTAGCAGCTCTGTGTCACTTTACAGAGGCTGTGGATGCCCAGTGCAGCTGCCTCCGGTGGAGAGACCAGCACTCGGGGGATGCAGGCTGCTCCTGCCCACGCCTTCCCCAGGTGAGTGCGTTTCCTCTGCAGCCCTCGACTGACCGAGCGGGCAGATTCCCAGCTCCTCAGGAGTGCGCCTTCCGGGGCTCGGCGTTGCACGTTGAGTCTGGGAGGGGGCCTGACCTGAAGGGGCTGGTTTCTGGTTAACTTACGATGAGTTGGGGTTACACGTGTGTTCTCCTGGAGTGGCCGAGCAGCGTCACTGCGTTTCTCATGCCCAGCCTGCCCGCCACTCCCATCAGAGAGAGCCAGCTGCACACATGGAGGGCTTTAAGCTACATCGTCTGTGTTGGGGGGAAATTGCTAATTAAACCCATGCGTGGCTGCATGGCCATGAGGAAAAGGGGTGCCATGCCTCACACGAGAGTCGTGAGGATTAGTGCTGGGAAGCTGCAGAGGGTAGGGGTCACCCTTCTTCAAGCCTGTGTCATCATTTACTGCCCAGGTTTCGCTTTACGGTGGTCAGCAGAGCAGTGGCCAAGGCTTTGTCCGCCTGGGCCAAGAAGGCTGCAGCAAAGTCCAGGCTCAGACAAGGTATGGGAACAGGTCTCTGCTGCCCAGCTGAGGCCCTGCCCCGCGCTGGGTGACCACAGCTCCGTCAAAAGGCACTCCCCAGGGGGCTGCTCTGCAGAGTTTCTTCCTTTGCCAGGTGCAGAGGCGCATCCTGGCAAGCTGCTGCAGAGACGGACGAAGCTTTCCCTTCCTGCACTGCCAAGTCAGGGGCCAGGCACAAGACAGAAAGACATGGGCAAGAAGACTTCTGAGAGGTGAGACCCTGGTGGGAAGGGATGAAAGGGATCCTGCACCCGTGGAGGAGAGACATCCCCTCCGGACACTCCGGCTGCAGGGACGCGGCAAGGTCCCTGACATGTGCCGCATGGCTCTTATGTGCTTGTTTCCCCTGTTGTGGGCCCCTCCCTGGGGAAGGTGGTGGATGCTGAGTGCACCCCACGTCCCTGTGGTTCCCTTACGAAAGAGCTGAGGTGCAGTCATCCCCCGTCCATCTGAGGGGGCTCAGGAAAGGCTCCCCGCTGCCAGCAGAAATGGCCCCACCTCACGTGCTGCTTCTGCCAGCCTGGGGAGCTTTGGTACCAGCCAAAAGCGGGAGACCAAGCTGCCCCGTGCTCATTCTGACTGCTCCTGGTGCCTCTTTGCAGTGTGCTCCCCCCGTGTCCAGGCAGCTCCCCCAGGATGAAGGAGGCAGGCAAGGCAGGCAGGCAGGAGCCCGCTTCTCCAGCCAAGCCCACCTCTACACTCCCATCCTCAGACGACTGCCAGAGAGCGCTGCAGGTACGTGCCTTGCTGTAGCTACCGCGCTGCTGGGGACTCGGCAAAAGCCTCTTTGTGCAGAGAGCCAGCCTGATAGGACTCCTTGAAATGCACTCCTTGTCAGCTGTCTGTCACCTCCTTCAGATCTTCTTCATGAAAAGGAAGGTGTTGCACACCCTCCCCACATGCCGTTGCCCCATGGGTTGTCACAAAACTCTTTCTCCTGGCCCAGGGGCTATGGGAGATGCCCAAGTCCTTTCTCGGCTGTTCACAGGGGAGGGCTTTGGTCGCAGCTGTGTTTGCCAGGAGCCTAGAATGACCCCACAGCCCCCGTTCTGTTAGGGGCAAAGCCTTGCCAACCGACCAGCTGAGGCAAGGGGCGGCAACACGGGTCAGACTCAAAGGACACCCGTTCCAGGAGCTGAGAGTCATCGTGCCTTCTGCTGCCTTGCCATCCCTTCCAGGAGGTCTGGCAACTGTCTGCAGAGTGGGAGCAAGTGAGGCCCAAGTGGCAAGTGCATCTTGAGCAAGCAAAGGCAGAGTGGGCGGCGTGGGAAGCCTGGTCTGCGGGGAAGGACCGACAGCCGCCCCAGGTACGGGCAGCGATTGACACCGCTGAGAGCAGCAGCGACCCTCTCCTTCGGGGCACCCAGGGCGGCAGGTCTCCAGAGGAGGGGAGCAGGACAGACACCCAGCTGCAGGGCAGGGGTTTGCCTGCTCATGCTCGTAAGGGAGAGACTGGCAGCAGGATGCAAGCGGCAAAAGCAGCCGTGATGATGGGCACGTGGTGCTGGGTCTCTCGGCTGCCAGGTCCTGCTGCAGGCTCCTTTCAAGATGTCCTCTGGAAAACTTCACCGGTGGTTGCCATCTGCTTTGCTGAGAGTGTCTCCTCCTTGGCAGGCACTCGGCACTGGAGGCACATGGACTCCCCACCCTCCAGCCCAGCCCAGGAGAGAGGCAGTCAAGGAGAGGTGGAGAAAGGCTCCAACCCGTCTCCCAGCAGAACAGAAGACAGCAGCAACCCCGCTGCAGAGACTCCAGCCCGAGTAAGTGTGTGCTGGCTCTCGCCACAGCCTGGGGCAGCCACATAGCTGTGAGCCCACAGACATGTCCACATCCCACATTCCTGCATCCTGGGGTTGCATAGGACACCCTCTGGTGTCTCCTAACACGGGCATGGCCTGGGTTACCCCACAGTTCACGGCCCAAAGCTCATGACCGGCTGCAAGGGTGGGTACCCATGTGTCTTGGTGGGCACAGGGGCTGGACGAGGGGAGAGGCAGGTGGGGTCTGCAGCAGAGGCTGAGGAGACAATGTTTCCCTGTTGTTGCAGCCGCCTTTCCCCACGAGCGGTCCAGGTCCTCAGAAGGCTGGAGCCATACCTTGAGCGCAAGGAAATATTCAAGTACGTCGCTGAGAACAGGAGGCGGCTTCAAGAGCAGCAGAAGCAGCTCCCCTGGTAACAGTCTCCAAAGAGACCCCTCCACTGAGGCCAGCCCTGGGGGAAATGGGGGATTTCCCTGACGGCCCTCGTGAGACAGAAGCAGGTTCAGGAGGCTGGCCTTGCAGTGGACCTCCCTGACACCCAAGGGCCTGCCTGGACACCCAGAACCGGCTTTCCATGTGGGATGTAAAAGGCCTGGCAGAAGGCAGAGGGTCCCTCTGATGGCAGGCTCTCCCCATTCCAAACCAGGGAGCGTGTCCTTCCCAGGCAGAGTATTGACCCAAGACACCTATCCCCAAGCGGGGACACCAGCAGGGGACACTCCAGGTCTCGGCCCCAGGGGACTCAGCCCCAGGCTGGGCAGTTGCGCCTGGGCCCCTCTCATGGCCTTGGGCACAAGGCGCCTCTCCTACTTCACAGGCACCTTGCGGCTTCATTGCAAGCACACCCCATCCCAGGTGGCCTGAGCTAAGCCTGCAGGAGTTCTCTGCCTTCTCCCTGTCCATACGGTCACACACTTCTCTCTCTTCCTCCCTAGCACCAGATGCTGGTACCGCAGCAGAGGGGAAGGTGCCGGGAGCAGTGGCTGTAGCAGTGGCTGTTAGCCAAGGGGCCGGGAGGCTTCTCACCTGCCAAGATCCACCTATAAATACAAAACCTGGAGTCCTGGGGTGGTTCCCAGATGGACTGACTGGTCTGTGCCCGGTGATGGATTGCTCTACAGGCATTATACACACCCCATGTGTGATCTCACATCTGCTGGTAGGGGCAGGAGGGAATAAAGTGCACACACGCTCCCCAGCATGAACATTCTGGCACTTCCCAACACACAGGCAGCACGACAGGGGAAGCTCTCACCCTCTTCCCAGGAAAGCAGCAGAGCTGGTGCCTCCCTCATGTGTCTGCATGCTCGTGCATGCAGCGTGGGGAACCATCAGCAGGGCCACAAGTCTGTGTGTTTACAGGGCTGTGAATGCACTGGCACCACAGCGGTGCAGTGGGTGGCTGGCACAGCCGGAGGGCTGTGGTGGGGGGACGTGGGCTCTGCAGGAAGGGCTGTCCAGGAAGGCAAGGAGGTGGGCTTGCCTCTTGCTCGTGCTGGGACAGGAGCCAGCTAATGGATCAGGATCAGCAGGTAGACCAAAGTGGGTGCCATGTTATCAGGTATCTGCTGAAGGTGCCTGCATCTGCGATGGCACCTGCATCTTCAATGGCATCTCCATCATCAATTGCATCCTGAAATTGCATGTCTCCAACCGTCCCCCATTGGCGGGCTGGGGACAGCATGTGCATGACAGCTGGGGATGTCCTGGAGGGTGGCACTTCCCTGGGCCCCAGGAGGGTCCCCTGGTGCTGCACTGCCCCATGGCCATGTGCCCTGGGGCTGGGGGCTTGGCCATAAGCCTTGTGCGGGGGGACGGCGTGTTCTGGGGACTGTGCCTGGCACAGTGGGATTTTGCCTCTCATGCTGCAATACCAGGTTAGAGCTGCCCACTGCTGTCATGACTTCTCCCAGCCTTGGCTCACCCCATCACCCCAAACCTCCGCCAGGCCCGTGGGTGCACGCATCTTGCTTGCAGGTTGGGGCAAGGGTGTTTGTTACTTCCATGGCATTTCACACAATTTTTGGCATCACGGCGTGAAAGCATCAGCCAAGCAAGAGCTGTTTACCATATTAAGTATGTCTAATGAGGGCAGACGTGGTATGCACAGGTTTCTCTTTTTTTTCTTTCCGTTTCCATTTTCTCGCCACCCTCCCCACCCTCCCCAGCATCTTCAGATAAGAATATTACCATTCAAATAATCAAACCACTCTGGCCAGGCATCTTATGGACAAGATGCCTTTGTAAAAGGAGCCTCTTGGGGCACAGGAACTCTTCAGCCACGTTCCTCTAACCCAGCCCGCTGACTGCGGCATTTGGGGAAGCGTAACAGAATGCCATGTGCCCAAGCACAGGAGCTGTAGCTGAAGCATGTGAGTGAGGAACGGGAGGCAGAGGCAGACCCTGCTTGACATCCAGCTGCCAGGATCCTTCATTCCCAGGGTGGCATTGGGTGCTGCCAGCTCCTGTGGCCGGGCCCTGCAGCCAGCTCAGCCGGGAGGGAACTTTGCACCTACGCCTGTCAGATGCCAGCTGGAGGAACAGCACTAAAGGAGACTTGGACCCAAGCTGACTTTGTCCTGGGCGGCGAGGTTGTGGTAAGACAAGGAGATCCAGCACCGCACTGGTAGCTGGTGCCAGGGAAATGGTGCTGGAGCCCCAGTGGTCCTGCTGTGGCAGGGGCAAAACTGGCTGCTCCCAGCAGGGCAGGGGCAAGGTGAGATGCCCTGAGCAGGGCAGGGACAAAAGTCAATGCCCCCCACATGGGGCAGAAGCAAAGCTCGCCACCCATATTTGAGCAGTGGCATAGAGAGCCCCCTGAGCAGGGCAGGAGTCAATCCAGGTCCCCTGTGTGGACAAGGGGCAAAAGCTGCCTCCCCAGGGCTGGGAGGGGAAACACCAGCCATCCCCAGAGGCACGTGATGAACAAAAGCCACCCAAGCAAGGCCGTGGCCAAACTGGAGGTCCCAGGCAGAGAGTGTATCTTGGGGGGGGGGGGGGGGGGGGGGGCGGGGCAGATGAAATTTATCAGCAGTGAACCTGTCAGAGCCCAGGTGCTTTGCTACATGAGTGTCATGGGCTTGACATCCTGAACAGTGGGCCAGCGAAAGCCAGCTGGGCTGAGCTGCCCTTCGGAATAACTCGGCTCCTTCTCCGGCTCCTTGCTTGGCTACCTCTTGCCAAGCATTTATCATTGATCCTCTTCTTGCATCCTCACTCAAGGGTAAGTTGGATTTGACTTTTGGGAGAGATCCTAGAGGAGGTAGATCGGGCATAAAAGTGTAGGTTGGTCTCTACCTCCCAAGCTGTAGGCTGAGCTCTTCCACGTTTATACGCTGGCCAGAAGGTCACTATGGGTAGAGTTGTGTTTGCTAATTTTTATTTCTTTGCCGTAGCCTAGGCTAGGTAAGCTGGGAGGTGGCAGTCCGAGGTGTTGAGCTCACCCTAGACTGAGCAGAAGCCCACCTTAGATGGTGGGGGAGGAAGGGAGACTGAAAAAGGAGCCTGTGCTCACACGTGCACAAACTTGTGTGCTGGCCCCATCCCTTCCCCTTGGACAGGAAATTCACCTCCCTCTCAAAATATAGCTTGGGGTGGGAATGGTGGGGACTGGAGACCATTGGGATAGGAAACCATCATGGGGCTGAGAAACCATCGCTGTGATGGGAAACCATGGAGGGGATGGGAAATCAGCATGGAGGACAAGGAATCGTCAGCAGGATGGGGAATCATTGGGGTGGGAAGTTGGTATGGCATGAAAAGTCACAGGCTGCTGCGTGCTGCACACCCCTGCCCAACTGTCGTGATCCATCAGGCTTGCCACCTGCTACACAGAGCAGGGAATCCAATTCACCAGTTACGGAACCGGGTGGCGCAAACCAACACTGGGACTCACCCTGTGATGAATATGATTGCTTTCATAAACACCATAAATCAATACCCACCAGCAAACCACTACCCCTATTAAATAGAATGGAGACAGCGATCATACATTGATCACCCTTGATTTCGTCCTTTGGGCTGTGTTCCCTTTGAGACGCAGGGTGTGAGGGAGGCAGGGCTCTGAGGTATGCACAGGAGGGATCAAGAGCCTCAGAAAGGAGAAACTCCCCAGCCTGCGCTCGGTCCTGCTCTCATCTATGGTTTCCATGGCAGTTTCCCTTCTTCAGCACAATTCTTCTTTTTCGCTTTTTCCAACCAACAGCCTGAACCTCACACCCAGCCCTCTGTTGTGTGCAGGCAGGAGAGATATACCATAGAGGGCATCCTGCCCCATCCTCCTCTGTGAGCTTGGCGCCAGGACACCACGTAAGGCCACGTTGCCCACCCTGGACCTGGCAGAGGCTCTGTCTGCTACTGCACAGCCAAGGGAGGCAGCACCTGCAGCGGGTGAGGGGGCTGCCGCACCTCACAGACACAGGGAACGCAACCACTGGTGTCCTTTGGCAGCAGGGATTGCTGGCTGAGGCCATGATGCGGGGTGTTGCAGGCCAGGGGCCCGCGGCACGCAGCTGCCCCTCACCCTGCTGGGAGCCGGCACAAAGCCCTGTCAGCCTTGCACTGGTGGTGGAGCAGTGGCAGCAGCTGGAAGCACTAGAGGCTGAGCTGCAGGAACTGTGGCTTTGCACCCAACAGCAGCATGACTACACTGCTGCTATAGCCTGGCAGCTGAAGGCGGCTTTGGAGAAGCAGCGGCAGCTCCTGTTGGAGCAGATGCAATACGAGTGGGAGCAGCAATGGGCTAAAAAGGTGTGGTGGTTACAGGAGCTAAACCTTTGGCAGAGGGTGGCTGAGACATGCCAGCTGCTGCACTGGAAGGAGGCTACGCTCCGCAAGGGATGGGAGCTGCTGTGGCAGCAGTGTGCCACTACCATTCGCCAGCCGCAGGACCTGCAGCCACAGTGTGCCGACAAGAGGGTGAAGACCAGCAGGAGCGGCAGGGGAGCCTGAAGCAAGCTCGAGCACGTAGCCAGCAAGTTACACAGGGAGATGGACATCTCCCAGCCAAGGAGATGTCACCTGCGTACCCGTGCTGGGGCAGCAAACACTGCTGTAAAGCCTAAAGATGTCCCCGGGAGCTGCTCCCAGCTCTGCCTGGGAGCTGCTGCTGTCAGATTCACCCACTAGCAAGCAGTTCCTGGTGCAGGAGTGATAACTGCGTAAGTCTGGGTGTCTAATACCAAGGTCTCCAACATCAGCTGAGCAGCGTTTATTTTAATGGTTTGGTTTTCTTTTTTTCTCCCCAGGAGTTTCCATAGTCCCCCAAAGCCATTTTCTGTCAGAAAAGGTGCAGGCATGTGCACGAGACAGCCGTTTCTCTGTGTTGTAACTGGGAACAAAGGCAGCTTTTCTTTTCATTCCAGCTCGAAAGGGAGCACAGAGCGTCAGCCCCAGGGAGGCAGCCCTGCTCCCTCGTCCTGGCTGTGGCTGTGAGCCCTTGCACGCTCCACCTCTGGAGGAAAGGCACTGAAGAAGAGCAGCCTGGGAGGGACCTCCCAGAGCCGGCTGGGGAGAGGGCTGGTCACCCCGCGGCCCATGGCGACTGCCGGGAGCAGCTCGGCGTGGCCAGTGGCCTCTGGGCACGGGCCTGCGGGCCTCCCCTGCGTTGCTGTAGGCGGGCACCGGAGCGTCCCCAGGCCTGGGCGCCCTGTGTGGGAGCCATGCCTGGGGACAAGGCCCCGGGCGGTGGCACCCAGAGCTGCTGCACGCACACAGGACTGAGCTCTGCAGAGGCTGCTGGCACCGGGGGGATGTGGGAGGTGCGGGCTCGGGCCTGCTGGGGCCTCTGTGAGGGGCAAGCAGGGGCTGCCCCACGCCGGGCACAGCCGGGCACAGCCGGGCACAGCCGGGCACAGCCAGTCCCCGCCAGGTGTGGGTGTGAGCATCTCCACAGCAACCGCAAGGGCTTTGTGATGCAGGCGGCGCACCATGCCCAGAGGTCATTGTGATACGGGTCCCCATGGCGACCCCGCGGGTATTTAAGGAGCCAGAGCCCTGGGGTGCCCACTGCCAGGAGAGCCACTCCCTCAGGAGGCAGCATCTCCCCTGGGTGACCATGGCCGGTTGTCGGCAGACGCCGCCGAAGATGCCCACGCAAGAGGAGGCAAACGCCCGCCCCCAGCCCAACAGCAGGCTGCCGGGCCTGCAGAACCAGCGCCAGGTGAGGGACGGGGCAGGAGGGGGAGGCCGGTGGTGGGACGGGGCCACGCGGAGCTGCCTTAGTGCCAGGGCCGGGCTTGCCGCCACTGTGGGGGCCGCTGTGCCAAGGCAGCCGCCTCCAGTCCTTGACTTCTCCTCCTCCTGCCCGCAGATGGGCCACAGGCGGCCGCTGGCAGCGCCGCAGGACAGCCAGGGACAGGCTTCGTCCCCCCATGGGAACAGGCTGCGACGGCTCCCCTGCCCACAGAGCTCGCAGGCCGCTGGGAGCCGACGCGCACAGGTAGGGAGCCCGAGGGAGACCGGGACAAACGTCTTCCCGAGTCCAGGAGCTGCCGACCGGCAGGCGGGAGCTGCAGGAGGGGACAGGAGGGCCCGGTCACATAGCAAACTGAGCCCCACAAGCCGTGCCTGCAGGCTGCCCGGGCATGTCGGGGATGCTCCCAGGAGTCACTGTGGGCCATGGCCGGAGCAGTGCGCTCCCCAGCCAGCTCTGGGAGCCGAGCGGCAACTCCCTGTGGGGCCGAGTGCTGCCCTGGGGGCTGGCAGGGGAGCCGGCACAGGGGCTTTTCCAGCTGGGACACGGGGGCACGGGCGAAGGGCCACAGTCACGCAGCCTCTCTCCTCGCATTCTCTTGCAGACGGACAGCGCAGCATGCAGGGTGACAATGCCCTCTGTCAGGGTGAGGCGCGAGGAGACAGCCCGTCTGCCAGCAAGGCAGGCAGCAGCACCACAGAAGGTGCACGCAGCTCGGGCACCAGGAGCTGCCAGAACTTGCTGCAAGCTCCCGCCTCTGCCAGCAGCAGCCTATGCAGCTTCTGGCCAGGGCAGGGGAAAGGCCAGCAGCACTGCAACCGGCAGACACCGAAAGCTTGTCCCATCTACTCGGGGCATCCCTGGTGAGCAGGGGAAAGCCACCAGTGCGCAGAGCAGGAGCCATGCCCCACGCAGCCCTGCAGCCAATGCCACAGCTGTCTCCCAGCCCACCCGCACCCGCTGCCTCCAGAACCAGCTGCAGCAGGAGATGGCACTGTCCACCCAAGCCATCCTGCAGCGGTTCAAGCGCGAGCTGCCTGCCTCCCCCTGCACGGCCCAGCCCGAGGGCTCTCCTGGCCACCAGGGCCATCAGGGGACGCAGAGCTCCTGCTCCTCTGGCAGAAACAGGCCCCACACCTTGGCGGCCCTGCAGGAAGGACCAACAGAAAGCCACAGTGCTGGGCCACAAGCAACGTGCCAGGCTGTGAGAGGTGCTCAGCTCCGGGTGATGGAGCGGGAGGACTTGATGCTGCCTGGCAGCGCATGCAGCCATCTCCTGGAGCAGAGCAGACACCTGCAGTGTCTTCTGAAAGACCTGGAGAGGCAACAGAGTTCCTCAGAGATGGAGAGCCGCCTCCTGGGAAAGGACGGTTCTCCAAGAGCGTGCAAGGAGGCAGGGAGACTGCAGCAGAAGAATGCTCAACTAGCTGCCCTCACCTTGCGGCTGGGAGAGCGAGCCAGGCAGCTGCAGGTGACCATCCATCGCCTGGTCAATGCTCGCGGGCCACTGCCCATCCAGCGCTCCGCTGAGCACCTGTGCCCGCCATTGCTTCCTCAGCCGAGGGGTGGGGAAACGGGAGAGCCCACCAGAGCTCTGCTGGCACGGGACAAGCGGCACGACTTGGCACAGAAGGCAGCTGAGGGGCTGGAGGCCCGAGCGGCTGCAGATGAAGAAGGATCCTCTGATGTGAGCACCCCCGGGCAAGCTTGTGAGGAGTTGCAGGTGCAGCTCGCCAAGGTGACAAATGAAAACACCCACCTGGCTGAAGAAAACGCTCGCCTGCGTGGGCAGATGGCTTTGACAGAACAGGTTCAGGCTGAAAATGCCAACCTGAAAGGGCAGCTAGCGCGACTGGCAGAGGAGCGAGACTCTACTATCCAAGCAACCATCTGTCTTTTTACCCGGCTGGAAGCGGCCGAGCGCGAGCTGAAAGCCGTGAGGGACAGGGCAGAAAGGAGTCAACAGCTGGAGAGGGAACATGAGGAGACAAAGCTGGCCCACAGGGAGCACAGAGAATCCCTGCGGGCATTCCCTGCCCATCTGAAGGAACTCAGTGACTGGTTTGAGAATCTAAAGAAACGCCGCCAGCAGCTGTTTCAGGAACTGGAATGGCTGGAAGGAGAAAGATCCAACAGCACCGTTTCCAAGCCGCAGCAGGCTAACCTGGGAGCAGACAAGGAGTCCGTCCTGCTGGAGGCTATGAGAAAACAACCGGCAGAGCTGCGAGCATTCATCGCTCGTTACAGCTATGATCCTTTTGATGGTCCCAACGAGCAGCCTGAGCTGGAGCTTCCGCTAGTTGCTGGACAATACGTTTACGTCTTTGGAGACGTGGATGGAGACGGTTGGTACGTGGGAGAGCTGACCGACGGCACAAGGGGATTGATCCCCTCTAATCTCGTTGAGGAAGTTCCAGGTGACGGGCAACCTGATGACACCACAGTCTCCCCAGAGACAAGTGATTGGTGGCAGGGCATAGATGACGTCTGTCCTGTCTTCTCATAGAGCTTCTCATTAAACCTCTTTTAATGACCTCTCTGTGTAATCTCACTCCCTGTCCTGTTTGTCTGTGAGCTGAAGGGACTCTGTGCCTGCTATGGGGGACGTGGCGGGGGTGGACTGAGTGCCAGCTACTGGAGTCAACCCGAGGCCGTAGGCAGCTCTGGCTTGTGGTGCCAGCTACTGGTGTGCGTCCCAGCGCAGCCAGTGGAGTGAGGGGGGGTCCGAGTGCAGCTACTGGAGCCAGTGGGGATCTCAGCCATCAGGCACTAGGGGTGGGATTGGTGTGCGTCCTGAGAAACCACAGGGTATTTGCACTACAGTAGCATGTGCAGTAAAGAAAACTGGTCTTGCAGTTTGATCCAACACTGCATCTGCAAACAAAACGAGGCGGAGGCATGAGCAACATGGATGGAAACCTCACCTGCCACACCAAAGTTACGCCACGGAAACTCTTCCCTTTTTGTCACCTTCCTCGGGTTTGGTAAATCTTTTGCTGAGTCTGAAGCAAAGGCCCATTGCCTCTTCCTGCTTCTAACAGCTAACGTCTGGGTTTCACAGGCTGCTTTGTTGTGCGGCACCGCTTGCACCCCAGAGTTGCCTTCATAAATGCATCCTTGTACTAGGAAAGGAAAATTGCCTGTCATGCCAGTCATACCACTGTACTACCCTACCCGCAGGGCAACAGACCGCCCTGCTTGTAAGAGGATTTAATACAGGAAATAATCCTCAAGTATCTGGGTGTTTTAACAGTTTAATCACGTGCTCGCAGTCTGACTGCTGACACAATCTCACAAGAAAAAATATTAAGGGGGCTAAATCTGTGTTTCAAAAAAAGTGGGGTTTCTCTTTCCTTTCCTGAGAAAACTTGCTCCCTCTACGTTTCTGCCCTGTCATTTCATCTAGCAGCTTCAAAGAAGGGCTTCCCGGCCAGCTATTTTGATGTCATGGTGAGCTCTGAGATGTTTGAGTTTGTTCCTTTCACGCCCCCAGAACTTGGAGTCCTGTGGCTACAACAGCATCTCTGCTGCGGTACAAAGCCAGGGCCCTTGCCAGGTCCTCACGATAACGCACTTGATGGGCAAGGTGAACACGTTATTTTACACAGCTTCAGAAATCTCACTGCATTGTTGCCTGCGAAAAGCCACTTTCCTTTTGGCATTTGAGACACCTTTGAACACTGGCCATAGAGCCCTGTGGCAACCTCTAGGCCTGGGGGAAACCTGCATTAGGGAGGAAATGCCTTAAGAGGAAACTCCCCTTAAGCTTTGAGTGTTGCTCTGTAGAAGGAAGAGAGTTGCCTTATTGCCCCAGGATGGGGTAGGGGAGCCCGGAGGCAGCGGTGCCTGAGCCTGGGACAGGGTTCTCCAGCCTGGAGGCCAAAGCTGTTGGTGGGACTCTTCCCTCCAGCCTCCTGCCTGGTCCCTGCAGGGGGCCGGGGACCCGTGCTGGGGCAGCAAACACTGCTGTAAAGCCTAAAGATGTCCCCAGGAGCTGCTCCCAGCTCTGCCTGGGAGCTGCTGCCGTCAGATTCACCCACTAGCAAGCAGTTCCTGGTGCAGGAGTGATAACTGCGTGGAGGAGAACAAGTCTGGGTGTCTAATACCAAGGTCTCCAACATCAGCTGAGCAGCGTTTATTTTAATGGTTTGGTTTTCTTTTTTTCTCCCCAGGAGTTTCCATAGTCCCCCAAAGCCATTTTCTGTCAGAAAAGGTGCAGGCATGTGCACGAGACAGCCGTTTCTCTGTGTTGTAACTGGGAACAAAGGCAGCTTTTCTTTTCATTCCAGCTCGAAAGGGAGCACAGAGCGTCAGCCCCAGGGAGGCAGCCCTGCTCCCTCGTCCTGGCTGTGGCTGTGAGCCCTTGCACGCTCCACCTCTGGAGGAAAGGCACTGAAGAAGAGCAGCCTGGGAGGGACCTCCCAGAGCCGGCTGGGGAGAGGGCTGGTCACCCCGCGGCCCATGGCGACTGCCGGGAGCAGCTCGGCGTGGCCAGTGGCCTCTGGGCACGGGCCTGCGGGCCTCCCCTGCGTTGCTGTAGGCGGGCACCGGAGCGTCCCCAGGCCTGGGCGCCCTGTGTGGGAGCCATGCCTGGGGACAAGGCCCCGGGCGGTGGCACCCAGAGCTGCTGCACGCACACAGGACTGAGCTCTGCAGAGGCTGCTGGCACCGGGGGGATGTGGGAGGTGCGGGCTCGGGCCTGCTGGGGCCTCTGTGAGGGGCAAGCAGGGGCTGCCCCACGCCGGGCACAGCCGGGCACAGCCGGGCACAGCCAGTCCCCGCCAGGTGTGGGTGTGAGCATCTCCACAGCAACCGCAAGGGCTTTGTGATGCAGGCGGCGCACCATGCCCAGAGGTCATTGTGATACGGGTCCCCATGGCGACCCCGCAGGTATTTAAGGAGCCAGAGCCCTGGGGTGCCCACTCCCAGGAGAGCCACTCCCTCAGGAGGCAGCATCTCCCCTGGGTGACCATGGCCGGTTGTCGGCAGACGCCGCCGAAGATGCCCACGCAAGAGGAGGCAAACGCCCGCCCCCAGCCCAACAGCAGGCTGCCGGGCCTGCAGAACCAGCGCCAGGTGAGGGACGGGGCAGGAGGGGGAGGCCGGTGGTGGGACGGGGCCACGCGGAGCTGCCTTAGTGCCAGGGCCGGGCTTGCCGCCACTGTGGGGGCCGCTGTGCCAAGGCAGCCGCCTCCAGTCCTTGACTTCTCCTCCTCCTGCCCGCAGATGGGCCACAGGCGGCCGCTGGCAGCGCCGCAGGACAGCCAGGGACAGGCTTCGTCCCCCCATGGGAACAGGCTGCGACGGCTCCCCTGCCCACAGAGCTCGCAGGCCGCTGGGAGCCGACGCGCACAGGTAGGGAGCCCGAGGGAGACCGGGACAAACGTCTTCCCGAGTCCAGGAGCTGCCGACCGGCAGGCGGGAGCTGCAGGAGGGGACAGGAGGGCCCGGTCACATAGCAAACTGAGCCCCACAAGCCGTGCCTGCAGGCTGCCCGGGCATGTCGGGGATGCTCCCAGGAGTCACTGTGGGCCATGGCCGGAGCAGTGCGCTCCCCAGCCAGCTCTGGGAGCCGAGCGGCAACTCCCTGTGGGGCCGAGTGCTGCCCTGGGGGCTGGCAGGGGAGCCGGCACAGGGGCTTTTCCAGCTGGGACACGGGGGCACGGGCGAAGGGCCACAGTCACGCAGCCTCTCTCCTCGCATTCTCTTGCAGACGGACAGCGCAGCATGCAGGGTGACAATGCCCTCTGTCAGGGTGAGGCGCGAGGAGACAGCCCGTCTGCCAGCAAGGCAGGCAGCAGCACCACAGAAGGTGCACGCAGCTCGGGCACCAGGAGCTGCCAGAACTTGCTGCAAGCTCCCGCCTCTGCCAGCAGCAGCCTATGCAGCTTCTGGCCAGGGCAGGGGAAAGGCCAGCAGCACTGCAACCGGCAGACACCGAAAGCTTGTCCCATCTACTCGGGGCATCCCTGGTGAGCAGGGGAAAGCCACCAGTGCGCAGAGCAGGAGCCATGCCCCACGCAGCCCTGCAGCCAATGCCACAGCTGTCTCCCAGCCCACCCGCACCCGCTGCCTCCAGAACCAGCTGCAGCAGGAGATGGCACTGTCCACCCAAGCCATCCTGCAGCGGTTCAAGCGCGAGCTGCCTGCCTCCCCCTGCACGGCCCAGCCCGAGGGCTCTCCTGGCCACCAGGGCCATCAGGGGACGCAGAGCTCCTGCTCCTCTGGCAGAAACAGGCCCCACACCTTGGCGGCCCTGCAGGAAGGACCAACAGAAAGCCACAGTGCTGGGCCACAAGCAACGTGCCAGGCTGTGAGAGGTGCTCAGCTCCGGGTGATGGAGCGGGAGGACTTGATGCTGCCTGGCAGCGCATGCAGCCATCTCCTGGAGCAGAGCAGACACCTGCAGCGTCTTCTGAAAGACCTGGAGAGGCAACAGAGTTCCTCAGAGATGGAGAGCCGCCTCCTGGGAAAGGACGGTTCTCCAAGAGCGTGCAAGGAGGCAGGGAGACTGCAGCAGAAGAATGCTCAACTAGCTGCCCTCACCTTGCGGCTGGGAGAGCGAGCCAGGCAGCTGCAGGTGACCATCCATCGCCTGGTCAATGCTCGCGGGCCACTGCCCATCCAGCGCTCCGCTGAGCACCTGTGCCCGCCATTGCTTCCTCAGCCGAGGGGTGGGGAAACGGGAGAGCCCACCAGAGCTCTGCTGGCACGGGACAAGCGGCACGACTTGGCACAGAAGGCAGCTGAGGGGCTGGAGGCCCGAGCGGCTGCAGATGAAGAAGGATCCTCTGATGTGAGCACCCCCGGGCAAGCTTGTGAGGAGTTGCAGGTGCAGCTCGCCAAGGTGACAAATGAAAACACCCACCTGGCTGAAGAAAACGCTCGCCTGCGTGGGCAGATGGCTTTGACAGAACAGGTTCAGGCTGAAAATGCCAACCTGAAAGGGCAGCTAGCGCGACTGGCAGAGGAGCGAGACTCTACTATCCAAGCAACCATCTGTCTTTTTACCCGGCTGGAAGCGGCCGAGCGCGAGCTGAAAGCCGTGAGGGACAGGGCAGAAAGGAGTCAACAGCTGGAGAGGGAACATGAGGAGACAAAGCTGGCCCACAGGGAGCACAGAGAATCCCTGCGGGCATTCCCTGCCCATCTGAAGGAACTCAGTGACTGGTTTGAGAATCTAAAGAAACGCCGCCAGCAGCTGTTTCAGGAACTGGAATGGCTGGAAGGAGAAAGATCCAACAGCACCGTTTCCAAGCCGCAGCAGGCTAACCTGGGAGCAGACAAGGAGTCCGTCCTGCTGGAGGCTATGAGAAAACAACCGGCAGAGCTGCGAGCATTCATCGCTCGTTACAGCTATGATCCTTTTGATGGTCCCAACGAGCGGCCTGAGCTGGAGCTTCCGCTAGTTGCTGGACAATACGTTTACGTCTTTGGAGACGTGGATGGAGACGGTTGGTACGTGGGAGAGCTGACCGACGGCACAAGGGGATTGATCCCCTCTAATCTCGTTGAGGAAGTTCCAGGTGACGGGCAACCTGATGACACCACAGTCTCCCCAGAGACAAGTGATTGGTGGCAGGGCATAGATGACGTCTGTCCTGTCTTCTCATAGAGCTTCTCATTAAACCTCTTTTAATGACCTCTCTGTGTAATCTCACTCCCTGTCCTGTTTGTCTGTGAGCTGAAGGGACTCTGTGCCTGCTATGGGGGACGTGGCGGGGGTGGACTGAGTGCCAGCTACTGGAGTCAACCCGAGGCCGTAGGCAGCTCTGGCTTGTGGTGCCAGCTACTGGTGTGCGTCCCAGCGCAGCCAGTGGAGTGAGGGGGGGTCCGAGTGCAGCTACTGGAGCCAGTGGGGATCTCAGCCATCAGGCACTAGGGGTGGGATTGGTGTGCGTCCTGAGAAACCACAGGGTATTTGCACTACAGTAGCATGTGCAGTAAAGAAAACTGGTCTTGCAGTTTGATCCAACACTGCATCTGCAAACAAAACGAGGCGGAGGCATGAGCAACATGGATGGAAACCTCACCTGCCACACCAAAGTTACGCCACGGAAACTCTTCCCTTTTTGTCACCTTCCTCGGGTTTGGTAAATCTTTTGCTGAGTCTGAAGCAAAGGCCCATTGCCTCTTCCTGCTTCTAACAGCTAACGTCTGGGTTTCACAGGCTGCTTTGTTGTGCGGCACCGCTTGCACCCCAGAGTTGCCTTCATAAATGCATCCTTGTACTAGGAAAGGAAAATTGCCTGTCATGCCAGTCATACCACTGTACTACCCTACCCGCAGGGCAACAGACCGCCCTGCTTGTAAGAGGATTTAATACAGGAAATAATCCTCAAGTATCTGGGTGTTTTAACAGTTTAATCACGTGCTCGCAGTCTGACTGCTGACACAATCTCACAAGAAAAAATATTAAGGGGGCTAAATCTGTGTTTCAAAAAAAGTGGGGTTTCTCTTTCCTTTCCTGAGAAAACTTGCTCCCTCTACGTTTCTGCCCTGTCATTTCATCTAGCAGCTTCAAAGAAGGGCTTCCCGGCCAGCTATTTTGATGTCATGGTGAGCTCTGAGATGTTTGAGTTTGTTCCTTTCACGCCCCCAGAACTTGGAGTCCTGTGGCTACAACAGCATCTCTGCTGCGGTACAAAGCCAGGGCCCTTGCCAGGTCCTCACGATAACGCACTTGATGGGCAAGGTGAACACGTTATTTTACACAGCTTCAGAAATCTCACTGCATTGTTGCCTGCGAAAAGCCACTTTCCTTTTGGCATTTGAGACACCTTTGAACACTGGCCATAGAGCCCTGTGGCAACCTCTAGGCCTGGGGGAAACCTGCATTAGGGAGGAAATGCCTTAAGAGGAAACTCCCCTTAAGCTTTGAGTGTTGCTCTGTAGAAGGAAGAGAGTTGCCTTATTGCCCCAGGATGGGGTAGGGGAGCCCGGAGGCAGCGGTGCCTGAGCCTGGGACAGGGTTCTCCAGCCTGGAGGCCAAAGCTGTTGGTGGGACTCTTCCCTCCAGCCTCCTGCCTGGTCCCTGCAGGGGGCCGGGGACCCGTGCTGGGGCAGCAAACACTGCTGTAAAGCCTAAAGATGTCCCCAGGAGCTGCTCCCAGCTCTGCCTGGGAGCTGCTGCCGTCAGATTCACCCACTAGCAAGCAGTTCCTGGTGCAGGAGTGATAACTGCGTGGAGGAGAACAAGTCTGGGTGTCTAATACCAAGGTCTCCAACATCAGCTGAGCAGCGTTTATTTTAATGGTTTGGTTTTCTTTTTTTCTCCCCAGGAGTTTCCATAGTCCCCCAAAGCCATTTTCTGTCAGAAAAGGTGCAGGCATGTGCACGAGACAGCCGTTTCTCTGTGTTGTAACTGGGAACAAAGGCAGCTTTTCTTTTCATTCCAGCTCGAAAGGGAGCACAGAGCGTCAGCCCCAGGGAGGCAGCCCTGCTCCCTCGTCCTGGCTGTGGGTGTGAGCCCTTGCACGCTCCACCTCTGGAGGAAAGGCACTGAAGAAGAGCAGCCTGGGAGGGACCTCCCAGAGCCGGCTGGGGAGAGGGCTGGTCACCCCGCGGCCCATGGCGACTGCCGGGAGCAGCTCGGCGTGGCCAGTGGCCTCTGGGCACGGGCCTGCGGGCCTCCCCTGCGTTGCTGTAGGCGGGCACCGGAGCGTCCCCAGGCCTGGGCGCCCTGTGTGGGAGCCATGCCTGGGGACAAGGCCCCGGGCGGTGGCACCCAGAGCTGCTGCACGCACACAGGACTGAGCTCTGCAGAGGCTGCTGGCACCGGGGGGATGTGGGAGGTGCGGGCTCGGGCCTGCTGGGGCCTCTGTGAGGGGCAAGCAGGGGCTGCCCCACGCCGGGCACAGCCGGGCACAGCCGGGCACAGCCGGGCACAGCCAGTCCCCGCCAGGTGTGGGTGTGAGCATCTCCACAGCAACCGCAAGGGCTTTGTGATGCAGGCGGCGCACCATGCCCAGAGGTCATTGTGATACGGGTCCCCATGGCGACCCCCGCGGGTATTTAAGGAGCCAGAGCCCTGGGGTGCCCACTGCCAGGAGAGCCACTCCCTCAGGAGGCAGCATCTCCCCTGGGTGACCATGGCCGGTTGTCGGCAGACGCCGCCGAAGATGCCCACGCAAGAGGAGGCAAACGCCCGCCCCCAGCCCAACAGCAGGCTGCCGGGCCTGCAGAACCAGCGCCAGGTGAGGGACGGGGCAGGAGGGGGAGGCCGGTGGTGGGACGGGGCCACGCGGAGCTGCCTTAGTGCCAGGGCCGGGCTTGCCGCCACTGTGGGGGCCGCTGTGCCAAGGCAGCCGCCTCCAGTCCTTGACTTCTCCTCCTCCTGCCCGCAGATGGGCCACAGGCGGCCGCTGGCAGCGCCGCAGGACAGCCAGGGACAGGCTTCGTCCCCCCATGGGAACAGGCTGCGACGGCTCCCCTGCCCACAGAGCTCGCAGGCCGCTGGGAGCCGACGCGCACAGGTAGGGAGCCCGAGGGAGACCGGGACAAACGTCTTCCCGAGTCCAGGAGCTGCCGACCGGCAGGCGGGAGCTGCAGGAGGGGACAGGAGGGCCCGGTCACATAGCAAACTGAGCCCCACAAGCCGTGCCTGCAGGCTGCCCGGGCATGTCGGGGATGCTCCCAGGAGTCACTGTGGGCCATGGCCGGAGCAGTGCGCTCCCCAGCCAGCTCTGGGAGCCGAGCGGCAACTCCCTGTGGGGCCGAGTGCTGCCCTGGGGGCTGGCAGGGGAGCCGGCACAGGGGCTTTTCCAGCTGGGACACGGGGGCACGGGCGAAGGGCCACAGTCACGCAGCCTCTCTCCTCGCATTCTCTTGCAGACGGACAGCGCAGCATGCAGGGTGACAATGCCCTCTGTCAGGGTGAGGCGCGAGGAGACAGCCCGTCTGCCAGCAAGGCAGGCAGCAGCACCACAGAAGGTGCACGCAGCTCGGGCACCAGGAGCTGCCAGAACTTGCTGCAAGCTCCCGCCTCTGCCAGCAGCAGCCTATGCAGCTTCTGGCCAGGGCAGGGGAAAGGCCAGCAGCACTGCAACCGGCAGACACCGAAAGCTTGTCCCATCTACTCGGGGCATCCCTGGTGAGCAGGGGAAAGCCACCAGTGCGCAGAGCAGGAGCCATGCCCCACGCAGCCCTGCAGCCAATGCCACAGCTGTCTCCCAGCCCACCCGCACCCGCTGCCTCCAGAACCAGCTGCAGCAGGAGATGGCACTGTCCACCCAAGCCATCCTGCAGCGGTTCAAGCGCGAGCTGCCTGCCTCCCCCTGCACGGCCCAGCCCGAGGGCTCTCCTGGCCACCAGGGCCATCAGGGGACGCAGAGCTCCTGCTCCTCTGGCAGAAACAGGCCCCACACCTTGGCGGCCCTGCAGGAAGGACCAACAGAAAGCCACAGTGCTGGGCCACAAGCAACGTGCCAGGCTGTGAGAGGTGCTCAGCTCCGGGTGATGGAGCGGGAGGACTTGATGCTGCCTGGCAGCGCATGCAGCCATCTCCTGGAGCAGAGCAGACACCTGCAGCGTCTTCTGAAAGACCTGGAGAGGCAACAGAGTTCCTCAGAGATGGAGAGCCGCCTCCTGGGAAAGGACGGTTCTCCAAGAGCGTGCAAGGAGGCAGGGAGACTGCAGCAGAAGAATGCTCAACTAGCTGCCCTCACCTTGCGGCTGGGAGAGCGAGCCAGGCAGCTGCAGGTGACCATCCATCGCCTGGTCAATGCTCGCGGGCCACTGCCCATCCAGCGCTCCGCTGAGCACCTGTGCCCGCCATTGCTTCCTCAGCCGAGGGGTGGGGAAACGGGAGAGCCCACCAGAGCTCTGCTGGCACGGGACAAGCGGCACGACTTGGCACAGAAGGCAGCTGAGGGGCTGGAGGCCCGAGCGGCTGCAGATGAAGAAGGATCCTCTGATGTGAGCACCCCCGGGCAAGCTTGTGAGGAGTTGCAGGTGCAGCTCGCCAAGGTGACAAATGAAAACACCCACCTGGCTGAAGAAAACGCTCGCCTGCGTGGGCAGATGGCTTTGACAGAACAGGTTCAGGCTGAAAATGCCAACCTGAAAGGGCAGCTAGCGCGACTGGCAGAGGAGCGAGACTCTACTATCCAAGCAACCATCTGTCTTTTTACCCGGCTGGAAGCGGCCGAGCGCGAGCTGAAAGCCGTGAGGGACAGGGCAGAAAGGAGTCAACAGCTGGAGAGGGAACATGAGGAGACAAAGCTGGCCCACAGGGAGCACAGAGAATCCCTGCGGGCATTCCCTGCCCATCTGAAGGAACTCAGTGACTGGTTTGAGAATCTAAAGAAACGCCGCCAGCAGCTGTTTCAGGAACTGGAATGGCTGGAAGGAGAAAGATCCAACAGCACCGTTTCCAAGCCGCAGCAGGCTAACCTGGGAGCAGACAAGGAGTCCGTCCTGCTGGAGGCTATGAGAAAACAACCGGCAGAGCTGCGAGCATTCATCGCTCGTTACAGCTATGATCCTTTTGATGGTCCCAACGAGCGGCCTGAGCTGGAGCTTCCGCTAGTTGCTGGACAATACGTTTACGTCTTTGGAGACGTGGATGGAGACGGTTGGTACGTGGGAGAGCTGACCGACGGCACAAGGGGATTGATCCCCTCTAATCTCGTTGAGGAAGTTCCAGGTGACGGGCAACCTGATGACACCACAGTCTCCCCAGAGACAAGTGATTGGTGGCAGGGCATAGATGACGTCTGTCCTGTCTTCTCATAGAGCTTCTCATTAAACCTCTTTTAATGACCTCTCTGTGTAATCTCACTCCCTGTCCTGTTTGTCTGTGAGCTGAAGGGACTCTGTGCCTGCTATGGGGGACGTGGCGGGGGTGGACTGAGTGCCAGCTACTGGAGTCAACCCGAGGCCGTAGGCAGCTCTGGCTTGTGGTGCCAGCTACTGGTGTGCGTCCCAGCGCAGCCAGTGGAGTGAGGGGGGGTCCGAGTGCAGCTACTGGAGCCAGTGGGGATCTCAGCCATCAGGCACTAGGGGTGGGATTGGTGTGCGTCCTGAGAAACCACAGGGTATTTGCACTACAGTAGCATGTGCAGTAAAGAAAACTGGTCTTGCAGTTTGATCCAACACTGCATCTGCAAACAAAACGAGGCGGAGGCATGAGCAACATGGATGGAAACCTCACCTGCCACACCAAAGTTACGCCACGGAAACTCTTCCCTTTTTGTCACCTTCCTCGGGTTTGGTAAATCTTTTGCTGAGTCTGAAGCAAAGGCCCATTGCCTCTTCCTGCTTCTAACAGCTAACGTCTGGGTTTCACAGGCTGCTTTGTTGTGCGGCACCGCTTGCACCCCAGAGTTGCCTTCATAAATGCATCCTTGTACTAGGAAAGGAAAATTGCCTGTCATGCCAGTCATACCACTGTACTACCCTACCCGCAGGGCAACAGACCGCCCTGCTTGTAAGAGGATTTAATACAGGAAATAATCCTCAAGTATCTGGGTGTTTTAACAGTTTAATCACGTGCTCGCAGTCTGACTGCTGACACAATCTCACAAGAAAAAATATTAAGGGGGCTAAATCTGTGTTTCAAAAAAAGTGGGGTTTCTCTTTCCTTTCCTGAGAAAACTTGCTCCCTCTACGTTTCTGCCCTGTCATTTCATCTAGCAGCTTCGAAGAAGGGCTTCCCGGCCAGCTATTTTGATGTCATGGTGAGCTCTGAGATGTTTGAGTTTGTTCCTTTCACGCCCCCAGAACTTGGAGTCCTGTGGCTACAACAGCATCTCTGCTGCGGTACAAAGCCAGGGCCCTTGCCAGGTCCTCACGATAACGCACTTGATGGGCAAGGTGAACACGTTATTTTACACAGCTTCAGAAATCTCACTGCATTGTTGCCTGCGAAAAGCCACTTTCCTTTTGGCATTTGAGACACCTTTGAACACTGGCCATAGAGCCCTGTGGCAACCTCTAGGCCTGGGGGAAACCTGCATTAGGGAGGAAATGCCTTAAGAGGAAACTCCCCTTAAGCTTTGAGTGTTGCTCTGTAGAAGGAAGAGAGTTGCCTTATTGCCCCAGGATGGGGTAGGGGAGCCCGGAGGCAGCGGTGCCTGAGCCTGGGACAGGGTTCTCCAGCCTGGAGGCCAAAGCTGTTGGTGGGACTCTTCCCTCCAGCCTCCTGCCTGGTCCCTGCAGGGGGCCGGGGACCCGTGCTGGGGCAGCAAACACTGCTGTAAAGCCTAAAGATGTCCCCAGGAGCTGCTCCCAGCTCTGCCTGGGAGCTGCTGCCGTCAGATTCACCCACTAGCAAGCAGTTCCTGGTGCAGGAGTGATAACTGCGTGGAGGAGAACAAGTCTGGGTGTCTAATACCAAGGTCTCCAACATCAGCTGAGCAGCGTTTATTTTAATGGTTTGGTTTTCTTTTTTTCTCCCCAGGAGTTTCCATAGTCCCCCAAAGCCATTTTCTGTCAGAAAAGGTGCAGGCATGTGCACGAGACAGCCGTTTCTCTGTGTTGTAACTGGGAACAAAGGCAGCTTTTCTTTTCATTCCAGCTCGAAAGGGAGCACAGAGCGTCAGCCCCAGGGAGGCAGCCCTGCTCCCTCGTCCTGGCTGTGGCTGTGAGCCCTTGCACGCTCCACCTCTGGAGGAAAGGCACTGAAGAAGAGCAGCCTGGGAGGGACCTCCCAGAGCCGGCTGGGGAGAGGGCTGGTCACCCCGCGGCCCATGGCGACTGCCGGGAGCAGCTCGGCGTGGCCAGTGGCCTCTGGGCACGGGCCTGCGGGCCTCCCCTGCGTTGCTGTAGGCGGGCACCGGAGCGTCCCCAGGCCTGGGCGCCCTGTGTGGGAGCCATGCCTGGGGACAAGGCCCCGGGCGGTGGCACCCAGAGCTGCTGCACGCACACAGGACTGAGCTCTGCAGAGGCTGCTGGCACCGGGGGGATGTGGGAGGTGCGGGCTCGGGCCTGCTGGGGCCTCTGTGAGGGGCAAGCAGGGGCTGCCCCACGCCGGGCACAGCCGGGCACAGCCGGGCACAGCCAGTCCCCGCCAGGTGTGGGTGTGAGCATCTCCACAGCAACCGCAAGGGCTTTGTGATGCAGGCGGCGCACCATGCCCAGAGGTCATTGTGATACGGGTCCCCATGGCGACCCCCGCGGGTATTTAAGGAGCCAGAGCCCTGGGGTGCCCACTGCCAGGAGAGCCACTCCCTCAGGAGGCAGCATCTCCCCTGGGTGACCATGGCCGGTTGTCGGCAGACGCCGCCGAAGATGCCCACGCAAGAGGAGGCAAACGCCCGCCCCCAGCCCAACAGCAGGCTGCCGGGCCTGCAGAACCAGCGCCAGGTGAGGGACGGGGCAGGAGGGGGAGGCCGGTGGTGGGACGGGGCCACGCGGAGCTGCCTTAGTGCCAGGGCCGGGCTTGCCGCCACTGTGGGGGCCGCTGTGCCAAGGCAGCCGCCTCCAGTCCTTGACTTCTCCTCCTCCTGCCCGCAGATGGGCCACAGGCGGCCGCTGGCAGCGCCGCAGGACAGCCAGGGACAGGCTTCGTCCCCCCATGGGAACAGGCTGCGACGGCTCCCCTGCCCACAGAGCTCGCAGGCCGCTGGGAGCCGACGCGCACAGGTAGGGAGCCCGAGGGAGACCGGGACAAACGTCTTCCCGAGTCCAGGAGCTGCCGACCGGCAGGCGGGAGCTGCAGGAGGGGACGGGAGGGCCCGGTCACATAGCAAACTGAGCCCCACAAGCCGTGCCTGCAGGCTGCCCGGGCATGTCGGGGATGCTCCCAGGAGTCACTGTGGGCCATGGCCGGAGCAGTGCGCTCCCCAGCCAGCTCTGGGAGCCGAGCGGCAACTCCCTGTGGGGCCGAGTGCTGCCCTGGGGGCTGGCAGGGGAGCCGGCACAGGGGCTTTTCCAGCTGGGACACGGGGGCACGGGCGAAGGGCCACAGTCACGCAGCCTCTCTCCTCGCATTCTCTTGCAGACGGACAGCGCAGCATGCAGGGTGACAATGCCCTCTGTCAGGGTGAGGCGCGAGGAGACAGCCCGTCTGCCAGCAAGGCAGGCAGCAGCACCACAGAAGGTGCACGCAGCTCGGGCACCAGGAGCTGCCAGAACTTGCTGCAAGCTCCCGCCTCTGCCAGCAGCAGCCTATGCAGCTTCTGGCCAGGGCAGGGGAAAGGCCAGCAGCACTGCAACCGGCAGACACCGAAAGCTTGTCCCATCTACTCGGGGCATCCCTGGTGAGCAGGGGAAAGCCACCAGTGCGCAGAGCAGGAGCCATGCCCCACGCAGCCCTGCAGCCAATGCCACAGCTGTCTCCCAGCCCACCCGCACCCGCTGCCTCCAGAACCAGCTGCAGCAGGAGATGGCACTGTCCACCCAAGCCATCCTGCAGCGGTTCAAGCGCGAGCTGCCTGCCTCCCCCTGCACGGCCCAGCCCGAGGGCTCTCCTGGCCACCAGGGCCATCAGGGGACGCAGAGCTCCTGCTCCTCTGGCAGAAACAGGCCCCACACCTTGGCGGCCCTGCAGGAAGGACCAACAGAAAGCCACAGTGCTGGGCCACAAGCAACGTGCCAGGCTGTGAGAGGTGCTCAGCTCCGGGTGATGGAGCGGGAGGACTTGATGCTGCCTGGCAGCGCATGCAGCCATCTCCTGGAGCAGAGCAGACACCTGCAGCGTCTTCTGAAAGACCTGGAGAGGCAACAGAGTTCCTCAGAGATGGAGAGCCGCCTCCTGGGAAAGGACGGTTCTCCAAGAGCGTGCAAGGAGGCAGGGAGACTGCAGCAGAAGAATGCTCAACTAGCTGCCCTCACCTTGCGGCTGGGAGAGCGAGCCAGGCAGCTGCAGGTGACCATCCATCGCCTGGTCAATGCTCGCGGGCCACTGCCCATCCAGCGCTCCGCTGAGCACCTGTGCCCGCCATTGCTTCCTCAGCCGAGGGGTGGGGAAACGGGAGAGCCCACCAGAGCTCTGCTGGCACGGGACAAGCGGCACGACTTGGCACAGAAGGCAGCTGAGGGGCTGGAGGCCCGAGCGGCTGCAGATGAAGAAGGATCCTCTGATGTGAGCACCCCCGGGCAAGCTTGTGAGGAGTTGCAGGTGCAGCTCGCCAAGGTGACAAATGAAAACACCCACCTGGCTGAAGAAAACGCTCGCCTGCGTGGGCAGATGGCTTTGACAGAACAGGTTCAGGCTGAAAATGCCAACCTGAAAGGGCAGCTAGCGCGACTGGCAGAGGAGCGAGACTCTACTATCCAAGCAACCATCTGTCTTTTTACCCGGCTGGAAGCGGCCGAGCGCGAGCTGAAAGCCGTGAGGGACAGGGCAGAAAGGAGTCAACAGCTGGAGAGGGAACATGAGGAGACAAAGCTGGCCCACAGGGAGCACAGAGAATCCCTGCGGGCATTCCCTGCCCATCTGAAGGAACTCAGTGACTGGTTTGAGAATCTAAAGAAACGCCGCCAGCAGCTGTTTCAGGAACTGGAATGGCTGGAAGGAGAAAGATCCAACAGCACCGTTTCCAAGCCGCAGCAGGCTAACCTGGGAGCAGACAAGGAGTCCGTCCTGCTGGAGGCTATGAGAAAACAACCGGCAGAGCTGCGAGCATTCATCGCTCGTTACAGCTATGATCCTTTTGATGGTCCCAACGAGCGGCCTGAGCTGGAGCTTCCGCTAGTTGCTGGACAATACGTTTACGTCTTTGGAGACGTGGATGGAGACGGTTGGTACGTGGGAGAGCTGACCGACGGCACAAGGGGATTGATCCCCTCTAATCTCGTTGAGGAAGTTCCAGGTGACGGGCAACCTGATGACACCACAGTCTCCCCAGAGACAAGTGATTGGTGGCAGGGCATAGATGACGTCTGTCCTGTCTTCTCATAGAGCTTCTCATTAAACCTCTTTTAATGACCTCTCTGTGTAATCTCACTCCCTGTCCTGTTTGTCTGTGAGCTGAAGGGACTCTGTGCCTGCTATGGGGGACGTGGCGGGGGTGGACTGAGTGCCAGCTACTGGAGTCAACCCGAGGCCGTAGGCAGCTCTGGCTTGTGGTGCCAGCTACTGGTGTGCGTCCCAGCGCAGCCAGTGGAGTGAGGGGGGGTCCGAGTGCAGCTACTGGAGCCAGTGGGGATCTCAGCCATCAGGCACTAGGGGTGGGATTGGTGTGCGTCCTGAGAAACCACAGGGTATTTGCACTACAGTAGCATGTGCAGTAAAGAAAACTGGTCTTGCAGTTTGATCCAACACTGCATCTGCAAACAAAACGAGGCGGAGGCATGAGCAACATGGATGGAAACCTCACCTGCCACACCAAAGTTACGCCACGGAAACTCTTCCCTTTTTGTCACCTTCCTCGGGTTTGGTAAATCTTTTGCTGAGTCTGAAGCAAAGGCCCATTGCCTCTTCCTGCTTCTAACAGCTAACGTCTGGGTTTCACAGGCTGCTTTGTTGTGCGGCACCGCTTGCACCCCAGAGTTGCCTTCATAAATGCATCCTTGTACTAGGAAAGGAAAATTGCCTGTCATGCCAGTCATACCACTGTACTACCCTACCCGCAGGGCAACAGACCGCCCTGCTTGTAAGAGGATTTAATACAGGAAATAATCCTCAAGTATCTGGGTGTTTTAACAGTTTAATCACGTGCTCGCAGTCTGACTGCTGACACAATCTCACAAGAAAAAATATTAAGGGGGCTAAATCTGTGTTTCAAAAAAAGTGGGGTTTCTCTTTCCTTTCCTGAGAAAACTTGCTCCCTCTACGTTTCTGCCCTGTCATTTCATCTAGCAGCTTCGAAGAAGGGCTTCCCGGCCAGCTATTTTGATGTCATGGTGAGCTCTGAGATGTTTGAGTTTGTTCCTTTCACGCCCCCAGAACTTGGAGTCCTGTGGCTACAACAGCATCTCTGCTGCGGTACAAAGCCAGGGCCCTTGCCAGGTCCTCACGATAACGCACTTGATGGGCAAGGTGAACACGTTATTTTACACAGCTTCAGAAATCTCACTGCATTGTTGCCTGCGAAAAGCCACTTTCCTTTTGGCATTTGAGACACCTTTGAACACTGGCCATAGAGCCCTGTGGCAACCTCTAGGCCTGGGGGAAACCTGCATTAGGGAGGAAATGCCTTAAGAGGAAACTCCCCTTAAGCTTTGAGTGTTGCTCTGTAGAAGGAAGAGAGTTGCCTTATTGCCCCAGGATGGGGTAGGGGAGCCCGGAGGCAGCGGTGCCTGAGCCTGGGACAGGGTTCTCCAGCCTGGAGGCCAAAGCTGTTGGTGGGACTCTTCCCTCCAGCCTCCTGCCTGGTCCCTGCAGGGGGCCGGGGACCCGTGCTGGGGCAGCAAACACTGCTGTAAAGCCTAAAGATGTCCCCAGGAGCTGCTCCCAGCTCTGCCTGGGAGCTGCTGCCGTCAGATTCACCCACTAGCAAGCAGTTCCTGGTGCAGGAGTGATAACTGCGTGGAGGAGAACAAGTCTGGGTGTCTAATACCAAGGTCTCCAACATCAGCTGAGCAGCGTTTATTTTAATGGTTTGGTTTTCTTTTTTTCTCCCCAGGAGTTTCCATAGTCCCCCAAAGCCATTTTCTGTCAGAAAAGGTGCAGGCATGTGCACGAGACAGCCGTTTCTCTGTGTTGTAACTGGGAACAAAGGCAGCTTTTCTTTTCATTCCAGCTCGAAAGGGAGCACAGAGCGTCAGCCCCAGGGAGGCAGCCCTGCTCCCTCGTCCTGGCTGTGGGTGTGAGCCCTTGCACGCTCCACCTCTGGAGGAAAGGCACTGAAGAAGAGCAGCCTGGGAGGGACCTCCCAGAGCCGGCTGGGGAGAGGGCTGGTCACCCCGCGGCCCATGGCGACTGCCGGGAGCAGCTCGGCGTGGCCAGTGGCCTCTGGGCACGGGCCTGCGGGCCTCCCCTGCGTTGCTGTAGGCGGGCACCGGAGCGTCCCCAGGCCTGGGCGCCCTGTGTGGGAGCCATGCCTGGGGACAAGGCCCCGGGCGGTGGCACCCAGAGCTGCTGCACGCACACAGGACTGAGCTCTGCAGAGGCTGCTGGCACCGGGGGGATGTGGGAGGTGCGGGCTCGGGCCTGCTGGGGCCTCTGTGAGGGGCAAGCAGGGGCTGCCCCACGCCGGGCACAGCCGGGCACAGCCGGGCACAGCCAGTCCCCGCCAGGTGTGGGTGTGAGCATCTCCACAGCAACCGCAAGGGCTTTGTGATGCAGGCGGCGCACCATGCCCAGAGGTCATTGTGATACGGGTCCCCATGGCGACCCCGCGGGTATTTAAGGAGCCAGAGCCCTGGGGTGCCCACTGCCAGGAGAGCCACTCCCTCAGGAGGCAGCATCTCCCCTGGGTGACCATGGCCGGTTGTCGGCAGACGCCGCCGAAGATGCCCACGCAAGAGGAGGCAAACGCCCGCCCCCAGCCCAACAGCAGGCTGCCGGGCCTGCAGAACCAGCGCCAGGTGAGGGACGGGGCAGGAGGGGGAGGCCGGTGGTGGGACGGGGCCACGCGGAGCTGCCTTAGTGCCAGGGCCGGGCTTGCCGCCACTGTGGGGGCCGCTGTGCCAAGGCAGCCGCCTCCAGTCCTTGACTTCTCCTCCTCCTGCCCGCAGATGGGCCACAGGCGGCCGCTGGCAGCGCCGCAGGACAGCCAGGGACAGGCTTCGTCCCCCCATGGGAACAGGCTGCGACGGCTCCCCTGCCCACAGAGCTCGCAGGCCGCTGGGAGCCGACGCGCACAGGTAGGGAGCCCGAGGGAGACCGGGACAAACGTCTTCCCGAGTCCAGGAGCTGCCGACCGGCAGGCGGGAGCTGCAGGAGGGGACAGGAGGGCCCGGTCACATAGCAAACTGAGCCCCACAAGCCGTGCCTGCAGGCTGCCCGGGCATGTCGGGGATGCTCCCAGGAGTCACTGTGGGCCATGGCCGGAGCAGTGCGCTCCCCAGCCAGCTCTGGGAGCCGAGCGGCAACTCCCTGTGGGGCCGAGTGCTGCCCTGGGGGCTGGCAGGGGAGCCGGCACAGGGGCTTTTCCAGCTGGGACACGGGGGCACGGGCGAAGGGCCACAGTCACGCAGCCTCTCTCCTCGCATTCTCTTGCAGACGGACAGCGCAGCATGCAGGGTGACAATGCCCTCTGTCAGGGTGAGGCGCGAGGAGACAGCCCGTCTGCCAGCAAGGCAGGCAGCAGCACCACAGAAGGTGCACGCAGCTCGGGCACCAGGAGCTGCCAGAACTTGCTGCAAGCTCCCGCCTCTGCCAGCAGCAGCCTATGCAGCTTCTGGCCAGGGCAGGGGAAAGGCCAGCAGCACTGCAACCGGCAGACACCGAAAGCTTGTCCCATCTACTCGGGGCATCCCTGGTGAGCAGGGGAAAGCCACCAGTGCGCAGAGCAGGAGCCATGCCCCACGCAGCCCTGCAGCCAATGCCACAGCTGTCTCCCAGCCCACCCGCACCCGCTGCCTCCAGAACCAGCTGCAGCAGGAGATGGCACTGTCCACCCAAGCCATCCTGCAGCGGTTCAAGCGCGAGCTGCCTGCCTCCCCCTGCACGGCCCAGCCCGAGGGCTCTCCTGGCCACCAGGGCCATCAGGGGACGCAGAGCTCCTGCTCCTCTGGCAGAAACAGGCCCCACACCTTGGCGGCCCTGCAGGAAGGACCAACAGAAAGCCACAGTGCTGGGCCACAAGCAACGTGCCAGGCTGTGAGAGGTGCTCAGCTCCGGGTGATGGAGCGGGAGGACTTGATGCTGCCTGGCAGCGCATGCAGCCATCTCCTGGAGCAGAGCAGACACCTGCAGCGTCTTCTGAAAGACCTGGAGAGGCAACAGAGTTCCTCAGAGATGGAGAGCCGCCTCCTGGGAAAGGACGGTTCTCCAAGAGCGTGCAAGGAGGCAGGGAGACTGCAGCAGAAGAATGCTCAACTAGCTGCCCTCACCTTGCGGCTGGGAGAGCGAGCCAGGCAGCTGCAGGTGACCATCCATCGCCTGGTCAATGCTCGCGGGCCACTGCCCATCCAGCGCTCCGCTGAGCACCTGTGCCCGCCATTGCTTCCTCAGCCGAGGGGTGGGGAAACGGGAGAGCCCACCAGAGCTCTGCTGGCACGGGACAAGCGGCACGACTTGGCACAGAAGGCAGCTGAGGGGCTGGAGGCCCGAGCGGCTGCAGATGAAGAAGGATCCTCTGATGTGAGCACCCCCGGGCAAGCTTGTGAGGAGTTGCAGGTGCAGCTCGCCAAGGTGACAAATGAAAACACCCACCTGGCTGAAGAAAACGCTCGCCTGCGTGGGCAGATGGCTTTGACAGAACAGGTTCAGGCTGAAAATGCCAACCTGAAAGGGCAGCTAGCGCGACTGGCAGAGGAGCGAGACTCTACTATCCAAGCAACCATCTGTCTTTTTACCCGGCTGGAAGCGGCCGAGCGCGAGCTGAAAGCCGTGAGGGACAGGGCAGAAAGGAGTCAACAGCTGGAGAGGGAACATGAGGAGACAAAGCTGGCCCACAGGGAGCACAGAGAATCCCTGCGGGCATTCCCTGCCCATCTGAAGGAACTCAGTGACTGGTTTGAGAATCTAAAGAAACGCCGCCAGCAGCTGTTTCAGGAACTGGAATGGCTGGAAGGAGAAAGATCCAACAGCACCGTTTCCAAGCCGCAGCAGGCTAACCTGGGAGCAGACAAGGAGTCCGTCCTGCTGGAGGCTATGAGAAAACAACCGGCAGAGCTGCGAGCATTCATCGCTCGTTACAGCTATGATCCTTTTGATGGTCCCAACGAGCGGCCTGAGCTGGAGCTTCCGCTAGTTGCTGGACAATACGTTTACGTCTTTGGAGACGTGGATGGAGACGGTTGGTACGTGGGAGAGCTGACCGACGGCACAAGGGGATTGATCCCCTCTAATCTCGTTGAGGAAGTTCCAGGTGACGGGCAACCTGATGACACCACAGTCTCCCCAGAGACAAGTGATTGGTGGCAGGGCATAGATGACGTCTGTCCTGTCTTCTCATAGAGCTTCTCATTAAACCTCTTTTAATGACCTCTCTGTGTAATCTCACTCCCTGTCCTGTTTGTCTGTGAGCTGAAGGGACTCTGTGCCTGCTATGGGGGACGTGGCGGGGGTGGACTGAGTGCCAGCTACTGGAGTCAACCCGAGGCCGTAGGCAGCTCTGGCTTGTGGTGCCAGCTACTGGTGTGCGTCCCAGCGCAGCCAGTGGAGTGAGGGGGGGTCCGAGTGCAGCTACTGGAGCCAGTGGGGATCTCAGCCATCAGGCACTAGGGGTGGGATTGGTGTGCGTCCTGAGAAACCACAGGGTATTTGCACTACAGTAGCATGTGCAGTAAAGAAAACTGGTCTTGCAGTTTGATCCAACACTGCATCTGCAAACAAAACGAGGCGGAGGCATGAGCAACATGGATGGAAACCTCACCTGCCACACCAAAGTTACGCCACGGAAACTCTTCCCTTTTTGTCACCTTCCTCGGGTTTGGTAAATCTTTTGCTGAGTCTGAAGCAAAGGCCCATTGCCTCTTCCTGCTTCTAACAGCTAACGTCTGGGTTTCACAGGCTGCTTTGTTGTGCGGCACCGCTTGCACCCCAGAGTTGCCTTCATAAATGCATCCTTGTACTAGGAAAGGAAAATTGCCTGTCATGCCAGTCATACCACTGTACTACCCTACCCGCAGGGCAACAGACCGCCCTGCTTGTAAGAGGATTTAATACAGGAAATAATCCTCAAGTATCTGGGTGTTTTAACAGTTTAATCACGTGCTCGCAGTCTGACTGCTGACACAATCTCACAAGAAAAAATATTAAGGGGGCTAAATCTGTGTTTCAAAAAAAGTGGGGTTTCTCTTTCCTTTCCTGAGAAAACTTGCTCCCTCTACGTTTCTGCCCTGTCATTTCATCTAGCAGCTTCGAAGAAGGGCTTCCCGGCCAGCTATTTTGATGTCATGGTGAGCTCTGAGATGTTTGAGTTTGTTCCTTTCACGCCCCCAGAACTTGGAGTCCTGTGGCTACAACAGCATCTCTGCTGCGGTACAAAGCCAGGGCCCTTGCCAGGTCCTCACGATAACGCACTTGATGGGCAAGGTGAACACGTTATTTTACACAGCTTCAGAAATCTCACTGCATTGTTGCCTGCGAAAAGCCACTTTCCTTTTGGCATTTGAGACACCTTTGAACACTGGCCATAGAGCCCTGTGGCAACCTCTAGGCCTGGGGGAAACCTGCATTAGGGAGGAAATGCCTTAAGAGGAAACTCCCCTTAAGCTTTGAGTGTTGCTCTGTAGAAGGAAGAGAGTTGCCTTATTGCCCCAGGATGGGGTAGGGGAGCCCGGAGGCAGCGGTGCCTGAGCCTGGGACAGGGTTCTCCAGCCTGGAGGCCAAAGCTGTTGGTGGGACTCTTCCCTCCAGCCTCCTGCCTGGTCCCTGCAGGGGGCCGGGGACCCGTGCTGGGGCAGCAAACACTGCTGTAAAGCCTAAAGATGTCCCCAGGAGCTGCTCCCAGCTCTGCCTGGGAGCTGCTGCCGTCAGATTCACCCACTAGCAAGCAGTTCCTGGTGCAGGAGTGATAACTGCGTGGAGGAGAACAAGTCTGGGTGTCTAATACCAAGGTCTCCAACATCAGCTGAGCAGCGTTTATTTTAATGGTTTGGTTTTCTTTTTTTCTCCCCAGGAGTTTCCATAGTCCCCCAAAGCCATTTTCTGTCAGAAAAGGTGCAGGCATGTGCACGAGACAGCCGTTTCTCTGTGTTGTAACTGGGAACAAAGGCAGCTTTTCTTTTCATTCCAGCTCGAAAGGGAGCACAGAGCGTCAGCCCCAGGGAGGCAGCCCTGCTCCCTCGTCCTGGCTGTGGGTGTGAGCCCTTGCACGCTCCACCTCTGGAGGAAAGGCACTGAAGAAGAGCAGCCTGGGAGGGACCTCCCAGAGCCGGCTGGGGAGAGGGCTGGTCACCCCGCGGCCCATGGCGACTGCCGGGAGCAGCTCGGCGTGGCCAGTGGCCTCTGGGCACGGGCCTGCGGGCCTCCCCTGCGTTGCTGTAGGCGGGCACCGGAGCGTCCCCAGGCCTGGGCGCCCTGTGTGGGAGCCATGCCTGGGGACAAGGCCCCGGGCGGTGGCACCCAGAGCTGCTGCACGCACACAGGACTGAGCTCTGCAGAGGCTGCTGGCACCGGGGGGATGTGGGAGGTGCGGGCTCGGGCCTGCTGGGGCCTCTGTGAGGGGCAAGCAGGGGCTGCCCCACGCCGGGCACAGCCGGGCACAGCCGGGCACAGCCAGTCCCCGCCAGGTGTGGGTGTGAGCATCTCCACAGCAACCGCAAGGGCTTTGTGATGCAGGCGGCGCACCATGCCCAGAGGTCATTGTGATACGGGTCCCCATGGCGACCCCCGCGGGTATTTAAGGAGCCAGAGCCCTGGGGTGCCCACTCCCAGGAGAGCCACTCCCTCAGGAGGCAGCATCTCCCCTGGGTGACCATGGCCGGTTGTCGGCAGACGCCGCCGAAGATGCCCACGCAAGAGGAGGCAAACGCCCGCCCCCAGCCCAACAGCAGGCTGCCGGGCCTGCAGAACCAGCGCCAGGTGAGGGACGGGGCAGGAGGGGGAGGCCGGTGGTGGGACGGGGCCACGCGGAGCTGCCTTAGTGCCAGGGCCGGGCTTGCCGCCACTGTGGGGGCCGCTGTGCCAAGGCAGCCGCCTCCAGTCCTTGACTTCTCCTCCTCCTGCCCGCAGATGGGCCACAGGCGGCCGCTGGCAGCGCCGCAGGACAGCCAGGGACAGGCTTCGTCCCCCCATGGGAACAGGCTGCGACGGCTCCCCTGCCCACAGAGCTCGCAGGCCGCTGGGAGCCGACGCGCACAGGTAGGGAGCCCGAGGGAGACCGGGACAAACGTCTTCCCGAGTCCAGGAGCTGCCGACCGGCAGGCGGGAGCTGCAGGAGGGGACAGGAGGGCCCGGTCACATAGCAAACTGAGCCCCACAAGCCGTGCCTGCAGGCTGCCCGGGCATGTCGGGGATGCTCCCAGGAGTCACTGTGGGCCATGGCCGGAGCAGTGCGCTCCCCAGCCAGCTCTGGGAGCCGAGCGGCAACTCCCTGTGGGGCCGAGTGCTGCCCTGGGGGCTGGCAGGGGAGCCGGCACAGGGGCTTTTCCAGCTGGGACACGGGGGCACGGGCGAAGGGCCACAGTCACGCAGCCTCTCTCCTCGCATTCTCTTGCAGACGGACAGCGCAGCATGCAGGGTGACAATGCCCTCTGTCAGGGTGAGGCGCGAGGAGACAGCCCGTCTGCCAGCAAGGCAGGCAGCAGCACCACAGAAGGTGCACGCAGCTCGGGCACCAGGAGCTGCCAGAACTTGCTGCAAGCTCCCGCCTCTGCCAGCAGCAGCCTATGCAGCTTCTGGCCAGGGCAGGGGAAAGGCCAGCAGCACTGCAACCGGCAGACACCGAAAGCTTGTCCCATCTACTCGGGGCATCCCTGGTGAGCAGGGGAAAGCCACCAGTGCGCAGAGCAGGAGCCATGCCCCACGCAGCCCTGCAGCCAATGCCACAGCTGTCTCCCAGCCCACCCGCACCCGCTGCCTCCAGAACCAGCTGCAGCAGGAGATGGCACTGTCCACCCAAGCCATCCTGCAGCGGTTCAAGCGCGAGCTGCCTGCCTCCCCCTGCACGGCCCAGCCCGAGGGCTCTCCTGGCCACCAGGGCCATCAGGGGACGCAGAGCTCCTGCTCCTCTGGCAGAAACAGGCCCCACACCTTGGCGGCCCTGCAGGAAGGACCAACAGAAAGCCACAGTGCTGGGCCACAAGCAACGTGCCAGGCTGTGAGAGGTGCTCAGCTCCGGGTGATGGAGCGGGAGGACTTGATGCTGCCTGGCAGCGCATGCAGCCATCTCCTGGAGCAGAGCAGACACCTGCAGCGTCTTCTGAAAGACCTGGAGAGGCAACAGAGTTCCTCAGAGATGGAGAGCCGCCTCCTGGGAAAGGACGGTTCTCCAAGAGCGTGCAAGGAGGCAGGGAGACTGCAGCAGAAGAATGCTCAACTAGCTGCCCTCACCTTGCGGCTGGGAGAGCGAGCCAGGCAGCTGCAGGTGACCATCCATCGCCTGGTCAATGCTCGCGGGCCACTGCCCATCCAGCGCTCCGCTGAGCACCTGTGCCCGCCATTGCTTCCTCAGCCGAGGGGTGGGGAAACGGGAGAGCCCACCAGAGCTCTGCTGGCACGGGACAAGCGGCACGACTTGGCACAGAAGGCAGCTGAGGGGCTGGAGGCCCGAGCGGCTGCAGATGAAGAAGGATCCTCTGATGTGAGCACCCCCGGGCAAGCTTGTGAGGAGTTGCAGGTGCAGCTCGCCAAGGTGACAAATGAAAACACCCACCTGGCTGAAGAAAACGCTCGCCTGCGTGGGCAGATGGCTTTGACAGAACAGGTTCAGGCTGAAAATGCCAACCTGAAAGGGCAGCTAGCGCGACTGGCAGAGGAGCGAGACTCTACTATCCAAGCAACCATCTGTCTTTTTACCCGGCTGGAAGCGGCCGAGCGCGAGCTGCAAGCCGTGAGGGACAGGGCAGAAAGGAGTCAACAGCTGGAGAGGGAACATGAGGAGACAAAGCTGGCCCACAGGGAGCACAGAGAATCCCTGCGGGCATTCCCTGCCCATCTGAAGGAACTCAGTGACTGGTTTGAGAATCTAAAGAAACGCCGCCAGCAGCTGTTTCAGGAACTGGAATGGCTGGAAGGAGAAAGATCCAACAGCACCGTTTCCAAGCCGCAGCAGGCTAACCTGGGAGCAGACAAGGAGTCCGTCCTGCTGGAGGCTATGAGAAAACAACCGGCAGAGCTGCGAGCATTCATCGCTCGTTACAGCTATGATCCTTTTGATGGTCCCAACGAGCGGCCTGAGCTGGAGCTTCCGCTAGTTGCTGGACAAATACGTTTACGTCTTTGGAGACGTGGATGGAGACGGTTGGTACGTGGGAGAGCTGACCGACGGCACAAGGGGATTGATCCCCTCTAATCTCGTTGAGGAAGTTCCAGGTGACGGGCAACCTGATGACACCACAGTCTCCCCAGAGACAAGTGATTGGTGGCAGGGCATAGATGACGTCTGTCCTGTCTTCTCATAGAGCTTCTCATTAAACCTCTTTTAATGACCTCTCTGTGTAATCTCACTCCCTGTCCTGTTTGTCTGTGAGCTGAAGGGACTCTGTGCCTGCTATGGGGGACGTGGCGGGGGTGGACTGAGTGCCAGCTACTGGAGTCAACCCGAGGCCGTAGGCAGCTCTGGCTTGTGGTGCCAGCTACTGGTGTGCGTCCCAGCGCAGCCAGTGGAGTGAGGGGGGGTCCGAGTGCAGCTACTGGAGCCAGTGGGGATCTCAGCCATCAGGCACTAGGGGTGGGATTGGTGTGCGTCCTGAGAAACCACAGGGTATTTGCACTACAGTAGCATGTGCAGTAAAGAAAACTGGTCTTGCAGTTTGATCCAACACTGCATCTGCAAACAAAACGAGGCGGAGGCATGAGCAACATGGATGGAAACCTCACCTGCCACACCAAAGTTACGCCACGGAAACTCTTCCCTTTTTGTCACCTTCCTCGGGTTTGGTAAATCTTTTGCTGAGTCTGAAGCAAAGGCCCATTGCCTCTTCCTGCTTCTAACAGCTAACGTCTGGGTTTCACAGGCTGCTTTGTTGTGCGGCACCGCTTGCACCCCAGAGTTGCCTTCATAAATGCATCCTTGTACTAGGAAAGGAAAATTGCCTGTCATGCCAGTCATACCACTGTACTACCCTACCCGCAGGGCAACAGACCGCCCTGCTTGTAAGAGGATTTAATACAGGAAATAATCCTCAAGTATCTGGGTGTTTTAACAGTTTAATCACGTGCTCGCAGTCTGACTGCTGACACAATCTCACAAGAAAAAATATTAAGGGGGCTAAATCTGTGTTTCAAAAAAAGTGGGGTTTCTCTTTCCTTTCCTGAGAAAACTTGCTCCCTCTACGTTTCTGCCCTGTCATTTCATCTAGCAGCTTCGAAGAAGGGCTTCCCGGCCAGCTATTTTGATGTCATGGTGAGCTCTGAGATGTTTGAGTTTGTTCCTTTCACGCCCCCAGAACTTGGAGTCCTGTGGCTACAACAGCATCTCTGCTGCGGTACAAAGCCAGGGCCCTTGCCAGGTCCTCACGATAACGCACTTGATGGGCAAGGTGAACACGTTATTTTACACAGCTTCAGAAATCTCACTGCATTGTTGCCTGCGAAAAGCCACTTTCCTTTTGGCATTTGAGACACCTTTGAACACTGGCCATAGAGCCCTGTGGCAACCTCTAGGCCTGGGGGAAACCTGCATTAGGGAGGAAATGCCTTAAGAGGAAACTCCCCTTAAGCTTTGAGTGTTGCTCTGTAGAAGGAAGAGAGTTGCCTTATTGCCCCAGGATGGGGTAGGGGAGCCCGGAGGCAGCGGTGCCTGAGCCTGGGACAGGGTTCTCCAGCCTGGAGGCCAAAGCTGTTGGTGGGACTCTTCCCTCCAGCCTCCTGCCTGGTCCCTGCAGGGGGCCGGGGACCCGTGCTGGGGCAGCAAACACTGCTGTAAAGCCTAAAGATGTCCCCAGGAGCTGCTCCCAGCTCTGCCTGGGAGCTGCTGCCGTCAGATTCACCCACTAGCAAGCAGTTCCTGGTGCAGGAGTGATAACTGCGTGGAGGAGAACAAGTCTGGGTGTCTAATACCAAGGTCTCCAACATCAGCTGAGCAGCGTTTATTTTAATGGTTTGGTTTTCTTTTTTTCTCCCCAGGAGTTTCCATAGTCCCCCAAAGCCATTTTCTGTCAGAAAAGGTGCAGGCATGTGCACGAGACAGCCGTTTCTCTGTGTTGTAACTGGGAACAAAGGCAGCTTTTCTTTTCATTCCAGCTCGAAAGGGAGCACAGAGCGTCAGCCCCAGGGAGGCAGCCCTGCTCCCTCGTCCTGGCTGTGGGTGTGAGCCCTTGCACGCTCCACCTCTGGAGGAAAGGCACTGAAGAAGAGCAGCCTGGGAGGGACCTCCCAGAGCCGGCTGGGGAGAGGGCTGGTCACCCCGCGGCCCATGGCGACTGCCGGGAGCAGCTCGGCGTGGCCAGTGGCCTCTGGGCACGGGCCTGCGGGCCTCCCCTGCGTTGCTGTAGGCGGGCACCGGAGCGTCCCCAGGCCTGGGCGCCCTGTGTGGGAGCCATGCCTGGGGACAAGGCCCCGGGCGGTGGCACCCAGAGCTGCTGCACGCACACAGGACTGAGCTCTGCAGAGGCTGCTGGCACCGGGGGGATGTGGGAGGTGCGGGCTCGGGCCTGCTGGGGCCTCTGTGAGGGGCAAGCAGGGGCTGCCCCACGCCGGGCACAGCCGGGCACAGCCGGGCACAGCCGGGCACAGCCAGTCCCCGCCAGGTGTGGGTGTGAGCATCTCCACAGCAACCGCAAGGGCTTTGTGATGCAGGCGGCGCACCATGCCCAGAGGTCATTGTGATACGGGTCCCCATGGCGACCCCCGCGGGTATTTAAGGAGCCAGAGCCCTGGGGTGCCCACTCCCAGGAGAGCCACTCCCTCAGGAGGCAGCATCTCCCCTGGGTGACCATGGCCGGTTGTCGGCAGACGCCGCCGAAGATGCCCACGCAAGAGGAGGCAAACGCCCGCCCCCAGCCCAACAGCAGGCTGCCGGGCCTGCAGAACCAGCGCCAGGTGAGGGACGGGGCAGGAGGGGGAGGCCGGTGGTGGGACGGGGCCACGCGGAGCTGCCTTAGTGCCAGGGCCGGGCTTGCCGCCACTGTGGGGGCCGCTGTGCCAAGGCAGCCGCCTCCAGTCCTTGACTTCTCCTCCTCCTGCCCGCAGATGGGCCACAGGCGGCCGCTGGCAGCGCCGCAGGACAGCCAGGGACAGGCTTCGTCCCCCCATGGGAACAGGCTGCGACGGCTCCCCTGCCCACAGAGCTCGCAGGCCGCTGGGAGCCGACGCGCACAGGTAGGGAGCCCGAGGGAGACCGGGACAAACGTCTTCCCGAGTCCAGGAGCTGCCGACCGGCAGGCGGGAGCTGCAGGAGGGGACGGGAGGGCCCGGTCACATAGCAAACTGAGCCCCACAAGCCGTGCCTGCAGGCTGCCCGGGCATGTCGGGGATGCTCCCAGGAGTCACTGTGGGCCATGGCCGGAGCAGTGCGCTCCCCAGCCAGCTCTGGGAGCCGAGCGGCAACTCCCTGTGGGGCCGAGTGCTGCCCTGGGGGCTGGCAGGGGAGCCGGCACCGGGGCTTTTCCAGCTGGGACACGGGGGCACGGGCGAAGGGCCACAGTCACGCAGCCTCTCTCCTCGCATTCTCTTGCAGACGGACAGCGCAGCATGCAGGGTGACAATGCCCTCTGTCAGGGTGAGGCGCGAGGAGACAGCCCGTCTGCCAGCAAGGCAGGCAGCAGCACCACAGAAGGTGCACGCAGCTCGGGCACCAGGAGCTGCCAGAACTTGCTGCAAGCTCCCGCCTCTGCCAGCAGCAGCCTATGCAGCTTCTGGCCAGGGCAGGGGAAAGGCCAGCAGCACTGCAACCGGCAGACACCGAAAGCTTGTCCCATCTACTCGGGGCATCCCTGGTGAGCAGGGGAAAGCCACCAGTGCGCAGAGCAGGAGCCATGCCCCACGCAGCCCTGCAGCCAATGCCACAGCTGTCTCCCAGCCCACCCGCACCCGCTGCCTCCAGAACCAGCTGCAGCAGGAGATGGCACTGTCCACCCAAGCCATCCTGCAGCGGTTCAAGCGCGAGCTGCCTGCCTCCCCCTGCACGGCCCAGCCCGAGGGCTCTCCTGGCCACCAGGGCCATCAGGGGACGCAGAGCTCCTGCTCCTCTGGCAGAAACAGGCCCCACACCTTGGCGGCCCTGCAGGAAGGACCAACAGAAAGCCACAGTGCTGGGCCACAAGCAACGTGCCAGGCTGTGAGAGGTGCTCAGCTCCGGGTGATGGAGCGGGAGGACTTGATGCTGCCTGGCAGCGCATGCAGCCATCTCCTGGAGCAGAGCAGACACCTGCAGCGTCTTCTGAAAGACCTGGAGAGGCAACAGAGTTCCTCAGAGATGGAGAGCCGCCTCCTGGGAAAGGACGGTTCTCCAAGAGCGTGCAAGGAGGCAGGGAGACTGCAGCAGAAGAATGCTCAACTAGCTGCCCTCACCTTGCGGCTGGGAGAGCGAGCCAGGCAGCTGCAGGTGACCATCCATCGCCTGGTCAATGCTCGCGGGCCACTGCCCATCCAGCGCTCCGCTGAGCACCTGTGCCCGCCATTGCTTCCTCAGCCGAGGGGTGGGGAAACGGGAGAGCCCACCAGAGCTCTGCTGGCACGGGACAAGCGGCACGACTTGGCACAGAAGGCAGCTGAGGGGCTGGAGGCCCGAGCGGCTGCAGATGAAGAAGGATCCTCTGATGTGAGCACCCCCGGGCAAGCTTGTGAGGAGTTGCAGGTGCAGCTCGCCAAGGTGACAAATGAAAACACCCACCTGGCTGAAGAAAACGCTCGCCTGCGTGGGCAGATGGCTTTGACAGAACAGGTTCAGGCTGAAAATGCCAACCTGAAAGGGCAGCTAGCGCGACTGGCAGAGGAGCGAGACTCTACTATCCAAGCAACCATCTGTCTTTTTACCCGGCTGGAAGCGGCCGAGCGCGAGCTGAAAGCCGTGAGGGACAGGGCAGAAAGGAGTCAACAGCTGGAGAGGGAACATGAGGAGACAAAGCTGGCCCACAGGGAGCACAGAGAATCCCTGCGGGCATTCCCTGCCCATCTGAAGGAACTCAGTGACTGGTTTGAGAATCTAAAGAAACGCCGCCAGCAGCTGTTTCAGGAACTGGAATGGCTGGAAGGAGAAAGATCCAACAGCACCGTTTCCAAGCCGCAGCAGGCTAACCTGGGAGCAGACAAGGAGTCCGTCCTGCTGGAGGCTATGAGAAAACAACCGGCAGAGCTGCGAGCATTCATCGCTCGTTACAGCTATGATCCTTTTGATGGTCCCAACGAGCGGCCTGAGCTGGAGCTTCCGCTAGTTGCTGGACAATACGTTTACGTCTTTGGAGACGTGGATGGAGACGGTTGGTACGTGGGAGAGCTGACCGACGGCACAAGGGGATTGATGCCCTCTAATCTCGTTGAGGAAGTTCCAGGTGACGGGCAACCTGATGACACCACAGTCTCCCCAGAGACAAGTGATTGGTGGCAGGGCATAGATGACGTCTGTCCTGTCTTCTCATAGAGCTTCTCATTAAACCTCTTTTAATGACCTCTCTGTGTAATCTCACTCCCTGTCCTGTTTGTCTGTGAGCTGAAGGGACTCTGTGCCTGCTATGGGGGACGTGGCGGGGGTGGACTGAGTGCCAGCTACTGGAGTCAACCCGAGGCCGTAGGCAGCTCTGGCTTGTGGTGCCAGCTACTGGTGTGCGTCCCAGCGCAGCCAGTGGAGTGAGGGGGGGTCCGAGTGCAGCTACTGGAGCCAGTGGGGATCTCAGCCATCAGGCACTAGGGGTGGGATTGGTGTGCGTCCTGAGAAACCACAGGGTATTTGCACTACAGTAGCATGTGCAGTAAAGAAAACTGGTCTTGCAGTTTGATCCAACACTGCATCTGCAAACAAAACGAGGCGGAGGCATGAGCAACATGGATGGAAACCTCACCTGCCACACCAAAGTTACGCCACGGAAACTCTTCCCTTTTTGTCACCTTCCTCGGGTTTGGTAAATCTTTTGCTGAGTCTGAAGCAAAGGCCCATTGCCTCTTCCTGCTTCTAACAGCTAACGTCTGGGTTTCACAGGCTGCTTTGTTGTGCGGCACCGCTTGCACCCCAGAGTTGCCTTCATAAATGCATCCTTGTACTAGGAAAGGAAAATTGCCTGTCATGCCAGTCATACCACTGTACTACCCTACCCGCAGGGCAACAGACCGCCCTGCTTGTAAGAGGATTTAATACAGGAAATAATCCTCAAGTATCTGGGTGTTTTAACAGTTTAATCACGTGCTCGCAGTCTGACTGCTGACACAATCTCACAAGAAAAAATATTAAGGGGGCTAAATCTGTGTTTCAAAAAAAGTGGGGTTTCTCTTTCCTTTCCTGAGAAAACTTGCTCCCTCTACGTTTCTGCCCTGTCATTTCATCTAGCAGCTTCGAAGAAGGGCTTCCCGGCCAGCTATTTTGATGTCATGGTGAGCTCTGAGATGTTTGAGTTTGTTCCTTTCACGCCCCCAGAACTTGGAGTCCTGTGGCTACAACAGCATCTCTGCTGTGGTACAAAGCCAGGGCCCTTGCCAGGTCCTCACGATAACGCACTTGATGGGCAAGGTGAACACGTTATTTTACACAGCTTCAGAAATCTCACTGCATTGTTGCCTGCGAAAAGCCACTTTCCTTTTGGCATTTGAGACACCTTTGAACACTGGCCATAGAGCCCTGTGGCAACCTCTAGGCCTGGGGGAAACCTGCATTAGGGAGGAAATGCCTTAAGAGGAAACTCCCCTTAAGCTTTGAGTGTTGCTCTGTAGAAGGAAGAGAGTTGCCTTATTGCCCCAGGATGGGGTAGGGGAGCCCGGAGGCAGCGGTGCCTGAGCCTGGGACAGGGTTCTCCAGCCTGGAGGCCAAAGCTGTTGGTGGGACTCTTCCCTCCAGCCTCCTGCCTGGTCCCTGCAGGGGGCCGGGGACCCGTGCTGGGGCAGCAAACACTGCTGTAAAGCCTAAAGATGTCCCCAGGAGCTGCTCCCAGCTCTGCCTGGGAGCTGCTGCCGTCAGATTCACCCACTAGCAAGCAGTTCCTGGTGCAGGAGTGATAACTGCGTGGAGGAGAACAAGTCTGGGTGTCTAATACCAAGGTCTCCAACATCAGCTGAGCAGCGTTTATTTTAATGGTTTGGTTTTCTTTTTTTCTCCCCAGGAGTTTCCATAGTCCCCCAAAGCCATTTTCTGTCAGAAAAGGTGCAGGCATGTGCACGAGACAGCCGTTTCTCTGTGTTGTAACTGGGAACAAAGGCAGCTTTTCTTTTCATTCCAGCTCGAAAGGGAGCACAGAGCGTCAGCCCCAGGGAGGCAGCCCTGCTCCCTCGTCCTGGCTGTGGGTGTGAGCCCTTGCACGCTCCACCTCTGGAGGAAAGGCACTGAAGAAGAGCAGCCTGGGAGGGACCTCCCAGAGCCGGCTGGGGAGAGGGCTGGTCACCCCGCGGCCCATGGCGACTGCCGGGAGCAGCTCGGCGTGGCCAGTGGCCTCTGGGCACGGGCCTGCGGGCCTCCCCTGCGTTGCTGTAGGCGGGCACCGGAGCGTCCCCAGGCCTGGGCGCCCTGTGTGGGAGCCATGCCTGGGGACAAGGCCCCGGGCGGTGGCACCCAGAGCTGCTGCACGCACACAGGACTGAGCTCTGCAGAGGCTGCTGGCACCGGGGGGATGTGGGAGGTGCGGGCTCGGGCCTGCTGGGGCCTCTGTGAGGGGCAAGCAGGGGCTGCCCCACGCCGGGCACAGCCGGGCACAGCCGGGCACAGCCGGGCACAGCCAGTCCCCGCCAGGTGTGGGTGTGAGCATCTCCACAGCAACCGCAAGGGCTTTGTGATGCAGGCGGCGCACCATGCCCAGAGGTCATTGTGATACGGGTCCCCATGGCGACCCCGCGGGTATTTAAGGAGCCAGAGCCCTGGGGTGCCCACTGCCAGGAGAGCCACTCCCTCAGGAGGCAGCATCTCCCCTGGGTGACCATGGCCGGTTGTCGGCAGACGCCGCCGAAGATGCCCACGCAAGAGGAGGCAAACGCCCGCCCCCAGCCCAACAGCAGGCTGCCGGGCCTGCAGAACCAGCGCCAGGTGAGGGACGGGGCAGGAGGGGGAGGCCGGTGGTGGGACGGGGCCACGCGGAGCTGCCTTAGTGCCAGGGCCGGGCTTGCCGCCACTGTGGGGGCCGCTGTGCCAAGGCAGCCGCCTCCAGTCCTTGACTTCTCCTCCTCCTGCCCGCAGATGGGCCACAGGCGGCCGCTGGCAGCGCCGCAGGACAGCCAGGGACAGGCTTCGTCCCCCCATGGGAACAGGCTGCGACGGCTCCCCTGCCCACAGAGCTCGCAGGCCGCTGGGAGCCGACGCGCACAGGTAGGGAGCCCGAGGGAGACCGGGACAAACGTCTTCCCGAGTCCAGGAGCTGCCGACCGGCAGGCGGGAGCTGCAGGAGGGGACGGGAGGGCCCGGTCACATAGCAAACTGAGCCCCACAAGCCGTGCCTGCAGGCTGCCCGGGCATGTCGGGGATGCTCCCAGGAGTCACTGTGGGCCATGGCCGGAGCAGTGCGCTCCCCAGCCAGCTCTGGGAGCCGAGCGGCAACTCCCTGTGGGGCCGAGTGCTGCCCTGGGGGCTGGCAGGGGAGCCGGCACCGGGGCTTTTCCAGCTGGGACACGGGGGCACGGGCGAAGGGCCACAGTCACGCAGCCTCTCTCCTCGCATTCTCTTGCAGACGGACAGCGCAGCATGCAGGGTGACAATGCCCTCTGTCAGGGTGAGGCGCGAGGAGACAGCCCGTCTGCCAGCAAGGCAGGCAGCAGCACCACAGAAGGTGCACGCAGCTCGGGCACCAGGAGCTGCCAGAACTTGCTGCAAGCTCCCGCCTCTGCCAGCAGCAGCCTATGCAGCTTCTGGCCAGGGCAGGGGAAAGGCCAGCAGCACTGCAACCGGCAGACACCGAAAGCTTGTCCCATCTACTCGGGGCATCCCTGGTGAGCAGGGGAAAGCCACCAGTGCGCAGAGCAGGAGCCATGCCCCACGCAGCCCTGCAGCCAATGCCACAGCTGTCTCCCAGCCCACCCGCACCCGCTGCCTCCAGAACCAGCTGCAGCAGGAGATGGCACTGTCCACCCAAGCCATCCTGCAGCGGTTCAAGCGCGAGCTGCCTGCCTCCCCCTGCACGGCCCAGCCCGAGGGCTCTCCTGGCCACCAGGGCCATCAGGGGACGCAGAGCTCCTGCTCCTCTGGCAGAAACAGGCCCCACACCTTGGCGGCCCTGCAGGAAGGACCAACAGAAAGCCACAGTGCTGGGCCACAAGCAACGTGCCAGGCTGTGAGAGGTGCTCAGCTCCGGGTGATGGAGCGGGAGGACTTGATGCTGCCTGGCAGCGCATGCAGCCATCTCCTGGAGCAGAGCAGACACCTGCAGCGTCTTCTGAAAGACCTGGAGAGGCAACAGAGTTCCTCAGAGATGGAGAGCCGCCTCCTGGGAAAGGACGGTTCTCCAAGAGCGTGCAAGGAGGCAGGGAGACTGCAGCAGAAGAATGCTCAACTAGCTGCCCTCACCTTGCGGCTGGGAGAGCGAGCCAGGCAGCTGCAGGTGACCATCCATCGCCTGGTCAATGCTCGCGGGCCACTGCCCATCCAGCGCTCCGCTGAGCACCTGTGCCCGCCATTGCTTCCTCAGCCGAGGGGTGGGGAAACGGGAGAGCCCACCAGAGCTCTGCTGGCACGGGACAAGCGGCACGACTTGGCACAGAAGGCAGCTGAGGGGCTGGAGGCCCGAGCGGCTGCAGATGAAGAAGGATCCTCTGATGTGAGCACCCCCGGGCAAGCTTGTGAGGAGTTGCAGGTGCAGCTCGCCAAGGTGACAAATGAAAACACCCACCTGGCTGAAGAAAACGCTCGCCTGCGTGGGCAGATGGCTTTGACAGAACAGGTTCAGGCTGAAAATGCCAACCTGAAAGGGCAGCTAGCGCGACTGGCAGAGGAGCGAGACTCTACTATCCAAGCAACCATCTGTCTTTTTACCCGGCTGGAAGCGGCCGAGCGCGAGCTGAAAGCCGTGAGGGACAGGGCAGAAAGGAGTCAACAGCTGGAGAGGGAACATGAGGAGACAAAGCTGGCCCACAGGGAGCACAGAGAATCCCTGCGGGCATTCCCTGCCCATCTGAAGGAACTCAGTGACTGGTTTGAGAATCTAAAGAAACGCCGCCAGCAGCTGTTTCAGGAACTGGAATGGCTGGAAGGAGAAAGATCCAACAGCACCGTTTCCAAGCCGCAGCAGGCTAACCTGGGAGCAGACAAGGAGTCCGTCCTGCTGGAGGCTATGAGAAAACAACCGGCAGAGCTGCGAGCGTTCATCGCTCGTTACAGCTATGATCCTTTTGATGGTCCCAACGAGCGGCCTGAGCTGGAGCTTCCGCTAGTTGCTGGACAATACGTTTACGTCTTTGGAGACGTGGATGGAGACGGTTGGTACGTGGGAGAGCTGACCGACGGCACAAGGGGATTGATCCCCTCTAATCTCGTTGAGGAAGTTCCAGGTGACGGGCAACCTGATGACACCACAGTCTCCCCAGAGACAAGTGATTGGTGGCAGGGCATAGATGACGTCTGTCCTGTCTTCTCATAGAGCTTCTCATTAAACCTCTTTTAATGACCTCTCTGTGTAATCTCACTCCCTGTCCTGTTTGTCTGTGAGCTGAAGGGACTCTGTGCCTGCTATGGGGGACGTGGCGGGGGTGGACTGAGTGCCAGCTACTGGAGTCAACCCGAGGCCGTAGGCAGCTCTGGCTTGTGGTGCCAGCTACTGGTGTGCGTCCCAGCGCAGCCAGTGGAGTGAGGGGGGGTCCGAGTGCAGCTACTGGAGCCAGTGGGGATCTCAGCCATCAGGCACTAGGGGTGGGATTGGTGTGCGTCCTGAGAAACCACAGGGTATTTGCACTACAGTAGCATGTGCAGTAAAGAAAACTGGTCTTGCAGTTTGATCCAACACTGCATCTGCAAACAAAACGAGGCGGAGGCATGAGCAACATGGATGGAAACCTCACCTGCCACACCAAAGTTACGCCACGGAAACTCTTCCCTTTTTGTCACCTTCCTCGGGTTTGGTAAATCTTTTGCTGAGTCTGAAGCAAAGGCCCATTGCCTCTTCCTGCTTCTAACAGCTAACGTCTGGGTTTCACAGGCTGCTTTGTTGTGCGGCACCGCTTGCACCCCAGAGTTGCCTTCATAAATGCATCCTTGTACTAGGAAAGGAAAATTGCCTGTCATGCCAGTCATACCACTGTACTACCCTACCCGCAGGGCAACAGACCGCCCTGCTTGTAAGAGGATTTAATACAGGAAATAATCCTCAAGTATCTGGGTGTTTTAACAGTTTAATCACGTGCTCGCAGTCTGACTGCTGACACAATCTCACAAGAAAAAATATTAAGGGGGCTAAATCTGTGTTTCAAAAAAAGTGGGGTTTCTCTTTCCTTTCCTGAGAAAACTTGCTCCCTCTACGTTTCTGCCCTGTCATTTCATCTAGCAGCTTCGAAGAAGGGCTTCCCGGCCAGCTATTTTGATGTCATGGTGAGCTCTGAGATGTTTGAGTTTGTTCCTTTCACGCCCCCAGAACTTGGAGTCCTGTGGCTACAACAGCATCTCTGCTGCGGTACAAAGCCAGGGCCCTTGCCAGGTCCTCACGATAACGCACTTGATGGGCAAGGTGAACACGTTATTTTACGCAGCTTCAGAAATCTCACTGCATTGTTGCCTGCGAAAAGCCACTTTCCTTTTGGCATTTGAGACACCTTTGAACACTGGCCATAGAGCCCTGTGGCAACCTCTAGGCCTGGGGGAAACCTGCATTAGGGAGGAAATGCCTTAAGAGGAAACTCCCCTTAAGCTTTGAGTGTTGCTCTGTAGAAGGAAGAGAGTTGCCTTATTGCCCCAGGATGGGGCAGGGGAGCCCGGAGGCAGCGGTGCCTGAGCCTGGGACAGGGTTCTCCAGCCTGGAGGCCAAAGCTGTTGGTGGGACTCTTCCCTCCAGCCTCCTGCCTGGTCCCTGCAGGGGGCCGGGGACCCGTGCTGGGGCAGCAAACACTGCTGTAAAGCCTAAAGATGTCCCCAGGAGCTGCTCCCAGCTCTGCCTGGGAGCTGCTGCCGTCAGATTCACCCACTAGCAAGCAGTTCCTGGTGCAGGAGTGATAACTGCGTGGAGGAGAACAAGTCTGGGTGTCTAATACCAAGGTCTCCAACATCAGCTGAGCAGCGTTTATTTTAATGGTTTGGTTTTCTTTTTTTCTCCCCAGGAGTTTCCATAGTCCCCCAAAGCCATTTTCTGTCAGAAAAGGTGCAGGCATGTGCACGAGACAGCCGTTTCTCTGTGTTGTAACTGGGAACAAAGGCAGCTTTTCTTTTCTTTCCACTTGACAGTGGGCATGGAACTTTTTGTCACATGCCGAGGCCAAAATTCAGCTGTTCCCCACCACAGCCCAGAAAGCAGGTAGAACAGCTTTTTTGTCCCTTTCAGATGCCTACCAGAGCAATGTAAGAAATACAAAATAATTCCTTTCTGGCACCTTCCCCGGTGGAGTTGTGCACGGGGTGTGATTGGAACTTCTTGTCACATGCCGGGTCAAAATTCAGCCGTTCCCCACCTCAGCCCAGAAAGCAGGTAGAAAAACCTTTGTTGTGTCTTTCAGCTGTCTACCGGAGGAACGTAAAAACTACCAACAGAACTCCTTTCTGGGTCCTTCCCCGTGGAGTTGTGCGTGGGGTGTGTTTGGAACATTTTTTCTCTAGCCGAGTCCAAAAGTCAGCAGTTCCCCATGTCTAGACCAGAAAGCAGGTAGAACAACTTTTATGGTGCCTTTCAGCTGCCTACCAAGGTAGTGTAAAAACTACTAAGAGAACTCCTTTCTGTCACCTTCCCCGGTGGAGTTGTGCATTAGGGTGTGTTTGGAACTTTTTGCCACCAGCCGAGGCCAAAGGTCAGCGGTTCCCCATCTCAGCCCAGAAAGCAGGTAGTACAGCTTTTGTTGTCCCTTTCAGATGCCCACCAGAGCAATGTAAGAAATACCAAATAATTCATCTCTGGCACCTTCCCCGGTGGAGTTGTGCATGGGGTGTTTTTGGAACTTTTTGTCACCAGCCGACTCCAAAATTCAGCGGTTCCCCATCTCTAGCCCAGAAAGCAGATAGAACAACATTTGTCGTGCCTTCCAGCTGCCTACCTGAGCAATATAAAAACTACCAAGACAACTCCTGTCTGGCACCTTCCCCGGTGGAGTTGTGCATGGGCTGTGATTGGAACTTCTTGTCTCATGCCGAGGACAAATGTCACCGGTACCCCACCTCAGCCCAGAAAGCAGGTAGAAAAACCTTTGTTGTGCCTTTCAGCTGCGTACCGGATCAATGTAAAATTACCAAAAGAACTCGTTTCTGGCACCTTCCCCGGTGGAGTTGTGCATGGGGTGTGTTTGGAACATTTTGTCACCAGCCGAGTCCGAAAGTCAGCGGTTCACCATCTCTAGCCCAGAAAGCATGTAGAACAACAACTTTTGTGGTGCCTTCCAGCTGCCTACCAAAGTAGTGTAAAAACTACCAAAAGAACTCCATTCTGGCACCTTCTCTAGTGGAGTTGTGCATTAGGGTGTGTTTGGAACTTTTTGCCACCAGCCGAGGCCAAAGGTCAGCGGTTCCCCATCTCAGCCCAGAAAGCAGGTAGAACAGCTTTTGTTGTCCCTTTCAGATGGCTACCGGATCAATGTAAGAAATACCAAATAATTCCTCTCTGGCACCTTCCCCGGTGGTGTTGTGCATGGGGTGTTTTTGGAAAATTTTGGCACCAGCCGAGTCCGAAAGTCAGCGGATCCCCATCTCTAGCCCAGAAAGCAGGTAGAAAAACCTTTGTGGTGCCTTTCAGCTGCCTACCTGAGCAATGTAAAAATTACCAAAAGAACTCGTTTCTGGCACTTTCCCCGGTGGAGTTGTGCATGGGGTGTGTTTGGAACATTTTGTCACATGCCGAGTCCAAAATTCAGCGTTTCCCCATTTCTAGCCCAGAAAGCAGGTAGAACAACTTTTGTCGTGCCTTTCAGCTGCCTACCAAGGTAGTGTAAAAACTACCAAGAGAACTCCTTTCTGGCACCTTTGCCGTGGAGTTGTGCATGGGGTGTGTTTGGAACTTCTTGTCACATGCCGAGTCCAAAAGTCAGCGGTTTCCTACCTCAGCCCAGAAAGCAGGTAGAAAAACCTTTGTGGTGCCTTTCAGCTGCGTACCGGATCAATGTAAAATTACCAAAAGAACTAGTTTCTGGCACCTTCCCCGGTGGAGTTGTGCATGGGGTGTTTTTGGAAAATTTTGTCACCAGCCGAGTCCGAAAGTCAGCTGTTCCCCATCTCAGCCCAGAAATTAGGTAGAACAACATTTGTCGTGCCTTCCAGCTGCCTACCTGAGCAATATAAAAACTACCAAGAGAACTCCTGTCTGGCACCTTCCCCGGCGGAGTTGTGCATTGGCTGTGATTGGAACTTCTTCTCACATGCCGAGGACAAATGTCACCGGTTCCCCACCTCAGCCCAGAAAGCAGGTAGTACAGCTTTTGTTGTCCCTTTCAGATGCCCACATGAGCAATGTAAGAAATACCAAATAATTCATCTCTGGCACCTTCCCCGGTGGAGTTGTGCATGGGGTGTTTTTGGAACTTTTTGTCACCAGCCGACTCCAAAATTCAGCGGTTCCCCATCTCTAGCCCAGAAAGCAGGTAGAACAACATTTGTCCTGCCTTCCAACTGCCTACCTGAGCAATGTAAAAACTACCAAGACAATTCCTGTCTGGCACCTTCCCCGGTGGAGTTGTGCATGGGCTGTTATTGGAACTTCTTCTCACATGCCGAGTCCAAAGGTCAGCGGTTCCCCATCTTAGCCCAGAAAGCAGGTAGAAAAACTTTTGTGGTGCCTTTCAGCTGCCTACCGGATCAATGTTAAAATTACCAAAAGAAGTCGTTTCTGGCACCTTCCCCGGTGGAGTTGTGCATGGGGTGTTTTTGGAAAATTTTGTCACTAGCCGAGTCCGAAAGTCAGCTGTTCCCCATCTCTAGCCCGGAAAGCAGGTAGAACAACTTTTGTGGTGCCTTTCAGCTGCGTACCGGATCAAAGAAAAAATTACCAAGAGAACGCCTTTCTGGCACCTTCCGTGGTGGAGTTGTCCATGGGGTGTGATTAGAACTTCTTGTCACATGCCGAGTCCAAAGGTCAGCGGTTCTCCATCACAGCCCAGAAAGCAGGAAGAAAAACTTTTGTGGTGCCTTTCAGCTGCCTACCGGATCCATGTAAAAATTACCAAAAGAACTCCTTTATGGCACCTTCCCCGGTGGAGTTGTGCATGGGGTCTGTCTTTGGAACATTTTTTCTCCAGCCGACTCCAAAAGTCAGCGGCTCCCCATCTCAGCCCAGAAAGCAGGTAGAACAACTTTTGTCGTGCCTTTCAGCTGCCTACCAAGGTAGTGTAAAAACTACCAAGACAACTCCTGTCTGGCTCCTTCCCCGGTGGAGTTGTGCATGGGCTGTGATTGGAACTTTTTGTTACATGCCGAGTCCAAAAGTCAGCGGTTCTCCATCACAGCCCAGAAAGCAGGTAGAAAAACCTTTGTTGTGTCTTTCAGCTGTCTACCGGAGGAACGTAAAAACTACCAACAGAACTCCTTTCTGGGTCCTTCCCCGTGGAGTTGTGCGTGGGGTGTGTTTGGAACATTTTGTCACATGCCGAGTCCAAAAGTCAGCAGTTCCCCATGTCTAGACCAGAAAGCAGGTAGAACAACTTTTATGGTGCCTTTCAGCTGCCTACCAAGGTAGTGTAAAAACTACCAGGAGAACTCCTTTCTGTCACCTTCTCTAGTGGAGTTGTGCATTAGGGTGTGTTTGGGACTTTTTGCCACCAGCCGAGGCCAAAGGTCAGCGGTTCCCCATCTCAGCCCAGAAAGCAGGTAGTACAGCTTTTGTTGTCCCTTTCAGATGCCCACATGAGCAATGTAAGAAATACCAAATAATTCATCTCTGGCACCTTCCCCGGTGGAGTTGTGCATGGGGTGTTTTTGGAACTTTTTGTCACCAGCCGACTCCAAAATTCAGCGGTTCCCCATCTCTAGCCCAGAAAGCAGGTAGAACAACATTTGTCCTGCCTTCCAACTGCCTACCTGAGCAATGTAAAAACTACCAAGACAATTCCTGTCTGGCACCTTCCCCGGTGGAGTTGTGCATGGGCTGTGATTGGAACTTCTTCTCACATGCCGAGTCCAAAGGTCACCGGTTCCCCATCTTAGCCCAGAAAGCAGGTAGAAAAACTTTTGTAGTGCCTTTCAGCTGCCTACCGGATCAATGTTAAAATTACCAAGACAATTCCTGTCTGGCACCTTCCCCGGTGGAGTTGTGCATGGGCTGTGATTGGAACTTCTTCTCACATGCCGAGTCCAAAGGTCAGCGGTTCCCCATCTTAGCCCAGAAAGCAGGTAGAAAAACTTTTGTGGTGCCTTTCAGCTGCCTACCGGATCAATGTTAAAATTACCAAAAGAAGTCGTTTCTGGCACCTTCCCCGGTGGAGTTTTGCATGGGGTGTTTTGGGAAAATTTTGTCACCAGCCGAGTCCGAAAGTCAGCGGTTCCCCATCTCTAGCCCGGAAAGCAGGTAGAACAACTTTTGTGGTGCCTTTCAGCTGCGTACCGGATCAAAGAAAAAATTACCAAGAGAACGCCTTTCTGGCACCTTCCGTGGTGGAGTTGTCCATGGGGTGTGATTAGAACTTCTTGTCACATGCCGAGTCCAAAGGTCAGCGGTTCTCCATCACAGCCCAGAAAGCAGGAAGAAAAACTTTTGTGGTGCCTTTCAGCTGCCTACCGGATCCATGTAAAAATTACCAAAAGAACTCCTTTATGGCACCTTCCCCGGTGGAGTTGTGCATGGGGTCTGTCTTTGGAACATTTTTTCTCCAGCCGACTCCAAAAGTCAGCGGCTCCCCATCTCAGCCCAGAAAGCAGGTAGAACAACTTTTGTCGTGCCTTTCAGCTGCCTACCAAGGTAGTGTAAAAACTACCAAGACAACTCCTGTCTGGCTCCTTCCCCGGTGGAGTTGTGCATGGGCTGTGATTGGAACTTTTTGTTACATGCCGAGTCCAAAAGTCAGCGGTTCTCCATCACAGCCCAGAAAGCAGGTAGAAAAACCTTTGTTGTGTCTTTCAGCTGTCTACCGGAGGAACGTAAAAACTACCAACAGAACTCCTTTCTGGGTCCTTCCCCGTGGAGTTGTGCGTGGGGTGTGTTTGGAACATTTTTTCTCCAGCCGAGTCCAAAAGTCAGCAGTTCCCCATGTCTAGACCAGAAAGCAGGTAGAACAACTTTTATGGTGCCTTTCAGCTGCCTACCAAGGTAGTGTAAAAACTACTAAGAGAACTCCTTTCTGTCACCTTCCCCGGTGGAGTTGTGCATTAGGGTGTGTTTGGAACTTTTTGCCACCAGCCGAGGCCAAAGGTCAGCGGTTCCCCATCTCAGCCCAGAAAGCAGGTAGTACAGCTTTTGTTGTCCCTTTCAGATGCCCACATGAGCAATGTAAGAAATACCAAATAATTCATCTCTGGCACCTTCCCCGGTGGAGTTGTGCATGGGGTGTTTTTGGAACTTTTTGTCACCAGCCGACTCCAAAATTCAGCGGTTCCCCATCTCTAGCCCAGAAAGCAGGTAGAACAACATTTGTCGTGCCTTCCAGCTGCCTACCTGAGCAATATAAAAACTACCAAGACAACTCCTGTCTGGCACCTTCCCCGGTGGAGTTGTGCATGGGCTGTGATTGGAACTTCTTGTCTCATGCCGAGGACAAATGTCACCGGTACCCCACCTCAGCCCAGAAAGCAGGTAGAAAAACCTTTGTTGTGCCTTTCAGCTGCGTACCGGATCAATGTAAAATTACCAAAAGAACTCGTTTCTGGCACCTTCCCCGGTGGAGTTGTGCATGGGGTGTGTTTGGAACATTTTGTCACCAGCCGAGTCCGAAAGTCAGCGGTTCACCATCTCTAGCCCAGAAAGCATGTAGAACAACAACTTTTGTGGTGCCTTCCAGCTGCCTACCAAAGTAGTGTAAAAACTACCAAAAGAACTCCATTCTGGCACCTTCTCTAGTGGAGTTGTGCATTAGGGTGTGTTTGGAACTTTTTGTCACCAGCCGAGGCCAAAGGTCAGCGGTTCCCCATCTCAGCCCAGAAAGCAGGTAGAACAGCTTTTGTTGTCCCTTTCAGATGGCTACCGGATCAATGTAAGAAATACCAAATAATTCCTCTCTGGCACCTTCCCCGGTGGTGTTGTGCATGGGGTGTTTTTGGAAAATTTTGGCACCAGCCGAGTCCGAAAGTCAGCGGTTCCCCATCTCTAGCCCAGAAAGCAGGTAGAAAAACCTTTGTGGTGCCTTTCAGCTGCCTACCTGAGCAATGTAAAAATTACCAAAAGAACTCGTTTCTGGCACTTTCCCCGGTGGAGTTGTGCATGGGGTGTATTTGGAACATTTTGTCACATGCCGAGTCCAAAATTCAGCGTTTCCCCATTTCTAGCCCAGAAAGCAGGTAGAACAACTTTTGTCGTGCCTTTCAGCTGCCTACCAAGGTAGTGTAAAAACTACCAAGAGAACTCCTTTCTGGCACCTTTGCCGTGGAGTTGTGCATGGGGTGTGTTTGGAACTTCTTGTCACATGCCGAGTCCAAAAGTCAGCGGTTCTCCATCAAAGCCCAGAAAGCAGGTAGAAAAACCTTTGTGGTGCCTTTCAGCTGCGTACCGGATTAATGTAAAAATTACCAAAAGAACTCGTTTCTGGCACTTTCCCCGGTGGAGTTGTGCATGGGGAGTGTTTGGAACTTTTTGTCACATGCCGAGTCCAAAGTTCAGCCGTTCTCCATCACAGCCCAGAAAGCAGGAAGAAAAACCTTTGTGGTGCCTTTCAGCTGCGTAACGGATCAATGTAAAAACGACCAAGAGAACTCGTTTCTGGCACCTTCCCCGGAGGAGTAGTGCATGAGGTGTGTTTGGAACATTTTGTCACCAGCCGAGACCAAAAGTCAGCTGTTCCCCATGTCTAGCCCAGAAAGCAGGTAGAAAAACTTTTGTGGTGTCTTTCAGGTGCCTACCAAGGTAGTGTAAAAACTACTAAGAGAAATCCTTTCTGTCACCTTCCCCGGTGGAGTTGTGCATTAGGGTGTGTTTGGAACTTTTTACCACCAGCCGAGGCCAAAGGTCAGCCGTTCCCCATGTCTAGACCAGAAAGCAGGTAGAACAACTTTTATGGTGCCTTTCATCTGCCTACCAAGGTAGTGTAAAAACTACAAAAAGAACTCCATTCTGGCACCTTCTCTAGTGGAGTTGTGCATTAGGGTGTGTTTGGAACTTTTTGCCACCAGCCGAGGCCAAAATTCAGCTGTTCCCCACCACAGCCCAGAAAGCAGGTAGAACAGCTTTTTTGTCCCTTTCAGATGCCTACCAGAGCAATGTAAGAAATACAAAATAATTCCTTTCTGGCACCTTCCCCGGTGGAGTTGTGCACGGGGTGTGATTGGAACTTCTTGTCACATGCCGGGTCAAAATTCAGCCGTTCCCCACCTCAGCCCAGAAAGAGTGTAGAACAACTTTTGTTGTGCCTTTCAGCTACGTAACGGATCAATGTAAAAATTACCAAAAGAACTCGTTTCTGGCGCTTTCCCCGGTGGAGTTGTGCATTAGGGTGTGTTTCGAACTTTTTGTCACAACCCGGATTTAAAATTCAGCGGTTCCCCACCTCAGCCCAGAAAGCAGGTAGAACAACTTTTGTCGTGCCTTTCAGCTGCCTATGTGTGCAATGTAAAAACTACCAAGACAACTCCTGTCTGGCTCCTTTCCCGGTGGAGTTGTGCATGGGCTGTGATTGGAACTTTTTGTTACATGCCGAGTCCAAAAGTCAGCGGTTCTCCATCACAGCCCAGAAAGCAGGTAGAAAAACCTTTGTTGTGTCTTTCAGCTGTCTACCGGAGGAACGTAAAAACTACCAACAGAACTCCTTTCTGGGTCCTTCCCCGTGGAGTTGTGCGTGGGGTGTGTTTGGAACATTTTGTCACATGCCGAGTCCAAAAGTCAGCAGTTCCCCATGTCTAGACCAGAAAGCAGGTAGAACAACTTTTATGGTGCCTTTCAGCTGCCTACCAAGGTAGTGTAAAAACTACAAAGAGAACTCCTTTCTGTCACCTTCCCCGGTGGAGTTGTGCATTAGGGTGTGTTTGGAACTTTTTGCCACCAGCCGAGGCCAAAGGTCAGCGGTTCCCCATCTCAGCCCAGAAAGCAGGTAGTACAGCTTTTGTTGTCCCTTTCAGATGCCCACCAGAGCAATGTAAGAAATACCAAATAATTCATCTCTGGCACCTTCCCCGGTGGAGTTGTGCATGGGGTGTTTTTGGAACTTTTTGTCACCAGCCGACTCCAAAATTCAGCGGTTCCCCATCTCTAGCCCAGAAAGCAGGTAGAACAACATTTGTCGTGCCTTCCAGCTGCCTACCTGAGCAATGTAAAAACTACCAAGACAACTCCTGTCTGGCACCTTCCCCGGTGGAGTTGTGCATGGGCTATGATTGGAACTTCTTGTCTCATGCCGAGGACAAATGTCACCGGTACCCCACCTCAGCCCAGAAAGCAGGTAGTACAGCTTTTGTTGTCCCTTTCAGATGCCCACATGAGCAATGTAAGAAATACCAAATAATTCATCTCTGGCACCTTCCCCGGTGGAGTTGTGCATGGGGTGTTTTTGGAACTTTTTGTCACCAGCCGACTCCAAAATTCAGCGGTTCCCCATCTCTAGCCCAGAAAGCAGGTAGAACAACATTTGTCGTGCCTTCCAACTGCCTACCTGAGCAATGTAAAAACTACCAAGACAATTCCTGTCTGGCACCTTCCCCGGTGGAGTTGTGCATGGGCTGTGATTGGAACTTCTTCTCACATGCCGAGTCCAAAGGTCAGTGGTTCCCCATCTTAGCCCAGAAAGCAGGTAGAAAAACTTTTGTAGTGCCTTTCAGCTGCCTACCGGATCAATGTTAAAATTACCAAAAGAAGTCGTTTCTGGCACCTTCCCCGGTGGAGTTGTTCATGGGGTGTTTTTGGAAAATTTTGTCACCAGCCGAGTCCGAAAGTCAGCGGTTCACCATCTCTAGCCCGGAAAGCAGGTAGAACAACTTTTGTGGTGCCTTTCAGCTGCGTACCGGATCAAAGAAAAAATTACCAAAAGAACTCGTTTCTGGCACTTTCCCCGGTGGAGTTGTGCATAGGGTGTTTTTGGAACTTTTTGTCACATGCCGGGTCCAAAATTCAGCCGTTCCCCAACTCAGCCCAGAAAGCAGGTAGAAAAGCCTTTGTGGTGTCTTTCACCTGCGTACCGGATCTATGTAAAAATTACCAAAAGACCTCCTTTATGGCACCTTCCCCGGTGGAGTTGTGCATGGGGTCTGTCTTTGGAACATTTTTTCTCCAGCCGACTCCAAAAGTCAGCGGCTCCCCATCTCAGCCCAGAAAGCAGGTAGAACAACTTTTGTCGTGCCTTTCAGCTGCGTACCGGATCAATGTAAAAACGACCAAGAGACCTCGTTTCTGGCACCTTCCCCGGAGGAGTAGTGCATGAGGTGTGTTTGGAACATTTTGTCACCAGCCGAGACCAAAAGTCAGCTGTTCCCCATCTCTAGCCCAGAAAGCAGGTAGAAAAACCTTTGTGGTGTCTTTCAGCTGTCTACCGGAGGAACGTAAAAACTACCAACAGAACTCCTTTCTGGGTCCTTCCCCGTGGAGTTGTGCGTGGGGTGTGTTTGGAACATTTTGTCACATGCCGAGTCCAAAAGTCAGCAGTTCCCCATGTCTAGACCAGAAAGCAGGTAGAACAACTTTTATGGTGCCTTTCAGCTGCCTACCAAGGTAGTGTAAAAACTACTAAGAGAACTCCTTTCTGTCACCTTCCCCGGTGGAGTTGTGCATTAGGGTGTGTTTGGAACTTTTTGCCACCAGCCGAGGCCAAAGGTCAGCGGTTCCCCATCTCAGCCCAGAAAGCAGGTAGTACAGCTTTTGTTGTCCCTTTCAGATGCCCACCAGAGCAATGTAAGAAATACCAAATAATTCATCTCTGGCACCTTCCCCGGTGGAGTTGTGCATGGGGTGTTTTTGGAACTTTTTGTCACCAGCCGACTCCAAAATTCAGCGGTTCCCCATCTCTAGCCCAGAAAGCAGGTAGAACAACATTTGTCGTGCCTTCCAGCTGCCTACCTGAGCAATATAAAAACTACCAAGACAACTCCTGTCTGGCACCTTCCCCGGTGGAGTTGTGCATGGGCTGTGATTGGAACTTCTTGTCTCATGCCGAGGACAAATGTCACCGGTACCCCACCTCAGCCCAGAAAGCAGGTAGAAAAACCTTTGTTGTGCCTTTCAGCTGCGTACCGGATCAATGTAAAATTACCAAAAGAACTCGTTTCTGGCACCTTCCCCGGTGGAGTTGTGCAGGGGGTGTGTTTGGAACATTTTGTCACCAGCCGAGTCCGAAAGTCAGCTGTTCCCCATCTCAGCCCAGAAAGCAGGTAGAAAAACATTTGTCGTGCCTTCCAGCTGCCTACCTGAGCAATATAAAAACTACCAAGAGAACTCCTTTCTGGCACCTTCCCCGGTGGAGTTGTGCATGGGCTGTGATTGGAACTTCTTCTCACATGCCGAGTCCAAATGTCACCGGTTCCCCACCTCAGCCCAGAAAGCAGGTAGTACAGCTTTTGTTGTCCCTTTCAGATGCCCACCAGAGCAATGTAAGAAATACCAAATAATTCCTCTCTGGCACCTTCCCCGGTGGAGTTGTGCATGGGGTGTTTTTGGAACTTTTTGTCACCAGCCGACTCCAAAATTCAGCGGTTCCCCATCTCTAGCCCAGAAAGCAGGTAGAACAACATTTGTCGTGCCTTCCAGCTGCCTACCTGAGCAATATAAAAATTACCAAGAGAACTCCTGTCTGGCACCTTCCCCGGTGGAGTTGTGCATGGGCTGTGATTGGAACTTCTTCTCACATGCCGAGGACAAATGTCACCTGTTCCCCACCTCAGCCCAGAAAGCAGGTAGTACAGCTTTTGTTGTCCCTTTCAGATGCCCACATGAGCAATGTAAGAAATACCAAATAATTCATCTCTGGCACCTTCCCCGGTGGAGTTGTGCATGGGGTGTTTTTGGAACTTTTTGTCACCAGCCGACTCCAAAATTCAGCGGTTCCCCATCTCTAGCCCAGAAAGCAGGTAGAACAACATTTGTCGTGCCTTCCAACTGCCTACCTGAGCAATGTAAAAACTACCAAGACAATTCCTGTCTGGCACCTTCCCCGGTGGAGTTGTGCATGGGCTGTGATTGGAACTTCTTCTCACATGCCGAGTCCAAAGGTCAGCGGTTCCCCATCTTAGCCCAGAAAGCAGGTAGAAAAACTTTTGTAGTGCCTTTCAGCTGCCTACCGGATCAATGTTAAAATTACCAAAAGAAGTCGTTTCTGGCACCTTCCCCGGTGGAGTTGTTCATGGGGTGTTTTTGGAAAATTTTGTCACCAGCCGAGTCCGAAAGTCAGCGGTTCACCATCTCTAGCCCGGAAAGCAGGTAGAACAACTTTTGTGGTGCCTTTCAGCTGCGTACCGGATCAAAGAAAAAATTACCAAAAGAACTCGTTTCTGGCACTTTCCCCGGTGGAGTTGTGCATAGGGTGTTTTTGGAACTTTTTGTCACATGCCGGGTCCAAAATTCAGCCGTTCCCCAACTCAGCCCAGAAAGCAGGTAGAAAAACCTTTGTGGTGTCTTTCAGCTGTCTACCGGAGGAACGTAAAAACTACCAACAGAACTCCTTTCTGGGTCCTTCCCCGTGGAGTTGTGCATGGGGTGTGTTTGGAACATTTTTTCTCCAGCCGAGTCCAAAAGTCAGCAGTTCCCCATGTCTAGACCAGAAAGCAGGTAGAACAACTTTTATGGTGCCTTTCAGCTGCCTACCAAGGTAGTGTAAAAACTACCAAGAGAACTCCTTTCTGGCACCTTCCCCGGTGGAGTTGTGCATGGGGTGTGTTTGGAACTTCTTGTCACATGCCGAGTCCAAAGTTCAGCCGTTCTCCATCACAGCCCAGAAAGCAGGAAGAAAAACCTTTGTGGTGCCTTTCAGCTGCGTACCGGATCAATGTAAAAACGACCAAGAGAACTCGTTTCTGGCACCTTCCCCGGAGGAGTAGTGCATGAGGTGTGTTTGGAACATTTTGTCACCAGCCGAGACCAAAAGTCAGCTGTTCCCCATCTCTAGCCCAGAAAGCAGGTAGAAAAACCTTTGTGGTGTCTTTCAGCTGTCTACCGGAGGAACGTAAAAACTACCAACAGAACTCCTTTCTGGGTCCTTCCCCGTGGAGTTGTGCGTGGGGTGTGTTTGGAACATTTTGTCACATGCCGAGTCCAAAAGTCAGCAGTTCCCCATGTCTAGACCAGAAAGCAGGTAGAACAACTTTTATGGTGCCTTTCAGCTGCCTACCAAGGTAGTGTAAAAACTACTAAGAGAACTCCTTTCTGTCACCTTCCCCGGTGGAGTTGTGCATTAGGGTGTGTTTGGAACTTTTTGCCACCAGCCGAGGCCAAAGGTCAGCGGTTCCCCATCTCAGCCCAGAAAGCAGGTAGTACAGCTTTTGTTGTCCCTTTCAGATGCCCACCAGAGCAATGTAAGAAATACCAAATAATTCATCTCTGGCACCTTCCCCGGTGGAGTTGTGCATGGGGTGTTTTTGGAACTTTTTGTCACCAGCCGACTCCAAAATTCAGCGGTTCCCCATCTCTAGCCCAGAAAGCAGGTAGAACAACATTTGTCGTGCCTTCCAGCTGCCTACCTGAGCAATATAAAAACTACCAAGAGAACTCCTGTCTGGCACCTTCCCCGGTGGAGTTGTTCATGGGCTGTGATTGGAACTTCTTCTCACATGCCGAGGACAAATGTCACCTGTTCCCCACCTCAGCCCAGAAAGCAGGTAGTACAGCTTTTGTTGTCCCTTTCAGATGCCCACATGAGCAATGTAAGAAATACCAAATAATTCATCTCTGGCACCTTCCCCGGAGGAGTTGTGCATGGGGTGTTTTTGGAACTTTTTGTCACCAGCCGACTCCAAAATTCAGCGGTTCCCCATCTCTAGCCCAGAAAGCAGGTAGAACAACATTTGTCGTGCCTTCCAACTGCCTACCTGAGCAATGTAAAAACTACCAAGACAATTCCTGTCTGGCACCTTCCCCGGTGGAGTTGTTCATGGGCTGTGATTGGAACTTCTTCTCACATGCCGAGTCCAAAGGTCAGCGGTTCCCCATCTTAGCCCAGAAAGCAGGTAGAAAAACTTTTGTAGTGCCTTTCAGCTGCCTACCGGATCAATGTTAAAATTACCAAAAGAAGTCGTTTCTGGCACCTTCCCCGGTGGAGTTGTTCATGTGGTGTTTTTGGAAAATTTTGTCACCAGCCGAGTCCGAAAGTCAGCGGTTCACCATCTCTAGCCCGGAAAGCAGGTAGAACAACTTTTGTGGTGCCTTTCAGCTGCGTACCGGATCAAAGAAAAAATTACCAAAAGAACTCGTTTCTGGCACTTTCCCCGGTGGAGTTGTGCATAGGGTGTTTTTGGAACTTTTTGTCACATGCCGGGTCCAAAATTCAGCCGTTCCCCAACTCAGCCCAGAAAGCAGGTAGAAAAGCCTTTGTGGTGTCTTTCACCTGCGTACCGGATCTATGTAAAAATTACCAAAAGAACTCCTTTATGGCACCTTCCCCGGTGGAGTTGTGCATGGGGTCTGTCTTTGGAACATTTTTTCTCCAGCCGACTCCAAAAGTCAGCGGCTCCCCATCTCAGCCCAGAAAGCAGGTAGAACAACTTTTGTCGTGCCTTTCAGCTGCCTACCAAGGTAGTGTAAAAACTACCAAGAGAACTCCTTTCTGGCACCTTTGCCGTGGAGTTGTGCATGGGGTGTGTTTGGAACTTCTTGTCACATGCCGAGTCCAAAGTTCAGCCGTTCTCCATCACAGCCCAGAAAGCAGGAAGAAAAACCTTTGTGGTGCCTTTCAGCTGCGTACCGGATCAATGTAAAAACGACCAAGAGAACTCGTTTCTGGCACCTTCCCCGGAGGAGTAGTGCATGAGGTGTGTTTGGAACATTTTGTCACCAGCCGAGACCAAAAGTCAGCTGTTCCCCATCTCTAGCCCAGAAAGCAGGTAGAAAAACCTTTGTGGTGTCTTTCAGCTGCCTACCGGAGGAACGTAAAAACTACCAACAGAACTCCTTTCTGGGTCCTTCCCCGTGGAGTTGTGCGTGGGGTGTGTTTGGAACATTTTGTCACATGCCGAGTCCAAAAGTCAGCAGTTCCCCATGTCTAGACCAGAAAGCAGGTAGAACAACTTTTATGGTGCCTTTCAGCTGCCTACCAAGGTAGTGTAAAAACTACCAAGAGAACTCCTTTCTGGCACCTTTGCCGTGGAGTTGTGCATGGGGTGTGTTTGGAACTTCTTGTCACATGCCGAGTCCAAAGTTCAGCCGTTCTCCATCACAGCCCAGAAAGCAGGAAGAAAAACCTTTGTGGTGCCTTTCAGCTGCGTACCGGATCAATGTAAAAACGACCAAGAGAACTCGTTTCTGGCACCTTCCCCGGAGGAGTAGTGCATGAGGTGTGTTTGGAACATTTTGTCACCAGCCGAGACCAAAAGTCAGCTGTTCCCCATCTCTAGCCCAGAAAGCAGGTAGAAAAACCTTTGTGGTGTCTTTCAGCTGTCTACCGGAGGAACGTAAAAACTACCAACAGAACTCCTTTCTGGGTCCTTCCCCGTGGAGTTGTGCGTGGGGTGTGTTTGGAACATTTTGTCACATGCCGAGTCCAAAAGTCAGCAGTTCCCCATGTCTAGACCAGAAAGCAGGTAGAACAACTTTTATGGTGCCTTTCAGCTGCCTACCAAGGTAGTGTAAAAACTACTAAGAGAACTCCTTTCTGTCACCTTCCCCGGTGGAGTTGTGCATTAGGGTGTGTTTGGAACTTTTTGCCACCAGCCGAGGCCAAAGGTCAGCGGTTCCCCATCTCAGCCCAGAAAGCAGGTAGTACAGCTTTTGTTGTCCCTTTCAGATGCCCACCAGAGCAATGTAAGAAATACCAAATAATTCATCTCTGGCACCTTCCCCGGTGGAGTTGTGCATGGGGTGTTTTTGGAACTTTTTGTCACCAGCCGACTCCAAAATTCAGCGGTTCCCCATCTCTAGCCCAGAAAGCAGGTAGAACAACATTTGTCGTGCCTTCCAGCTGCCTACCTGAGCAATATAAAAACTACCAAGACAACTCCTGTCTGGCACCTTCCCCGGTGGAGTTGTGCATGGGCTGTGATTGGAACTTCTTGTCTCATGCCGAGGACAAATGTCACCGGTACCCCACCTCGGCCCAGAAAGCAGGTAGAAAAACCTTTGTTGTGCCTTTCAGCTGCGTACCGGATCAATGTAAAATTACCAAAAGAACTCGTTTCTGGCACCTTCCCCGGTGGAGTTGTGCATGGGGTGTGTTTGGAACATTTTGTCACCAGCCGAGTCCGAAAGTCAGCGGTTCACCATCTCTAGCCCAGAAAGCATGTAGAACAACAACTTTTGTGGTGCCTTCCAGCTGCCTACCAAAGTAGTGTAAAAACTACCAAAAGAACTCCATTCTGGCACCTTCTCTAGTGGAGTTGTGCATTAGGGTGTGTTTGGAACTTTTTGTCACCAGCCGAGGCCAAAGGTCAGCGGTTCCCCATCTCAGCCCAGAAAGCAGGTAGAACAGCTTTTGTTGTCCCTTTCAGATGGCTACCGGATCAATGTAAGAAATACCAAATAATTCCTCTCTGGCACCTTCCCCGGTGGTGTTGTGCATGGGGTGTTTTTGGAAAATTTTGTCACCAGCCGACTCCAAAATTCAGCGGTTCCCCATCTCTAGCCCAGAAAGCAGGTAGAAAAACCTTTGTGGTGCCTTTCAGCTGCCTACCTGAGCAATGTAAAAATTACCAAAAGAACTCGTTTCTGGCACTTTCCCCGGTGGAGTTGTGCATGGGGTGTATTTGGAACATTTTGTCACATGCCGAGTCCAAAATTCAGCGTTTCCCCATTTCTAGCCCAGAAAGCAGGTAGAACAACTTTTGTCGTGCCTTTCAGCTGCCTACCAAGGTAGTGTAAAAACTACCAAGAGAACTCCTTTCTGGCACCTTTGCCGTGGAGTTGTGCATGAGGCGTGTATGGAACTTCTTGTCACATGCCGAGTCCAAAAGTCAGCGGTTTCCTACCTCAGCCCAGAAAGCAGGTAGAAAAACTTTTGTAGTGCCTTTCAGCTGCCTACCGGATCAATGTTAAATTACCAAAAGAAGTCGTTTCTGGCACCTTCCCCGGTGGAGTTGTTCATGGGGTGTTTTTGGAAAATTTTGTCACCAGCCGAGTCCGAAAGTCAGCGGTTCACCATCTCTAGCCCGGAAAGCAGGTAGAACAACTTTTGTGGTGCCTTTCAGCTGCGTACCGGATCAAAGAAAAAATTACCAAAAGAACTCGTTTCTGGCACTTTCCCCGGTGGAGTTGTGCATAGGGTGTTTTTGGAACTTTTTGTCACATGCCGGGTCCAAAATTCAGCCGTTCCCCAACTCAGCCCAGAAAGCAGGTAGAAAAGCCTTTGTGGTGTCTTTCACCTGCGTACCGGATCTATGTAAAAATTACCAAAAGACCTCCTTTATGGCACCTTCCCCGGTGGAGTTGTGCATGGGGTCTGTCTTTGGAACATTTTTTCTCCAGCCGACTCCAAAAGTCAGCGGCTCCCCATCTCAGCCCAGAAAGCAGGTAGAACAACTTTTGTCGTGCCTTTCAGCTGCGTACCGGATCAATGTAAAAACGACCAAGAGAACTCGTTTCTGGCACCTTCCCCGGAGGAGTAGTGCATGAGGTGTGTTTGGAACATTTTGTCACCAGCCGAGACCAAAAGTCAGCTGTTCCCCATCTCTAGCCCAGAAAGCAGGTAGAAAAACCTTTGTGGTGTCTTTCAGCTGTCTACCGGAGGAACGTAAAAACTACCAACAGAACTCCTTTCTGGGTCCTTCCCCGTGGAGTTGTGCGTGGGGTGTGTTTGGAACATTTTGTCACATGCCGAGTCCAAAAGTCAGCAGTTCCCCATGTCTAGACCAGAAAGCAGGTAGAACAACTTTTATGGTGCCTTTCAGCTGCCTACCAAGGTAGTGTAAAAACTACTAAGAGAACTCCTTTCTGTCACCTTCCCCGGTGGAGTTGTGCATTAGGGTGTGTTTGGAACTTTTTGCCACCAGCCGAGGCCAAAGGTCAGCGGTTCCCCATCTCAGCCCAGAAAGCAGGTAGTACAGCTTTTGTTGTCCCTTTCAGATGCCCACCAGAGCAATGTAAGAAATACCAAATAATTCATCTCTGGCACCTTCCCCGGTGGAGTTGTGCATGGGGTGTTTTTGGAACTTTTTGTCACCAGCCGACTCCAAAATTCAGCGGTTCCCCATCTCTAGCCCAGAAAGTAGGTAGAACAACATTTGTCGTGCCTTCCAGCTGCCTACCTGAGCAATATAAAAACTACCAAGAGAACTCCTGTCTGGCACCTTCCCCGGTGGAGTTGTTCATGGGCTGTGATTGGAACTTCTTCTCACATGCCGAGGACAAATGTCACCTGTTCCCCACCTCAGCCCAGAAAGCAGGTAGTACAGCTTTTGTTGTCCCTTTCAGATGCCCACATGAGCAATGTAAGAAATACCAAATAATTCATCTCTGGCACCTTCCCCGGAGGAGTTGTGCATGGGGTGTTTTTGGAACTTTTTGTCACCAGCCGACTCCAAAATTCAGCGGTTCCCCATCTCTAGCCCAGAAAGCAGGTAGAACAACATTTGTCGTGCCTTCCAACTGCCTACCTGAGCAATGTAAAAACTACCAAGACAATTCCTGTCTGGCACCTTCCCCGGTGGAGTTGTGCATGGGCTGTGATTGGAACTTCTTCTCACATGCCGAGTCCAAAGGTCAGCGGTTCCCCATCTTAGCCCAGAAAGCAGGTAGAAAAACTTTTGTAGTGCCTTTCAGCTGCCTACCGGATCAATGTTAAAATTACCAAAAGAAGTCGTTTCTGGCACCTTCCCCGGTGGAGTTGTTCATGGGGTGTTTTTGGAAAATTTTGTCACCAGCCGAGTCCGAAAGTCAGCGGTTCACCATCTCTAGCCCGGAAAGCAGGTAGAACAACTTTTGTGGTGCCTTTCAGCTGCGTACCGGATCAAAGAAAAAATTACCAAAAGAACTCGTTTCTGGCACTTTCCCCGGTGGAGTTGTGCATAGGGTGTTTTTGGAACTTTTTGTCACATGCCGGGTCCAAAATTCAGCCGTTCCCCAACTCAGCCCAGAAAGCAGGTAGAAAAGCCTTTGTGGTGTCTTTCACCTGCGTACCGGATCTATGTAAAAATTACCAAAAGACCTCCTTTATGGCACCTTCCCCGGTGGAGTTGTGCATGGGGTCTGTCTTTGGAACATTTTTTCTCCAGCCGACTCCAAAAGTCAGCGGCTCCCCATCTCAGCCCAGAAAGCAGGTAGAACAACTTTTGTCGTGCCTTTCAGCTGCCTACCAAGGTAGTGTAAAAACTACCAAGAGAACTCCTTTCTGGCACCTTTGCCGTGGAGTTGTGCATGGGGTGTGTTTGGAACTTCTTGTCACATGCCGAGTCCAAAGTTCAGCCGTTCTCCATCACAGCCCAGAAAGCAGGAAGAAAAACCTTTGTGGTGCCTTTCAGCTGCGTACCGGATCAATGTAAAAACGACCAAGAGAACTCGTTTCTGGCACCTTCCCCGGAGGAGTAGCGCATGAGGTGTGTTTGGAACATTTTGTCACCAGCCGAGACCAAAAGTCAGCTGTTCCCCATCTCTAGCCCAGAAAGCAGGTAGAAAAACCTTTGTGGTGTCTTTCAGCTGTCTACCGGAGGAACGTAAAAACTACCAACAGAACTCCTTTCTGGGTCCTTCCCCGTGGAGTTGTGCATGGGGTGTGTTTGGAACATTTTGTCACATGCCGAGTCCAAAAGTCAGCAGTTCCCCATGTCTAGACCAGAAAGCAGGTAGAACAACTTTTATGGTGCCTTTCAGCTGCCTACCAAGGTAGTGTAAAAACTACCAAGAGAACTCCTTTCTGGCACCTTTGCCGTGGAGTTGTGCATGGGGTGTGTTTGGAACTTCTTGTCACATGCCGAGTCCAAAGTTCAGCCGTTCTCCATCACAGCCCAGAAAGCAGGAAGAAAAACCTTTGTGGTGCCTTTCAGCTGCGTACCGGATCAATGTAAAAACGACCAAGAGAACTCGTTTCTGGCACCTTCCCCGGAGGAGTAGTGCATGAGGTGTGTTTGGAACATTTTGTCACCAGCCGAGACCAAAAGTCAGCTCTTCCCCATCTCTAGCCCAGAAAGCAGGTAGAAAAACCTTTGTGGTGTCTTTCAGCTGTCTACCGGAGGAACGTAAAAACTACCAACAGAACTCCTTTCTGGGTCCTTCCCCGTGGAGTTGTGCGTGGGGTGTGTTTGGAACATTTTTTCTCCAGCCAAATCCAAAAGTCAGCAGTTCCCCATATCTAGACCAGAAAGCAGGTAGAACAACTTTTATGGTGCCTTTCAGCTGCCTACCAAGGTAGTGTAAAAACTACTAAGAGAACTCCTTTCTGTCACCTTCCCCGGTGGAGTTGTGCATTAGGGTGTGTTTGGAACTTTTTGCCACCAGCCGAGGCCAAAGGTCAGCGGTTCCCCATCTCAGCCCAGAAAGCAGGTAGTACAGCTTTTGTTGTCCCTTTCAGATGCCCACCAGAGCAATGTAAGAAATACCAAATAATTCATCTCTGGCACCTTCCCCGGAGGAGTTGTGCATGGGGTGTTTTTGGAACTTTTTGTCACCAGCCGACTCCAAAATTCAGCGGTTCCCCATCTCTAGCCCAGAAAGCAGGTAGAACAACATTTGTCGTGCCTTCCAGCTGCCTACCTGAGCAATATAAAAACTACCAAGACAACTCCTGTCTGGCACCTTCCCCGGTGGAGTTGTGCATGGGCTGTGATTGGAACTTCTTGTCTCATGCCGAGGACAAATGTCACCGGTACCCCACCTCAGCCCAGAAAGCAGGTAGAAAAACCTTTGTTGTGCCTTTCAGCTGCGTACCGGATCAATGTAAAATTACCAAAAGAACTCGTTTCTGGCACCTTCCCCGGTGGAGTTGTGCATGGGGTGTGTTTGGAACATTTTGTCACCAGCCGAGTCCGAAAGTCAGCGGTTCACCATCTCTAGCCCAGAAAGCATGTAGAACAACAACTTTTGTGGTGCCTTCCAGCTGCCTACCAAAGTAGTGTAAAAACTACCAAAAGAACTCCATTCTGGCACCTTCTCTAGTGGAGTTGTGCATTAGGGTGTGTTTGGAACTTTTTGTCACCAGCCGAGGCCAAAGGTCAGCGGTTCCCCATCTCAGCCCAGAAAGCAGGTAGAACAGCTTTTGTTGTCCCTTTCAGATGGCTACCGGATCAATGTAAGAAATACCAAATAATTCCTCTCTGGCACCTTCCCCGGTGGTGTTGTGCATGGGGTGTTTTTGGAAAATTTTGGCACCAGCCGAGTCCGAAAGTCAGCGGTTCCCCATCTCTAGCCCAGAAAGCAGGTAGAAAAACCTTTGTGGTGCCTTTCAGCTGCCTACCTGAGCAATGTAAAAATTACCAAAAGAACTCGTTTCTGGCACTTTCCCCGGTGGAGTTGTGCATGGGGTGTATTTGGAACATTTTGTCACATGCCGAGTCCAAAATTCAGCGTTTCCCCATTTCTAGCCCAGAAAGCAGGTAGAACAACTTTTGTCGTGCCTTTCAGCTGCCTACCAAGGTAGTGTAAAAACTACCAAGAGAACTCCTTTCTGGCACCTTTGCCGTGGAGTTGTGCATGAGGCGTGTATGGAACTTCTTCTCACATGCCGAGTCCAAAAGTCAGCGGTTTCCTACCTCAGCCCAGAAAGCAGGTAGAAAAACTTTTGTAGTGCCTTTCAGCTGCCTACCGGATCAATGTTAAATTACCAAAAGAAGTCGTTTCTGGCACCTTCCCCGGTGGAGTTGTTCATGTGGTGTTTTTGGAAAATTTTGTCACCAGCCGAGTCCGAAAGTCAGCGGTTCACCATCTCTAGCCCGGAAAGCAGGTAGAACAACTTTTGTGGTGCCTTTCAGCTGCGTACCGGATCAAAGAAAAAATTACCAAAAGAACTCGTTTCTGGCACTTTCCCCGGTGGAGTTGTGCATAGGGTGTTTTTGGAACTTTTTGTCACATGCCGGGTCCAAAATTCAGCCGTTCCCCAACTCAGCCCAGAAAGCAGGTAGAAAAGCCTTTGTTGTGTCTTTCACCTGCGTACCGGATCTATGTAAAAATTACCAAAAGAACTCCTTTATGGCACCTTCCCCGGTGGAGTTGTGCATGGGGTCTGTCTTTGGAACATTTTTTCTCCAGCCGACTCCAAAAGTCAGCGGCTCCCCATCTCAGCCCAGAAAGCAGGTAGAACAACTTTTGTCGTGCCTTTCAGCTGCGTACCGGATCAATGTAAAAACGACCAAGAGAACTCGTTTCTGGCACCTTCCCCGGAGGAGTAGTGCATGAGGTGTGTTTGGAACATTTTGTCACCAGCCGAGACCAAAAGTCAGCTGTTCCCCATCTCTAGCCCAGAAAGCAGGTAGAAAAACCTTTGTGGTGTCTTTCAGCTGTCTACCGGAGGAACGTAAAAACTACCAACAGAACTCCTTTCTGGGTCCTTCCCCGTGGAGTTGTGCGTGGGGTGTGTTTGGAACATTTTGTCACATGCCGAGTCCAAAAGTCAGCAGTTCCCCATGTCTAGACCAGAAAGCAGGTAGAACAACTTTTATGGTGCCTTTCAGCTGCCTACCAAGGTAGTGTAAAAACTACTAAGAGAACTCCTTTCTGTCACCTTCCCCGGTGGAGTTGTGCATTAGGGTGTGTTTGGAACTTTTTGCCACCAGCCGAGGCCAAAGGTCAGCGGTTCCCCATCTCAGCCCAGAAAGCAGGTAGTACAGCTTTTGTTGTCCCTTTCAGATGCCCACCAGAGCAATGTAAGAAATACCAAATAATTCATCTCTGGCACCTTCCCCGGAGGAGTTGTGCATGGGGTGTTTTTGGAACTTTTTGTCACCAGCCGACTCCAAAATTCAGCGGTTCCCCATCTCTAGCCCAGAAAGCAGGTAGAACAACATTTGTCGTGCCTTCCAGCTGCCTACCTGAGCAATATAAAAACTACCAAGACAACTCCTGTCTGGCACCTTCCCCGGTGGAGTTGTGCATGGGCTGTGATTGGAACTTCTTCTCACATGCCGAGGACAAATGTCACCTGTTCCCCACCTCAGCCCAGAAAGCAGGTAGTACAGCTTTTGTTGTCCCTTTCAGATGCCCACATGAGCAATGTAAGAAATACCAAATAATTCATCTCTGGCACCTTCCCCGGAGGAGTTGTGCATGGGGTGTTTTTGGAACTTTTTGTCACCAGCCGACTCCAAAATTCAGCGGTTCCCCATCTCTAGCCCAGAAAGCAGGTAGAACAACATTTGTCGTGCCTTCCAACTGCCTACCTGAGCAATGTAAAAACTACCAAGACAATTCCTGTCTGGCACCTTCCCCGGTGGAGTTGTGCATGGGCTGTGATTGGAACTTCTTCTCACATGCCGAGTCCAAAGGTCAGCGGTTCCCCATCTTAGCCCAGAAAGCAGGTAGAAAAACTTTTGTAGTGCCTTTCAGCTGCCTACCGGATCAATGTTAAAATTACCAAAAGAAGTCGTTTCTGGCACCTTCCCCGGTGGAGTTGTTCATGGGGTGTTTTTGGAAAATTTTGTCACCAGCCGAGTCCGAAAGTCAGCGGTTCACCATCTCTAGCCCGGAAAGCAGGTAGAACAACTTTTGTGGTGCCTTTCAGCTGCGTACCGGATCAAAGAAAAAATTACCAAAAGAACTCGTTTCTGGCACTTTCCCCGGTGGAGTTGTGCATAGGGTGTTTTTGGAACTTTTTGTCACATGCCGGGTCCAAAATTCAGCCGTTCCCCAACTCAGCCCAGAAAGCAGGTAGAAAAGCCTTTGTGGTGTCTTTCACCTGCGTACCGGATCTATGTAAAAATTACCAAAAGACCTCCTTTATGGCACCTTCCCCGGTGGAGTTGTGCATGGGGTCTGTCTTTGGAACATTTTTTCTCCAGCCGACTCCAAAAGTCAGCGGCTCCCCATCTCAGCCCAGAAAGCAGGTAGAACAACTTTTGTCGTGCCTTTCAGCTGCCTACCAAGGTAGTGTAAAAACTACCAAGAGAACTCCTTTCTGGCACCTTTGCCGTGGAGTTGTGCATGGGGTGTGTTTGGAACTTCTTGTCACATGCCGAGTCCAAAGTTCAGCCGTTCTCCATCACAGCCCAGAAAGCAGGAAGAAAAACCTTTGTGGTGCCTTTCAGCTGCGTACCGGATCAATGTAAAAACGACCAAGAGAACTCGTTTCTGGCACCTTCCCCGGAGGAGTAGTGCATGAGGTGTGTTTGGAACATTTTGTCACCAGCCGAGACCAAAAGTCAGCTCTTCCCCATCTCTAGCCCAGAAAGCAGGTAGAAAAACCTTTGTGGTGTCTTTCAGCTGTCTACCGGAGGAACGTAAAAACTACCAACAGAACTCCTTTCTGGGTCCTTCCCCGTGGAGTTGTGCGTGGGGTGTGTTTGGAACATTTTTTCTCCAGCCGAGTCCAAAAGTCAGCAGTTCCCCATGTCTAGACCAGAAAGCAGGTAGAACAACTTTTATGGTGCCTTTCAGCTGCCTACCAAGGTAGTGTAAAAACTACTAAGAGAACTCCTTTCTGTCACCTTCCCCGGTGGAGTTGTGCATTAGGGTGTGTTTGGAACTTTTTGCCTCCAGCCGAGGCCAAAGGTCAGCGGTTCCCCGTCTCAGCCCAGAAAGCAGGTAGTACAGCTTTTGTTGTCCCTTTCAGATGCCCACCAGAGCAATGTAAGAAATACCAAATAATTCATCTCTGGCACCTTCCCCGGTGGAGTTGTGCATGGGGTGTTTTTGGAACTTTTTGTCACCAGCCGACTCCAAAATTCAGCGGTTCCCCATCTCTAGCCCAGAAAGCAGGTAGAACAACATTTGTCGTGCCTTCCAGCTGCCTACCTGAGCAATATAAAAACTACCAAGACAACTCCTGTCTGGCACCTTCCCCGGTGGAGTTGTGCATGGGCTGTGATTGGAACTTCTTGTCTCATGCCGAGGACAAATGTCACCGGTACCCCACCTCAGCCCAGAAAGCAGGTAGAAAAACCTTTGTTGTGCCTTTCAGCTGCGTACCGGATCAATGTAAAATTACCAAAAGAACTCGTTTCTGGCACCTTCCCCGGTGGAGTTGTGCATGGGGTGTGTTTGGAACATTTTGTCACCAGCCGAGTCCGAAAGTCAGCGGTTCACCATCTCTAGCCCAGAAAGCATGTAGAACAACAACTTTTGTCGTGCCTTCCAGCTGCCTACCAAAGTAGTGTAAAAACTACCAAAAGAACTCCATTCTGGCACCTTCTCTAGTGGAGTTGTGCATTAGGGTGTGTTTGGAACTTTTTGTCACCAGCCGAGGCCAAAGGTCAGCGGTTCCCCATCTCAGCCCAGAAAGCAGGTAGAACAGCTTTTGTTGTCCCTTTCAGATGGCTACCGGATCAATGTAAGAAATACCAAATAATTCCTCTCTGGCACCTTCCCCGGTGGTGTTGTGCATGGGGTGTTTTTGGAAAATTTTGGCACCAGCCGAGTCCGAAAGTCAGCGGTTCCCCATCTCTAGCCCAGAAAGCAGGTAGAAAAACCTTTGTGGTGCCTTTCAGCTGCCTACCTGAGCAATGTAAAAATTACCAAAAGAACTCGTTTCTGGCACTTTCCCCGGTGGAGTTGTGCATGGGGTGTGTTTGGAACATTTTGTCACATGCCGAGTCCAAAAGTCAGCGTTTCCCCATTTCTAGCCCAGAAAGCAGGTAGAACAACTTTTGTCGTGCCTTTCAGCTGCCTACCAAGGTAGTGTAAAAACTACCAAGAGAACTCCTTTCTGGCACCTTTGCCGTGGAGTTGTGCATGGGGTGTGTTTGGAACTTCTTGTCACATGCCGAGTCCAAAAGTCAGCGGTTCTCCATCACAGCCCAGAAAGCAGGAAGAAAAACCTTTGTGGTGCCTTTCAGCTGCGTACTGGATCAATGTAAAAACGACCAAGAGAACTCGTTTCTGGCACCTTCCCCGGAGGAGTAGTGCATGAGGTGTGTTTGGAACATTTTGTCACCAGCCGAGACCAAAAGTCAGCTGTTCCCCATCTCTAGCCCAGAAAGCAGGTAGAAAAACCTTTGTGGTGTCTTTCAGCTGTCTACCGGAGGAACGTAAAAACTACCAACAGAACTCCTTTCTGGGTCCTTCCCCGTGGAGTTGTGCGTGGGGTGTGTTTGGAACATTTTGTCACATGCCGAGTCCAAAAGTCAGCAGTTCCCCATGTCTAGACCAGAAAGCAGGTAGAACAACTTTTATGGTGCCTTTCAGCTGCCTACCAAGGTAGTGTAAAAACTACCAAGAGAACTCCTTTCTGGCACCTTCCCCGGTGGAGTTGTGCATGGGGTGTGTTTGGAACTTCTTGTCACATGCCGAGTCCAAAAGTCAGCCGTTCTCCATCACAGCCCAGAAAGCAGGAAGAAAAACCTTTGTGGTGCCTTTCAGCTGCGTACCGGATCAATGTAAAAACGACCAAGAGAACTCGTTTCTGGCACCTTCCCCGGAGGAGTAGTGCATGAGGTGTGTTTGGAACATTTTGTCACCAGCCGAGACCAAAAGTCAGCTCTTCCCCATCTCTAGCCCAGAAAGCAGGTAGAAAAACCTTTGTGGTGTCTTTCAGCTGTCTACCGGAGGAACGTAAAAACTACCAACAGAACTCCTTTCTGGGTCCTTCCCCGTGGAGTTGTGCGTGGGGTGTGTTTGGAACATTTTTTCTCCAGCCGAGTCCAAAAGTCAGCAGTTCCCCATGTCTAGACCAGAAAGCAGGTAGAACAACTTTTATGGTGCCTTTCAGCTGCCTACCAAGGTAGTGTAAAAACTACTAAGAGAACTCCTTTCTGTCACCTTCCCCGGTGGAGTTGTGCATTAGGGTGTGTTTGGAACTTTTTGCCACCAGCCGAGGCCAAAGGTCAGCGGTTCCCCATCTCAGCCCAGAAAGCAGGTAGTACAGCTTTTGTTGTCCCTTTCAGATGCCCACCAGAGCAATGTAAGAAATACCAAATAATTCATCTCTGGCACCTTCCCCGGTGGAGTTGTGCATGGGGTGTTTTTGGAACTTTTTGTCACCAGCCGACTCCAAAATTCAGCGGTTCCCCATCTCTAGCCCAGAAAGCAGGTAGAACAACATTTGTCGTGCCTTCCAGCTGCCTACCTGAGCAATATAAAAACTACCAAGACAACTCCTGTCTGGCACCTTCCCCGGTGGAGTTGTGCATGGGCTGTGATTGGAACTTCTTGTCTCATGCCGAGGACAAATGTCACCGGTACCCCACCTCAGCCCAGAAAGCAGGTAGAAAAACCTTTGTTGTGCCTTTCAGCTGCGTACCGGATCAATGTAAAATTACCAAAAGAACTCGTTTCTGGCACCTTCCCCGGTGGAGTTGTGCATGGGGTGTGTTTGGAACATTTTGTCACCAGCCGAGTCCGAAAGTCAGCGGTTCACCATCTCTAGCCCAGAAAGCATGTAGAACAACAACTTTTGTGGTGCCTTCCAGCTGCCTACCAAAGTAGTGTAAAAACTACCAAAAGAACTCCATTCTGGCACCTTCTCTAGTGGAGTTGTGCATTAGGGTGTGTTTGGAACTTTTTGTCACCAGCCGAGGCCAAAGGTCAGCGGTTCCCCATCTCAGCCCAGAAAGCAGGTAGAACAGCTTTTGTTGTCCCTTTCAGATGGCTACCGGATCAATGTAAGAAATACCAAATAATTCCTCTCTGGCACCTTCCCCGGTGGTGTTGTGCATGGGGTGTTTTTGGAAAATTTTGGCACCAGCCGAGTCCGAAAGTCAGCGGTTCCCCATTTCTAGCCCAGAAAGCAGGTAGAACAACTTTTGTCGTGCCTTTCAGCTGCCTACCAAGGTAGTGTAAAAACTACCAAGAGAACTCCTTTCTGGCACCTTTGCCGTGGAGTTGTGCATGGGGTGTGTTTGGAACTTCTTGTCACATGCCGAGTCCAAAAGTCAGCGGTTCTCCATCAAAGCCCAGAAAGCAGGTAGAAAAACCTTTGTGGTGCCTTTCAGCTGCGTACCGGATTAATGTAAAAATTACCAAAAGAACTCGTTTCTGGCACTTTCCCCGGTGGAGTTGTGCATGGGGAGTGTTTGGAACTTTTTGTCACATGCCGAGTCCAAAGTTCAGCTGTTCCCCATCTCTAGCCCAGAAAGCAGGAAGAAAAACCTTTGTGGTGCCTTTCAGCTGCGTACCGGATCAATGTAAAAACGACCAAGAGAACTCGTTTCTGGCACCTTCCCCGGAGGAGTAGTGCATGAGGTGTGTTTGGAACATTTTGTCACCAGCCGAGACCAAAAGTCAGCTCTTCCCCATGTCTAGCCCAGAAAGCAGGTAGAAAAACTTTTGTGGTGTCTTTCAGGTGCCTACCAAGGTAGTGTAAAAACTACTAAGAGAAATCCTTTCTGTCACCTTCCCCGGTGGAGTTGTGCATTAGGGTGTGTTTGGAACTTTTTACCACCAGCCGAGGCCAAAGGTCAGCCTTTCCCCATGTCTAGACCAGAAAGCAGGTAGAACAACTTTTATGGTGCCTTTCATCTGCCTACCAAGGTAGTGTAAAAACTACAAAAAGAACTCCATTCTGGAACCTTCTCTAGTGGAGTTGTGCATTAGGGTGTGTTTGGAAGTTTTTGCCACCAGCCGAGGCCAAAATTCAGCTGTTCCCCACCACAGCCCAGAAAGCAGGTAGAACAGCTTTTTTGTCCCTTTCAGATGCCTACCAGAGCAATGTAAGAAATACAAAATAATTCCTTTCTGGCACCTTCCCCGGTGGAGTTGTGCACGGGGTGTGATTGGAACTTCTTGTCACATGCCGGGTCAAAATTCAGCCGTTCCCCACCTCAGCCCAGAAAGAGTGTAGAACAACTTTTGTTGTGCCTTTCAGCTACGTAACGGATCAATGTAAAAATTACCAAAAGAACTCGTTTCTGGCGCTTTCCCCGGTGGAGTTGTGCATTAGGGTGTGTTTCGAACTTTTTGTCACAACCCGGATTTAAAATTCAGCGGTTCCCCACCTCAGCCCAGAAAGCAGGTAGAACAACTTTTGTCGTGCCTTTCAGCTGCCTATGTGTGCAATGTAAAAACTACCAAGACAACTCCTGTCTGGCTCCTTCCCCGGTGGAGTTGTGCATGGGCTGTGATTGGAACTTTTTGTTACATGCCGAGTCCAAAAGTCAGCGGTTCTCCATCACAGCCCAGAAAGCAGGTAGAAAAACCTTTGTTGTGTCTTTCAGCTGTCTACCGGAGGAACGTAAAAACTACCAACAGAACTCCTTTCTGGGTCCTTCCCCGTGGAGTTGTGCGTGGGGTGTGTTTGGAACATTTTGTCACATGCCGAGTCCAAAAGTCAGCAGTTCCCCATGTCTAGACCAGAAAGCAGGTAGAACAACTTTTATGGTGCCTTTCAGCTGCCTACCAAGGTAGTGTAAAAACTACTAAGAGAACTCCTTTCTGTCACCTTCCCCGGTGGAGTTGTGCATTAGCGTGTGTTTGGAACTTTTTGCCACCAGCCGAGGCCAAAGGTCAGCGGTTCCCCATCTCAGCCCAGAAAGCAGGTAGTACAGCTTTTGTTGTCCCTTTCAGATGCCCACCAGAGCAATGTAAGAAATACCAAATAATTCATCTCTGGCACCTTCCCCGGTGGAGTTGTGCATGGGGTGTTTTTGGAACTTTTTGTCACCAGCCGACTCCAAAATTCAGCGGTTCCCCATCTCTAGCCCAGAAAGCAGGTAGAACAACATTTGTCGTGCCTTCCAGCTGCCTACCTGAGCAATATAAAAACTACCAAGACAACTCCTGTCTGGCACCTTCCCCGGTGGAGTTCTGCATGGGCTATGATTGGAACTTCTTGTCTCATGCCGAGGACAAATGTCACCTGTTCCCCACCTCAGCCCAGAAAGCAGGTAGTACAGCTTTTGTTGTCCCTTTCAGATGCCCACATGAGCAATGTAAGAAATACCAAATAATTCATCTCTGGCACCTTCCCCGGTGGAGTTGTGCATGGGGTGTTTTTAGAACTTTTTGTCACCAGCCGACTCCAAAATTCAGCGGTTCCCCATCTCTAGCCCAGAAAGCAGGTAGAACAACATTTGTCGTGCCTTCCAACTGCCTACCTGAGCAATGTAAAAACTACCAAGACAATTCCTGTCTGGCACCTTCCCCGGTGGAGTTGTGCATGGGCTGTGATTGGAACTTCTTGTCACATGCCGAGTCCAAAAGTCAGCGGTTTCCTACCTCAGCCCAGAAAGCAGGTAGAAAAACTTTTGTAGTGCCTTTCAGCTGCCTACCGGATCAATGTTAAAATTACCAAAAGAAGTCGTTTCTGGCACCTTCCCCGGTGGAGTTGTGCATGGGGTGTTTTTGGAAAATTTTGTCACCAGCCGAGTCCGAAAGTCAGCGGTTCACCATCTCTAGCCCGGAAAGCAGGTAGAACAACTTTTGTGGTGCCTTTCAGCTGCGTACCGGATCAAAGAAAAAATTACCAAAAGAACTCGTTTCTGGCACTTTCCCCGGTGGAGTTGTGCATAGGGTGTTTTTGGAACTTTTTGTCACATGCCGGGTCCAAAATTCAGCCGTTCCCCAACTCAGCCCAGAAAGCAGGTAGAAAAGCCTTTGTGGTGTCTTTCACCTGCGTACCGGATCTATGTAAAAATTACCAAAAGAACTCCTTTATGGCACCTTCCCCGGTGGAGTTGTGCATGGGGTCTGTCTTTGGAACATTTTTTCTCCAGCCGACTCCAAAAGTCAGCGGCTCCCCATCTCAGCCCAGAAAGCAGGTAGAACAACTTTTGTCGTGCCTTTTTTGCTGCGTACCGGATCAATGTAAAAACGACCAAGAGAACTCTTGTCTGGCACCTTCCCCGGAGGAGTAGTGCATGAGGTGTGTTTGGAACATTTTGTCACCAGCCGAGACCAAAAGTCAGCTGTTCCCCATCTCTAGCCCAGAAAGCAGGTAGAAAAACCTTTGTGGTGTCTTTCAGCTGTCTACCGGAGGAACGTAAAAACTACCAACAGAACTCCTTTCTGGGTCCTTCCCCGTGGAGTTGTGCGTGGGGTGTGTTTGGAACATTTTGTCACATGCCGAGTCCAAAAGTCAGCAGTTCCCCATGTCTAGACCAGAAAGCAGGTAGAACAACTTTTATGGTGCCTTTCAGCTGCCTACCAAGGTAGTGTAAAAACTACTAAGAGAACTCCTTTCTGTCACCTTCCCCGGTGGAGTTGTGCATTAGGGTGTGTTTGGAACATTTTGTCACCAGCCGAGACCAAAAGTCAGCTGTTCCCCATCTCTAGCCCAGAAAGCAGGTAGAAAAACCTTTGTGGTGTCTTTCAGCTGTCTACCGGAGGAACGTAAAAACTACCAACAGAACTCCTTTCTGGGTCCTTCCCCGTGGATTTGTGCGTGGGGTGTGTTTGGAACATTTTGTCACATTCCGAGTCCAAAAGTCAGCAGTTCCCCATGTCTAGACCAGAAAGCAGGTAGAACAACTTTTATGGTGCCTTTCAGCTGCCTACCAAGGTAGTGTAAAAACTACCAAGAGAACTCCTTTCTGTCACCTTCCCCGGTGGAGTTGTGCATTAGGGTGTGTTTGGAACTTTTTGCCACCAGCCGAGGCCAAAGGTCAGCGGTTCCCCATCTCAGCCCAGAAAGCAGGTAGTACAGCTTTTGTTGTCCCTTTCAGATGCCCACCAGAGCAATGTAAGAAATACCAAATAATTCATCTCTGGCACCTTCCCCGGTGGAGTTGTGCATGGGGTGTTTTTGGAACTTTTTGTCACCAGCCGACTCCAAAATTCAGCGGTTCCCCATCTCTAGCCCAGAAAGCAGGTAGAACAACATTTGTCGTGCCTTCCAGCTGCCTACCTGAGCAATATAAAAACTACCAAGACAACTCCTGTCTGGCACCTTCCCCGGTGGAGTTGTGCATGGGCTGTGATTGGAACTTCTTGTCTCATGCCGAGGACAAATGTCACCGGTACCCCACCTCAGCCCAGAAAGCAGGTAGAAAAACCTTTGTTGTGCCTTTCAGCTGCGTACCGGATCAATGTAAAATTACCAAAAGAACTCGTTTCTGGCACCTTCCCCGGTGGAGTTGTGCATGGGGTGTGTTTGGAACATTTTGTCACCAGCCGAGTCCGAAAGTCAGCGGTTCACCATCTCTAGCCCAGAAAGCATGTAGAACAACAACTTTTGTGGTGCCTTCCAGCTGCCTACCAAAGTAGTGTAAAAACTACCAAAAGAACTCCATTCTGGCACCTTCTCTAGTGGAGTTGTGCATTAGGGTGTGTTTGGAACTTTTTGTCACCAGCCGAGGCCAAAGGTCAGCGGTTCCCCATCTCAGCCCAGAAAGCAGGTAGAACAGCTTTTGTTGTCCCTTTCAGATGGCTACCGGATCAATGTAAGAAATACCAAATAATTCCTCTCTGGCACCTTCCCCGGTGGTGTTGTGCATGGGGTGTTTTTGGAAAATTTTGGCACCAGCCGAGTCCGAAAGTCAGCGGTTCCCCATCTCTAGCCCAGAAAGCAGGTAGAAAAACCTTTGTGGTGCCTTTCAGCTGCCTACCTGAGCAATGTAAAAATTACCAAAAGAACTCGTTTCTGGCACTTTCCCCGGTGGAGTTGTGCATGGGGTGTATTTGGAACATTTTGTCACATGTCGAGTCCAAAATTCAGCGTTTCCCCATTTCTAGCCCAGAAAGCAGGTAGAACAACTTTTGTCGTGCCTTTCAGCTGCCTACCAAGGTAGTGTAAAAACTACCAAGAGAACTCCTTTCTGGCACCTTTGCCGTGGAGTTGTGCATGGGGTGTGTTTGGAACTTCTTGTCACATGCCGAGTCCAAAAGTCAGCGGTTCTCCATCAAAGCCCAGAAAGCAGGTAGAAAAACCTTTGTGGTGCCTTTCAGCTGCGTACCGGATTAATGTAAAAATTACCAAAAGAACTCGTTTCTGGCACTTTCCCCGGTGGAGTTGTGCATGGGGAGTGTTTGGAACTTTTTGTCACATGCCGAGTCCAAAGTTCAGCCGTTCTCCATCACAGCCCAGAAAGCAGGAAGAAAAACCTTTGTGGTGCCTTTCAGCTGTGTAACGGATCAATGTAAAAACGACCAAGAGAACTCGTTTCTGGCACCTTCCCCGGAGGAGTAGTGCATGAGGTGTGTTTGGAACATTTTGTCACCAGCCGAGACCAAAAGTCAGCTGTTCCCCATGTCTAGCCCAGAAAGCAGGTAGAAAAACTTTTGTGGTGTCTTTCAGGTGCCTACCAAGGTAGTGTAAAAACTACTAAGAGAAATCCTTTCTGTCACCTTCCCCGGTGGAGTTGTGCATTAGGGTGTGTTTGGAACTTTTTACCACCAGCCGAGGCCAAAGGTCAGCCGTTCCCCATGTCTAGACCAGAAAGCAGGTAGAACAACTTTTATGGTGCCTTTCATCTGCCTACCAAGGTAGTGTAAAAACTACCAAGAGAACTCCATTCTGGCACCTTCTCTAGTGGAGTTGTGCATGGGGTGTGTTTGGAAGTTTTTGCCACCAGCCGAGGCCAAAATTCAGCTGTTCCCCACCACAGCCCAGAAAGCAGGTAGAACAGCTTTTTTGTCCCTTTCAGATGCCTACCAGAGCAATGTAAGAAATACAAAATAATTCCTTTCTGGCACCTTCCCCGGTGGAGTTGTGCACGGGGTGTGATTGGAACTTCTTGTCACATGCCGGGTCAAAATTCAGCCGTTCCCCACCTCAGCCCAGAAAGAGTGTAGAACAACTTTTGTTGTGCCTTTCAGCTACGTAACGGATCAATGTAAAAATTACCAAAAGAACTCGTTTCTGGCGCTTTCCCCGGTGGAGTTGTGCATTAGGGTGTGTTTCGAACTTTTTGTCACAACCCGGATTTAAAATTCAGCGGTTCCCCACCTCAGCCCAGAAAGCAGGTAGAACAACTTTTGTCGTGCCTTTCAGCTGCCTATGTGTGCAATGTAAAAACTACCAAGACAACTCCTGTCTGGCTCCTTCCCCGGTGGAGTTGTGCATGGGCTGTGATTGGAACTTTTTGTTACATGCCGAGTCCAAAAGTCAGCGGTTCTCCATCACAGCCCAGAAAGCAGGTAGAAAAACCTTTGTGGTGTCTTTCAGCTGTCTACCGGAGGAACGTAAAAACTACCAACAGAACTCCTTTCTGGGTCCTTCCCCGTGGAGTTGTGCGTGGGGTGTGTTTGGAACAATTTTTCTCCAGCCGAGTCCAAAAGTCAGCAGTTCCCCATGTCTAGACCAGAAAGCAGGTAGAACAACTTTTATGGTGCCTTTCAGCTGCCTACCAAGGTAGTGTAAAAACTACTAAGAGAACTCCTTTCTGTCACCTTCCCCGGTGGAGTTGTGCATTAGGGTGTGTTTGGAACTTTTTGCCACCAGCCGAGGCCAAAGGTCAGCGGTTCCCCATCTCAGCCCAGAAAGCAGGTAGTACAGCTTTTGTTGTCCCTTTCAGATGCCCACCAGAGCAATGTAAGAAATACCAAATAATTCATCTCTGGCACCTTCCCCGGTGGAGTTGTGCATGGGGTGTTTTTGGAATTTTTTGTCACCAGCCGACTCCAAAATTCAGCGGTTCCCCATCTCTAGCCCAGAAAGCAGGTAGAACAACATTTGTCGTGCCTTCCAGCTGCCTACCTGAGCAATATAAAAACTACCAAGACAACTCCTGTCTGGCACCTTCCCCGGTGGAGTTGTGCATGGGCTGTGATTGGAACTTCTTGTCTCATGCCGAGGACAAATGTCACCGGTACCCCACCTCAGCCCAGAAAGCAGGTAGAAAAACCTTTGTTGTGCCTTTCAGCTGCGTACCGGATCAATGTAAAATTACCAAAAGAACTCGTTTCTGGCACCTTCCCCGGTGGAGTTGTGCATGGGGTGTGTTTGGAACATTTTGTCACCAGCCGAGTCCGAAAGTCAGCAGTTCACCATCTCTAGCCCAGAAAGCATGTAGAACAACAACTTTTGTGGTGCCTTCCAGCTGCCTACCAAAGTAGTGTAAAAACTACCAAAAGAACTCCATTCTGGCACCTTCTCTAGTGGAGTTGTGCATTAGGGTGTGTTTGGAACTTTTTGTCACCAGCCGAGTCCAAAGGTCAGCGGTTCCCCATCTCAGCCCAGAAAGCAGGTAGAACAGCTTTTGTTGTCCCTTTCAGATGGCTACCGGATCAATGTAAGAAATACCAAATAATTCCTCTCTGGCACCTTCCCCGGTGGTGTTGTGCATGGGGTGTTTTTGGAAAATTTTGGCACCAGCCGAGTCCGAAAGTCAGCGGTTCCCCATCTCTAGCCCAGAAAGCAGGTAGAAAAACCTTTGTGGTGCCTTTCAGCTGCCTACCTGAGCAATGTAAAAATTACCAAAAGAACTCGTTTCTGGCACTTTCCCCGGTGGAATCGTGCATGGGGTGTATTTGGAACATTTTGTCACATGCCGAGTCCAAAATTCAGCGTTTCCCCATTTCTAGCCCGGAAAGCAGGTAGAACAACTTTTGTCGTGCCTTTAAGCTGCCTACCAAGGTAGTGTAAAAACTACCAAGAGAACTCCTTTCTGGCACCTTTGCCGTGGAGTTGTGCATGGGGTGTGTTTGGAACTTCTTGTCACATGCCGAGTCCAAAAGTCAGCGGTTTCCTACCTCAGCCCAGAAAGCAGGTAGAAAAACCTTTGTTGTGCCTTTCAGCTGCGTACCGGATCAATGTAAAATTACCAAAAGAACTAGTTTCTGGCACCTTCCCCGGTGGAGTTGTGCATGGGGTGTTTTTGGAACATTTTGTCACCAGCCGAGTCCGAAAGTCAGCTGTTCCCCATCTCAGCCCAGAAAGCAGGTAGAACAACATTTGTCGTGCCTTCCAGCTGCCTACCTGAGCAATATAAAAACTACCAAGGGAACTCCTTTCTGGCACCTTCCCCGGTGGAGTTGTGCATGGGCTGTGATTGGAACTTCTTCTCACATGCCGAGGACAAATGTCACCGGTTCCCCACCTCAGCCCAGAAAGCAGGTAGTACAGCTTTTGTTGTCCCTTTCAGATGCCCACCAGAGCAATGTAAGAAATACCAAATAATTCATCTCTGGCACCTTCCCCGGTGGAGTTGTGCATGGGGTGTTTTTGGAACTTTTTGTCACCAGCCGACTCCAAAATTCAGCGGTTCCCCATCTCTAGCCCAGAAAGCAGGTAGAACAACATTTGTCGTGCCTTCCAGCTGCCTACCTGAGCAATATAAAAACTACCAAGAGAACTCCTGTCTGGCACCTTCCCCGGTGGAGTTGTGCATGGGCTGTGATTGGAACTTCTTCTCACATGCCGAGGACAAATGTCACCTGTTCCCCACCTCAGCCCAGAAAGCAGGTAGTACAGCTTTTGTTGTCCCTTTCAGATGCCCACATGAGCAATGTAAGAAATACCAAATAATTCATCTCTGGCACCTTCCCCGGTGGAGTTGTGCATGGGGTGTTTTTGGAACTTTTTGTCACCAGCCGACTCCAAAATTCAGCGGTTCCCCATCTCTAGCCCAGAAAGCAGGTAGAACAACATTTGTCGTGCCTTCCAACTGCCTACCTGAGCAATGTAAAAACTACCAAGACAATTCCTGTCTGGCACCTTCCCCGGTGGAGTTGTGCATGGGCTGTGATTGGAACTTCTTCTCACATGCCGAGTCCAAAGGTCAGCGGTTCCCCATCTTAGCCCAGAAAGCAGGTAGAAAAACTTTTGTAGTGCCTTTCAGCTGCCTACCGGATCAATGTTAAAATTACCAAAAGAAGTCGTTTCTGGCACCTTCCCCGGTGGAGTTGTTCATGGGGTGTTTTTGGAAAATTTTGTCACCAGCCGAGTCCGAAAGTCAGCGGTTCACCATCTCTAGCCCGGAAAGCAGGTAGAACAACTTTTGTGGTGCCTTTCAGCTGCGTACCGGATCAAAGAAAAAATTACCAAAAGAACTCGTTTCTGGCACTTTCCCCGGTGGAGTTGTGCATAGGGTGTTTTTGGAACTTTTTGTCACATGCCGGGTCCAAAATTCAGCCGTTCCCCAACTCAGCCCAGAAAGCAGGTAGAAAAGCCTTTGTGGTGTCTTTCACCTGCGTACCGGATCTATGTAAAAATTACCAAAAGAACTCCTTTATGGCACCTTCCCCGGTGGAGTTGTGCATGGGGTCTGTCTTTGGAACATTTTTTCTCCAGCCGACTCCAAAAGTCAGCGGCTCCCCATCTCAGCCCAGAAAGCAGGTAGAACAACTTTTGTCGTGCCTTTCAGCTGCCTACCAAGGTAGTGTAAAAACTACCAAGAGAACTCCTTTCTGGCACCTTTGCCGTGGAGTTGTGCATGGGGTGTGTTTGGAACTTCTTGTCACATGCCGAGTCCAAAGTTCAGCCGTTCTCCATCACAGCCCAGAAAGCAGGAAGAAAAACCTTTGTGGTGCCTTTCAGCTGCGTACCGGATCAATGTAAAAATGACCAAGAGAACTCGTTTCTGGCACCTTCCCCGGAGGAGTAGTGCATGAGGTGTGTTTGGAACATTTTGTCACCAGCCGAGACCAAAAGTCAGCTCTTCCCCATCTCTAGCCCAGAAAGCAGGTAGAAAAACCTTTGTGGTGTCTTTCAGCTGTCTACCGGAGGAACGTAAAAACTACCAACAGAACTCCTTTCTGGGTCCTTCCCCGTGGAGTTGTGCGTGGGGTGTGTTTGGAACATTTTGTCACATGCCGAGTCCAAAAGTCAGCAGTTCCCCATGTCTAGACCAGAAAGCAGGTAGAACAACTTTTATGGTGCCTTTCAGCTGCCTACCAAGGTAGTGTAAAAACTACCAAGAGAACTCCTTTCTGGCACCTTCCCCGGTGGAGTTGTGCATTAGGGTGTGTTTGGAACTTTTTGCCACCAGCCGAGGCCAAAGGTCAGCGGTTCCCCATCTCAGCCCAGAAAGCAGGTAGTACAGCTTTTGTTGTCCCTTTCAGATGCCCACCAGAGCAATGTAAGAAATACCAAATAATTCATCTCTGGCACCTTCCCCGGTGGAGTTGTGCATGGGGTGTTTTTGGAACTTTTTGTCACCAGCCGACTCCAAAATTCAGCGGTTCCCCATCTCTAGCCCAGAAAGCAGGTAGAACAACATTTGTCGTGCCTTCCAGCTGCCTACCTGAGCAATATAAAAACTACCAAGACAACTCCTGTCTGGCACCTTCCCCGGTGGAGTTGTGCATGGGCTGTGATTGGAACTTCTTGTCTCATGCCGAGGACAAATGTCACCGGTACCCCACCTCAGCCCAGAAAGCAGGTAGAAAAACCTTTGTTGTGCCTTTAAGCTGCGTACCGGATCAATGTAAAATTACCAAAAGAACTCGTTTCTGGCACCTTCCCCGGTGGAGTTGTGCATGGGGTGTGTTTGGAACATTTTGTCACCAGCCGAGTCCGAAAGTCAGCGGTTCACCATCTCTAGCCCAGAAAGCATGTAGAACAACAACTTTTGTGGTGCCTTCCAGCTGCCTACCAAAGTAGTGTAAAAACTACCAAAAGAACTCCATTCTGGCACCTTCTCTAGTGGAGTTGTGCATTAGGGTGTGTTTGGAACTTTTTGTCACCAGCCGAGGCCAAAGGTCAGCGGTTCCCCATCTCAGCCCAGAAAGCAGGTAGAACAGCTTTTGTTGTCCCTTTCAGATGGCTACCGGATCAATGTAAGAAATACCAAATAATTCCTCTCTGGCACCTTCCCCGGTGGTGTTGTGCATGGGGTGTTTTTGGAAAATTTTGGCACCAGCCGAGTCCGAAAGTCAGCGGTTCCCCATCTCTAGCCCAGAAAGCAGGTAGAAAAACCTTTGTGGTGCCTTTCAGCTGCCTACCTGAGCAATGTAAAAATTACCAAAAGAACTCGTTTCTGGCACTTTCCCCGGTGGAGTTGTGCATGGGGTGTATTTGGAACATTTTGTCACATGCCGAGTCCAAAATTCAGCGTTTCCCCATTTCTAGCCCAGAAAGCAGGTAGAACAACTTTTGTCGTGCCTTTCAGCTGCCTACCAAGGTAGTGTAAAAACTACCAAGAGAACTCCTTTCTGGCACCTTTGCCGTGGAGTTGTGCATGGGGTGTGTTTGGAACTTCTTGTCACATGCCGAGTCCAAAAGTCAGCGGTTCTCCATCAAAGCCCAGAAAGCAGGTAGAAAAACCTTTGTGGTGCCTTTCAGCTGCGTACCGGATTAATGTAAAAATTACCAAAAGAACTCGTTTCTGGCACTTTCCCCGGTGGAGTTGTGCATGGGGAGTGTTTGGAACTTTTTGTCACATGCCGAGTCCAAAGTTCAGCCGTTCTCCATCACAGCCCAGAAAGCAGGAAGAAAAACCTTTGTGGTGCCTTTCAGCTGCGTAACGGATCAATGTAAAAACGACCAAGAGAACTCGTTTCTGGCACCTTCCCCGGAGGAGTAGTGCATGAGGTGTGTTTGGAACATTTTGTCACCAGCCGAGACCAAAAGTCAGCTGTTCCCCATGTCTAGCCCAGAAAGCAGGTAGAAAAACTTTTGTGGTGTCTTTCAGGTGCCTACCAAGGTAGTGTAAAAACTACTAAGAGAAATCCTTTCTGTCACCTTCCCCGGTGGAGTTGTGCATTAGGGTGTGTTTGGAACTTTTTACCACCAGCCGAGGCCAAAGGTCAGCCTTTCCCCATGTCTAGACCAGAAAGCAGGTAGAACAACTTTTATGGTGCCTTTCAGCTGCCTACCAAGGTAGTGTAAAAACTACAAAAAGAACTCCATTCTGGCACCTTCTCTAGTGGAGTTGTGCATTAGGGTGTGTTTGGAAGTTTTTGCCACCAGCCGAGGCCAAAATTCAGCTGTTCCCCACCACAGCCCAGAAAGCAGGTAGAACAGCTTTTTTGTCCCTTTCAGATGCCTACCAGAGCAATGTAAGAAATACAAAATAATTCCTTTCTGGCACCTTCCCCGGTGGAGTTGTGCACGGGGTGTGATTGGAACTTCTTGTCACATGCCGGGTCAAAATTCAGCCGTTCCCCACCTCAGCCCAGAAAGAGTGTAGAACAACTTTTGTTGTGCCTTTCAGCTACGTAACGGATCAATGTAAAAATTACCAAAAGAACTCGTTTCTGGCGCTTTCCCCGGTGGAGTTGTGCATTAGGGTGTGTTTCGAACTTTTTGTCACAACCCGGATTTAAAATTCAGCGGTTCCCCACCTCAGCCCAGAAATCAGGTAGAACAACTTTTGTCGTGCCTTTCAGCTGCCTATGTGTGCAATGTAAAAACTACCAAGACAACTCCTGTCTGGCTCCTTCCCCGGTGGAGTTGTGCATGGGCTGTGATTGGAACTTTTTGTTACATGCCGAGTCCAAAAGTCAGCGGTTCTCCATCACAGCCCAGAAAGCAGGTAGAAAAACCTTTGTTGTGTCTTTCAGCTGTCTACCGGAGGAACGTAAAAACTACCAACAGAACTCCTTTCTGGGTCCTTCCCCGTGGAGTTGTGCGTGGGGTGTGTTTGGAACATTTTGTCACATGCCGAGTCCAAAAGTCAGCAGTTCCCCATGTCTAGACCAGAAAGCAGGTAGAACAACTTTTATGGTGCCTTTCAGCTGCCTACCAAGGTAGTGTAAAAACTACTAAGAGAACTCCTTTCTGTCACCTTCCCCGGTGGAGTTGTGCATTAGCGTGTGTTTGGAACTTTTTGCCACCAGCCGAGGCCAAAGGTCAGCGGTTCCCCATCTCAGCCCAGAAAGCAGGTAGTACAGCTTTTGTTGTCCCTTTCAGATGGCTACCAGAGCAATGTAAGAAATACCAAATAATTCATCTCTGGCACCTTCCCCGGTGGAGTTGTGCATGGGGTGTTTTTGGAACTTTTTGTCACCAGCCGACTCCAAAATTCAGCGGTTCCCCATCTCTAGCCCAGAAAGCAGGTAGAACAACATTTGTCGTGCCTTCCAGCTGCCTACCTGAGCAATATAAAAACTACCAAGACAACTCCTGTCTGGCACCTTCCCCGGTGGAGTTGTGCATGGGCTGTGATTGGAACTTCTTGTCTCATGCCGAGGACAAATGTCACCGGTACCCCACCTCAGCCCAGAAAGCAGGTAGAAAAACCTTTGTTGTGCCTTTCAGCTGCGTACCGGATCAATGTAAAATTACCAAAAGAACTCGTTTCTGGCACCTTCCCCGGTGGAGTTGTGCATGGGGTGTGTTTGGAACATTTTGTCACCAGCCGAGTCCGAAAGTCAGCTGTTCCCCATCTCAGCCCAGAAAGCAGGTAGAACAACATTTGTCGTGCCTTCCAGCTGCCTACCTGAGCAATATAAAAACTACCAAGAGAACTCCTTTCTGGCACCTTCCCCGGTGGAGTTGTGCATGAGGTGTGTTTGGAACATTTTGTCACCAGCCGAGACCAAAAGTCAGCTGTTCCCCACCTCAGCCCAGAAAGCAGGTAGTACAGCTTTTGTTGTCCCTTTCAGATGCCCACCAGAGCAATGTAAGAAATACCAAATAATTCATCTCTGGCACCTTCCCCGGTGGAGTTGTGCATGGGGTGTTTTTGGAACTTTTTGTCACCAGCCGACTCCAAAATTCAGCGGTTCCCCATCTCTAGCCCAGAAAGCAGGTAGAACAACATTTGTCGTGCCTTCCAGCTGCCTACCTGAGCAATATAAAAACTACCAAGAGAACTCCTGTCTGGCACCTTCCCCGGTGGAGTTGTGCATGGGCTGTGATTGGAACTTCTTCTCACATGCCGAGGACAAATGTCACCTGTTCCCCACCTCAGCCCAGAAAGCAGGTAGTACAGCTTTTGTTGTCCCTTTCAGATGCCCACATGAGCAATGTAAGAAATACCAAATAATTCATCTCTGGCACCTTCCCCGGTGGAGTTGTGCATGGGGTGTTTTTGGAACTTTTTGTCACCAGCCGACTCCAAAATTCAGCGGTTCCCCATCTCTAGCCCAGAAAGCAGGTAGAACAACATTTGTCGTGCCTTCCAACTGCCTACCTGAGCAATGTAAAAACTACCAAGACAATTCCTGTCTGGCACCTTCCCCGGTGGAGTTGTGCATGGGCTGTGATTGGAACTTCTTCTCACATGCCGAGTCCAAAGGTCAGCGGTTCCCCATCTTAGCCCAGAAAGCAGGTAGAAAAACTTTTGTAGTGCCTTTCAGCTGCCTACCGGATCAATGTTAAAATTACCAAAAGAAGTCGTTTCTGGCACCTTCCCCGGTGGAGTTGTTCATGGGGTGTTTTTGGAAAATTTTGTCACCAGCCGAGTCCGAAAGTCAGCGGTTCACCATCTCTAGCCCGGAAAGCAGGTAGAACAACTTTTGTGGTGCCTTTCAGCTGCGTACCGGATCAAAGAAAAAATTACCAAAAGAACTCGTTTCTGGCACTTTCCCCGGTGGAGTTGTGCATAGGGTGTTTTTGGAACTTTTTGTCACATGCCGGGTCCAAAATTCAGCCGTTCCCCAACTCAGCCCAGAAAGCAGGTAGAAAAGCCTTTGTGGTGTCTTTCACCTGCGTACCGGATCTATGTAAAAATTACCAAAAGAACTCCTTTATGGCACCTTCCCCGGTGGAGTTGTGCATGGGGTCTGTCTTTGGAACATTTTTTCTCCAGCCGACTCCAAAAGTCAGCGGCTCCCCATCTCAGCCCAGAAAGCAGGTAGAACAACTTTTGTCGTGCCTTTCAGCTGCCTACCAAGGTAGTGTAAAAACTACCAAGAGAACTCCTTTCTGGCACCTTTGCCGTGGAGTTGTGCATGGGGTGTGTTTGGAACTTCTTGTCACATGCCGAGTCCAAAGTTCAGCCGTTCTCCATCACAGCCCAGAAAGCAGGAAGAAAAACCTTTGTGGTGCCTTTCAGCTGCGTACCGGATCAATGTAAAAACGACCAAGAGAACTCGTTTCTGGCACCTTTGCCGGAGGAGTAGTGCATGAGGTGTGTTTGGAACATTTTGTCACCAGCCGAGACCAAAAGTCAGCTGTTCCCCATCTCTAGCCCAGAAAGCAGGTAGAAAAACCTTTGTGGTGTCTTTCAGCTGTCTACCGGAGGAACGTAAAAACTACCAACAGAACTCCTTTCTGGGTCCTTCCCCGTGGAGTTGTGCGTGGGGTGTGTTTGGAACATTTTGTCACCGGCCGACTCCAAAATTCAGCGGTTCCCCATGTCTAGACCAGAAAGCAGGTAGAACAACTTTTATGGTGCCTTTCAGCTGCCTACCAAGGTAGTGTAAAAACTACTAAGAGAACTCCTTTCTGTCACCTTCCCCGGTGGAGTTGTGCATTAGGGTGTGTTTGGAACTTTTTGCCACCAGCCGAGGCCAAAGGTCAGCGGTTCCCCATCTCAGCCCAGAAAGCAGGTAGTACAGCTTTTGTTGTCCCTTTCAGATGCCCACCAGAGCAATGTAAGAAATACCAAATAATTCATCTCTGGCACCTTCCCCGGTGGAGTTGTGCATGGGGTGTTTTTGGAACTTTTTGTCACCAGCCGACTCCAAAATTCAGCGGTTCCCCATCTCTAGCCCAGAAAGCAGGTAGAACAACATTTGTCGTGCCTTCCAGCTGCCTACCTGAGCAATATAAAAACTACCAAGACAACTCCTGTCTGGCACCTTCCCCGGTGGAGTTGTGCATGGGCTGTGATTGGAACTTCTTGTCTCATGCCGAGGACAAATGTCACCGGTACCCCACCTCAGCCCAGAAAGCAGGTAGAAAAACCTTTGTTGTGCCTTTCAGCTGCGTACCGGATCAATGTAAAATTACCAAAAGAACTCGTTTCTGGCACCTTCCCCGGTGGAGTTGTGCATGGGGTGTGTTTGGAACATTTTGTCACCAGCCGAGTCCGAAAGTCAGCGGTTCACCATCTCTAGCCCAGAAAGCATGTAGAACAACAACTTTTGTGGTGCCTTCCAGCTGCCTACCAAAGTAGTGTAAAAACTACCAAAAGAACTCCATTCTGGCACCTTCTCTAGTGGAGTTGTGCATTAGGGTGTGTTTGGAACTTTTTGTCACCAGCCGAGGCCAAAGGTCAGCGGTTCCCCATCTCAGCCCAGAAAGCAGGTAGAACAGCTTTTGTTGTCCCTTTCAGATGGCTACCGGATCAATGTAAGAAATACCAAATAATTCCTCTCTGGCACCTTCCCCGGTGGAGTTGTGCATGGGGTGTGTTTGGAACATTTTGTCACCGGCCGAGTCCAAAATTCAGCGGTTCCCCATCTCAGCCCAGAAAGCAGGTAGAACAACTTTTGTTGTGTCCTTTTGATGCCTACCGGAGCAATGTAAAAACTACCAACAGAACTCGTCCCTGGCACCTTCGCTAGTGGAGTTGTGCATGGGGTGTATTTATTAAAATTTTTTCACCAGCCGAGTCCAAAATTCTGCTGTTCCCCATCTCAGCCCAGAAAGCAGGAAGAACAACTTTTGTGGTGTCTTTCAGATGCCTACCGGAGCAATGTAAAAACTACCAGGAGAACTCCTGTCTGGCACCTTCCCCGGTGGAGTTGTGCATGGGGTGTGTTTGGAACATTTTGTCACCGGCCGACTCCAAAATTCAGCGGTTCCCCATCTCAGCCCAGAGAGCAGGTAGAACAACTTTTGTGGTGTCTTTCAGATGCCTACCGGAGCAATGTAAAAACTACCAGGAGAACTCCTGTCTGGCACCTTCCCCGGTGGAGTTGTGCATGGGGTGTGTTTGGAACATTTTGTCACCAGCCGAGTCCAAAATTCAGAGGTTCCCCATCTCAGCCCAGAAAGCAGGTAGAACAACTTTTGTGGTCTCTTTCAGATGCCTACCGGAGCAATGTAAAAACTACCAGGAGAACTCCTGTCTGGCACCTTCCCCGGTGGAGTTGTGCATGGGGTGTGTTTGGAACATTTTGTCACCAGCCGAGTCCAAAATTCAGCGGTTCCCCATCTCAGCCCAGAAAGCAGGTAGAACAACTTTTCTGGTGCCTTTCAGCTTCCTACCAAGGTAGTGTAAAAACTACTAGGAGAACTCCTGTCTGGCACCTTCCCCGGTGGAGTTGTGCATGGGGTGTGTTTGGAACATTTTGTCACCGGCCGACTCCAAAATTCAGCTGTTCCCCATCTCAGCCCAGAAAGCAGGTAGAACTACTTTTGTGGTGTCTTTCAGATGCCTACCAAGGTAGTGTAAAAACTACTAAGAGAACTCCTGTCTGGCACCTTCCCCGGTGGAGTTGTGCATGGGGTGTGTTTGGAACATTTTGTCACCGGCTGACTCCAAAATTCAGCGGTTCCCCATCTCAGCCCAGAGAGCAGGTAGAACAACTTTTGTGGTGTCTTTCAGATGCCTACTGGAGCAATGTAAAAACTACCAACAGAATTCGTTCCTGGCACCTTCCCCGGTGGAGTTGTGCATGGGGTGTGTTTGGAACATTTTGTCACCAGCCGAGTCCAAAATTCAGCGGTTCCCCATCTCAGCCCAGAAAGCAGGAAGAACAACTTTTGTGGTGCCTTTCAGGTGCCTACCAAGGTAGTGTAAAAACTATTAAGAGAACTCCTGTCTGGCACCTTCCCCGGTGGAGTTGTGCATGGGGTGTGTTTGGAACATTTTGTCACCGGCCGACTCCAAAATTCAGCGGTTCCCCATCTCAGCCCAGAGAGCAGGTAGAACAACTTTTGTGGTGTCTTTTTGATGCCTACCGGAGCAATGTAAAAACTACCAGGAGAACTCCTGTCTGGCACCTTCCCCGGTGGAGTTGTGCATGGGGTGTATTTATTAAAATTTTGTCACCAGCCGACTCCAAAATTCAGCGGTTCCCCATCTCAGCCCAGAAAGCAGGAAGAACAACTTTTGTGGTGCCTTTCAGGTGCCTACCAAGGTAGTGTAAAAACTACTAAGAGAACTCCTGTCTGGCACCTTCCCCGGTGGAGTTGTGCAATGGGTGTCTTTGGAACATTTTGTCACCAGCCGAGTCCAAAATTCAGCGGTTCCCCATCTCAGCCCAGAAAGCAGGTAGAACAACTTTTGTGGTGTCCTTTTGATGCCTACCGGAGCAATGTAAAAACTACCAACAGAACTCGTCCCTGGCACCTTCGCTAGTGGAGTAGTGCATGGGGTGTATTTATTAAAATTTTGTCACCAGCCGAGTCCAAAATTCAGCTGTTCCCCATCTCAGCCCAGAAAGCAGGTAGAAAAAGTTTTGTGGTGCCTTTCAGCTGCCTACCAAGGTAGTGTAAAAACTATTAAGAGAACTCCTGTCTGGCACCTTCCCCGGTGAAGTTGTGCATGGGGTGTGTTTGGAACATTTTGTCACCAGCCGAGTCCAAAATTCAGCGGTTCCCCATCTCAGCCCAGAAAGCAGGTAGAACAACTTTTGTGGTGCCTTTCAAATGCCTACCAAGGTAGTGTAAAAACTACCAAGAGAACTCCTGTCTGGCACCTTCCCCGGTGGAGTTGTGCATGGGGTGTGTTTGGAACATTTTGTCACCAGCCAAGTCCAAAATTCAGCGGTTCCCCATCTCAGCCCAGAAAGCAGGAAGAACAACTTTTGTGGTGCCTTTCAGCTGCCTACCAAGGTAGTGTAAAAACTACTAAGAGAACTCCTGTCTGGCACCTTCCCCGGTGGAGTTGTGCATGGGGTGTGTTTGGAACATTTTGTCACCGGCCGACTCCAAAATTCAGCGGTTCCCCATCTCAGCCCAGAAAGCAGGTAGAACAACTTTTGTGGTGTCTTTCAGATGCCTACCAAGGTAGTGTAAAAACTACTAAGAGAACTCCTGTCTGGCACCTTCCCCGGTGGAGTTGTGCATGGGGTGTGTTTGGAACATTTTGTCACCGGCCGACTCCAAAATTCAGCGGTTCCCCATCTCAGCCCAGAAAGCAGGTAAAACAACTTTTGTGGTGTCCTTTTGATGCCTACCGGAGCAATGTAAAAACTACCAACAGAACTCGTCCCTGGCACCTTCGCTAGTGGAGTAGTGCATGGGGTGTATTTATTAAAATTTTGTCACCAGCCGAGTCCAAAATTCAGCTGTTCCCCATCTCAGCCCAGAAAGCAGGTAGAAAAAGTTTTGTGGTGCCTTTCAGCTGCCTACCAAGGTAGTGTAAAAACTATTAAGAGAACTCCTGTCTGGCACCTTCCCCGGTGAAGTTGTGCATGGGGTGTGTTTGGAACATTTTGTCACCAGCCGACTCCAAAATTCAGCGGTTCCCCATCTCAGCCCAGAAAGCAGGTAGAACAACTTTTGTGGTGTCTTTCAGATGCGTACCAAGGTAGTGTAAAAACTACCAAGAGAACTCCTGTCTGGCACCTTCCCCGGTGGAGTTGTGCATGGGGTGTGTTTGGAACATTTTGTCACCAGCCAAGTCCAAAATTCAGCGTTTCCCCATCTCAGCCCAGAAAGCAGGAAGAACAACTTTTGTGGTGCCTTTCAGCTGCCTACCAAGGTAGTGTAAAAACTACTAAGAGAACTCTTGTCTGGCACCTTCCCCGGTGGAGTTGTGCATGGGGTGTGTTTGGAACATTTTGTCACCGGCCGAGTCCAAAATTCAGCTGTTCCCCATCTCAGCCCAGAAAGCAGGTAGAACAACTTTTGTGGTGCCTTTCAGCTGCCTACCAAGGTAGTGTAAAAACTACTAAGAGAACTCCTGTCTGGCACCTTCCCCGGTGGAGTTGTGCATGGGGTGTCTTTGGAACATTTTGTCACCGGCCGACTCCAAAATTCAGCGGTTCCCCATCTCAGCCCAGAAAGCAGGTAGAACAACTTTTGTGGTGCCTTTCAGGTGCCTACCGGAGCAATGTAAAAACTACCATGAGAACTCCTGTCTGGCACCTTCCCCGGTGGAGTTGTGCATGGGGTGTGTTTGGAACATTTTGTCACCAGCCGACTCCAAAATTCAGCGGTTCGCATCTCAGCCCAGAAAGCTGGTAGAACAACTTTTGTGGTGTCTTTCAGATGCCTACCGGAGCAATGTAAAAACTACCAGGAGAACTCCTGCCTGGCACCTTCCCCGGTGGAGTTGTGCATGGGGTGTCTTTGGAACATTTTGTCACCGGCCGACTCCAAAATTCAGCGGTTCCCCATCTCAGCCCAGAAAGCAGGTAGAACAACTTTTGTAGTGTCTTGTTGATGCCTACCGGAGCAATGTAAAAACTACCAACAGAATTCGTTCCTGGCACCTTCGCTAGTGGAGTTGTGCATGGGGTGTATTTATTAAAATTTGGTCACCAGCCGAGTCCAAAATTCAGCTGTTCCCCATCTCAGCCCAGAAAGCAGGTAAAACAACTTTTGTGGTGTCTTTCAGGTGCCTACCAAGGTAGTGTAAAAACTAATAAGAGAACTCCTGCCTGGCACCTTCCCCGGTGGAGTTGTGCATGGGGTGTGTTTGGAACATTTTGTCACCGGCCGACTCCAAAATTCAGCGATTCCCCATCTCAGCCCAGAAAGCAGGAAGAACAACTTTTGTGGTGTCCTTTTGATGCCTACCGGAGCAATGTAAAAACTACCAACAGAATTCGTTCCTGGCACCTTCGCTAGTGGAGTTGTGCAGGGGGTGTATTTATTAAAATTTTGTCACCAGCCGAGTCCAAAATTCAGCTGTTCCCCATCTCAGCCCAGAAAGCAGGTAGAAAAACTTTTGTGGTGTCTTTCAGCTGCCTACCAAGGTAGTGTAAAAACTACTAAGAGAATTCCTGTCTTGCACCTTCCCCGGTGGAGTTGTGCAGGGGGTGTGTTTGGAACATTTTTTTACCAGCCGAGTCCAAAATTCAGTGGTTCCCCATCTCTGCCCAGAAAGCAGGTAGAACAACTTTTGTGGTGTCTTTCAGATGCCTACCAAGGTAGTGTAAAAACTATTAAGAGAACTCCTGTCTGGCACCTTCCCCGGTGGAGTTGTGCATGGGGTGTGTTTGGAACATTTTGTCACCGGCCGACTCCAAAATTCAGCGGTTCCCCATCTCAGCCCAGAAAGCAGGTAGAACAACTTTTGTGGTGTCTTTCAGATGCCTACCGGAGCAATGTAAAAACTACCAGGAGAACTCCTGTCTGGCACCTTCCCCGGTGGAGTTGTGCATGGGGTGTGTTTGGAACATTTTGTCACCAGCCGACTCCAAAATTCAGCGGTTCCCCATCTCAGCCCAGAAAGCAGGAAGAACAACTTTTGTGGTGCCTTTCAGGTGCCTACCAAGGTAGTGTAAAAACTACTAAGAGAACTCCTGTCTGGCACCTTCCCCGGTGGAGTTGTGCATGGGGTGTGTTTGGAACATTTTGTCACCGGCCGACTCCAAAATTCAGCGGTTCCCCATCTCAGCCCAGAGAGCAGGTAGAACAACTTTTGTGGTGTCTTTCAGATGCCTACCGGAGCAATGCAAAAACTACCAACAGAACTCGTCCCTGGCACCTTCCCCGGTGGAGTTGTGCATGGGGTGTGTTTGGAACATTTTGTCACCGGCCGACTCCAAAATTCAGCGGTTCCCCATCTCAGCCCAGAAAGCAGGTAGAACAACTTTTGTAGTGTCTTTTTGATGCCTACCGGAGCTATGTAAAAACTACCAACAGAATTCGTTCCTGGCACCTTCGCTAGTAAAGTTGTGCATGGGGTGTATTTATTAAAATTTTGTCACCAGCCGAGTCCAAAATTCAGCGGTTCCCCATCTCAGCCCAGAAAGCAAGTAGAACAACTTTTGTGGTGCCTTTCAAATGCCTACCAAGGTAGTGTAAAAACTATCAAGAGAACTCCTGTCTGGCACCTTCCCCGGTGGAGTTGTGCATGGGGTGTGTTTGGAACATTTTGTCACCAGCCAAGTCCAAAATTCAGCGGTTCCCCATCTCAGCCCAGAAAGCAGGAAGAACAACTTTTGTGGTGCCTTTCAGCTGCCTACCAAGGTAGTGTAAAACTACTAAGAGAACTCCTGTCTGGCACCTTCCCCGGTGGAGTTGTGCATGGGGTGTGTTTGGAACATTTTGTCACCGGCCGACTCCAAAATTCAGCGGTTCCCCATCTCAGCCCAGAAAGCAGGTAGAACAACTTTTCTGGTGTCTTTCAGATGCCTACCAAGGTAGTGTAAAAACTACTAAGAGAACTCCTGTCTGGCACCTTCCCCGGTGGAGTTGTGCATGGGGTGTGTTTGGAACATTTTGTCACCGGCCGACTCCAAAATTCAGCGGTTCCCCATCTCAGCCCAGAAAGCAGGTAAAACAACTTTTGTGGTGTCCTTTTGATGCCTACCGGAGCAATGTAAAAACTACCAACAGAACTCGTCCCTGGCACCTTCGCTAGTGGAGTAGTGCATGGGGTGTATTTATTAAAATTTTGTCACCAGCCGAGTCCAAAATTCAGCTGTTCCCCATCTCAGCCCAGAAAGCAGGTAGAAAAAGTTTTGTGGTGCCTTTCAGCTGCCTACCAAGGTAGTGTAAAAACTATTAAGAGAACTCCTGTCTGGCACCTTCCCCGGTGAAGTTGTGCATGGGGTGTGTTTGGAACATTTTGTCACCAGCCGAGTCCAAAATTCAGCGGTTCCCCATCTCAGCCCAGAAAGCAGGTAGAACAACTTTTGTGGTGTCTTTCAGATGCGTACCAAGGTAGTGTAAAAACTACGAGGAGAACTCCTGTCTGGCACCTTCCCCGCTGGAGTTGTGCATGGGGTGTGTTTGGAACATTTTGTCACCAGCCAAGTCCAAAATTCAGCGTTTCCCCATCTCAGCCCAGAAAGCAGGAAGAACAACTTTGTGGTGCCTTTCAGCTGCCTACCAAGGTAGTGTAAAAACTACTAAGAGAACTCCTGTCTGGCACCTTCCCCGGTGGAGTTGTGCATGGGGTGTGTTTGGAACATTTTGTCACCGGCCGACTCCAAAATTCAGCGGTTCCCCATCTCAGCCCAGAAAGCAGGTAGAACAACTTTTGTGGTGCCTTTCAGGTGCCTACCAAGGTAGTGTAAAAACTACTAAGAGAACTCCTGTCTGGCACCTTCCCCGGTGGAGTTGTGCATGGGGTGTCTTTGGAACATTTTGTCACCGGCCGACTCCAAAATTCAGCGGTTCCCCATCTCAGCCCAGAGAGCAGGTAGAACAACTTTTGTGGTGCCTTTCAGGTGCCTACCGGAGCAATGTAAAAACTACCATGAGAACTCCTGTCTGGCACCTTCCCCGGTGGAGTTGTGCATGGGGTGTGTTTGGAACATTTTGTCACCAGCCGACTCCAAAATTCAGCGGTTCCCCATCTCAGCCCAGAAAGCTGGTAGAACAACTTTTGTGGTGTCTTTCAGATGCCTACCGGAGCAATGTAAAAACTACCAGGAGAACTCCTGCCTGGCACCTTCCCCGGTGGAGTTGTGCATGGGGTGTCTTTGGAACATTTTGTCACCGGCCGACTCCAAATTCAGCGGTTCCCCATCTCAGCCCAGAAAGCAGGTAGAACAACTTTTGTAGTGTCTTGTTGATGCCTACCGGAGCAATGTAAAAACTACCAACAGAATTCGTTCCTGGCACCTTCGCTAGTGGAGTTGTGCATGGGGTGTATTTATTAAAATTTGGTCACCAGCCGAGTCCAAAATTCAGCTGTTCCCCATCTCAGCCCAGAAAGCAGGTAAAACAACTTTTGTGGTGTCTTTCAGGTGCCTACCAAGGTAGTGTAAAATCTAATAAGAGAACTCCTGCCTGGCACCTTCCCCGGTGGAGTTGTGCATGGGGTGTGTTTGGAACATTTTGTCACCGGCCGACTCCAAAATTCAGCGGTTCCCCATCTCAGCCCAGAGAGCAGGTAGAACAACTTTTGTGGTGTCTTTCAGATGCCTACCGGAGCAATGCAAAAACTACCAACAGAACTCGTCCCTGGCACCTTCCCCGGTGGAGTTGTGCATGGGGTGTGTTTGGAACATTTTGTCACCGGCCGACTCCAAAATTCAGCGGTTCCCCATCTCAGCCCAGAAAGCAGGTAGAACAACTTTTGTAGTGTCTTTTTGATGCCTACCGGAGCTATGTAAAAACTACCAACAGAATTCGTTCCTGGCACCTTCGCTAGTAAAGTTGTGCATGGGGTGTATTTATTAAAATTTTGTCACCAGCCGAGTCCAAAATTCAGCGGTTCCCCATCTCAGCCCAGAAAGCAAGTAGAACAACTTTTGTGGTGCCTTTCAAATGCCTACCAAGGTAGTGTAAAAACTATCAAGAGAACTCCTGTCTGGCACCTTCCCCGGTGGAGTTGTGCATGGGGTGTGTTTGGAACATTTTGTCACCAGCCAAGTCCAAAATTCAGCGGTTCCCCATCTCAGCCCAGAAAGCAGGAAGAACAACTTTTGTGGTGCCTTTCAGCTGCCTACCAAGGTAGTGTAAAACTACTAAGAGAACTCCTGTCTGGCACCTTCCCCGGTGGAGTTGTGCATGGGGTGTGTTTGGAACATTTTGTCACCGGCCGACTCCAAAATTCAGCGGTTCCCCATCTCAGCCCAGAAAGCAGGTAGAACAACTTTTCTGGTGTCTTTCAGATGCCTACCAAGGTAGTGTAAAAACTACTAAGAGAACTCCTGTCTGGCACCTTCCCCGGTGGAGTTGTGCATGGGGTGTGTTTGGAACATTTTGTCACCGGCCGACTCCAAAATTCAGCGGTTCCCCATCTCAGCCCAGAAAGCAGGTAAAACAACTTTTGTGGTGTCCTTTTGATGCCTACCGGAGCAATGTAAAAACTACCAACAGAACTCGTCCCTGGCACCTTCGCTAGTGGAGTAGTGCATGGGGTGTATTTATTAAAATTTTGTCACCAGCCGAGTCCAAAATTCAGCTGTTCCCCATCTCAGCCCAGAAAGCAGGTAGAAAAAGTTTTGTGGTGCCTTTCAGCTGCCTACCAAGGTAGTGTAAAAACTATTAAGAGAACTCCTGTCTGGCACCTTCCCCGGTGAAGTTGTGCATGGGGTGTGTTTGGAACATTTTGTCACCAGCCGAGTCCAAAATTCAGCGGTTCCCCATCTCAGCCCAGAAAGCAGGTAGAACAACTTTTGTGGTGTCTTTCAGATGCGTACCAAGGTAGTGTAAAAACTACGAGGAGAACTCCTGTCTGGCACCTTCCCCGCTGGAGTTGTGCATGGGGTGTGTTTGGAACATTTTGTCACCAGCCAAGTCCAAAATTCAGCGTTTCCCCATCTCAGCCCAGAAAGCAGGAAGAACAACTTTTGTGGTGCCTTTCAGCTGCCTACCAAGGTAGTGTAAAAACTACTAAGAGAACTCCTGTCTGGCACCTTCCCCGGTGGAGTTGTGCATGGGGTGTGTTTGGAACATTTTGTCACCGGCCGACTCCAAAATTCAGCGGTTCCCCATCTCAGCCCAGAAAGCAGGTAGAACAACTTTTGTGGTGCCTTTCAGGTGCCTACCAAGGTAGTGTAAAAACTACTAAGAGAACTCCTGTCTGGCACCTTCCCCGGTGGAGTTGTGCATGGGGTGTCTTTGGAACATTTTGTCACCGGCCGACTCCAAAATTCAGCGGTTCCCCATCTCAGCCCAGAGAGCAGGTAGAACAACTTTTGTGGTGCCTTTCAGGTGCCTACCGGAGCAATGTAAAAACTACCATGAGAACTCCTGTCTGGCACCTTCCCCGGTGGAGTTGTGCATGGGGTGTGTTTGGAACATTTTGTCACCAGCCGACTCCAAAATTCAGCGGTTCCCCATCTCAGCCCAGAAAGCTGGTAGAACAACTTTTGTGGTGTCTTTCAGATGCCTACCGGAGCAATGTAAAAACTACCAGGAGAACTCCTGCCTGGCACCTTCCCCGGTGGAGTTGTGCATGGGGTGTCTTTGGAACATTTTGTCACCGGCCGACTCCAAATTCAGCGGTTCCCCATCTCAGCCCAGAAAGCAGGTAGAACAACTTTTGTAGTGTCTTGTTGATGCCTACCGGAGCAATGTAAAAACTACCAACAGAATTCGTTCCTGGCACCTTCGCTAGTGGAGTTGTGCATGGGGTGTATTTATTAAAATTTGGTCACCAGCCGAGTCCAAAATTCAGCTGTTCCCCATCTCAGCCCAGAAAGCAGGTAAAACAACTTTTGTGGTGTCTTTCAGGTGCCTACCAAGGTAGTGTAAAATCTAATAAGAGAACTCCTGCCTGGCACCTTCCCCGGTGGAGTTGTGCATGGGGTGTGTTTGGAACATTTTGTCACCGGCCGACTCCAAAATTCAGCGATTCCCCATCTCAGCCCAGAAAGCAGGAAGAACAACTTTTGTGGTGTCCTTTTGATGCCTACCGGAGCAATGTAAAAACTACCAACAGAATTCGTTCCTGGCACCTTCGCTAGTGGAGTTGTGCAGGGGGTGTATTTATTAAAATTTTGTCACCAGCCGAGTCCAAAATTCAGCTGTTCCCCATCTCAGCCCAGAAAGCAGGTAGAAAAACTTTTGTGGTGCCTTTCAGCTGCCTACCAAGGTAGTGTAAAAACTACTAAGAGAATTCCTGTCTTGCACCTTCCCCGGTGGAGTTGTGCAGGGGGTGTGTTTGGAACATTTTTTTACCAGCCGAGTCCAAAATTCAGTGGTTCCCCATCTCTGCCCAGAAAGCAGGTAGAACAACTTTTGTGGTGTCTTTCAGATGCCTACCAAGGTAGTGTAAAAACTATTAAGAGAACTCCTGTCTGGCACCTTCCCCGGTGGAGTTGTGCATGGGGTGTGTTTGGAACATTTTGTCACCGGCCGACTCCAAAATTCAGCGGTTCCCCATCTCAGCCCAGAAAGCAGGTAGAACAACTTTTGTGGTGTCTTTCAGATGCCTACCGGAGCAATGTAAAAACTACCAGGAGAACTCCTGTCTGGCACCTTCCCCGGTGGAGTTGTGCATGGGGTGTGTTTGGAACATTTTGTCACCAGCCGACTCCAAAATTCAGCGGTTCCCCATCTCAGCCCAGAAAGCAGGAAGAACAACTTTTGTGGTGCCTTTCAGGTGCCTACCAAGGTAGTGTAAAAACTACTAAGAGAACTCCTGTCTGGCACCTTCCCCGGTGGAGTTGTGCATGGGGTGTGTTTGGAACATTTTGTCACCGGCCGACTCCAAAATTCAGCGGTTCCCCATCTCAGCCCAGAGAGCAGGTAGAACAACTTTTGTGGTGTCTTTCAGATGCCTACCGGAGCAATGCAAAAACTACCAACAGAACTCGTCCCTGGCACCTTCCCCGGTGGAGTTGTGCATGGGGTGTGTTTGGAACATTTTGTCACCGGCCGACTCCAAAATTCAGCGGTTCCCCATCTCAGCCCAGAAAGCAGGTAGAACAACTTTTGTAGTGTCTTTTTGATGCCTACCGGAGCAATGTAAAAACTACCAACAGAATTCGTTCCTGGCACCTTCGCTAGTGGAGTTGTGCATGGGGTGTATTTATTAAAATTTTGTCACCAGCCGAGTCCAAAATTCAGCGGTTCCCCATCTCAGCCCAGAAAGCAAGTAGAACAACTTTTGTGGTGCCTTTCAAATGCCTACCAAGGTAGTGTAAAAACTATCAAGAGAACTCCTGTCTGGCACCTTCCCCGGTGGAGTTGTGCATGGGGTGTGTTTGGAACATTTTGTCACCGGCCGACTCCAAAATTCAGCGGTTCCCCATCTCAGCCCAGAGAGCAGGTAGAACAACTTTTGTGGTGTCTTTCAGATGCCTACCGGAGCAATGTAAAAACTACCACCAGAATTCGTTCCTGGCACCTTCCCCGGTGGAATTGTGCATGGGGTGTGTTTGGAACATTTTGTCACCGGCCGACTCCAAAATTCAGCGGTTCCCCATCTCAGCCCAGAAAGCAGGTAGAACAACTTTTGTGGTGTCTTTCAGATGCCTACCGGAGCAATGTAAAAACTACCAACAGAATTCGTTCCTGGCACCTTCGCTAGTGGAGTTGTGCATGGGGTGTATTTATTAAAATTTTGTCACCAGCCGAGTCCAAAATTCAGCGGTTCCCCATCTCAGCCCAGAAAGCAAGTAGAACAACTTTTGAGGTGCCTTTCAAATGCCTACCAAGGTAGTGTAAAAACTATCAAGAGAACCCCTGTCTGGCACCTTCCCCGGTGGAGTTTTGCATGGGGTGTGTTTGGAACATTTTGTCACCGGCCGACTCCAAAATTCAGCGGTTCCCCATCTCAGCCCAGAGAGCAGGTAGAACAACTTTTGTGGTGTCTTTCAGATGCCTACCGGAGCAATGTAAAAACTACCACCAGAATTCGTTCCTGGCACCTTCCCCGGTGGAATTGTGCATGGGGTGTGTTTGGAACATTTTGTCACCGGCCGACTCCAAAATTCAGCGGTTCCCCATCTCAGCCCAGAAAGCAGGTAGAACAACTTTTGTGGTGTCTTTCAGATGCCTACCGGAGCAATGTAAAAACTACCAGGAGAACTCCTGTCTGGCACCTTCCCCGGTGGAGTTGTGCATGGGGTGTGTTTGGAACATTTTGTCACCAGCCGACTCCAAAATTCAGCGGTTCCCCATCTCAGCCCAGAAAGCAGGAAGAACAACTTTTGTGGTGCCTTTCAGGTGCCTACCAAGGTAGTGTAAAAACTACTAAGAGAACTCCTGTCTGGCACCTTCCCCGGTGGAGTTGTGCAGGGGGTGTGTTTGGAACATTTTTTCACCGGCCGACTCCAAAATTCAGCGGTTCCCCATCTCAGCCCAGAGAGCAGGTAGAACAACTTTTGTGGTGTCTTTCAGATGCCTACCGGAGCAATGCAAAAACTACCAACAGAACTCGTCCCTGGCACCTTCCCCGGTGGAGTTGTGCATGGGGTGTGTTTGGAACATTTTGTCACCGGCCGACTCCAAAATTCAGCGGTTCCCCATCTCAGCCAGAAAGCAGGTAGAACAACTTTTGTAGTGTCTTTTTGATGCCTACCGGAGCAATGTAAAAACTACCAACAGAATTCGTTCCTGGCACCTTCGCTAGTGGAGTTGTGCATGGGGTGTATTTATTAAAATTTTGTCACCAGCCGAGTCCAAAATTCAGCGGTTCCCCATCTCAGCCCAGAAAGCAAGTAGAACAACTTTTGTGGTGCCTTTCAAATGCCTACCAAGGTAGTGTAAAAAACTATCAAGAGAACTCCTGTCTGGCACCTTCCCCGGTGGAGTTGTGCATGGGGTGTGTTTGGAACATTTTGTCACCGGCCGACTCCAAAATTCAGCGGTTCCCCATCTCAGCCCAGAGAGCAGGTAGAACAACTTTTGTGGTGTCTTTCAGATGCCTACCGGAGCAATGTAAAAACTACCACCAGAATTCGTTCCTGGCACCTTCCCCGGTGGAATTGTGCATGGGGTGTGTTTGGAACATTTTGTCACCGGCCGACTCCAAAATTCAGCGGTTCCCCATCTCAGCCCAGAAAGCAGGTAGAACAACTTTTGTGGTGTCTTTCAGATGCCTACCGGAGCAATGTAAAAACTACCAACAGAATTCGTTCCTGGCACCTTCGCTAGTGGAGTTGTGCATGGGGTGTATTTATTAAAATTTTGTCACCAGCCGAGTCCAAAATTCAGCGGTTCCCCATCTCAGCCCAGAAAGCAAGTAGAACAACTTTTGAGGTGCCTTTCAAATGCCTACCAAGGTAGTGTAAAAACAACCAAGAGAACTCCTGTCTGGCACCTTCCCCGGTGGAGTTTTGCATGGGGTGTGTTTGGAACATTTTGTCACCAGCCGAGTCCAAAATTCAGCGGTTCCCCATCTCAGCCCAGAAAGCAGGTAGAACAACTTTTGTGGTGCCTTTCAGCTGCCTACCAAGGTAGTGTAAAAACTACTAAGAGAACTCCTGTCTGGCACCTTCCCCGGTGGAGTTGTGCATGGGGTGTGTTTGGAACATTTTGTCACCGGCCGACTCCAAAATTCAGCGGTTCCCCATCTCAGCCCAGAAAGCAGGTAGAACAACTTTTGTGGTGTCTTTCAGATGCCTACCGGAGCAATGTAAAAACTACCAGGAGAACTCCTGTCTGGCACCTTCCCCGGTGGAGTTGTGCATGGGGTGTGTTTGGAACATTTTGTCACCAGCCGACTCCAAAATTCAGCGGTTCCCCATCTCAGCCCAGAAAGCAGGAAGAACAACTTTTGTGGTGCCTTTCAGGTGCCTACCAAGGTAGTGTAAAAACTACTAAGAGAACTCCTGTCTGGCACCTTCCCCGGTGGAGTTGTGCAGGGGGTGTGTTTGGAACATTTTTTCACCGGCCGACTCCAAAATTCAGCGGTTCCCCATCTCAGCCCAGAGAGCAGGTAGAACAACTTTTGTGGTGTCTTTCAGATGCCTACCGGAGCAATGTAAAAACTACCACCAGAATTCGTTCCTGGCACCTTCCCCGGTGGAATTGTGCATGGGGTGTGTTTGGAACATTTTGTCACCGGCCGACTCCAAAATTCAGCGGTTCCCCATCTCAGCCCAGAAAGCAGGTAGAACAACTTTTGTGGTGTCTTTCAGATGCCTACCGGAGCAATGTAAAAACTACCAACAGAATTCACCTTCGCTAGTGGAGTTGTGCATGGGGTGTATTTATTAAAATTTTGTCACCAGCCGAGTCCAAAATTCAGCGGTTCCCCATCTCAGCCCAGAAAGCAAGTAGAACAACTTTTGTGGTGCCTTTCAAATGCCTACCAAGGTAGTGTAAAAACTATCAAGAGAACTCCTGTCTGGCACCTTCCCCGGTGGAGTTGTGCAGGGGGTGTGTTTGGAACATTTTGTCACCAGCCGAGTCCAAAATTCAGCGGTTCCCCATCTCAGCCCAGAAAGCAGGTAGAACAAGTTTTGTGGTGCCTTTCAGCTGCCTACCAAGGTAGTGTAAAAACTACTAAGAGAACTCCTGTCTGGCACCTTCCCCGGTGGAGTTGTGCATGGGGTGTCTTTGGAACATTTTGTCACCGGCCGACTCCAAAATTCAGCGGTTCCCCATCTCAGCCCAGAAAGCAGGTAGAACAACTTTTCTGGTGTCTTTCAGCTGCCTACCAAGGTAGTGTAAAAACTACTAAGAGAACTCCTGTCTGGCACCTTCCCCGGTGGAGTTGTGCAGGGGGTGTGTTTGGAACATTTCGTCACCAGCCAAGTCCAAAATTCAGCGGTTCCCCATCTCAGCCCAGAGAGCAGGTAGAACAACTTTTGTGGTGTCTTTCAGATGCCTACCGGAGCAATGTAAAAACTACCAGGAGAACTCCTGTCTGGCACCTTCCCCGGTGGAGTTGTGCATGGGGGTGTGTTTGGAACATTTTGTCACTGGCCGAGTCCAAAATTCAGCGGTTCCCCATCTCAGCCCAGAAAGCAGGTAGAACAACTTTTGTGGTGTCTTTTTGATGCCTACCGGAGCAATGTAAAAACTACCAACAGAATTCGTTCCTGGCACCTTCGCTAGTGGAGTTGTGCATGGGGTGTATTTATTAAAATTTGGTCACCAGCCGAGTCCAAAATTCAGCTGGTCCCCTTCTCAGCCCAGAAAGCAGGAAGAACAACTTTTGTGGTGTCTTTCAGATGCCTACCGGAGCAATGTAAAAACTACCAGGAGAACTCCTGTCTGGCACCTTCCCCGGTGGAGTTGTGCATGGGGTGTGTTTGGAACATTTTGTCACCAGCCGAGTCCAAAAGTCAGCCGTACCCCATCTCAGCCCAGAAAGCAGGTAGAACAACTTTTCTGCTGCCTTTCAGCTGCCTACTGGAGCAATGTAAAAACTACCAAGAGAAACTCGTTTCTGTCACCTTCCCCGGTGGAATTGTGCATGGGTGTGTTTGGAACACTTTGTCACCAGCCGACTCCAAAATTCAGCGGTTCCCCACCTCAGCCCAGAAAGCAGGTAGAACAACTTTTGTGGTGCCTTTCAGCTGCCTACCGGAGCAATGTAAAAAGTAGCAAGAGAACTCCTGTCTGGCACCTTCCCCGGTTGAGTTGTGCATAGGGTGTGTTTGGAACAATTGTCACCAGCCGAGTCCTTAATTCTGCTGTTCCCCATCTCAGCCCAGAAAGCAGGTAGAACAACTTTTGTCGTGCCTTTCAGCTGCCTACCGGAGCAATGTAGAAACTACCAAGAGAAGTCCTTTATGGCACCTTCCCCGGTGGAGTTGTGCATGGGGTGTGTTTGGAACATTTTGTTCACCAGCCGAGTCCAAAATTCAGCATTTCCCGATCTCAGCCCAGAAAGCAGGTAGAGCAACTTTTGTGGTGCCTTTCAGCTGCCTACCGGAGCAATGTAAAAACTACCATGAGAACTCCTGTCTGGCACCTTCCCCGGTGGAGTTGTGCATGGGGTGTGTTTGGAACAATTTGTCATCAGCCGAGTCCAAAATTCAGCGGTTCCCCATCTCAGCCCAGAAAGCTGGTAGAACAACTTTTATGGTGCCATTAAGATGACTACCGGAGCAATGTAAAAAGTACCAAGAGAACTCCTGTCTGGCACCTTCCCCGGTGGAGTTGTGCAGGGGGTGTGTTTGGAACATTTTGTCACCGGCCGACTCCAAAATTCAGCGGTTCCCCATCTCAGCCCCAGAAAGCAGGTAGAACAACTTTTGTGGTGTCTTTCAGATGCCTACCAAGGTAGTGTAAAAACTATCAAGAGAACTCCTGTCTGGCACCTTCCCCGGTGGAGTTGTGCATGGGGTGTGTTTGGAACATTTTGTCACCAGCCGACTCCAAAATTCAGCGGTTCCCCATCTCAGCCACGAAAGCAGGAAGAACAACTTTTGTGGTGTCTTTCAGATGCCTACCGGAGCAATGTAAAAACTACCAACAGAATTCGTTCCTGGCACCTTCGCTAGTGGAGTTGTGCATGGGGTGTATTTATTAAAATTTTGTCACCAGCCGAGTCCAAAATTCAGCGGTTCCCCATCTCAGCCCAGAGAGCAGGTAGAACAACTTTTGTGGTGCCTTTCAGCTGCCTACCAAGGTAGTGTAAAAACTACTAAGAGAAACTCCTGTCTGGCACCTTCCCCGGTGGAGTTGTGCATGGGGTGTGTTTGGAACATTTTGTCACCGGCCGACTCCAAAATTCAGCGGTTCCCCATCTCAGCCCAGAAAGCAGGAAGAACAACATTTTGTGGTGTCCTTTTGATGCCTACCAAGGTAGTGTAAAAACTATCAAGAGAACTCTTGTCTGGCACCTTCCCCGGTGGAGTTGTGCATGGGGTGTGTTTGGAACATTTCGTCACCAGCCAAGTCCAAAATTCAGCGGTTCCCCATCTCAGCCCAGAAAGCAGGTAGAACAACTTTTGTGGTGTCTTTCAGATGCCTACCGGAGCAATGTAAAAACTACCACGAGAACTCCTGTCTGGCACCTTCCCCGGTGGAGTTGTGCATGGGGTGTCTTTGGAACATTTTGTCACCAGTCGAATTCAAAATTCAGCGGTTCCCCATCTCAGCCCAGAAAGCAGGTAGAACAACTTTTGTGGTGCCTTTCAGGTGCCTACCAAGGTAGTGTAAAAACTACTAAGAGAACTCCTGTCTGGCACCTTCCCCGGTGGAGTTGTGCATGGGGTATGTTTGGAACATTTTGTCACCGGCCGACTCCAAATTCAGCGGTTCCCCATCTCAGCCCAGAAAGCAGGAAGAACAACTTTTGTGGTGTCCTTTTGATGCCTACCGGAGCAATGTAAAAACTACCAACAGAACTCGTCCCTGGCACCTTCGCTAGTGGAGTTGTGCATGGGGTGTATTTATTAAAATTTTGTCACCAGCCGAGTCCAAAATTCAGCTGTTCCCCATCTCAGCCCAGAAAGCAGGTAGAACAACTTTTGTGGTGCCTTTCAGATGCCTACCAAGGTAGTGTAAAAACTACTAAGAGAACTCCTGTCTGGCACCTTCCCCGGTGGAGTTGTGCATGGGGTGTGTTTGGAACATTTTGTCACCGGCCGAGTCCAAAATTCAGCGGTTCCCCATCTCAGCCCAGAGAGCAGGTAGAACAACTTTTGTGGTGTCTTCAGATGCCTACCAGAGCAATGTAAAAACTACCAGGAGAAACTCCTGTCTGGCACCTTCCCCGGTGGAGTTGTGCATGGGGTGTGTTTGTAACAATTTGTCACCAGCCGAGTCCAAAATTCAGCGGTTCCCCATCTCAGCCCAGAAAGCTGGTAGAACAACTTTTATGGTGCCATTAAGCTGACTACCGGAGCAATGTAAAAAGTACGAAGAGAACTCCTGTCTGGCACCTTCCCCGCTGGAGTTGTGCATGGGGTGTGTTTGGAACATTTTGTCACCAGCCGAGTCCAAAATTCAGCGGTTCCCCATCTCAGCCCAGAAAGCAGGTAGAACAACTTTTGTGGTGTCTTTCAGATGCCTACCGGAGCAATGTAAAAACTACCAGGAGAATTCCTGTCTGGCACCTTCCCCGGTGGAGTTGTGCATGGGGTGTCTTTGGAACATTTTGTCACCGGCCGAGTCCAAAATTCAGCGGTTCCCCATCTCAGCCCAGAAAGCAGGTAGAACAACTTTTGTAGTGTCTTTTTTGATGCCTACCGGAGCAATGTAAAAACTACCAACAGAATTTGTTCCTGGCACCTTCGCTAGTGGAGTTGTGCATGGGGTGTATTTATTAAAATTTGGTCACCAGACGAGTCCAAAATTCAGCCGTTCCCCATCTCAGCCCAGAAAGCAGGTAGAACAACTTTTCTGCTGCCTTTCAGCTGCCTACTGGAGCAATGTAAAAACTACCAAGAGAACTCCTGTCTGGCACCTTCCCCGGTGGAATTGTGCATGGGTGTGTTTGGAAACACTTTGTCACCAGCCAAGTCCCAAAATTCAGGGGTTCCCCACCTCAGCCCAGAAAGCAGGTAGAACACCTTTTCTGCTGCCTTTCAGCTGCCTACCGGAGCAATGTAAAAAGTATCCAAGAGAACTCCTGTCTGGCACCTTCCCCGGTTGAGTTGTGCATAGGGTGTGTTTGGAACAATTGTCACCATCCGAGTCCAAAATTCAGCGGTTCCCCATCTCAGCCCAGAAAGCAGGTAGAACAACTTTTGTGGTGTCTTTCAGATGCCTACCGGAGCAATGTAAAAACTACCAAGAGAAGTCCTTTATGGCACCTTCCCCGTTGGAGTTGTGCATGGGGTGTGTTTGGAACATTTTGTTCACCAGCCGAGTCCAAAATTCAGCATTTCCCGATCTCAGCCCAGAAAGCAGGTAGAACAACTTTTTTCGTGCCTTTCAAATGCCTACCAAGGTAGTGTAAAAACTACCAAGAGAACTCCTGTCTGGCACCTTCCCCGGTGGAGTTGTGAATGGGGTGTGTTTGGGAACATTCTGTCACCGTCCGACTCCAAAATTCAGCGGTTCCCCATCTCAGCCCAGAAAGCAGGAAGAACAACTTTTGTGGTGTCTTTCAGATGCCTACAGGAGCAATGTAAAAACTACCAGGAGAACTCCTGTCTGGCACCTTCCCCGGTGGAGTTGTGCATGGGGTGTGTTTGGAACATTTTGTCACCGGCCGACTCCAAAATTCAGCGGTTCCCCATCTCAGCCCAGAAAGCAGGTAGAACAACTTTTGTGGTGTCTTTCAGGTGCCTAAAAAGGTAATGTAAAAACTACTAAGAGAACTCCTGTCTGGCACCTTCCCCGGTGGAGTTGTGCATGGGGTGTGTTTGGAACATTTTGTCACCAGCCGAGTCCAAAATTCAGCTGTTCCCCATCTCAGCCCAGAAAGCAGGTAGAACAACTTTTGTGGTGCCTTTCAGATGCCTACTAAGGTAGTGTAAAAACTATTAAGAGAACTCCTTTCTGTCACCTTCCGCGGTGGAGTTGTGCATGGGGTGTGTTTGGAACATTTTGTCACCGGCCGACTCCAAAATTCAGCGGTTCCCCATCTCAGCCCAGAGAGCAGGTAGAACAACTTTTGTGGTGTCTTTCAGATGCCTACCGGAGCAATGTAAAATCTACCAGGAGAACTCCTGTCTGGCACCTTCCCCGGTGGAGTTGTGCATGGGGTGTCTTTGGAACATTTTGTCACCGGCCGACTCCAAAATTCAGCGGTTCCCCATCTCAGCCCAGAAAGCAGGTAGAACAACTTTTGTAGTGTCTTTTTGATGCCTACCGGAGCAATGTAAAAACTACCAACAGAATTCGTTCCTGGCACCTTCGCTAGTGGAGTTGTGCATGGGGTGTATTTATTAAAATTTTGTCACCAGCCGAGTCCAAAATTCAGCGGTTCCCCATCTCAGCCCAGAAAGCAGGTAGAACAACTTTTGTGGTGCCTTTCAAATGCCTACCAAGGTAGTGTAAAAACTATCAAGAAAACTCCTGTCTGGCACCTTCCCCGGTGGAGTTGTGCATGGGGTGTGTTTGGAACATTTTGTCACCAGCCGAGTCCAAAATTCAGCGGTTCCCCATCTCAGCCCAGAAAGCAGGTAGAACAACTTTTGTGGTGCCTTTCAGCTGCCTACCAAGGTAGTGTAAAAACTACCAGGAGAACTCCTGTCTGGCACCTTCCCCGGTGGAGTTGTGCATGGGGTGTGTTTGGAACATTTTGTCACCGGCCGACTCCAAAATTCAGCGGTTCCCCATCTCAGCCCAGAAAGCAGGTAGAACAACTTTTGTGGTGTCTTTCAGATGCCTACCAAGGTAGTGTAAAAACTACCAAGAGGACTCCTGTCTGGCACCTTCCCCGGTGGAGTTGTGCATGGGGTGTGTTTGGAACATTTTGTCACCAGCCGACTCCAAAATTCAGCTGTACCCCATCTCAGCCCAGAAAGCAGGTAAAACAACTTTTGTGGTGTCTTTCAGATGCCTACCGGAGCAATGTAAAAACTACCAGGAGAACTCCTGTCTGGCACCTTCCCCGGTGGAGTTGTGCATGGGGTGTGTTTGGAACATTTTGTCACCGGCCGACTCCAAAATTCAGCGGTTCCCCATCTCAGCCCAGAAAGCAGGTAGAACAACTTTTGTAGTGTCTTTTTGATGCCTACCGGAGCAATGTAAAAACTACCAACAGAATTCGTTCCTGGCACCTTCGCTAGTGGAGTTGTGCATGGGGTGTATTTATTAAAATTTGGTCACCAGCCGAGTCCAAAATTCAGCTGGTCCCCTTCTCAGCCCAGAAAGCAGGAAGAACAACTTTTGTGGTGTTTTTCAGCTGCCTACCAAGGTAGTGTAAAAACTATCAAGAGAACTCTTGTCTGGCACCTTCCCCGGTGGAGTTGTGCATGGGGTGTGTTTGGAACATTTCGTCACCAGCCAAGTCCAAAATTCAGCGGTTCCCCATCTCAGCCCAGAAAGCAGGTAGAACAACTTTTGTGGTGTCTTTCAGATGCCTACCGGAGCAATGTAAAAACTACCAGGAGAACTCCTGTCTGGCACCTTCCCCGGTGGAGTTGTGCATGGGGTGTGTTTGGAACATTTTGTCACCAGCCGAGTCCAAAATTCAGCTGTTCCCCATCTCAACCCAGAAAGCAGGTAGAACAACTTTTGTGGTGTCTTTCAGATGCCTACAAAGGTAGTGTAAAAACTATTAAGAGAACTCCTGTCTGGCACCTTCCCCGGTGGAGTTGTGCATGGGGTGTGTTTGGAACATTCTGTCACCAGCCGAGTCCAAAATTCAGCGGTTCCCCATCTCAGCCCAGAAAGCAGGTAGAACAACTTTTGTGGTGTCTTTCAGATGCCTACCGGAGCAATGTAAAAACTACCAGGAGAACTCCTGTCTGGCACCTTCCCCGGTGGAGTTGTGCATGGGGTGTGTTTGGAACATTTTGTCACCAGCCGAGTCCAAAATTCAGCTGTTCCCCATCTCAACCCAGAAAGCAGGTAGAACAACTTTTGTGGTGTCTTTCAGATGCCTACAAAGGTAGTGTAAAAACTATTAAGAGAACTCCTGTCTGGCACCTTCCCCGGTGGAGTTGTGCATGGGGTGTGTTTGGAACATTCTGTCACCAGCCGAGTCCAAAATTCAGCGGTTCCCCATCTCAGCCCAGAAAGCAGGTACAACAACTTTTGTGGTGTCTTTCAGATGCCTACCGGAGCAATGTAAAAACTACCAGGAGAACTCCTGCCTGGAACCTTCCCCGGTGGAGTTGTGCATGGGGTGTCTTTGGAACATTTTGTCACCGGCCGAGTCCAAAGTTCAGCGGTTCCCCATCTCAGCCCAGAAAGCAGGTAGAACAACTTTTGTAGTGTCTTTTTGATGCCTACCGGAGCAATGTAAAAACTACCAACAGAATTCGTTCCTGGCACCTTCGCTAGTGGAGTTGTGCATGGGGTGTATTTATTAAAATTTGGTCACCAGCCGAGTCCAAAATTCAGCTGGTCCCCTTCTCAGCCCAGAAAGCAGGAAGAACAACTTTTGTGGTGCCTTTCAGCTGCCTACCAAGGTAGTGTAAAAACTATCAAGAGAACTCTTGTCTGGCACCTTCCCCGGTGGAGTTGTGCATGGGGTGTGTTTGGAACATTTCGTCACCAGCCAAGTCCAAAATTCAGCTGTTCCCCATCTCAGCCCAGAAAGCAGGTAGAACAACTTTTGTGGTGTATTTCAGATGCCTACCGGAGCAATGTAAAAACTACCAGGAGAACTCGTTTCTGGCACCTTCCCCGGTGGAATTGTGCATGGGGTGTGTTTGGAACATTTTGTCACCAGCCGAGTCCAAAATTCAGAGGTTCCCCATCTCAGCCCAGAAAGCAGGTAGAACACCTTTTCTGCTGACTTTCAGCTGCCTACTGGAGCAATGTAAAAACTACCAACAGAATTCATTCCTGGCACCTTCGCTAGTGGAGTTGTGCATGGGGTGTATTTATTAAAATTTGGTCACCAGCCGAGTCCAAAATTCAGCTGGTCCCCTTCTCAGCCCAGAAAGCAGGAAGAACAACTTTTGTGGTGTTTTTCAGCTGCCTACCAAGGTAGTGTAAAAACTATCAAGAGAACTCTTGTCTGGCACCTTCCCCGGTGGAGTTGTGCATGGGGTGTGTTTGGAACATTTCGTCACCGGCCAAGTCCAAAATTCAGCGGTTCCCCATCTCAGCCCAGAAAGCAGGTAGAACAACTTTTGTGGTGTCTTTCAGATGCCTACCGGAGCAATGTAAAAACTACCAGGAGAACTCCTGTCTGGCACCTTCGCCGGTGGAGTTGTGCATGGGGTGTGTTTGGAACATTTTGTCACCAGCCGAGTCCAAAATTCAGCTGTTCCCCATCTCAACCCAGAAAGCAGGTAGAACAACTTTTGTGGTGTCTTTCAGATGCCTACCAAGGTAGTGTAAAAACTATTAAGAGAACTCCTGTCTGGCACCTTCCCCGGTGGAGTTGTGCATGGGGTGTGTTTGGAACATTTTGTCACCGGCCGACTCCAAAATTCAGCTGTTCCCCATCTCAGCCCAGAAAGCAGGTAGAACAACTTTTGTGGTGTCTTTCAGATGCCTACCGGAGCAATGTAAAAACTACCAGGAGATTTCCTGTCTGGCACCTTCCCCGGTGGAGTTGTGCATGGGGTGTCTTTGGAACATTTTGTCACCGGCCGAGTCCAAAATTCAGCGGTTCCCCATCTCAGCCCAGAAAGCAGGTAGAACAACTTTTGTAGTGTCTTGTTGATGCCTACCGGAGCAATGTAAAAACTACCAACAGAATTCGTTCCTGGCACCTTCGCTAGTGGAGTTGTGCATGGGGTGTATTTATTAAAATTTGGTCACCAGCCGAGTCCAAAATTCAGCTGTTCCCCTTCTCAGCCCAGAAAGCAGGAAGAACAACTTTTGTGGTGCCTTTCAGCTGCCTACCAAGGTAGTGTAAAAACTATCAAGAGAACTCTTGTCTGGCACCTTCCGCGGTGGAGTTGTGCATGGGGTGTGATTGGAACATTTCGTCACCAGCCAAGTCCAAAATTCAGCTGTTCCCCATCTCAGCCCAGAAAGCAGGTAGAACAACTTTTCTGCTGCCTTTCAGCTGCCTACTGGAGCAATGTAAAAACTACCAAGAGAACTCGTTTCTGTCACCTTCCCCGGTGGAATTGTGCATGGGTGTGTTTGGAACATTTTGTCAGCAGCCAAGTCCAAAATTCAGGGGTTCCCCACCTCAGCCCAGAAAGCAGGTAGAACACCTTTTCTGCTGCCTTTCAGCTGCCTACCGGAGCAATGTAAAAAGTACCAAGAGAACTCCTGTCTGGCCCCTTCCCGGTTGAGTTGTGCATAGGGTGTGTTTGGAACAATTGTCACCAGCCGAGTCCTTAATTCTGCTGTTCCCCATCTCAGCCCAGAAAGCAGGTAGAACAACTTTTGTCGTGCCTTTCAGCTGCCTACCGGAGCAATGTAAAAACTACCAAGAGAAGTCCTTTATGGCACCTTCCCCGGTGGAGTTGTGCATGGGGTGTGTTTGTAACAATTTGTCACCGGCCGACTCCAAAATTCAGCGGTTCCCCATCTCAGCCCAGAAAGCAGGTAGAACAACTTTTGTAGTGTCTTTTTGATGCCTACCGGAGCAATGTAAAAACTACCAACAGAATTCGTTCCTGGCACCTTCGCTAGTGGAGTTGTGCATGGGGTGTATTTATTAAAATTTGGTCACCAGCCGAGTCCAAAATTCAGCTGGTCCCCTTCTCAGCCCAGAAAGCAGGAAGAACAACTTTTGTGGTGTTTTTCAGCTGCCTACCAAGGTAGTGTAAAAACTATCAAGAGAACTCTTGTCTGGCACCTTCCCCGGTGGAGTTGTGCATGGGGTGTGTTTGGAACATTTCGTCACCAGCCAAGTCCAAAATTCAGCGGTTCCCCATCTCAGCCCAGAAAGCAGGTAGAACAACTTTTGTGGTGTCTTTCAGATGCCTACCGGAGCAGTGTAAAAACTACCAACAGAACTCGTTTCTGGCACCTTCCCCGGTGGAGTTGTGCATGGGGTGTGTTTGGAACATTTTGTCACCAGCCGAGTCCAAAATTCAGCTGTTCCCCATCTCAGCCCAGAAAGCAGGTAGAACAACTTTTGTGGTGTCTTTCAGATGCCTACCAAGGTAGTGTAAAAACTATTAAGAGAACTCCTTTCTGGCACCTTCCCCGGTGGAGTTGTGCATGGGGTGTGTTTGGAACATTTTGTCACCGGCCGAGTCCAAAATTCAGCGGTTCCCCATCTCAGCCCAGAAAGCAGGTAGAACAACTTTTGTGGTGTCTTTCAGATGCCTACCGGAGCAATGTAAAAACTACCAGGAGAACTCGTTTCTGGCACCTTCCCCGGTGGAATTGTGCATGGGGTGTGTTTGGAACATTTTGTCACCAGCCGACTCCAAAATTCAGAGGTTCCCCATCTCAGCCCAGAAAGCAGGTAGAACAACTTTTCTGCTGCCTTTCAGCTGCCTACTGGAGCAATGTAAAAACTACCAACAGAATTCGTTCCTGGCACCTTCGCTAGTGGAGTTGTGCATGGGGTGTATTTATTAAAATTTGGTCACCAGCCGAGTCCAAAATTCAGCTGGTCCCCTTCTCAGCCCAGAAAGCAGGAAGAACAACTTTTGTGGTGTTTTTCAGCTGCCTACCAAGGTAGTGTAAAAACTATCAAGAGAACTCTTGTCTGGCACCTTCCCCGGTGGAGTTGTGCATGGGGTGTGTTTGGAACATTTCGTCACCAGCCAAGTCCAAAATTCAGCGGTTCCCCATCTCAGCCCAGAAAGCAGGTAGAACAACTTTTGTGGTGTCTTTCAGATGTCTACCGGAGCAATGTAAAAACTACCAACAGAACTCGTTTCTGGCACCTTCCCCGGTGGAGTTGTGCATGGGGTGTGTTTGGAACATTTTGTCACCAGCCGAGTCCAAAATTCAGCTGTTCCCCATCTCAACCCAGAAAGCAGGTAGAACAACTTTTGTGGTGTCTTTCAGATGCCTACCAAGGTAGTGTAAAAACTATTAAGAGAACTCCTGTCTGGCACCTTCCCCGGTGGAGTTGTGCATGGGGTGTGTTTGGAACATTTTGTCACCAGCCGAGTCCAAAATTCAGCGGTTCCCCATCTCAGCCCAGAAAGCAGGTAGAACAACTTTTGTGGTGTCTTTCAGATGCCTACCGGAGCAATGTAAAAACTACCAGGAGATTTCCTGTCTGGCACCTTCCCCGGTGGAGTTGTGCATGGGGTGTCTTTGGAACATTTTGTCACCGGCCGAGTCCAAAATTCAGCGGTTCCCCATCTCAGCCCAGAAAGCAGGTAGAACAACTTTTGTAGTGTCTTTTTGATGCCTACCGGAGCAATGTAAAAACTACCAACAGAATTCGTTCCTGGCACCTTCGCTAGTGGAGTTGTGCATGGGGTGTATTTATTAAAATTTTGTCACCAGCCGACTCCAAAATTCAGCTGTTCCCCTTCTCAGCCCAGAAAGCAGGAAGAACAACTTTTGTGGTGCCTTTCAGCTGCCTACCAAGGTAGTGTAAAAACTATCAAGAGAACTCTTGTCTGGCACCTTCCGCGGTGGAGTTGTGCATGGGGTGTGTTTGGAACATTTCGTCACCAGCCAAGTCCAAAATTCAGCTGTTCCCCATCTCAGCCCAGAAAGCAGGTAGAACAACTTTTCTGCTGCCTTTCAGCTGCCTACTGGAGCAATGTAAAAACTACCAAGAGAACTCGTTTCTGTCACCTTCCCCGGTGGAATTGTGCATGGGTGTGTTTGGAACATTTTGTCAGCAGCCAAGTACAAAATTCAGGGGTTCCCCACCTCAGCCCAGAAAGCAGGTAGAACACCTTTTCTGCTGCCTTTCAGCTGCCTACCGGAGCAATGTAAAAAGTACCAAGAGAACTCCTGTCTGGCCCCTTCCCGGTTGAGTTGTGCATAGGGTGTGTTTGGAACAATTGTCACCAGCCGAGTCCTTAATTCTGCTGTTCCCCATCTCAGCCCAGAAAGCAGGTAGAACAACTTTTGTCGTGCCTTTCAGCTGCCTACCGGAGCAATGTAAAAACTACCAAGAGAAGTCCTTTATGGCACCTTCCCCGGTGGAGTTGTGCATGGGGTGTGTTTGTAACAATTTGTCACCGGCCGACTCCAAAATTCAGCGGTTCCCCATCTCAGCCCAGAAAGCAGGTAGAACAACTTTTGTAGTGTCTTTTTGATGCCTACCGGAGCAATGTAAAAACTACCAACAGAATTCGTTCCTGGCACCTTCGCTAGTGGAGTTGTGCATGGGGTGTATTTATTAAAATTTTGTCACCAGCCGAGTCCAAAATTCAGCGGTTCCCCATCTCAGCCCAGAAAGCAAGTAGAACAACTTTTGTGGTGCCTTTCAAATGCCTACCAAGGTAGTGTAAAAACTATCAAGAGAACTCCTGTCTGGCACCTTCCCCGGTGGAGTTGTGCATGGGGTGTGTTTGGAACATTTTGTCACCGGCCGACTCCAAAATTCAGCGGTTCCCCATCTCAGCCCAGAGAGCAGGTAGAACAACTTTTCTGGTGTCTTTCAGATGCCTACTGGAGCAATGTAAAAACTAGCAGGAGAACTCCTGCCTGGCACCTTCCCCGGTGGAGTTGTGCATGGGGTGTGTTTGGAACATTTTGTCACCAGCCGAGTCCAAAATTCAGCGGTTCCCCATCTCAGCCCAGAAAGCAGGTAGAACAACTTTTGTGGTGTCTTTTTGATGCCTACCGGAGCAATGTAAAAACTACCAACAGAATTCGTTCCTGGCACCTTCGCTAGTGGAGTTGTGCATGGGGTGTATTTATTAAAATTTGGTCACCAGCCGAGTCCAAAATTCAGCTGGTCCCCTTCTTAGCCCAGAAAGCAGGAAGAACAACTTTTGTGGTGCCTTTCAGCTGCCTACCAAGGTAGTGTAAAAACTATCAAGAGAACTCTTGTCTGGCACCTTCCGCGGTGGAGTTGTGCATGGGGTGTGTTTGGAACATTTCGTCACCAGCCAAGTCCAAAATTCAGCTGTTCCCCATCTCAGCCCAGAAAGCAGGTAGAACAACTTTTGTGGTGTCTTTCAGATGCCTACCGGAGCAATGTAAAAACTACCAGGAGAACTCCTGTCTGGCACCTTCCCCGGTGGAATTGTGCATGGGGTGTGTTTGGAACATTTTGTCACCAGCCGAGTCCAAAATTCAGCGGTTCCCCATCTCAGCCCAGAAAGCAGGTAGAACAACTTTTCTGCTGCCTTTCAGCTGCCTACTGGAGCAATGTAAAAACTACCAAGAGAACTCGTTTCTGTCACGTTTCCCGGTGGAATTGTGCATGGGTGTGTTTGGAACACTTTGTCACCAGCCAAGTCCAAAATTCAGGGGTTCCTTATCTCAGCCCAGAAAGCAGGTAGAACACCTTTTCTGCTGACTTTCAGCTGCCTACCGGAGCAATGTAAAAAGTACCAAGAGTACTCCTGTCTGGCACCTTCCCCGGTTGAGTTGTGCATGGGGTGTGTTTGGAACATTTTGTCACCGGCCGAGTCCAAAATTCAGCGGTTCCCCATCTCAGCCCAGAAAGCAGGTAGAACAACTTTTGTGGTGTCTTTCAGATGCCTACTGGAGCAATGTAAAACTACCAAGAGAAGTCCTTTATGGCACCTTCCCCGTTGGAGTTGTGCATGGGGTGTGTTTGGAACATTTTGTCACCAGCCAAGTCCAAAATTCAGCGGTTCCCCATCTCAGCCCAGAAAGCAGGTAGAACAACTTTTGTCATGCCTTTCAAATGCCTACCAAGGTAGTGTAAAAACTACCAGGAGAACTCCTGTCTGGCACCTTCCCCGGTGGAGTTGTCCATGGGGTGTGTTTGGAACATTTTGTCACCAGCCGAGTCCAAAATTCAGCTGCTCCCCATCTCAGCCCAGAAAGCAGGTAGAACAACTTTTGTGGTGCCTTTCAGCTGCCTACCAAGGTAGTGTAAAAACTACTAAGAGAACTCCTGTCTGGCACCTTCCCCGGTGGAGTTGTGCATGGGGTGTGTTTGGAACATTTTGTCACCGGCCGACTCCAAAATTCAGCGGTTCCCCATCTCAGCCCAGAAAGCAGGAAGAACAACTTTTGTGGTGTCTTTCAGATGCCTACCGGAGCAATGTAAAAACTACCAACAGAACTCGTCCCTGGCACCTTCACTAGTGGAGTTGTGCAGGGGGTGTATTTATTAAAATTTTGTCACCGGCCGACTCCAAAATTCAGCGGTTCCCCATCTCAGCCCAGAAAGCAGGTAGAACAACTTTTGTGGTGTCTTTCAGATGCCTACCGGAGCAATGTAAAAACTACCAGGAGAACTCGTTTCTGGCACCTTCCCCGGTGGAATTGTGCATGGGGTGTGTTTGGAACATTTTGTCACCAGCCGACTCCAAAATTCAGAGGTTCCCCATCTCAGCCCAGAAAGCAGGTAGAACAACTTTTCTGCTGCCTTTCAGCTGCCTACTGGAGCAATGTAAAAACTACCAACAGAATTCGTTCCTGGCACCTTCGCTAGTGGAGTTGTGCATGGGGTGTATTTATTAAAATTTGGTCACCAGCCGAGTCCAAAATTCAGCTGGTCCCCTTCTCAGCCCAGAAAGCAGGAAGAACAACTTTTGTGGTGTTTTTCAGCTGCCTACCAAGGTAGTGTAAAAACTATCAAGAGAACTCTTGTCTGGCACCTTCCCCGGTGGAGTTGTGCATGGGGTGTGTTTGGAACATTTCGTCACCAGCCAAGTCCAAAATTCAGCGGTTCCCCATCTCAGCCCAGAAAGCAGGTAGAACAACTTTTGTGGTGTCTTTCAGATGTCTACCGGAGCAATGTAAAAACTACCAACAGAACTCGTTTCTGGCACCTTCCCCGGTGGAGTTGTGCATGGGGTGTGTTTGGAACATTTTGTCACCAGCCGAGTCCAAAATTCAGCTGTTCCCCATCTCAACCCAGAAAGCAGGTAGAACAACTTTTGTGGTGTCTTTCAGATGCCTACCAAGGTAGTGTAAAAACTATTAAGAGAACTCCTGTCTGGCACCTTCCCCGGTGGAGTTGTGCATGGGGTGTGTTTGGAACATTTTGTCACCAGCCGAGTCCAAAATTCAGCGGTTCCCCATCTCAGCCCAGAAAGCAGGTAGAACAACTTTTGTGGTGTCTTTCAGATGCCTACCGGAGCAATGTAAAAACTACCAGGAGATTTCCTGTCTGGCACCTTCCCCGGTGGAGTTGTGCATGGGGTGTCTTTGGAACATTTTGTCACCGGCCGAGTCCAAAATTCAGCGGTTCCCCATCTCAGCCCAGAAAGCAGGTAGAACAACTTTTGTAGTGTCTTTTTGATGCCTACCGGAGCAATGTAAAAACTACCAACAGAATTCGTTCCTGGCACCTTCGCTAGTGGAGTTGTGCATGGGGTGTATTTATTAAAATTTTGTCACCAGCCGACTCCAAAATTCAGCTGTTCCCCTTCTCAGCCCAGAAAGCAGGAAGAACAACTTTTGTGGTGCCTTTCAGCTGCCTACCAAGGTAGTGTAAAAACTATCAAGAGAACTCTTGTCTGGCACCTTCCGCGGTGGAGTTGTGCATGGGGTGTGTTTGGAACATTTCGTCACCAGCCAAGTCCAAAATTCAGCTGTTCCCCATCTCAGCCCAGAAAGCAGGTAGAACAACTTTTCTGCTGCCTTTCAGCTGCCTACTGGAGCAATGTAAAAACTACCAAGAGAACTCGTTTCTGTCACCTTCCCCGGTGGAATTGTGCATGGGTGTGTTTGGAACATTTTGTCAGCAGCCAAGTACAAAATTCAGGGGTTCCCCACCTCAGCCCAGAAAGCAGGTAGAACACCTTTTCTGCTGCCTTTCAGCTGCCTACCGGAGCAATGTAAAAAGTACCAAGAGAACTCCTGTCTGGCCCCTTCCCGGTTGAGTTGTGCATAGGGTGTGTTTGGAACAATTGTCACCAGCCGAGTCCTTAATTCTGCTGTTCCCCATCTCAGCCCAGAAAGCAGGTAGAACAACTTTTGTCGTGCCTTTCAGCTGCCTACCGGAGCAATGTAAAAACTACCAAGAGAAGTCCTTTATGGCACCTTCCCCGGTGGAGTTGTGCATGGGGTGTGTTTGTAACAATTTGTCACCGGCCGACTCCAAAATTCAGCGGTTCCCCATCTCAGCCCAGAAAGCAGGTAGAACAACTTTTGTAGTGTCTTTTTGATGCCTACCGGAGCAATGTAAAAACTACCAACAGAATTCGTTCCTGGCACCTTCGCTAGTGGAGTTGTGCATGGGGTGTATTTATTAAAATTTTGTCACCAGCCGAGTCCAAAATTCAGCGGTTCCCCATCTCAGCCCAGAAAGCAAGTAGAACAACTTTTGTGGTGCCTTTCAAATGCCTACCAAGGTAGTGTAAAAACTATCAAGAGAACTCCTGTCTGGCACCTTCCCCGGTGGAGTTGTGCATGGGGTGTGTTTGGAACATTTTGTCACCGGCCGACTCCAAAATTCAGCGGTTCCCCATCTCAGCCCAGAGAGCAGGTAGAACAACTTTTCTGGTGTCTTTCAGATGCCTACTGGAGCAATGTAAAAACTAGCAGGAGAACTCCTGCCTGGCACCTTCCCCGGTGGAGTTGTGCATGGGGTGTGTTTGGAACATTTTGTCACCAGCCGAGTCCAAAATTCAGCGGTTCCCCATCTCAGCCCAGAAAGCAGGTAGAACAACTTTTGTGGTGTCTTTTTGATGCCTACCGGAGCAATGTAAAAACTACCAACAGAATTCGTTCCTGGCACCTTCGCTAGTGGAGTTGTGCATGGGGTGTATTTATTAAAATTTGGTCACCAGCCGAGTCCAAAATTCAGCTGGTCCCCTTCTTAGCCCAGAAAGCAGGAAGAACAACTTTTGTGGTGCCTTTCAGCTGCCTACCAAGGTAGTGTAAAAACTATCAAGAGAACTCTTGTCTGGCACCTTCCGCGGTGGAGTTGTGCATGGGGTGTGTTTGGAACATTTCGTCACCAGCCAAGTCCAAAATTCAGCTGTTCCCCATCTCAGCCCAGAAAGCAGGTAGAACAACTTTTGTGGTGTCTTTCAGATGCCTACCGGAGCAATGTAAAAACTACCAGGAGAACTCCTGTCTGGCACCTTCCCCGGTGGAATTGTGCATGGGGTGTGTTTGGAACATTTTGTCACCAGCCGAGTCCAAAATTCAGCGGTTCCCCATCTCAGCCCAGAAAGCAGGTAGAACAACTTTTCTGCTGCCTTTCAGCTGCCTACTGGAGCAATGTAAAAACTACCAAGAGAACTCGTTTCTGTCACGTTTCCCGGTGGAATTGTGCATGGGTGTGTTTGGAACACTTTGTCACCAGCCAAGTCCAAAATTCAGGGGTTCCTTATCTCAGCCCAGAAAGCAGGTAGAACACCTTTTCTGCTGACTTTCAGCTGCCTACCGGAGCAATGTAAAAAGTACCAAGAGTACTCCTGTCTGGCACCTTCCCCGGTTGAGTTGTGCATGGGGTGTGTTTGGAACATTTTGTCACCGGCCGAGTCCAAAATTCAGCGGTTCCCCATCTCAGCCCAGAAAGCAGGTAGAACAACTTTTGTGGTGTCTTTCAGATGCCTACTGGAGCAATGTAAAACTACCAAGAGAAGTCCTTTATGGCACCTTCCCCGTTGGAGTTGTGCATGGGGTGTGTTTGGAACATTTTGTCACCAGCCAAGTCCAAAATTCAGCGGTTCCCCATCTCAGCCCAGAAAGCAGGTAGAACAACTTTTGTCATGCCTTTCAAATGCCTACCAAGGTAGTGTAAAAACTACCAGGAGAACTCCTGTCTGGCACCTTCCCCGGTGGAGTTGTCCATGGGGTGTGTTTGGAACATTTTGTCACCAGCCGAGTCCAAAATTCAGCTGCTCCCCATCTCAGCCCAGAAAGCAGGTAGAACAACTTTTGTGGTGCCTTTCAGCTGCCTACCAAGGTAGTGTAAAAACTACTAAGAGAACTCCTGTCTGGCACCTTCCCCGGTGGAGTTGTGCATGGGGTGTGTTTGGAACATTTTGTCACCGGCCGACTCCAAAATTCAGCGGTTCCCCATCTCAGCCCAGAAAGCAGGAAGAACAACTTTTGTGGTGTCTTTCAGATGCCTACCGGAGCAATGTAAAAACTACCAACAGAACTCGTCCCTGGCACCTTCACTAGTGGAGTTGTGCAGGGGGTGTATTTATTAAAATTTTGTCACCGGCCGACTCCAAAATTCAGCGGTTCCCCATCTCAGCCCAGAAAGCAGGTAGAACAACTTTTGTGGTGTCTTTCAGATGCCTACCGGAGCAATGTAAAAACTACCAGGAGAACTCCTGTCTGGCACCTTCCCCGGTGGAGTTGTGCATGGGGTGTGTTTGGAACATTTCGTCACCAGCCGAGTCCAAAATTCAGCGGTTCCCCATCTCAGCCCAGAGAGCAGGTAGAACAACTTTTGTGGTGCCTTTCAGCTGCCTACCAAGGTAGTGTAAAAACTACTAAGAGAACTCCTGTCTGGCACCTTCCCCGGTGGAGTTGTGCATGGGGTGTGTTTGGAACATTTTGTCACCAGCCGACTCCAAAATTCAGCGGTTCCCCATCTCAGCCCAGAGAGCAGGTAGAACAACTTTTGTGGTGTCTTTCAGATGCCTACCGGAGCAATGTAAAAACTACCAGGAGAACTCCTGCCTGGCACCTTCGCTAGTGGAGTTGTGCATGGGGTGTGTTTGGAACATTTTGTCACCGGCCGAGTCCAAAATTCAGCGGTTCCCCATCTCAGCCCAGAAAGCAGGTAGAACAACTTTTGTGGTGTCTTTCAGATGCCTACCGGAGCAATGTAAAAACTACCAGGAGAACTCCTGTCTGGCACCTTCCCCGGTGGAGTTGTGCATGGGGTGTGTTTGGAACATTTCGTCACCAGCCAAGTCCAAAATTCAGCGGTTCCCCATCTCAGCCCAGAAAGCAGGTAGAACAACTTTTGTGGTGCCTTTCAGCTGCCTACCAAGGTAGTGTAAAAACTACTAAGAGAACTCCTGTCTGGCACCTTCCCCGGTGGAGTTGTGCATGGGGTGTGTTTGGAACATTTTGTCACCGGCCGACTCCAAAATTCAGCGGTTCCCCATCTCAGCCCAGAAAGCAGGTAGAACAACTTTTGTGGTGTCTTTCAGATGCCTACCGGAGCAATGTAAAAACTACCAGGAGAACTCCTGTCTGGCACCTTCGCTAGTGGAGTTGTGCATGGGGTGTGTTTGGAACATTTTGTCACCGGCCGAGTCCAAAATTCAGCGGTTCCCCATCTCAGCCCAGAAAGCAGGTAGAACAACTTTTGTGGTGTCTTTCAGATGCCTACCGGAGCAATGTAAAAACTACCAACAGAATTCGTTCCTGGCACCTTCGCTAGTGGAGTTGTGCATGGGGTGTATTTATTAAAATTTTGTCACCAGCCGAGTCCAAAATTCAGCTGTTCCCCATCTCAGCCCAGAAAGCAAGTAGAACAACTTTTGTGGTGCCTTTCAAATGCCTACCAAGGTAGTGTAAAAACTATCAAGAGAACTCCTGTCTGGCACCTTCCGCGGTGGAGTTGTGCATGGGGTGTGTTTGGAACATTTTGTCACCGGCCGACTCCAAAATTCAGCGGTTCCCCATCTCAGCCCAGAAAGCAGGAAGAACAACTTTTGTGGTGTCCTTTTGATGCCTACCGGAGCAATGTAAAAACTACCAACAGAACTCGTCCCTGGCACCTTCGCTAGTGGAGTTGTGCAGGGGGTGTATTTATTAAAATTTTGTCACCGTCCGACTCCAAAATTCAGCGGTTCCCCATCTCAGCCCAGAAAGCAGGTAGAACAACTTTTGTGGTGTCTTTCAGATGCCTACCGGAGCAATGTAAAATCTACCAGGAGAACACCTGTCTGGCACCTTCCCCGGTGGAGTTGTGCATGGGGTGTGTTTGGAACATTTCGTCACCAGCCAAGTCCAAAATTCAGCGGTTCCCCATCTCAGCCCAGAAAGCAGGTAGAACAACTTTTGTGGTGCCTTTCAGGTGCCTACCGGAGCAATGTAAAAACTACTAAGAGAACTCCTGTCTGGAACCTTCCCCGGTGGAGTTGTGCATGGGGTGTGTTTGGAACATTTTGTCACCAGCCGAGTCCTTAATTCTGCTGTTCCCCATCTCAGCCCAGAAAGCAGGTAGAACAACTTTTGTGGTGCCTTTCAAATGCCTACCAAGGTAGTGTAAAAACTACCAAGAGAACTCCTGTCTGGCACCTTCCCCGGTGGAGTTGTGCATGGGGTGTGTTTGGAACATTTTGTCACCAGCCGAGTCCAAAATTCAGCTGTTCCCCATCTCAGCCCAGAAAGCAGGTAGAACAACTTTTGTGGTGCCTTTCAGCTGCCTACCAAGGTAGTGTAAAAACTACTAAGAGAACTCCTGTCTGGCACCTTCCCCGGTGGAGTTGTGCATGGGGTGTGTTTGGAACATTTTGTCACCGGCCGACTCCAAAATTCAGCGGTTCCCCATCTCAGCCCAGAAAGCAGGAAGAACAACTTTTGTGGTGTCCTTTTGATGCCTACCGGGGCAATGTAAAAACTACCAACAGAACTCGTCCCTGGCACCTTCGCTAGTGGAGTTGTGCAGGGGGTGTATTTATTAAAATTTTGTCACCAGCCGAGTCCAAAATTCAGCTGTTCCCCATCTCAGCCCAGAAAGCAGGTAGAACAACTTTTGTGGTGCCTTTCAGCTGCCTACCAAGGTAGTGTAAAAACTACTAAGAGAACTCCTGTCTGGCACCTTCCCCGGTGGAGTTGTGCATGGGGTGTGTTTGGAACATTTTGTCACCGGCCGACTCCAAAATTCAGCGGTTCCCCATCTCAGCCCAGAGAGCAGGTAGAACAACTTTTGTGGTGTCTTTCAGGTGCCTACCGGAGCAATGTAAAAACTACCAGGAGAACTCCTGCCTGGCACCTTCCCCGGTGGAGTTGTGCATGGGGTGTGTTTGGAACATTTTGTCACCGGCCGACTCCAAAATTCAGCGGTTCCCCATCTCAGCCCAGAAAGCAGGAAGAACAACTTTTGTGGTGTCCTTTTGATGCCTACCAGAGCAATGTAAAAACTACCAACAGAACTCGTCCCTGGCACCTTCCCCGGTGGAGTTGTGCAGGGGGTTTATTTATTAAAATTTTGTCACCGTCCGACTCCAAAATTCAGCGGTTCCCCATCTCAGCCCAGAAAGCAGGTAGAACAACTTTTGTGGTGTCTTTCAGATGCCTACCGGAGCAATGTAAAAACTACCAGGAGAACTCCTGTCTGGCACCTTCCCCGGTGGAGTTGTGCATGGGGTGTGTTTGGAACATTTCGTCACCAGCCAAGTCCAAAATTCAGCGGTTCCCCATCTCAGCCCAGAAAGCAGGTAGAACAACTTTTGTGGTGCCTTTCAGGTGCCTACCAAGGTAGTGTAAAAACTACTAAGAGAACTCCTGTCTGGCACCTTCCCCGGTGGAGTTGTGCAGGGGGTGTGTTTGGAACATTTTGTCACCGGCCGACTCCAAAATTCAGCGGTTCCCCATCTCAGCCCAGAAAGCAGGAAGAACAACTTTTGTGGTGTCCTTTTGATGCCTACCGGAGCAATGTAAAAACTACCAACAGAACTCGTGTCTGGCACCTTCGCTAGTGGAGTTGTGCAGGGGGTGTATTTATTAAAATTTTGTCACCAGCCGAGTCCTAAATTCAGCTGTTCCCCATCTCAGCCCAGAAAGCAGGTAGAACAACTTTTGTGGTGCCTTTCAGCTGCCTACCAAGGTAGTGTAAAAACTATTAAGAGAACTCCTGTCTGGCACCTTCCCCGGTGGAGTTGTGCATGGGGTGTGTTTGGAACATTTTGTCACCGGCCGACTCCAAAATTCAGCGGTTCCCCATCTCAGCCCAGAAAGCAGGTAGAACAACTTTTGTGGTGTCTTTCAGATGCCTACCGGAGCAATGTAAAAACTACCAGGAGAACTCCTGTCTGGCACCTTCCCCGGTGGAGTTGTGCATGGGGTGTGTTTGGAACATTTTGTCACCAGCCGAGTCCAAAATTCAGCCGTTCCCCATCTCAGCCCAGAAAGCAGGTAGAACAACTTTTGTGGTGTCTTTCAGGTGCCTACCAAGGTAGTGTAAAAACTACTAAGAGAACTCCTGTCTGGCACCTTCCCCGGTGGAGTTGTGCAGGGGGTGTGTTTGGAACATTTTGTCACCAGCTGAGTCCAAAATTCAGCGGTTCCCCATCTCAGCCCAGAAAGCAGGTAGAACAACTTTTGTGGTGCCTTTCAAATGCCTACCAAGGTAGTGTAAAAACTACCAGGAGAACTCCTGTCTGGCACCTTCCCCGGTGGAGTTGTGCATGGGTTGTGTTTGGAACATTTTGTCACCAGCCGAGTCCAAAATTCAGCTGTTCCCCATCTCAGCCCAGAAAGCAGGTAGAACAACTTTTGTGGTGCCTTTCAGCTGCCTACCAAGGTAGTGTAAAAACTATCAAGAGAACTCCTGTCTGGCACCTTCCCCGGTGGAGTTGTGCATGGGGTGTGTTCGGAACATTTTGTCACCGGCCGACTCCAAAATTCAGCGGTTCCCCATCTCAGCCCAGAAAGCAGGAAGAACAACTTTTGTGGTGTCCTTTTGATGCCTACCGGAGCAATGTAAAAACTACCAACAGAACTCGTCCCTGGCACCTTCGCTAGTGGAGTTGTGCAGGGGGTGTATTTATTAAAATTTTGTCACCAGCCGAGTCCAAAATTCAGCTGTTCCCCATCTCAGCCCAGAAAGCAGGTAGAACAACTTTTGTGGTGCCTTTCAGCTGCCTACCAAGGTAGTGTAAAAACTACTAAGAGAACTCCTGTCTGGCACCTTCCCCGGTGGAGTTGTGCATGGGGTGTGTTTGGAACATTTTGTCACCGGCCGACTCCAAAATTCAGCGGTTCCCCATCTCAGCCCAGAGAGCAGGTAGAACAACTTTTGTGGTGTCTTTCAGATGCCTACCGGAGCAATGTAAAAACTACCAGGAGAACTCCTGCCTGGCACCTTCCCCGGTGGAGTTGTGCATGGGGTGTGTTTGGAACATTTTGTCACCAGCCGAGTCCAAAATTCAGCCGTTCCCCATCTCAGCCCAGAAAGCAGGTAGAACTACTTTTGTGGTGTCTTTCAGATGCCTACCAAGGTAGTGTAAAAACTACTAAGAGAACTCCTGTCTGGCACCTTCCCCGGTGGAGTTGGGCAGGGGGTGTGTTTGGAACATTTTGTCACCGGCCGAGTCCAAAATTCAGCTGTTCCCCATCTCAGCCCAGAAAGCAGGTAGAACAACTTTTGTGGTGTCTTTCAGATGCCTACCGGAGCAATGTAAAAACTACCAGGAGAACTCCTGTCTGGCACCTTCCCCGGTGGAGTTGTGCATGGGGTGTGTTTGGAACATTTCGTCACCAGCCGAGTCCAAAATTCAGCGGTTCCCCATCTCAGCCCAGAAAGCAGGTAGAACAACTTTTGTGGTGCCTTTCAGCTGCCTACCAAGGTAGTGTAAAAACTACTAAGAGAACTCCTGTCTGGCACCTTCCCCGGTGGAGTTGTGCATGGGGTGTGTTTGGAACATTTTGTCACCGGCCGACTCCAAAATTCAGCGGTTCCCCATCTCAGCCCAGAGAGCAGGTAGAACAACTTTTGTGGTGTCTTTCAGATGCCTACCGGAGCAATGTAAAAACTACCAGGAGAACTCCTGCCTGGCACCTTCGCTAGTGGAGTTGTGCATGGGGTGTGTTTGGAACATTTTGTCACCGGCCGAGTCCAAAATTCAGCGGTTCCCCATCTCAGCCCAGAAAGCAGGTAGAACAACTTTTGTGGTGTCTTTCAGATGCCTACAGGAGCAATGTAAAATCTACCAGGAGAACTCCTGTCTGGCACCTTCCCCGGTGGAGTTGTGCATGGGGTGTGTTTGGAACATTTCGTCACCAGCCAAGTCCAAAATTCAGCGGTTCCCCATCTCAGCCCAGAAAGCAGGTAGAACAACTTTTGTGGTGCCTTTCAGGTGCCTACCGGAGCAATGTAAAAACTACCAGGAGAACTCGTGCCTGGCACCTTCCCCGGTGGAGTTGTGCATGGGGTGTGTTTGGAACATTTTGTCACCAGCCGAGTCCTTAATTCTGCTGTTCCCCATCTCAGCCCAGAAAGCAGGTAGAACAACTTTTGTGGTGTCTTTCAGATGCCTACCGGAGCAATGTAAAAACTACCAGGAGAACTCCTGTCTGGCACCTTCCCCGGTGGAGTTGTGCATGGGGTGTGTTTGGAACATTTCGTCACCAGCCAAGTCCAAAATTCAGCGGTTCCCCATCTCAGCCCAGAAAGCAGGTAGAACAACTTTTGTGGTGCCTTTCAGCTGCCTACCAAGGTAGTGTAAAAACTACTAAGAGAACTCCTGTCTGGCACCTTCCCCGGTGGAGTTGTGCATGGGGTGTGTTTGGAACATTTTGTCACCGGCCGACTCCAAAATTCAGCGGTTCCCCATCTCAGCCCAGAGAGCAGGTAGAACAACTTTTGTGGTGTCTTTCAGATGCCTACCGGAGCAATGTAAAAACTACCAGGAGAACTCCTGCCTGGCACCTTCGCTAGTGGAGTTGTGCATGGGGTGTGTTTGGAACATTTTGTCACCGGCCGAGTCCAAAATTCAGCGGTTCCCCATCTCAGCCCAGAAAGCAGGTAGAACAACTTTTGTGGTGTCTTTCAGATGCCTACCGGAGCAATGTAAAAACTACCAACAGAATTCGTTGCTGGCACCTTCGCTAGTGGAGTTGTGCATGGGGTGTATTTATTAAAATTTTGTCACCAGCCGAGTCCAAAATTCAGCTGTTCCCCATCTCAGCCCAGAAAGCAAGTAGAACAACTTTTGTGGTGCCTTTCAAATGCCTACCAAGGTAGTGTAAAAACTATCAAGAGAACTCCTGTCTGGCACCTTCCCCGGTGGAGTTGTGCATGGGGTGTGTTTGGAACATTTTGTCACCGGCCGACTCCAAAATTCAGCGGTTCCCCATCTCAGCCCAGAAAGCAGGAAGAACAACTTTTGTGGTGTCCTTTTGATGCCTACCGGAGCAATGTAAAAACTACCAACAGAACTCGTCCCTGGCACCTTCGCTAGTGGAGTTGTGCATGGGGTGTATTTATTAAAATTTTGTCACCGTCCGACTCCAAAATTCAGCGGTTCCCCATCTCAGCCCAGAAAGCAGGTAGAACAACTTTTGTGGTGTCTTTCAGATGCCTACCGGAGCAATGTAAAATCTACCAGGAGAACTCCTGTCTGGCACCTTCCCCGGTGGAGTTGTGCATGGGGTGTGTTTGGAACATTTCGTCACCAGCCAAGTCCAAAATTCAGCGGTTCCCCATCTCAGCCCAGAAAGCAGGTAGAACAACTTTTGTGGTGCCTTTCAGGTGCCTACCGGAGCAATGTAAAAACTACCAGGAGAACTCGTGCCTGGCACCTTCCCCGGTGGAGTTGTGCATGGGGTGTGTTTGGAACATTTTGTCACCAGCCGAGTCCTTAATTCTGCTGTTCCCCATCTCAGCCCAGAAAGCAGGTAGAACAACTTTTGTGGTGCCTTTCAAATGCCTACCAAGGTAGTGTAAAAACTACCAAGAGAACTCCTGTCTGGCACCTTCCCCGGTGGAGTTGTGCATGGGGTGTGTTTGGAACATTTTGTCACCAGCCGAGTCCAAAATTCAGCTGTTCCCCATCTCAGCCCAGAAAGCAGGTAGAACAACTTTTGTGGTGCCTTTCAGCTGCCTACCAAGGTAGTGTAAAAACTACTAAGAGAACTCCTGTCTGGCACCTTCCCCGGTGGAGTTGTGCATGGGGTGTGTTTGGAACATTTTGTCACCGGCCGACTCCAAAATTCAGCGGTTCCCCATCTCAGCCCAGAAAGCAGGTAGAACAACTTTTGTGGTGTCCTTTTGATGCCTACCGGAGCAATGTAAAAACTACCAACAGAACTCGTCCCTGGCACCTTCGCTAGTGGAGTTGTGCAGGGGGTGTATTTATTAAAATTTTGTCACCAGCCGAGTCCAAAATTCAGCTGTTCCCCATCTCAGCCCAGAAAGCAGGTAGAACAACTTTTGTGGTGCCTTTCAGCTGCCTACCAAGGTAGTGTAAAAACTACTAAGAGAACTCCTGTCTGGCACCTTCCCCGGTGGAGTTGTGCATGGGGTGTGTTTGGAACATTTTGTCACCGGCCGACTCCAAAATTCAGCGGTTCCCCATCTCAGCCCAGAGAGCAGGTAGAACAACTTTTGTGGTGTCTTTCAGGTGCCTACCGGAGCAATGTAAAAACTACCAGGAGAACTCCTGCCTGGCACCTTCCCCGGTGGAGTTGTGCATGGGGTGTGTTTGGAACATTTTGTCACCGGCCGAGTCCAAAATTCAGCTGTTCCCCATCTCAGCCCAGAAAGCAGGTAGAACAACTTTTGTGGTGCCTTTCAGATGCCTACCAAGGTAGTGTAAAAACTACTAAGAGAACTCCTGTCTGGCACCTTCCCCGGTGGAGTTGTGCATGGGGTGTGTTTGGAACATTTTGTCACCGGCCGACTCCAAAATTCAGCGGTTCCCCATCTCAGCCCAGAAAGCAGGAAGAACAACTTTTGTGGTGTCCTTTTGATGCCTACCAGAGCAATGTAAAAACTACCAACAGAACTCGTCCCTGGCACCTTCCCCGGTGGAGTTGTGCAGGGGGTTTATTTATTAAAATTTTGTCACCGTCCGACTCCAAAATTCAGCGGTTCCCCATCTCAGCCCAGAAAGCAGGTAGAACAACTTTTGTGGTGCCTTTCAGCTGCCTACCAAGGTAGTGTAAAAACTACTAAGAGAACTCCTGTCTGGCACCTTCCCCGGTGGAGTTGTGCATGGGGTGTGTTTGGAACATTTTGTCACCGGCCGACTCCAAAATTCAGCGGTTCCCCATCTCAGCCCAGAGAGCAGGTAGAACAACTTTTGTGGTGTCTTTCAGATGCCTACCGGAGCAATGTAAAAACTACCAGGAGAACTCCTGCCTGGCACCTTCGCTAGTGGAGTTGTGCATGGGGTGTGTTTGGAACATTTTGTCACCGGCCGAGTCCAAAATTCAGCGGTTCCCCATCTCAGCCCAGAAAGCAGGTAGAACAACTTTTGTGGTGTCTTTCAGATGCCTACCGGAGCAATGTAAAATCTACCAGGAGAACTCCTGTCTGGCACCTTCCCCGGTGGAGTTGTGCATGGGGTGTGTTTGGAACATTTCGTCACCAGCCAAGTCCAAAATTCAGCGGTTCCCCATCTCAGCCCAGAAAGCAGGTAGAACAACTTTTGTGGTGCCTTTCAGGTGCCTACCGGAGCAATGTAAAAACTACCAGGAGAACTCGTGCCTGGCACCTTCCCCGGTGGAGTTGTGCATGGGGTGTGTTTGGAACATTTTGTCACCAGCCGAGTCCTTAATTCTGCTGTTCCCCATCTCAGCCCAGAAAGCAGGTAGAACAACTTTTGTGGTGTCTTTCAGATGCCTACCGGAGCAATGTAAAAACTACCAGGAGAACTCCTGTCTGGCACCTTCCCCGGTGGAGTTGTGCATGGGGTGTGTTTGGAACATTTCGTCACCAGCCAAGTCCAAAATTCAGCGGTTCCCCATCTCAGCCCAGAAAGCAGGTAGAACAACTTTTGTGGTGCCTTTCAGCTGCCTACCAAGGTAGTGTAAAAACTACTAAGAGAACTCCTGTCTGGCACCTTCCCCGGTGGAGTTGTGCATGGGGTGTGTTTGGAACATTTTGTCACCGGCCGACTCCAAAATTCAGCGGTTCCCCATCTCAGCCCAGAGAGCAGGTAGAACAACTTTTGTGGTGTCTTTCAGATGCCTACCGGAGCAATGTAAAAACTACCAGGAGAACTCCTGCCTGGCACCTTCGCTAGTGGAGTTGTGCATGGGGTGTGTTTGGAACATTTTGTCACCGGCCGAGTCCAAAATTCAGCGGTTCCCCATCTCAGCCCAGAAAGCAGGTAGAACAACTTTTGTGGTGTCTTTCAGATGCCTACCGGAGCAATGTAAAAACTACCAACAGAATTCGTTGCTGGCACCTTCGCTAGTGGAGTTGTGCATGGGGTGTATTTATTAAAATTTTGTCACCAGCCGAGTCCAAAATTCAGCTGTTCCCCATCTCAGCCCAGAAAGCAAGTAGAACAACTTTTGTGGTGCCTTTCAAATGCCTACCAAGGTAGTGTAAAAACTATCAAGAGAACTCCTGTCTGGCACCTTCCCCGGTGGAGTTGTGCATGGGGTGTGTTTGGAACATTTTGTCACCGGCCGACTCCAAAATTCAGCGGTTCCCCATCTCAGCCCAGAAAGCAGGAAGAACAACTTTTGTGGTGTCCTTTTGATGCCTACCGGAGCAATGTAAAAACTACCAACAGAACTCGTCCCTGGCACCTTCGCTAGTGGAGTTGTGCATGGGGTGTATTTATTAAAATTTTGTCACCGTCCGACTCCAAAATTCAGCGGTTCCCCATCTCAGCCCAGAAAGCAGGTAGAACAACTTTTGTGGTGTCTTTCAGATGCCTACCGGAGCAATGTAAAATCTACCAGGAGAACTCCTGTCTGGCACCTTCCCCGGTGGAGTTGTGCATGGGGTGTGTTTGGAACATTTCGTCACCAGCCAAGTCCAAAATTCAGCGGTTCCCCATCTCAGCCCAGAAAGCAGGTAGAACAACTTTTGTGGTGCCTTTCAGGTGCCTACCGGAGCAATGTAAAAACTACCAGGAGAACTCGTGCCTGGCACCTTCCCCGGTGGAGTTGTGCATGGGGTGTGTTTGGAACATTTTGTCACCAGCCGAGTCCTTAATTCTGCTGTTCCCCATCTCAGCCCAGAAAGCAGGTAGAACAACTTTTGTGGTGCCTTTCAAATGCCTACCAAGGTAGTGTAAAAACTACCAAGAGAACTCCTGTCTGGCACCTTCCCCGGTGGAGTTGTGCATGGGGTGTGTTTGGAACATTTTGTCACCAGCCGAGTCCAAAATTCAGCTGTTCCCCATCTCAGCCCAGAAAGCAGGTAGAACAACTTTTGTGGTGCCTTTCAGCTGCCTACCAAGGTAGTGTAAAAACTACTAAGAGAACTCCTGTCTGGCACCTTCCCCGGTGGAGTTGTGCATGGGGTGTGTTTGGAACATTTTGTCACCGGCCGACTCCAAAATTCAGCGGTTCCCCATCTCAGCCCAGAAAGCAGGTAGAACAACTTTTGTGGTGTCCTTTTGATGCCTACCGGAGCAATGTAAAAACTACCAACAGAACTCGTCCCTGGCACCTTCGCTAGTGGAGTTGTGCAGGGGGTGTATTTATTAAAATTTTGTCACCAGCCGAGTCCAAAATTCAGCTGTTCCCCATCTCAGCCCAGAAAGCAGGTAGAACAACTTTTGTGGTGCCTTTCAGCTGCCTACCAAGGTAGTGTAAAAACTACTAAGAGAACTCCTGTCTGGCACCTTCCCCGGTGGAGTTGTGCATGGGGTGTGTTTGGAACATTTTGTCACCGGCCGACTCCAAAATTCAGCGGTTCCCCATCTCAGCCCAGAGAGCAGGTAGAACAACTTTTGTGGTGTCTTTCAGGTGCCTACCGGAGCAATGTAAAAACTACCAGGAGAACTCCTGCCTGGCACCTTCCCCGGTGGAGTTGTGCATGGGGTGTGTTTGGAACATTTTGTCACCGGCCGAGTCCAAAATTCAGCTGTTCCCCATCTCAGCCCAGAAAGCAGGTAGAACAACTTTTGTGGTGCCTTTCAGATGCCTACCAAGGTAGTGTAAAAACTACTAAGAGAACTCCTGTCTGGCACCTTCCCCGGTGGAGTTGTGCATGGGGTGTGTTTGGAACATTTTGTCACCGGCCGACTCCAAAATTCAGCGGTTCCCCATCTCAGCCCAGAAAGCAGGAAGAACAACTTTTGTGGTGTCCTTTTGATGCCTACCAGAGCAATGTAAAAACTACCAACAGAACTCGTCCCTGGCACCTTCCCCGGTGGAGTTGTGCAGGGGGTTTATTTATTAAAATTTTGTCACCGTCCGACTCCAAAATTCAGCGGTTCCCCATCTCAGCCCAGAAAGCAGGTAGAACAACTTTTGTGGTGTCTTTCAGATGCCTACCGGAGCAATGTAAAAACTACCAGGAGAACTCCTGTCTGGCACCTTCCCCGGTGGAGTTGTGCATGGGGTGTGTTTGGAACATTTCGTCACCAGCCAAGTCCAAAATTCAGCGGTTCCCCATCTCAGCCCAGAAAGCAGGTAGAACAACTTTTGTGGTGCCTTTCAGGTGCCTACCAAGGTAGTGTAAAAACTACTAAGAGAACTCCTGTCTGGCACCTTCCCCGGTGGAGTTGTGCAGGGGGTGTGTTTGGAACATTTTGTCACCGGCCGACTCCAAAATTCAGCGGTTCCCCATCTCAGCCCAGAAAGCAGGAAGAACAACTTTTGTGGTGTCCTTTTGATGCCTACCGGAGCAATGTAAAAACTACCAACAGAACTCGTCCCTGGCACCTTCACTAGTGGAGTTGTGCAGGGGGTGTATTTATTAAAATTTTGTCACCAGCCGACTCCAAAATTCAGCGGTTCCCCATCTCAGCCCAGAAAGCAGGTAGAACAACTTTTGTGGTGCCTTTCAGCTGCCTACCAAGGTAGTGTAAAAACTACCAGGAGAACTCCTGTCTGGCACCTTCCCCGGTGGAGTTGTGCATGGGGTGTGTTTGGAACATTTTGTCACCGGCCGACTCCAAAATTCAGCGGTTCCCCATCTCAGCCCAGAGAGCAGGTAGAACAACTTTTGTGGTGTCTTTCAGATGCCTACCGGAGCAATGTAAAAACTACCAGGAGAACTCCTGTCTGGCACCTTCCCCGGTGGAGTTGTGCATGGGGTGTGTTTGGAACATTTTGTCACCAGCCGAGTCCAAAATTCAGCCGTTCCCCATCTCAGCCCAGAAAGCAGGTAGAACAACTTTTGTGGTGTCTTTCAGGTGCCTACCAAGGTAGTGTAAAAACTACTAAGAGAACTCCTGTCTGGCACCTTCCCCGGTGGAGTTGTGCAGGGGGTGTGTTTGGAACATTTTGTCACCAGCTGAGTCCAAAATTCAGCGGTTCCCCATCTCAGCCCAGAAAGCAGGTAGAACAACTTTTGTGGTGCCTTTCAAATGCCTACCAAGGTAGTGTAAAAACTACCAGGAGAACTCCTGTCTGGCACCTTCCCCGGTGGAGTTGTGCATGGGGTGTGTTTGGAACATTTTGTCACCAGCCGAGTCCAAAATTCAGCTGTTCCCCATCTCAGCCCAGAAAGCAGGTAGAACAACTTTTGTGGTGCCTTTCAGCTGCCTACCAAGGTAGTGTAAAAACTATCAAGAGAACTCCTGTCTGGCACCTTCCCCGGTGGAGTTGTGCATGGGGTGTGTTTGGAACATTTTGTCACCGGCCGAGTCCAAAATTCAGCGGTTCCCCATCTCAGCCCAGAAAGCAGGAAGAACAACTTTTGTGGTGTCCTTTTGATGCCTACCGGAGCAATGTAAAAACTACCAACAGAACTCGTCCCTGGCACCTTCGCTAGTGGAGTTGTGCAGGGGGTGTATTTATTAAAATTTTGTCACCAGCCGAGTCCAAAATTCTGCTGTTCCCCATCTCAGCCCAGAAAGCAGGTAGAACAACTTTTGTGGTGCCTTTCAGCTGCCTACCAAGGTAGTGTAAAAACTACTAAGAGAACTCCTTTCTGGCACCTTCCCCGGTGGAGTTGTGCATGGGGTGTGTTTGGAACATTTTGTCACCGGCCGACTCCAAAATTCAGCGGTTCCCCATCTCAGCCCAGAGAGCAGGTAGAACAACTTTTGTGGTGTCTTTCAGATGCCTACCGGAGCAATGTAAAAACTACCAGGAGAACTCCTGCCTGGCACCTTCGCTAGTGGAGTTGTGCATGGGGTGTGTTTGGAACATTTTGTCACCGGCCGAGTCCAAAATTCAGCGGTTCCCCATCTCAGCCCAGAAAGCAGGTAGAACAACTTTTGTGGTGTCTTTCAGATGCCTACCGGAGCAATGTAAAATCTACCAGGAGAACTCCTGTCTGGCACCTTCCCCGGTGGAGTTGTGCATGGGGTGTGTTTGGAACATTTCGTCACCAGCCAAGTCCAAAATTCAGCGGTTCCCCATCTCAGCCCAGAAAGCAGGTAGAACAACTTTTGTGGTGCCTTTCAGGTGCCTACCGGAGCAATGTAAAAACTACCAGGAGAACTCGTGCCTGGCACCTTCCCCGGTGGAGTTGTGCATGGGGTGTGTTTGGAACATTTTGTCACCAGCCGAGTCCTTAATTCTGCTGTTCCCCATCTCAGCCCAGAAAGCAGGTAGAACAACTTTTGTGGTGTCTTTCAGATGCCTACCGGAGCAATGTAAAAACTACCAGGAGAACTCCTGTCTGGCACCTTCCCCGGTGGAGTTGTGCATGGGGTGTGTTTGGAACATTTCGTCACCAGCCAAGTCCAAAATTCAGCGGTTCCCCATCTCAGCCCAGAAAGCAGGTAGAACAACTTTTGTGGTGCCTTTCAGCTGCCTACCAAGGTAGTGTAAAAACTACTAAGAGAACTCCTGTCTGGCACCTTCCCCGGTGGAGTTGTGCATGGGGTGTGTTTGGAACATTTTGTCACCGGCCGACTCCAAAATTCAGCGGTTCCCCATCTCAGCCCAGAGAGCAGGTAGAACAACTTTTGTGGTGTCTTTCAGATGCCTACCGGAGCAATGTAAAAACTACCAGGAGAACTCCTGCCTGGCACCTTCGCTAGTGGAGTTGTGCATGGGGTGTGTTTGGAACATTTTGTCACCGGCCGAGTCCAAAATTCAGCGGTTCCCCATCTCAGCCCAGAAAGCAGGTAGAACAACTTTTGTGGTGTCTTTCAGATGCCTACCGGAGCAATGTAAAAACTACCAACAGAATTCGTTGCTGGCACCTTCGCTAGTGGAGTTGTGCATGGGGTGTATTTATTAAAATTTTGTCACCAGCCGAGTCCAAAATTCAGCTGTTCCCCATCTCAGCCCAGAAAGCAAGTAGAACAACTTTTGTGGTGCCTTTCAAATGCCTACCAAGGTAGTGTAAAAACTATCAAGAGAACTCCTGTCTGGCACCTTCCCCGGTGGAGTTGTGCATGGGGTGTGTTTGGAACATTTTGTCACCGGCCGACTCCAAAATTCAGCGGTTCCCCATCTCAGCCCAGAAAGCAGGAAGAACAACTTTTGTGGTGTCCTTTTGATGCCTACCGGAGCAATGTAAAAACTACCAACAGAACTCGTCCCTGGCACCTTCGCTAGTGGAGTTGTGCATGGGGTGTATTTATTAAAATTTTGTCACCGTCCGACTCCAAAATTCAGCGGTTCCCCATCTCAGCCCAGAAAGCAGGTAGAACAACTTTTGTGGTGTCTTTCAGATGCCTACCGGAGCAATGTAAAATCTACCAGGAGAACTCCTGTCTGGCACCTTCCCCGGTGGAGTTGTGCATGGGGTGTGTTTGGAACATTTCGTCACCAGCCAAGTCCAAAATTCAGCGGTTCCCCATCTCAGCCCAGAAAGCAGGTAGAACAACTTTTGTGGTGCCTTTCAGGTGCCTACCGGAGCAATGTAAAAACTACCAGGAGAACTCGTGCCTGGCACCTTCCCCGGTGGAGTTGTGCATGGGGTGTGTTTGGAACATTTTGTCACCAGCCGAGTCCTTAATTCTGCTGTTCCCCATCTCAGCCCAGAAAGCAGGTAGAACAACTTTTGTGGTGCCTTTCAAATGCCTACCAAGGTAGTGTAAAAACTACCAAGAGAACTCCTGTCTGGCACCTTCCCCGGTGGAGTTGTGCATGGGGTGTGTTTGGAACATTTTGTCACCAGCCGAGTCCAAAATTCAGCTGTTCCCCATCTCAGCCCAGAAAGCAGGTAGAACAACTTTTGTGGTGCCTTTCAGCTGCCTACCAAGGTAGTGTAAAAACTACTAAGAGAACTCCTGTCTGGCACCTTCCCCGGTGGAGTTGTGCATGGGGTGTGTTTGGAACATTTTGTCACCGGCCGACTCCAAAATTCAGCGGTTCCCCATCTCAGCCCAGAAAGCAGGTAGAACAACTTTTGTGGTGTCCTTTTGATGCCTACCGGAGCAATGTAAAAACTACCAACAGAACTCGTCCCTGGCACCTTCGCTAGTGGAGTTGTGCAGGGGGTGTATTTATTAAAATTTTGTCACCAGCCGAGTCCAAAATTCAGCTGTTCCCCATCTCAGCCCAGAAAGCAGGTAGAACAACTTTTGTGGTGCCTTTCAGCTGCCTACCAAGGTAGTGTAAAAACTACTAAGAGAACTCCTGTCTGGCACCTTCCCCGGTGGAGTTGTGCATGGGGTGTGTTTGGAACATTTTGTCACCGGCCGACTCCAAAATTCAGCGGTTCCCCATCTCAGCCCAGAGAGCAGGTAGAACAACTTTTGTGGTGTCTTTCAGGTGCCTACCGGAGCAATGTAAAAACTACCAGGAGAACTCCTGCCTGGCACCTTCCCCGGTGGAGTTGTGCATGGGGTGTGTTTGGAACATTTTGTCACCGGCCGAGTCCAAAATTCAGCTGTTCCCCATCTCAGCCCAGAAAGCAGGTAGAACAACTTTTGTGGTGCCTTTCAGATGCCTACCAAGGTAGTGTAAAAACTACTAAGAGAACTCCTGTCTGGCACCTTCCCCGGTGGAGTTGTGCATGGGGTGTGTTTGGAACATTTTGTCACCGGCCGACTCCAAAATTCAGCGGTTCCCCATCTCAGCCCAGAAAGCAGGAAGAACAACTTTTGTGGTGTCCTTTTGATGCCTACCAGAGCAATGTAAAAACTACCAACAGAACTCGTCCCTGGCACCTTCCCCGGTGGAGTTGTGCAGGGGGTTTATTTATTAAAATTTTGTCACCGTCCGACTCCAAAATTCAGCGGTTCCCCATCTCAGCCCAGAAAGCAGGTAGAACAACTTTTGTGGTGTCTTTCAGATGCCTACCGGAGCAATGTAAAAACTACCAGGAGAACTCCTGTCTGGCACCTTCCCCGGTGGAGTTGTGCATGGGGTGTGTTTGGAACATTTCGTCACCAGCCAAGTCCAAAATTCAGCGGTTCCCCATCTCAGCCCAGAAAGCAGGTAGAACAACTTTTGTGGTGCCTTTCAGGTGCCTACCAAGGTAGTGTAAAAACTACTAAGAGAACTCCTGTCTGGCACCTTCCCCGGTGGAGTTGTGCAGGGGGTGTGTTTGGAACATTTTGTCACCGGCCGACTCCAAAATTCAGCGGTTCCCCATCTCAGCCCAGAAAGCAGGAAGAACAACTTTTGTGGTGTCCTTTTGATGCCTACCGGAGCAATGTAAAAACTACCAACAGAACTCGTCCCTGGCACCTTCACTAGTGGAGTTGTGCAGGGGGTGTATTTATTAAAATTTTGTCACCAGCCGACTCCAAAATTCAGCGGTTCCCCATCTCAGCCCAGAAAGCAGGTAGAACAACTTTTGTGGTGCCTTTCAGCTGCCTACCAAGGTAGTGTAAAAACTACCAGGAGAACTCCTGTCTGGCACCTTCCCCGGTGGAGTTGTGCATGGGGTGTGTTTGGAACATTTTGTCACCGGCCGACTCCAAAATTCAGCGGTTCCCCATCTCAGCCCAGAGAGCAGGTAGAACAACTTTTGTGGTGTCTTTCAGATGCCTACCGGAGCAATGTAAAAACTACCAGGAGAACTCCTGTCTGGCACCTTCCCCGGTGGAGTTGTGCATGGGGTGTGTTTGGAACATTTTGTCACCAGCCGAGTCCAAAATTCAGCCGTTCCCCATCTCAGCCCAGAAAGCAGGTAGAACAACTTTTGTGGTGTCTTTCAGGTGCCTACCAAGGTAGTGTAAAAACTACTAAGAGAACTCCTGTCTGGCACCTTCCCCGGTGGAGTTGTGCAGGGGGTGTGTTTGGAACATTTTGTCACCAGCTGAGTCCAAAATTCAGCGGTTCCCCATCTCAGCCCAGAAAGCAGGTAGAACAACTTTTGTGGTGCCTTTCAAATGCCTACCAAGGTAGTGTAAAAACTACCAGGAGAACTCCTGTCTGGCACCTTCCCCGGTGGAGTTGTGCATGGGGTGTGTTTGGAACATTTTGTCACCAGCCGAGTCCAAAATTCAGCTGTTCCCCATCTCAGCCCAGAAAGCAGGTAGAACAACTTTTGTGGTGCCTTTCAGCTGCCTACCAAGGTAGTGTAAAAACTATCAAGAGAACTCCTGTCTGGCACCTTCCCCGGTGGAGTTGTGCATGGGGTGTGTTTGGAACATTTTGTCACCGGCCGAGTCCAAAATTCAGCGGTTCCCCATCTCAGCCCAGAAAGCAGGAAGAACAACTTTTGTGGTGTCCTTTTGATGCCTACCGGAGCAATGTAAAAACTACCAACAGAACTCGTCCCTGGCACCTTCGCTAGTGGAGTTGTGCAGGGGGTGTATTTATTAAAATTTTGTCACCAGCCGAGTCCAAAATTCTGCTGTTCCCCATCTCAGCCCAGAAAGCAGGTAGAACAACTTTTGTGGTGCCTTTCAGCTGCCTACCAAGGTAGTGTAAAAACTACTAAGAGAACTCCTTTCTGGCACCTTCCCCGGTGGAGTTGTGCATGGGGTGTGTTTGGAACATTTTGTCACCGGCCGACTCCAAAATTCAGCGGTTCCCCATCTCAGCCCACAAAGCAGGTACAACAACTTTTGTGGTGCCTTTCAGCTGCCTACCAAGGTAGTGTAAAAACTACCAACAGAATTCGTTCCTGGCACCTTCCCCGGTGGAGTTGTGCATGGGGTGTCTGTGGAACATTTTGTCACCGGCCGACTCCAAAATTCAGCGATTCCCCATCTCAGCCCAGAAAGCAGGTAGAACAACTTTTGTGGTGTCTTTCAGATGCCTACCGGAGCAATGTAAAAACTACCAGGAGAACTCCTGCCTGGCACCTTCCCCGGTGGAGTTGTGCATGGGGTGTGTTTGGAACATTTTGTCACCAGCCGAGTCCAAAATTCAGCCGTTCCCCATCTCAGCCCAGAAAGCAGGTAGAACAACTTTTGTGGTGTCTTTCAGGTGCCTACCAAGGTAGTGTAAAAACTACTAAGAGAACTCCTGTCTGGCACCTTCCCCGGTGGAGTTGTGCAGGGGGTGTGTTTGGAACATTTTGTCACCGGCCGAGTCCATAATTCAGCTGTTCCCCATCTCAGCCCAGAAAGCAGGTAGAACAACTTTTGTGGTGTCTTTCAGATGCCTACCGGAGCAATGTAAAAACTACCAGGAGAACTCCTGTCTGGCACCTTCCCCGGTGGAATTGTGCATGGGGTGTGTTTGGAACATTTTGTCACCAGCCGAGTCCAAAATTCAGAGGTTCCCCATCTCAGCCCAGAAAGCAGGTAGAACAACTTTTGTGGTGTCTTTCAGATGCCTACCAAGGTAGTGTAAAAACTACTAAGAGAACTCCTGTCTGGCACCTTCCCCGGTGGAGTTGTGCAGGGGGTGTGTTTGGAACATTTCGTCACCAGCCAAGTCCAAAATTCAGCTGTTCCCCATCTCAGCCCAGAAAGCAGGTAGAACAACTTTTGTGGTGTATTTCAGATGCCTACCGGAGCAATGTAAAAACTACCAGGAGAACTCGTTTCTGTCACCTTTCCCGGTGGAATTGTGCATGGGTGTGTTTGGAACACTTTGTCACCAGCCAAGTCCAAAATTCAGGGGTTCCCCATCTCAGCCCAGAAAGCAGGTAGAACACCTTTTCTGCTGACTTTCAGCTGCCTACCGGAGCAATGTAAAAAGTACCAAGAGTACTCCTGTCTGGCACCTTCCCCGGTTGAGTTGTGCATGGGGTGTGTTTGGAACATTTTGTCACCGGCCGAGTCCAAAATTCAGCGGTTCCCCATCTCAGCCCAGAAAGCAGGTAGAACAACTTTTGTGGTGTCTTTCAGATGCCTACTGGAGCAATGTAAAACTACCAAGAGAAGTCCTTTATGGCACCTTCCCCGTTGGAGTTGTGCATGGGGTGTGTTTGGAACATTTTGTCACCAGCCAAGTCCAAAATTCAGCGTTTCCCCATCTCAGCCCAGAAAGCAGGTAGAACAACTTTTGTCATGCCTTTCAAATGCCTACCAAGGTAGTGTAAAAACTACCAGGAGAACTCCTGTCTGGCACCTTCCCCGGTGGAGTTGTCCATGGGGTGTGTTTGGAACATTTTGTCACCAGCCGACTCCAAAATTCAGCTGCTCCCCATCTCAGCCCAGAAAGCAGGTAGAACAACTTTTGTGGTGCCTTTCAGCTGCCTACCAAGGTAGTGTAAAAACTACTAAGAGAACTCCTGTCTGGCACCTTCCCCGGTGGAGTTGTGCATGGGGTGTGTTTGGAACATTTTGTCACCGGCCGACTCCAAAATTCAGCGGTTCCCCATCTCAGCCCAGAAAGCAGGTAGAACAACTTTTCTGTTGTCTTTCAGATGCCTACCGGAGCAATGTAAAAACTACCAACAGAACTCGTCCCTGGCACCTTCGCTAGTGGAGTTGTGCAGGGGGTGTATTTATTAAAATTTTGTCACCGGCCGACTCCAAAATTCAGCGGTTCCCCATCTCAGCCCAGAAAGCAGGTAGAACAACTTTTGTGGTGTCTTTCAGATGCCTACCGGAGCAATGTAAAAACTACCAGGAGAACTCCTGTCTGGCACCTTCCCCGGTGGAGTTGTGCATGGGGTGTGTTTGGAACATTTCGTCACCAGCCAAGTCCAAAATTCAGCGGTTCCCCATCTCAGCCCAGAAAGCAGGAAGAACAACTTTTGTGGTGCCTTTCAGCTGCCTACCAAGGTAGTGTAAAAACTACCAGGAGAACTCCTGTCTGGCACCTTCCCCGGTGGAGTTGTGCATGGGGTGTGTTTGGAACATTTTGTCACCGGCCGACTCCAAAATTCAGCGGTTCCCCATCTCAGCCCAGAGAGCAGGTAGAACAACTTTTGTGGTGTCTTTCAGATGCCTACCGGAGCAATGTAAAAACTACCAGGAGAACTCCTGCCTGGCACCTTCGCTAGTGGAGTTGTGCATGGGGTGTGTTTGGAACATTTTGTCACCGGCCGAGTCCAAAATTCAGCGGTTCCCCATCTCAGCCCAGAAAGCAGGAAGAACAACTTTTGTGGTGTCTTTCAGATGCCTACCGGAGCAATGTAAAAACTACCAACAGAATTCGTTCCTGGCACCTTCGCTAGTGGAGTTGTGCATGGGGTGTATTTATTAAAATTTTGTCACCAGCCGAGTCCAAAATTCAGCGGTTCCCCATCTCAGCCCAGAAAGCAAGTAGAACAACTTTTGTGGTGCCTTTCAAATGCCTACCAAGGTAGTGTAAAAACTATCAAGAGAACTCCTGTCTGGCACCTTCCCCGGTGGAGTTGTGCATGGGGTGTGTTTGGAACATTTTGTCACCGGCCGACTCCAAAATTCAGCGATTCCCCATCTCAGCCCAGAAAGCAGGAAGAACAACTTTTGTGGTGTCCTTTTGATGCCTACCGGAGCAATGTAAAAACTACCAAGAGAACTCGTCCCTGGCACCTTCGCTAGTGGAGTTGTGCATGGGGTGTATTTATTAAAATTTTGTCACCGGCCGACTCCAAAATTCAGCGGTTCCCCATCTCAGCCCAGAAAGCAGGTAGAACAACTTTTTTGGTGTCTTTCAGATGCCTACCGGAGCAATGTAAAAACTACCAGGAGAACTCCTGTCTGGCACCTTCCCCGGTGGAGTTGTGCATGGGGTGTGTTTGGAACATTTCGTCACCAGCCAAGTCCAAAATTCTGCTGTTCCCCATCTCAGCCCAGAAAGCAGGTAGAACAACTTTTGTGGTGTCTTTCAGATGCCTACCGGAGCAATGTAAAAACTACCAGGAGAACTCCTGTCTGGCGCCTTCCCCGGTGGAGTTGTGCATGGGGTGTGTTTGGAACATTTTGTCACCGGCCGAGTCCAAAATTCAGCGGTTCCCCATCTCAGCCCAGAAAGCAGGTAGAACAACTTTTGTGGTGCCTTTCAAATGCCTACCAAGGTAGTGTAAAAACTACCAAGAGAACTCCTGTCTGGCACCTTCCCCGGTGGAGTTGTGCATGGGGTGTGTTTGGAACATTTTGTCACCAGCCGAGTCCAAAATTCAGCTGTTCCCCATCTCAGCCCAGAAAGCAGGTAGAACAACTTTTGTGGTGCCTTTCAGCTGCCTACCAAGGTAGTGTAAAAACTACTAAGAGAACTCCTGTCTGGCACCTTCCCCGGTGGAGTTGTGCATGGGGTGTGTTTGGAACATTTTGTCACCGGCAGACTCCAAAATTCAGCGGTTCCCCATCTCAGCCCAGAAAGCAGGTAGAACAACTTTTGTGGTGCCTTTCAAATGCCTACCAAGGTAGTGTAAAAACTATCAAGAGAACTCCTGTCTGGCACCTTCCCCGGTGGAGTTGTGCATGGGGTGTGTTTAGAACATTTTGTCACCAGCCGACTCCAAAATTCAGCGATTCCCCATCTCAGCCCACAAAGCAGGAAGAACAACTTTTGTAGTGTCTTTTTGATGCATACCGGAGCAATGTAAAAACTACCAACAGAATTCGTTCCTGGCACCTTCGCTAGTGGAGTTGTGCATGGGGTGTATTTATTAAAATTTTGTCACCAGCCGAGTCCAAAATTCAGCCGTTCCCCATCTCAGCCCAGAAAGCAGGTAGAACAACTTTTCTGGTGTCTTTCAGGTGCCTACCAAGGTAGTGTAAAAACTACTAAGAGAACTCCTGTCTGGCACCTTCCCCGGTGGAGTTGTGCATGGGGTGTGTTTGGAACATTTTGTCACCAGCCGAGTCCAAAATTCAGCGGTTCCCCATCTCACTCCAGAAAGCAGGTAGAACAACTTTTGTGGTGCCTTTCAGCTGCCTACCAAGGTAGTGTAAAAACTACCAGGAGAACTCCTTTCTGGCACCTTCTCCGGTGGAGTTGTGCATGGGGTGTGTTTGGAACATTTTGTCACCAGCCGACTCCAAAATTCAGCTGTTCCCCATCTCAGCCCAGAAAGCAGGTAGAACAACTTTTGTGGTGTCTTTCAGGTGCCTACCAAGGTAGTGTAAAAACTACTAAGAGAACTCCCGTCTGGCACCTTCCCCGGTGGAGTTGTGCATGGGGTGTGTTTGGAACATTTTGTCACCGGCCGAGTCCAAAATTCAGCGGTTCCCCATCTCAGCCCAGAAAGCACGTAGAACAACTTTTGTGGTGCCTTTCAGCTGCCTACCAAGGTAGTGTAAAAACTACCAGGAGAACTCGTGCCTGGCACCTTCCCCGGTGGAGTTGTGCATGGGGTGTGTTTGGAACATTTTGTCACCAGCCGAGTCCAAAATTCAGCGGTTCCCCATCTCAGCCCAGAAAGCAGGAAGAACAACTTTTGTGGTGTCCTTTTGATGCCTACCGGAGCAATGTAAAAACTACCAACAGAACTCGTCCCTGGCACCTTCACTAGTGGAGTTGTGCATGGGGTGTATTTATTAAAATTTTGTCACCAGCCGAGTCCAAAATTCAGCTGTTCCCCATCTCAGCCCAGAAAGCAGGTAGAACAACTTTTGTGGTGCCTTTCAGGTGCCTACCGGAGCAATGTAAAAACTACCAGGAGAACTCCTGTCTGGCGCCTTCCCCGGTGGAGTTGTGCATGGGGTGTGTTTGGAACATTTTGTCACCAGCCGAGTCCAAAATTCAGCGGTTCCCCATCTCAGCCCAGAAAGCAGGTAGAACAACTTTTGTGGTGCCTTTCAAATGCCTACCAAGGTAGTGTAAAAACAACCAAGAGAACTCCTGTCTGGCACCTTCCCCGGTGGAGTTGTGCATGGGGTGTGTTTGGAACATTTTGTCACCGGCCGACTCCAAAATTCAGCGGTTCCCCATCTCAGCCCAGAAAGCAGGTAGAACAACTTTTGTGGTGCCTTTCAGCTGCCTACCAAGGTAGTGTAAAAACTACTAAGAGAACTCCTGTCTGGCACCTTCCCCGGTGGAGTTGTGCATGGGGTGTGTTTGGAACGTTTTGTCACCGGCCGAGTCCAAAATTCAGCGGTTCCCCATCTCAGCCGAGAAAGCAGGAAGAACAACTTTTGTGGTGTCCTTTTGATGCCTACCGGAGCAATGTAAAAACTACCAACAGAACTCGTCCCTGGCACCTTCACTAGTGGAGTTGTGCAGGGGGTGTATTTATTAAAATTTTGTCACCAGCCGAGTCCAAAATTCAGCTGTTCCCCATCTCAGCCCAGAAAGCAGGTAGAACAACTTTTGTGGTGCCTTTCAGGTGCCTACCAAGGTAGTGTAAAAACTACTAAGAGAACTCCTGTCTGGCACCTTCCCCGGTGGAGTTGTGCATGGGGTGTGTTTGGAACATTTTGTCACCGGCCGAGTCCAAAATTCAGCGGTTCCCCATCTCAGCCCAGAGAGCAGGTAGAACAACTTTTGTGGTGTCTTTCAGATGCCTACCGGAGCAATGTAAAAACTACCAGGAGAACTCCTGCCTGGCACCTTCCCCGGTGGAGTTGTGCATGGGGTGTGTTTGGAACATTTTGTCACCGGCCGAGTCCAAAATTCAGCGGTTCCCCATCTCAGCCCAGAAAGCAGGTAGAACAACTTTTGTGGTGTCTTTCAGATGCCTACCGGAGCAATGTAAAAACTACCAACAGAATTCGTTCCTGGCACCTTCGCTAGTGGAGTTGTGCATGGGGTGTATTTATTAAAATTTTGTCACCAGCCGAGTCCAAAATTCAGCGGTTCCCCATCTCAGCCCACAAAGCAGGTACAACAACTTTTGTGGTGCCTTTCAGCTGCCTACCAAGGTAGTGTAAAAACTACCAACAGAATTCGTTCCTGGCACCTTCCCCGGTGGAGTTGTGCATGGGGTGTCTGTGGAACATTTTGTCACCGGCCGACTCCAAAATTCAGCGATTCCCCATCTCAGCCCAGAAAGCAGGTAGAACAACTTTTGTGGTGTCTTTCAGATGCCTACCGGAGCAATGTAAAAACTACCAGGAGAACTCCTGCCTGGCACCTTCCCCGGTGGAGTTGTGCATGGGGTGTGTTTGGAACATTTTGTCACCAGCCGAGTCCAAAATTCAGCCGTTCCCCATCTCAGCCCAGAAAGCAGGTAGAACAACTTTTGTGGTGTCTTTCAGGTGCCTACCAAGGTAGTGTAAAAACTACTAAGAGAACTCCTGTCTGGCACCTTCCCCGGTGGAGTTGTGCAGGGGGTGTGTTTGGAACATTTTGTCACCGGCCGACTCCAAAATTCAGCTGTTCCCCATCTCAGCCCAGAAAGCAGGTAGAACAACTTTTGTGGTGTCTTTCAGATGCCTACCGGAGCAATGTAAAAACTACCAGGAGAACTCCTGTCTGGCACCTTCCCCGGTGGAATTGTGCATGGGGTGTGTTTGGAACATTTTGTCACCAGCCGAGTCCAAAATTCAGAGGTTCCCCATCTCAGCCCAGAAAGCAGGTAGAACAACTTTTGTGGTGTCTTTCAGATGCCTACCAAGGTAGTGTAAAAACTACTAAGAGAACTCCTGTCTGGCACCTTCCCCGGTGGAGTTGTGCAGGGGGTGTGTTTGGAACATTTCGTCACCAGCCAAGTCCAAAATTCAGCTGTTCCCCATCTCAGCCCAGAAAGCAGGTAGAACAACTTTTGTGGTGTATTTCAGATGCCTACCGGAGCAATGTAAAAACTACCAGGAGAACTCGTTTCTGTCACCTTTCCCGGTGGAATTGTGCATGGGTGTGTTTGGAACACTTTGTCACCAGCCAAGTCCAAAATTCAGGGGTTCCCCATCTCAGCCCAGAAAGCAGGTAGAACACCTTTTCTGCTGACTTTCAGCTGCCTACCGGAGCAATGTAAAAAGTACCAAGAGTACTCCTGTCTGGCACCTTCCCCGGTTGAGTTGTGCATGGGGTGTGTTTGGAACATTTTGTCACCGGCCGAGTCCAAAATTCAGCGGTTCCCCATCTCAGCCCAGAAAGCAGGTAGAACAACTTTTGTGGTGTCTTTCAGATGCCTACTGGAGCAATGTAAAACTACCAAGAGAAGTCCTTTATGGCACCTTCCCCGTTGGAGTTGTGCATGGGGTGTGTTTGGAACATTTTGTCACCAGCCAAGTCCAAAATTCAGCGTTTCCCCATCTCAGCCCAGAAAGCAGGTAGAACAACTTTTGTCATGCCTTTCAAATGCCTACCAAGGTAGTGTAAAAACTATTAAGAGAACTCCTGTCTGGCACCTTCCCCGGTGGAGTTGTCCATGGGGTGTGTTTGGAACATTTTGTCACCAGCCGACTCCAAAATTCAGCTGCTCCCCATCTCAGCCCAGAAAGCAGGTAGAACAACTTTTGTGGTGCCTTTCAGCTGCCTACCAAGGTAGTGTAAAAACTACTAAGAGAACTCCTGTCTGGCACCTTCCCCGGTGGAGTTGTGCATGGGGTGTGTTTGGAACATTTTGTCACCGGCCGACTCCAAAATTCAGCGGTTCCCCATCTCAGCCCAGAAAGCAGGTAGAACAACTTTTCTGTTGTCTTTCAGATGCCTACCGGAGCAATGTAAAAACTACCAACAGAACTCGTCCCTGGCACCTTCGCTAGTGGAGTTGTGCAGGGGGTGTATTTATTAAAATTTTGTCACCGGCCGACTCCAAAATTCAGCGGTTCCCCATCTCAGCCCAGAAAGCAGGTAGAACAACTTTTGTGGTGTCTTTCAGATGCCTACCGGAGCAATGTAAAAACTACCAGGAGAACTCCTGTCTGGCACCTTCCCCGGTGGAGTTGTGCATGGGGTGTGTTTGGAACATTTCGTCACCAGCCAAGTCCAAAATTCAGCGGTTCCCCATCTCAGCCCAGAAAGCAGGTAGAACAACTTTTGTGGTGCCTTTCAGCTGCCTACCAAGGTAGTGTAAAAACTACCAGGAGAACTCCTGTCTGGCACCTTCCCCGGTGGAGTTGTGCATGGGGTGTGTTTGGAACATTTTGTCACCGGCCGACTCCAAAATTCAGCGGTTCCCCATCTCAGCCCAGAGAGCAGGTAGAACAACTTTTGTGGTGTCTTTCAGATGCCTACCGGAGCAATGTAAAAACTACCAGGAGAACTCCTGCCTGGCACCTTCGCTAGTGGAGTTGTGCATGGGGTGTGTTTGGAACATTTTGTCACCGGCCGAGTCCAAAATTCAGCGGTTCCCCATCTCAGCCCAGAAAGCAGGAAGAACAACTTTTGTGGTGTCTTTCAGATGCCTACCGGAGCAATGTAAAAACTACCAACAGAATTCGTTCCTGGCACCTTCGCTAGTGGAGTTGTGCATGGGGTGTATTTATTAAAATTTTGTCACCAGCCGAGTCCAAAATTCAGCGGTTCCCCATCTCAGCCCAGAAAGCAAGTAGAACAACTTTTGTGGTGCCTTTCAAATGCCTACCAAGGTAGTGTAAAAACTATCAAGAGAACTCCTGTCTGGCACCTTCCCCGGTGGAGTTGTGCATGGGGTGTGTTTGGAACATTTTGTCACCGGCCGACTCCAAAATTCAGCGATTCCCCATCTCAGCCCAGAAAGCAGGAAGAACAACTTTTGTGGTGTCCTTTTGATGCCTACCGGAGCAATGTAAAAACTACCAAGAGAACTCGTCCCTGGCACCTTCGCTAGTGGAGTTGTGCAGGGGGTGTATTTATTAAAATTTTGTCACCGGCCGACTCCAAAATTCAGCGGTTCCCCATCTCAGCCCAGAAAGCAGGTAGAACAACTTTTTTGGTGTCTTTCAGATGCCTACCGGAGCAATGTAAAAACTACCAGGAGAACTCCTGTCTGGCACCTTCCCCGGTGGAGTTGTGCATGGGGTGTGTTTGGAACATTTCGTCACCAGCCAAGTCCAAAATTCTGCTGTTCCCCATCTCAGCCCAGAAAGCAGGTAGAACAACTTTTGTGGTGTCTTTCAGATGCCTACCGGAGCAATGTAAAAACTACCAGGAGAACTCCTGTCTGGCGCCTTCCCCGGTGGAGTTGTGCATGGGGTGTGTTTGGAACATTTTGTCACCGGCCGAGTCCAAAATTCAGCGGTTCCCCATCTCAGCCCAGAAAGCAGGTAGAACAACTTTTGTGGTGCCTTTCAAATGCCTACCAAGGTAGTGTAAAAACTACCAAGAGAACTCCTGTCTGGCACCTTCCCCGGTGGAGTTGTGCATGGGGTGTGTTTGGAACATTTTGTCACCAGCCGAGTCCAAAATTCAGCTGTTCCCCATCTCAGCCCAGAAAGCAGGTAGAACAACTTTTGTGGTGCCTTTCAGCTGCCTACCAAGGTAGTGTAAAAACTACTAAGAGAACTCCTGTCTGGCACCTTCCCCGGTGGAGTTGTGCATGGGGTGTGTTTGGAACATTTTGTCACCGGCAGACTCCAAAATTCAGCGGTTCCCCATCTCAGCCCAGAAAGCAGGTAGAACAACTTTTGTGGTGCCTTTCAAATGCCTACCAAGGTAGTGTAAAAACTATCAAGAGAACTCCTGTCTGGCACCTTCCCCGGTGGAGTTGTGCATGGGGTGTGTTTAGAACATTTTGTCACCAGCCGACTCAAATATTCAGCGATTCCCCATCTCAGCCCACAAAGCAGGAAGAACAACTTTTGTAGTGTCTTTTTGATGCATACCGGAGCAATGTAAAAACTACCAACAGAATTCGTTCCTGGCACCTTCGCTAGTGGAGTTGTGCATGGGGTGTATTTATTAAAATTTTGTCACCAGCCGAGTCCAAAATTCAGCCGTTCCCCATCTCAGCCCAGAAAGCAGGTAGAACAACTTTTCTGGTGTCTTTCAGGTGCCTACCAAGGTAGTGTAAAAACTACTAAGAGAACTCCTGTCTGGCACCTTCCCCGGTGGAGTTGTGCATGGGGTGTGTTTGGAACATTTTGTCACCAGCCGAGTCCAAAATTCAGCGGTTCCCCATCTCAGCCCAGAAAGCAAGTAGAACAACTTTTGTGGTGCCTTTCAAATGCCTACCAAGGTAGTGTAAAAACTACCAGGAGAACTCCTTTCTGGCACCTTCTCCGGTGGAGTTGTGCATGGGGTGTGTTTGGAACATTTTGTCACCAGCCGACTCCAAAATTCAGCTGTTCCCCATCTCAGCCCAGAAAGCAGGTAGAACAACTTTTGTGGTGTCTTTCAGGTGCCTACCAAGGTAGTGTAAAAACTACTAAGAGAACTCCCGTCTGGCACCTTCCCCGGTGGAGTTGTGCATGGGGTGTGTTTGGAACATTTTGTCACCGGCCGAGTCCAAAATTCAGCGGTTCCCCATCTCAGCCCAGAAAGCAGGTAGAACAACTTTTGTGGTGCCTTTCAGCTGCCTACCAAGGTAGTGTAAAAACTACCAGGAGAACTCGTGCCTGGCACCTTCCCCGGTGGAGTTGTGCATGGGGTGTGTTTGGAACATTTTGTCACCAGCCGAGTCCAAAATTCAGCGGTTCCCCATCTCAGCCCAGAAAGCAGGAAGAACAACTTTTGTGGTGTCCTTTTGATGCCTACCGGAGCAATGTAAAAACTACCAACAGAACTCGTCCCTGGCACCTTCACTAGTGGAGTTGTGCATGGGGTGTATTTATTAAAATTTTGTCACCAGCCGAGTCCAAAATTCAGCTGTTCCCCATCTCAGCCCAGAAAGCAGGTAGAACAACTTTTGTGGTGCCTTTCAGGTGCCTACCGGAGCAATGTAAAAACTACCAGGAGAACTCCTGTCTGGCGCCTTCCCCGGTGGAGTTGTGCATGGGGTGTGTTTGGAACATTTTGTCACCAGCCGAGTCCAAAATTCAGCGGTTCCCCATCTCAGCCCAGAAAGCAGGTAGAACAACTTTTGTGGTGCCTTTCAAATGCCTACCAAGGTAGTGTAAAAACAACCAAGAGAACTCCTGTCTGGCACCTTCCCCGGTGGAGTTGTGCATGGGGTGTGTTTGGAACATTTTGTCACCGGCCGACTCCAAAATTCAGCGGTTCCCCATCTCAGCCCAGAAAGCAGGTAGAACAACTTTTGTGGTGCCTTTCAGCTGCCTACCAAGGTAGTGTAAAAACTACTAAGAGAACTCCTGTCTGGCACCTTCCCCGGTGGAGTTGTGCATGGGGTGTGTTTGGAACGTTTTGTCACCGGCCGAGTCCAAAATTCAGCGGTTCCCCATCTCAGCCGAGAAAGCAGGAAGAACAACTTTTGTGGTGTCCTTTTGATGCCTACCGGAGCAATGTAAAAACTACCAACAGAACTCGTCCCTGGCACCTTCACTAGTGGAGTTGTGCAGGGGGTGTATTTATTAAAATTTTGTCACCAGCCGAGTCCAAAATTCAGCTGTTCCCCATCTCAGCCCAGAAAGCAGGTAGAACAACTTTTGTGGTGCCTTTCAGGTGCCTACCAAGGTAGTGTAAAAACTACTAAGAGAACTCCTGTCTGGCACCTTCCCCGGTGGAGTTGTGCATGGGGTGTGTTTGGAACATTTTGTCACCGGCCGAGTCCAAAATTCAGCGGTTCCCCATCTCAGCCCAGAGAGCAGGTAGAACAACTTTTGTGGTGTCTTTCAGATGCCTACCGGAGCAATGTAAAAACTACCAGGAGAACTCCTGCCTGGCACCTTCCCCGGTGGAGTTGTGCATGGGGTGTGTTTGGAACATTTTGTCACCGGCCGAGTCCAAAATTCAGCGGTTCCCCATCTCAGCCCAGAAAGCAGGTAGAACAACTTTTGTGGTGTCTTTCAGATGCCTACCGGAGCAATGTAAAAACTACCAACAGAATTCGTTCCTGGCACCTTCGCTAGTGGAGTTGTGCATGGGGTGTATTTATTAAAATTTTGTCACCAGCCGAGTCCAAAATTCAGCGGTTCCCCATCTCAGCCCAGAAAGCAAGTAGAACAACTTTTGTGGTGCCTTTCAAATGCCTACCAAGGTAGTGTAAAAACTATCAAGAGAACTCCTGTCTGGCACCTTCCCCGGTGGAGTTGTGCATGGGGTGTGTTTGGAACATTTTGTCACCGGCCGACTCCAAAATTCAGCGGTTCCCCATCTCAGCCCAGAGAGCAGGTAGAACAACTTTTGTGGTGTCTTTCAGATGCCTACTGGAGCAATGTAAAAACTACCAGGAGAACTCCTGCCTGGCACCTTCCCCGGTGGAGTTGTGCATGGGGTGTGTTTGGAACATTTTGTCACCAGCCGAGTCCAAAATTCAGCGGTTCCCCATCTCAGCCCAGAAAGCAGGTAGAACAACTTTTGTGGTGTCTTTTTGATGCCTACCGGAGCAATGTAAAAACTACCAGGAGAACTCCTGTCTGGCACCTTCCCCGGTGGAGTTGTGCAGGGGGTGTGTTTGGAACATTTTGTCACCGGCCGACTCCAAAATTCAGCGGTTCCCCATCTCAGCCCAGAAAGCAGGTAGAACAACTTTTGTAGTGTCTTGTTGATGCCTACCGGAGCAATGTAAAAACTACCAACAGAATTCATTCCTAGCACCTTCGCTAGTGGAGTTGTGCATGGGGGGTATTTATTAAAATTTGGTCACCAGCCGAGTCCAAAATTCAGCTGTTCCCCATCTCAGCCCAGAAAGCAGGTAGAACAACTTTTGTGGTGCCTTTCAGATGCCTACCAAGGTAGTGTAAAAACTATCAAGAGAACTCTTGTCTGGCACCTTCCCCGGTGGAGTTGTGCATGGGGTGTGTTTGGAACATTTCGTCACCAGCCAAGTCCAAAATTCAGCGGTTCCCCATCTCAGCCCAGAAAGCAGGTAGAACAACTTTTGTGGTGTCTTTCAGATGCCTACCGGAGCAATGTAAAAACTACCAACAGAATTCATTCCTGGCACCTTCGCTAGTGGAGTTGTGCATGGGGTGTATTTATTAAAATTTTGTCACCAGCCGAGTCCAAAATTCAGCGGTTCCCCATCTCAGCCCAGAAATCAAGTAGAACAACTTTTGTGGTGCCTTTCAAATGCCTACCAAGGTAGTGTAAAAACTATCAAGAGAACTCCTGTCTGGCACCTTCCCCGGTGGAGTTGTGCATGGGGTGTGTTTGGAACATTTTGTCACCGGCCGACTCCAAAATTCAGCGGTTCCCCATCTCAGCCCAGAGAGCAGGTAGAACAACTTTTGTGGTGTCTTTCAGATGCCTACTGGAGCAATGTAAAAACTACCAGGAGAACTCCTGTCTGGCACCTTCCCCGGTGGAGTTGTGCATGGGGTGTGTTTGGAACATTTTGTCACCAGCCGAGTCCAAAATTCAGCGGTTCCCCATCTCAGCCCAGAAAGCAGGTAGAACAACTTTTGTGGTGTCTTTCAGATGCCTACCAAGGTAGTGTAAAAACTACTAAGAGAACTCCTGTCTGGCACCTTCCCCGGTGGAGTTGTGCAGGGGGTGTGTTTGGAACATTTTGTCACTGGCCGAGTCCAAAATTCAGCGGTTCCCCATCTCAGCCCAGAAAGCAGGTAGAACAACTTTTGTGGTGTCTTTCAGATGCCTACCGGAGCAATGTAAAAACTACCAGGAGAACTCCTGTCTGGCACCTTCCCCGGTGGAGTTGTGCATGGGGTGTGTTTGGAACATTTTGTCACCGGCCGACTCCAAAATTCAGCGGTTCCCCATCTCAGCCCAGAAAGCAGGTAGAACAACTTTTGTAGTGTCTTGTTGATGCCTACCGGAGCAATGTAAAAACTACCAACAGAATTCATTCCTAGCACCTTCGCTAGTGGAGTTGTGCATGGGGTGTATTTATTAAAATTTGGTCACCAGCCGAGTCCAAAATTCAGCTGTTCCCCATCTCAGCCCAGAAAGCAGGTAGAACAACTTTTGTGGTGCCTTTCAGCTGCCTACCAAGGTAGTGTAAAAACTATCAAGAGAACTCTTGTCTGGCACCTTCCCCGGTGGAGTTGTGCATGGGGTGTGTTTGGAACATTTTGTCACCAGCCAAGTCCAAAATTCAGCGGTTCCCCATCTCAGCCCAGAAAGCAGGAAGAACAACTTTTTTGGTGCCTTTCAGGTGCCTACCAAGGTAGTGTAAAAACTACCAAGAGAACTCCTGTCTGGCACCTTCCCCGGTGGAGTTGTGCATGGGGTGTGTTTGGAACATTCTGTCACCAGCCGAGTCCAAAATTCAGCGGTTCCCCATCTCAGCCCAGAAAGCAGGTAGAACAACTTTTGTCGTGCCTTTCAAATGCCTACCAAGGTAGTGTAAAAACTACCAAGAGAACTCCTGTCTGGCACCTTCCCCGGTGGAGTTGTGCAGGGGGTGTGTTTGGAACATTCTGTCACCAGCCGAGTCCAAAATTCAGCGGTTCCCCATCTCAGCCCAGAAAGCAGGTAGAACAACTTTTGTGGTGCCTTTCAAATGCCTACCAAGGTAGTGTAAAAACTATCAAGAGAACTCCTGCCTGGCACCTTCCCCGGTGGAGTTGTGCATGGGGTGTGTTTAGAACATTTTTTCACCGGCCGACTCCAAAATTCAGCGGTTCCCCATCTCAGCCCAGAAAGCAGGTAGAACAACTATTGTGGTGTCTTTTTGATGCCTACAGCAGCAATGTAAAAACTACCAACAGAATTCCTTCCTGGCACCTTCGCTAGTGGAGTTGTGCATGGGGTGTATTTATTAAAATTTTGTCACCAGCCGAGTCCAAAATTCAGCTGATCCCCATCTCAGCCCAGAAAGCAGGTAGAACAACTTTTGTGGTGCCTTTCAGCTGCCTACCAAGGTAGTGTAAAAACTATCAAGAGAACTCTTGTCTGGCACCTTCCCCGGTGGAGTTGTGCATGGGGTGTGTTTGGAACATTTTGTCACCAGCCAAGTCCAAAATTCAGCGGTTCCCCATCTCAGCCCAGAAAGCAGGAAGAACAACTTTTTTGGTGCCTTTCAGATGCCTACCGGAGCAATGTAAAAACTACCAGGAGAACTCCTGTCTGGCGCCTTCCCCGGTGGAGTTGTGCATGGGGTGTGTTTGGAACATTTTGTCACCAGCCGACTCCAAAATTCAGCGGTTCCCCATCTCAGCCCAGAAAGCAGGTAGAACAACTTTTGTCGTGCCTTTCAAATGCCTACCAAGGTAGTGTAAAAACTACCAAGAGAACTCCTGTCTGGCACCTTCCCCGGTGGAGTTGTGCATGGGGTGTGTTTGGAACATTCTGTCACCAGCCGAGTCCAAAATTCAGCGGTTCCCCATCTCAGCCCAGAAAGCAGGTAGAACAACTTTTGTGGTGCCTTTCAAATGCCTACCAAGGTAGTGTAAAAACTACTAAGAGAACTCCTGTCTGGCACCTTCCCCGGTGGAGTTGTGCATGGGGTGTGTTTAGAACATTTTTTCACCGGCCGACTCCAAAATTCAGCGGTTCCCCATCTCAGCCCAGAAAGCAGGTAGAACAACTATTGTGGTGTCTTTTTGATGCCTACAGCAGCAATGTAAAAACTACCAACAGAATTCCTTCCAGGCACCTTCGCTAGTGGAGTTGTGCATGGGGTGTATTTATTAAAATTTTGTCACCAGCCGAGTCCAAAATTCAGCTGATCCCCATCTCAGCCCAGAAAGCAGGTAGAACAACTTTTGTGGTGCCTTTCAGCTGCCTACCAAGGTAGTGTAAAAACTATCAAGAGAACTCTTGTCTGGCACCTTCCCCGGTGGAGTTGTGCATGGGGTGTGTTTGGAACATTTTGTCACCAGCCAAGTCCAAAATTCAGCGGTTCCCCATCTCAGCCCAGAAAGCAGGAAGAACAACTTTTTTGGTGCCTTTCAGATGCCTACCGGAGCAATGTAAAAACTACCAGGAGAACTCCTGTCTGGCGCCTTCCCCGGTGGAGTTGTGCATGGGGTGTGTTTGGAACATTTTGTCACCAGCCGACTCCAAAATTCAGCGGTTCCCCATCTCAGCCCAGAAAGCAGGTAGAACAACTTTTGTCGTGCCTTTCAAATGCCTACCAAGGTAGTGTAAAAACTACCAAGAGAACTCCTGTCTGGCACCTTCCCCGGTGGAGTTGTGCATGGGGTGTGTTTGGAACATTCTGTCACCAGCCGAGTCCAAAATTCAGCGGTTCCCCATCTCAGCCCAGAAAGCAGGTAGAACAACTTTTGTGGTGCCTTTCAAATGCCTACCAAGGTAGTGTAAAAACTATCAAGAGAACTCCTGTCTGGCACCTTCCCCGGTGGAGTTGTGCATGGGGTGTGTTTAGAACATTTTGTCACCAGCCGACTCCAAAATTCAGCGATTCCCCATCTCAGCCCACAAAGCAGGAAGAACAACTTTTGTAGTGTCTTTTTGATGCCTACCGGAGCAAAGTAAAAACTACCAACAGAATTCGTTCCTGGAACCTTCGCTAGTGGAGTTGTGCATGGGGTGTATTTATTAAAATTTTGTCACCAGCCGAGTCCAAAATTCAGCGGTTCCCCATCTCAGCCCAGAAAGCAGGTAGAACAACTTTTGTGGTGCCTTTCAGCTGCCTACCAAGGTAGTGTAAAAACTACTAAGAGAACTCCTGTCTGGCACCTTCCCCGGTGGAGTTGTGCATGGGGTGTGTTTGGAACATTTTGTCACCAGCCGAGTCCAAAATTCAGCGGTTCCCCATCTCAGCCCAGAAAGCAGGTAGAACAACTTTTGTGGTGCCTTTCAGCTGCCTACCAAGGTAGTGTAAAAACTACTAAGAGAACTCCTGTCTGGCACCTTCCCCGGTGGAGTTGTGCAGGGGGTGTGTTTGGAACATTTTGTCACCAGCCGACTCCAAAATTCAGCTGTTCCCCATCTCAGCCCAGAAAGCAGGTAGAACAACTTTTGTGGTGTCTTTCAGGTGCCTAGCAAGGTAGTGTAAAAACTACTAAGAGAACTCCCGTCTGGCACCTTCCCCGGTGGAGTTGTGCATGGGGTGTGTTTGGAACATTTTGTCACCGGCCGAGTCCAAAATTCAGCGGTTCCCCATCTCAGCCCAGAAAGCAGGTAGAACAACTTTTGTGGTGCCTTTCAGATGCCTACCAAGGTAGTGTAAAAACTATTAAGAGAACTCCTGTCTGGCACCTTCCCCGGTGGAGTTGTGCATGGGGTGTGTTTGGAACATTTTGTCACCGGCCGACTCCAAAATTCAGCGGTTCCCCATCTCAGCCCAGAAAGCAGGAAGAACAACTTTTGTGGTGTCCTTTTGATGCCTACCGGAGCAATGTAAAAACTACCAACAGAACTCGTCCCTGGCACCTTCGCTAGTGGAGTTGTGCAGGGGGTGTATTTATTAAAATTTTCTCACCAGCCGAGTCCTATATTCTGCTGTTCCCCATCTCAGCCCAGAAAGCAGGTAGAACAACTTTTGTGGTGCCTTTCAAATGCCTACCAAGGTAGTGTAAAAACTACTAAGAGAACTCCTGTCTGGCACCTTCCCTGGTGGAGTTGTGCATGGGGTGTGTTTGGAACATTTTGTCACCGGCCGACTCCAAAATTCAGCGGTTCCCCATCTCAGCCCAGAGAGCAGGAAGAACAACTTTTGTGGTGTCTTTCAGATGCCTACCGGAGCAATGTAAAAACTACCAGGAGAACTCGTGCCTGGCACCTTCCCCGGTGGAGTTGTGCATGGGGTGTCTTTGGAACATTTTGTCACCGGCCGAGTCCTAAATTCTGCTGTTCCCCATCTCAGCCCAGAAAGCAGGTAGAACAACTTTTGTGGTGTCTTTCAGGTGCCTACCAAGGTAGTGTAAAAACTACTAAGAGAACTCCTGTCTGGCACCTTCCCCGGTGGAGTTGTGCATGGGGTGTGTTTGGAACATTTTGTCACCGGCCGACTCCAAAATTCAGCGGTTCCCCATCTCAGCCCAGAGAGCAGGTAGAACAACTTTTGTGGTGTCTTTCAGATGCCTACCGGAGCAAAGTAAAAACTACCAGGAGAACTCGTGCCTGGCACCTTCCCCGGTGGAGTTGTGCAGGGGGTGTGTTTGGAACATTTTGTCACCGGCCGACTCCAAAATTCAGCGGTTCCCCATCTCAGCCCAGAGAGCAGGTAGAACAACTTTTTTGGTGCCTTTCAGGTGCCTACCAAGGTAATGTAAAAACTACTAAGAGAACTCCTGTCTGGCACCTTCCCCGGTGGAGTTGTGCATGGGGTGTGTTTGGAACATTTTGTCACCGGCCGACTCCAAAATTCAGCGGTTCCCCATCTCAGCCCAGAGAGCAGGTAGAACAACTTTTCTGGTGTCTTTCAGATGCCTACCAAGGTAGTGTAAAAACTATCAAGAGAACTCCTGTCTGGCACCTTCCCCGGTGGAGTTGTGCATGGGGTGTGTTTGGAACATTTTGTCACCGGCCGAGTCCAAAATTCAGCGGTTCCCCATCTCAGCCCAGAGAGCAGGTAGAACAACTTTTGTGGTGTCTTTCAGATGCCTACCGGAGCAATGTAAAAACTACCAGGAGAACTCCTGTCTGGCACCTTCCCCGGTGGAGTTGTGCATGGGGTGTGTTTGGAACATTTTGTCACCAGCCGAGTCCAAAATTCAGCGGTTCCCCATCTCAGCCCAGAAAGCAGGAAGAACAACTTTTGTGGTGCCTTTCAGGTGCCTACCAAGGCAGTGTAAAAACTACTAAGAGAACTCCTGTCTGGCACCTTCCCCGGTGGAGTTGTGCATGGGGTGTGTTTGGAACATTTTGTCACCGGCCGACTCCAAAATTCAGCGGTTCCCCATCTCAGCCCAGAGAGCAGGTAGAACAACTTTTGTGGTGCCTTTCAGCTGCCTACCAAGGTAGTGTAAAAACTATCAAGAGAACTCTTGTCTGGCACCTTCCCCGGTGGAGTTGTGCATGGGGTGTGTTTGGAACATTTCGTCACCAGCCAAGTCCAAAATTCAGCGGTTCCCCATCTCAGCCCAGAAAGCAGGTAGAACAACTTTTGTGGTGTCTTTCAGATGCCTACCGGAGCAATGTAAAAACTACCAGGAGAACTCCTGTCTGGCACCTTCGCCGGTGGAGTTGTGCATGGGGTGTGTTTGGAACATTTTGTCACCAGCCGAGTCCAAAATTCAGCGGTTCCCCATCTCAGCCCAGAAAGCAGGTAGAACAACTTTTGTCGTGCCTTTCAAATACCTACCAAGGTAGTGTAAATAGTACCAAGAGAACTCCTGTCTGGCACCTTCCCCGGTGGAGTTGTGCATGGGGTGTGTTTGGAACATTTTGTCACCAGCCGAGTCCAAAATTCAGCGGTTCCCCATCTCAGCCCAGAAAGCAGGTAGAACAACTTTTGTGGTGTCTTTCAGATGCCTACCAAGGTAGTGTAAAAACTACTAAGAGAACTCCTGTCTGGCACCTTCCCCGGTGGAGTTGTGCATGGGGTGTGTTTGGAACATTTTGTCACCGGCCGACTCCAAAATTCAGCGGTTCCACATCTCAGCCCAGAAAGCAGGTAGAACAACTTTTGTGGTGTCTTTCAGATGCCTACCGGAGCAATGTAAAAACTACCAGGAGAACTCCTGTCTGGCACCTTCCCCGGTGGAGTTGTGCATGGGGTGTGTTTGGAACATTTTGTCACCGGCCGACTCCAAAATTCAGCTGTTCCCCATCTCAGCCCAGAAAGCAGGTAGAACTACTTTTGTGGTGTCTTTCAGATGCCTACCAAGGTAGTGTAAAAACTACTAAGAGAACTCCTGTCTGGCACCTTCCCCGGTGGAGTTGTGCATGGGGTGTGTTTGGAACATTTTTTCACCGGCCGACTCCAAAATTCAGCGGTTCCCCATCTCAGCCCAGAGAGCAGGTAGAACAACTTTTGTGGTGTCCTTTTGATGCCTACAGGAGCAATGTAAAAACTACCAACAGAACTCGTCCCTGGCACCTTCGCTAGTGGAGTTGTGCAGGGGGTGTATTTATTAAAATTTTGTCACCAGCCGAGTCCTAAATTCAGCTGTTCCCCATCTCAGCCCAGAAAGCAGGTAGAACAACTTTTGTGGTGCCTTTCAGATGCCTACCAAGGTAGTGTAAAAACTATTAAGAGAACTCCTCTCTGGCACCTTCCCCGGTGGAGTTGTGCATGGGGTGTGTTTGGAACATTTTGTCACCGGCCGACTCCAAAATTCAGCGGTTCCCCATTTCAGCCCAGAGAGCAGGTAGAACAACTTTTGTGGTGTCTTTCAGATGCCTACCGGAGCAATGTAAAAACTACCAGGAGAACTCCTGTCTGGCACCTTCCCCGGTGGAGTTGTGCATGGGTTGTGTTTGGAACATTTTGTCACCAGCCGAGTCCAAAATTCAGCGGTTCCCCATCTCAGCCCAGAAAGCAGGAAGAACAACTTTTGTGGTGCCTTTCAGGTGCCTACCAAGGTAGTGTAAAAACTACTAAGAGAACTCCTGTCTGGCACCTTCCCCGGTGGAGTTGTGCAGGGGGTGTGTTTGGAACATTTTGTCACCGGCCGACTCCAAAATTCAGCTGTTCCCCATCTCAGCCCAGAGAGCAGGTAGAACAACTTTTGTGGTGTCTTTCAGATGCCTACCGGAGCAATGTAAAAACTACCAGGAGAACTCCTGCCTGGCACCTTCCCCGGTGGAGTTGTGCAGGGGGTGTGTTTGGAACATTTTTTCACCGGCCGACTCCAAAATTCAGCGGTTCCCCATCTCAGCCCAGAAAGCAGGTAGAACAACGTTTGTGGTGTCTTTCAGATGCCTACCGGAGCAATGTAAAAACTACCACCAGAACTCGTTCCTGGCACCTTCGCTAGTGGAGTTGTGCATGGGGTGTCTTTGGAACATTTTGTCACCGGCCGAGTCCAAAATTCAGCGGTTCCCCATCTCAGCCCAGAAAGCAGGTAGAACAACTTTTGTGGTGCCTTTCAGCTGCCTACCAAGGTAGTGTAAAAACTATCAAGAGAACTCTTGTCTGGCACCTTCCCCGGTGGAGTTGTGCATGGGGTGTGTTTGGAACATTTCGTCACCAGCCAAGTCCAAAATTCAGCGGTTCCCCATCTCAGCCCAGAAAGCAGGTAGAACAACTTTTGTGGTGCCTTTCAGGTGCCTACCGGAGCAATGTAAAAACTACCAGGAGAACTCCTGTCTGGCGCCTTCCCCGGTGGAGTTGTGCATGGGGTGTGTTTGGAACATTTTGTCACCGGCCGAGTCCAAAATTCAGCGGTTCCACATCTCAGCCCAGAGAGCAGGTAGAACAACTTTTGTGGTGTCTTTCAGATGCCTACCGGAGCAATGTAAAATCTACCAGGAGAACTCCTGTCTGGCACCTTCCCCGGTGGAGTTGTGCATGGGGTGTGTTTGGAACATTTTGTCACCGGCCGAGTCCAAAATTCAGCTGTTCCCCATCTCAGCCCAGAAAGCAGGTAGAAAAACTTTTGTGGTGCCTTTCAGCTGCCTACCAAGGTAGTGTAAAAACTACTAAGAGAACTCTTGTCTGGCACCTTCCCCGGTGGAGTTGTGCATGGGGTGTGTTTGGAACATTTTGTCACCGGCCGACTCCAAAATTCAGCGGTTCCCCATCTCAGCCCAGAAAGCAGGAAGAACAACTTTTGTGGTGTCCTTTTGATGCCTACCAGAGCAATGTAAAAACTACCAACAGAACTCGTCCCTGGCACCTTCGCTAGTGGAGTTGTGCAGGGGGTGTATTTATTAAAATTTTGTCACCGTCCGACTCCAAAATTCAGCGGTTCCCCATCTCAGCCCAGAAAGCAGGTAGAACAACTTTTGTGGTGCCTTTCAAATACCTACCAAGGTAGTGTAAATAGTACCAAGAGAACTCCTGTCTGGCACCTTCCCCGGTGGAGTTGTGCATGGGGTGTGTTTGGAACATTTTGTCACCAGCCGAGTCCAAAATTCAGCGGTTCCCCATCTCAGCCCAGAAATCAAGTAGAACAACTTTTGTGGTGCCTTTCAGCTGCCTACCAAAGTAGTGTAAAAACTACTAAGAGAACTCCTGTCTGGCACCTTCCCCGGTGGAGTTGTGCATGGGGTGTGTTTGGAACATTTCGTCACCAGCCAAGTCTAAAATTCAGCGGTTCCCCATCTCAGCCCAGAAAGCAGGTAGAACAACTTTTGTGGTGCCTTTCAGGTGCCTACCGGAGCAATGTAAAAACTACCAGGAGAACTCCTGTCTGGCGCCTTCCCCGGTGGAGTTGTGCATGGGGTGTGTTTGGAACATTTTGTCACCGGCCGAGTCCAAAATTCAGCGGTTCCCCATCTCAGCCCAGAGAGCAGGTAGAACAACTTTTGTGGTGTCTTTCAGATGCCTACCGGAGCAATGTAAAATCTACCAGGAGAACTCCTGTCTGGCACCTTCCCCGGTGGAGTTGTGCATGGGGTGTGTTTGGAACATTTTGTCACCGGCCGAGTCCAAAATTCAGCTGTTCCCCATCTCAGCCCAGAAAGCAGGTAGAACAACTTTTGTGGTGCCTTTCAGCTGCCTACCAAGGTAGTGTAAAAACTACTAAGAGAACTCTTGTCTGGCACCTTCCCCGGTGGAGTTGTGCATGGGGTGTGTTTGGAACATTTTGTCACCGGCCGACTCCAAAATTCAGCGGTTCCCCATCTCAGCCCAGAGAGCAGGTAGAACAACTTTTGTGGTGTCTTTCAGATGCCTACCGGAGCAATGTAAAATCTACCAGGAGAACTCCTGTCTGGCACCTTCCCCGGTGGAGTTGTGCATGGGGTGTGTTTGGAACATTTTGTCACCGGCCGAGTCCAAAATTCAGCTGTTCCCCATCTCAGCCCAGAAAGCAGGTAGAAAAACTTTTGTGGTGCCTTTCAGCTGCCTACCAAGGTAGTGTAAAAACTACTAAGAGAACTCTTGTCTGGCACCTTCCCCGGTGGAGTTGTGCATGGGGTGTGTTTGGAACATTTTGTCACCGGCCGACTCCAAAATTCAGCGGTTCCCCATCTCAGCCCAGAAAGCAGGAAGAACAACTTTTGTGGTGTCCTTTTGATGCCTACCAGAGCAATGTAAAAACTACCAACAGAACTCGTCCCTGGCACCTTCGCTAGTGGAGTTGTGCAGGGGGTGTATTTATTAAAATTTTGTCACCGTCCGACTCCAAAATTCAGCGGTTCCCCATCTCAGCCCAGAAAGCAGGTAGAACAACTTTTGTCGTGCCTTTCAAATACCTACCAAGGTAGTGTAAATAGTACCAAGAGAACTCCTGTCTGGCACCTTCCCCGGTGGAGTTGTGCATGGGGTGTGTTTGGAACATTTTGTCACCAGCCGAGTCCAAAATTCAGCGGTTCCCCATCTCAGCCCAGAAATCAAGTAGAACAACTTTTGTGGTGCCTTTCAGCTGCCTACCAAAGTAGTGTAAAAACTACTAAGAGAACTCCTGTCTGGCACCTTCCCCGGTGGAGTTGTGCATGGGGTGTGTTTGGAACATTTCGTCACCAGCCAAGTCTAAAATTCAGCGGTTCCCCATCTCAGCCCAGAAAGCAGGTAGAACAACTTTTGTGGTGCCTTTCAGGTGCCTACCGGAGCAATGTAAAAACTACCAGGAGAACTCCTGTCTGGCGCCTTCCCCGGTGGAGTTGTGCATGGGGTGTGTTTGGAACATTTTGTCACCGGCCGAGTCCAAAATTCAGCGGTTCCCCATCTCAGCCCAGAGAGCAGGTAGAACAACTTTTGTGGTGTCTTTCAGATGCCTACCGGAGCAATGTAAAATCTACCAGGAGAACTCCTGTCTGGCACCTTCCCCGGTGGAGTTGTGCATGGGGTGTGTTTGGAACATTTTGTCACCGGCCGAGTCCAAAATTCAGCTGTTCCCCATCTCAGCCCAGAAAGCAGGTAGAACAACTTTTGTGGTGCCTTTCAGCTGCCTACCAAGGTAGTGTAAAAACTACTAAGAGAACTCTTGTCTGGCACCTTCCCTGGTGGAGTTGTGCATGGGGTGTGTTTGGAACATTTTGTCACCGGCCGACTCCAAAATTCAGCGGTTCCCCATCTCAGCCCAGAAAGCAGGAAGAACAACTTTTGTGGTGTCCTTTTGATGCCTACCAGAGCAATGTAAAAACTACCAACAGAACTCGTCCCTGGCACCTTCGCTAGTGGAGTTGTGCAGGGGGTGTATTTATTAAAATTTTGTCACCGTCCGACTCCAAAATTCAGCGGTTCCCCATCTCAGCCCAGAAAGCAGGAAGAACAACTTTTGTGGTGTCTTTCAGATGCCTACCGGAGCAATGTAAAAACTACCAACAGAACTCGTCCCTGGCACCTTCGCTAGTGGAGTTGTGCAGGGGGTGTATTTATTAAAATTTTGTCACCGTCCGACTCCAAAATTCAGCGGTTCCCCATCTCAGCCCAGAAAGCAGGAAGAACAACTTTTGTGGTGTCTTTCAGATGCCTACCGGAGCAATGTAAAAACTACCAGGAGAACTCGTGCCTGGCACCTTCCCCGGTGGAGTTGTGCATGGGGTGTGTTTGGAACATTTTGTCACCGGCCGAGTCCTAAATTCTGCTGTTCCCCATCTCAGCCCAGAAAGCAGGTAGAACAACTTTTGTGGTGCCTTTCAGGTGCCTACCAAGGTAATGTAAAAACTACTAAGACAACTCCCGTCTGGCACCTTCCCCGGTGGAGTTGTGCATGGGGTGTGTTTGGAACATTTTGTCACCGGCCGACTCCAAAATTCAGCGGTTCCCCATCTCAGCCCAGAAAGCAGGTAGAACAACTTTTGTGGTGCCTTTCAGATGCCTACCAAGGTAGTGTAAAAACTATTAAGAGAACTCCTGTCTGGCACCTTCCCCGGTGGAGTTGTGCATGGGGTGTGTTTGGAACATTTCGTCACCAGCCAAGTCCAAAATTCAGCGGTTCCCCATCTCAGCCCAGAAAGCAGGTAGAACAACTTTTGTGGTGTCTTTCAGATGCCTACCGGAGCAATGTAAAAACTACCAGGAGAACTCCTGCCTGGCACCTTCCCCGGTGGAGTTGTGCATGGGGTGTGTTTGGAACATTTTGTCACCGGCCGAGTCCAAAATTCAGCGGTTCCCCATCTCAGCCCAGAAAGCAGGTAGAACTACTTTTGTGGTGTCTTTCAGATGCCTACCGGAGCAATGTAAAAACTACCAGGAGAACTCCTGTCTGGCACCTTCCCCGGTGGAGTTGTGCATGGGGTGTGTTTGGAACATTTCGTCACCAGCCAAGTCTAAAATTCAGCGGTTCCCCATCTCAGCCCAGAAAGCAGGTAGAACAACTTTTGTGGTGCCTTTCAGGTGCCTACCGGAGCAATGTAAAAACTACCAGGAGAACTCCTGTCTGGCGCCTTCCCCGGTGGAGTTGTGCATGGGGTGTGTTTGGAACATTTTGTCACCGGCCGAGTCCAAAATTCAGCGGTTCCCCATCTCAGCCCAGAGAGCAGGTAGAACAACTTTTGTGGTGTCTTTCAGATGCCTACCGGAGCAATGTAAAATCTACCAGGAGAACTCCTGTCTGGCACCTTCCCCGGTGGAGTTGTGCATGGGGTGTGTTTGGAACATTTTGTCACCGGCCGAGTCCAAAATTCAGCTGTTCCCCATCTCAGCCCAGAAAGCAGGTAGAACAACTTTTGTGGTGCCTTTCAGCTGCCTACCAAGGTAGTGTAAAAACTATTAAGAGAACTCTTGTCTGGCACCTTCCCCGGTGGAGTTGTGCATGGGGTGTGTTTGGAACATTTTGTCACCGGCCGACTCCAAAATTCAGCGGTTCCCCATCTCAGCCCAGAAAGCAGGAAGAACAACTTTTGTGGTGTCCTTTTGATGCCTACCAGAGCAATGTAAAAACTACCAACAGAACTCGTCCCTGGCACCTTCGCTAGTGGAGTTGTGCAGGGGGTGTATTTATTAAAATTTTGTCACCGTCCGACTCCAAAATTCAGCGGTTCCCCATCTCAGCCCAGAAAGCAGGAAGAACAACTTTTGTGGTGTCTTTCAGATGCCTACCGGAGCAATGTAAAAACTACCAACAGAACTCGTCCCTGGCACCTTCGCTAGTGGAGTTGTGCAGGGGGTGTATTTATTAAAATTTTGTCACCGTCCGACTCCAAAATTCAGCGGTTCCCCATCTCAGCCCAGAAAGCAGGAAGAACAACTTTTGTGGTGTCTTTCAGATGCCTACCGGAGCAATGTAAAAACTACCAGGAGAACTCGTGCCTGGCACCTTCCCCGGTGGAGTTGTGCATGGGGTGTGTTTGGAACATTTTGTCACCGGCCGAGTCCTAAATTCTGCTGTTCCCCATCTCAGCCCAGAAAGCAGGTAGAACAACTTTTGTGGTGCCTTTCAGGTGCCTACCAAGGTAAAGTAAAAACTACTAAGAGAACTCCTGTCTGGCACCTTCCCCGGTGGAGTTGTGCATCGGGTGTGTTTGGAACATTTTGTCACCAGCCGACTCCAAAATTCAGCGGTTCCCCATCTCAGCCCAGAAAGCAGGAAGAACAACTTTTGTGGTGTCCTTTTGATGCCTACCGGAGCAATGTAAAAACTACCAACAGAACTCGTCCCTGGCACCTTCACTAGTGGAGTTGTGCAGGGGGTGTATTTATTAAAATTTTCTCACCAGCCGAGTCCTAAATTCTGCTGTTCCCCATCTCAGCCCAGAAAGCAGGTAGAACAACTTTTTTGGTGCCTTTCAGGTGCCTACCAAGGTAGTGTAAAAACTACTAAGAGAACTCCTGTCTGGCACCTTCCCCGGTGGAGTTGTGCATGGGGTGTGTTTGGAACATTTTGTCACCGGCCGACTCCAAAATTCAGCGGTTCCCCATCTCAGCCCAGAAAGCAGGAAGAACAACTTTTGTGGTGTCTTTCAGATGCCTACCGGAGCAATGTAAAAAACTACCAGGAGAACTCGTGCCTGGCACCTTCCCCGGTGGAGTTGTGCATGGGGTGTCTTTGGAACATTTTGTCACCGGCCGAGTCCTAAATTCTGCTGTTCCCCATCTCAGCCCAGAAAGCAGGTAGAACAACTTTTTTGGTGCCTTTCAGGTGCCTACCAAGGTAATGTAAAAACTACTAAGAGAACTCCTGTCTGGCACCTTCCCCGGTGGAGTTGTGCATGGGGTGTGTTTGGAACATTTTGTCACCGGCCGACTCCAAAATTCAGCGGTTCCCCATCTCAGCCCAGAGAGCAGGTAGAACAACTTTTCTGGTGTCTTTCAGATGCCTACCGGAGCAATGTAAAAACTACCAGGAGAACTCCTGTCTGGCACCTTCCCCGGTGGAGTTGTGCATGGGGTGTGTTTGGAACATTTTGTCACCGGCCGAGTCCAAAATTCAGTGGTTCCCCATCTCAGCCCAGAGAGCAGGGTAGAACAACTTTTGTGGTGTCTTTCAGATGCCTACCGGAGCAATGTAAAAACTACCAGGAGAACTCCTGTCTGGCACCTTCCCCGGTGGAGTTGTGCATGGGGTGTGTTTGGAACATTTTGTCACCAGCCGAGTCCAAAATTCAGCTGTTCCCCATCTCAGCCAGAAAGCAGGTAGAACTACTTTTGTGGTGTCTTTCAGATGCCTACCAAGGTAGTGTAAAAACTACTAAGAGAACTCCTGTCTGGCACCTTCCCCGGGGGAGTTGTGCATGGGGTGTGTTTGGAACATTTTTTCACCGGCCGAGTCCAAAATTCAGCGGTTCCCCATCTCAGCCCAGAAAGCAGGAAGAACAACTTTTGTGGTGTCCTTTTGATGCCTACCGGAGCAATGTAAAAACTACCAACAGAACTCGTCCCTGGCACCTTCGCTAGTGGAGTTGTGCAGGGGTGTATTTATTAAAATTTTCTCACCAGCCGAAGTCCTAAATTCAGCTGTTCCCCATCTCAGCCCAGAAAGCAGGTAGAACAACTTTTTTGGTGCCTTTCAGCTGCCTACCAAGGTAGTGTAAAAACTACTAAGAGAACTCCTGTCTGGCACCTTCCCCGGTGGAGTTGTGCAGGGGGTGTGTTTGGAACATTTTGTCACCGGCCGAGTCCAAAATTCAGCGGTTCCCCATCTCAGCCCAGAAAGCAGGTAGAACAACTTTTCTGGTGCCTTTCAGCTGCCTACCAAGGTAGTGTAAAAAACTACCAGGAGAACTCCTGTCTGGCACTTCCCCGGTGGAGTTGTGCATGGGGTGTGTTTGGAACATTTTGTCACCGGCCGACTCCAAAATTCAGCGGTTCCCCATCTCAGCCCAGAGAGCAGGTAGAACAACTTTTCTGGTGTCTTTCAGATGCCTACCAAGGTAGTGTAAAAAACTATTAAGAGAACTCCTGTCTGGCACCTTCCCCGGTGGAGTTGTGCATGGGGTGTCTTTGGAACATTTTGTCACCGGCCGAGTCCAAAATTCAGTGGTTCCCCATCTCAGCCCAGAGAGCAGGTAGAACAACTTTTGTGGTGTCTTTCAGATGCCTACCGGAGCAATGTAAAAACTACCAGGAGAACTCCTGTCTGGCACCTTCCCCGGTGGAGTTGTGCATGGGGTGTGTTTGGAACATTTTGTCACCAGCCGAGTCCAAAATTCAGCTGTTCCCCATCTCAGCCCAGAAAGCAGGTAGAACTACTTTTGTGGTGTCTTTCAGATGCCTACCAAGGTAGTGTAAAAACTACTAAGAGAACTCCTGTCTGGCACCTTCCCCGGTGGAGTTGTGCATGGGGTGTGTTTGGAACATTTTTTCACCGGCCGAGTCCAAAATTCAGCGGTTCCCCATCTCAGCCCAGAAAGCAGGAAGAACAACTTTTGTGGTGTCCTTTTGATGCCTACCGGAGCAATGTAAAAACTACCAACAGAACTCGTCCCTGGCACCTTCGCTAGTGGAGTTGTGCAGGGGGTGTATTTATTAAAATTTTCTCACCAGCCGAGTCCTAAATTCAGCTGTTCCCCATCTCAGCCCAGAAAGCAGGTAGAACAACTTTTTTGGTGCCTTTCAGCTGCCTACCAAGGTAGTGTAAAAAAACTACTAAGAGAACTCCTGTCTGGCACCTTCCCCGGTGGAGTTGTGCAGGGGGTGTGTTTGGAACATTTTGTCACCGGCCGAGTCCAAAATTCAGCGGTTCCCATCTCAGCCCAGAAAGCAGGTAGAACAACTTTTCTGGTGTCTTTCAGATGCCTACCAAGGTAGTGTAAAAACTATTAAGAGAACTCCTGTCTGGCACCTTCCCCGGTGGAGGTTGTGCATGGGGTGTGTTTGGAACATTTTGTCACTGGCCGAGTCCAAAATTCAGCGGTTCCCCATCTCAGCCCAGAAAGCAGGTAGAACAACTTTTGTGGTGTCTTTCAGATGCCTACCGGAGCAATGTAAAAACTACCAGGAGAACTCCTGTCTGGCACCTTCCCCGGTGGAGTTGTGCATGGGGTGTGTTTGGAACATTTCGTCACCAGCCAAGTCTAAAATTCAGCGGTTCCCCATCTCAGCCCCAGAAAGCAGGTAGAACAACTTTTGTGGTGCCTTTCAGGTGCCTACCGGAGCAATGTAAAAACTACCAGGAGAACTCCTGTCTGGCGCCTTCCCCGGTGGAGTTGTGCATGGGGTGTGTTTGGAACATTTTGTCACCGGCCGAGTCCAAAATTCAGCGGTTCCCCATCTCAGCCCAGAGAGCAGGTAGAACAACTTTTGTGGTGTCTTTCAGATGCCTACCGGAGCAATGTAAAATCTACCAGGAGAACTCCTGTCTGGCACCTTCCCCGGGTGGAGTTGTGCATGGGGTGTGTTTGGAACATTTTGTCACCGGCCGAGTCCAAAATTCAGCTGTTCCCCATCTCAGCCCAGAAAGCAGTAGAACAACTTTTGTGGTGCCTTTCAGCTGCCTACCAAGGAAGTGTAAAAACTACTAAGAGAACTCTTGTCTGGCACCTTCCCCGGTGGAGTTGTGCATGGGGTGTGTTTGGAACATTTTGTCACCGGCCGACTCCAAAATTCAGCGGTTCCCCATCTCAGCCCAGAAAGCAGGAAGAACAACTTTTGTGGTGTCCTTTTGATGCCTACCAGAGCAATGTAAAAAACTACCAACAGAACTCGTCCCTGGCACCTTCGCTAGTGGAGTTGTGCAGGGGGTGTATTTATTAAAATTTTGTCACCGTCCGACTCCAAAATTCAGCGGTTCCCCATCTCAGCCCAGAAAGCAGGAAGAACAACTTTTGTGGTGTCTTTCAGATGCCTACCGGAGCAATGTAAAAACTACCAGGAGAACTCCTGTCTGGCACCTTCGCTAGTGGAGTTGTGCAGGGGGTGTATTTATTAAAATTTTGTCACCGTCCGACTCCAAAATTCAGCGGTTCCCCATCTCAGCCCAGAAAGCAGGAAGAACAACTTTTGTGGTGTCTTTCAGATGCCTACCGGAGCAATGTAAAAACTACCAGGAGAACTCGTGCCTGGCACCTTCCCCGGTGGAGTTGTGCATGGGGTGTGTTTGGAACATTTTGTCACCGGCCGAGTCCTAAATTCTGCTGTTCCCCATCTCAGCCCAGAAAGCAGGTAGAACAACTTTTGTGGTGCCTTTCAGGTGCCTACCAAGGTAATGTAAAAACTACTAAGAGAACTCCTGTCTGGCACCTTCCCCGGTGGAGTTGTGCATGGGGTGTGTTTGGAACATTTTGTCACCGGCCGACTCCAAAATTCAGCGGTTCCCAATCTCAGCCCAGAGAGCAGGTAGAACAACTTTTCTGGTGTCTTTCAGATGCCTACCAAGGTAGTGTAAAAACTATTAAGAGAACTCCTGTCTGGCACCTTCCCCGGTGGAGTTGTGCATGGGGTGTGTTTGGAACATTTCGTCACCGGCCGACTCCAAAATTCAGCGGTTCCCCATCTCAGCCCAGAAAGCAGGAAGAACAACTTTTGTGGTGCCTTTCAGGTGCCTACCAAGGCAGTGTAAAAACTACTAAGAGAACTCCTGTCTGGCACCTTCCCCGGTGGAGTTGTGCATGGGGTGTGTTTGGAACATTTCGTCACCAGCCAAGTATAAAATTCAGCGGTTCCCCATCTCAGCCCAGAAAGCAGGTAGAACAACTTTTGTTGTGCCTTTCAGGTGCCTACCGGAGCAATGTAAAAACTACCAGGAGAACTCCTGTCTGGCGCCTTCGCCGGTGGAGTTGTGCATGGGGTGTGTTTGGAACATTTTGTCACCGGCCGAGTCCAAAATTCAGCGGTTCCCCATCTCAGCCCAGAAAGCAGGTAGAACAACTTTTGTGGTGTCTTTCAGATGCCTACCGGAGCAATGTAAAAACTACCAAGAGAACTCCTGTCTGGCACCTTCGCCGGTGGAGTTGTGCATGGGGTGTGTTTGGAACATTTTGTCACCAGCCGAGTCCAAAATTCAGCTGTTCCCCATCTCAGCCCAGAAAGCAGGTAGAACAACTTTTGTGGTGCCTTTCAGCTGCCTACCAAGGTAGTGTAAAAACTACTAAGAGAACTCCTGTCTGGCACCTTCCCCGGTGGAGTTGTGCATGGGGTGTGTTTGGAACATTTTGTCACCGGCCGAGTCCAAAATTCAGCGGTTCCCCATCTCAGCCCAGAAAGCAGGAAGAACAACTTTTGTGGTGTCCTTTTGATGCCTACCGGAGCAATGTAAAAACTACAACAGAACTCGTCCCTGGCACCTTCACTAGTGGAGTTGTGCAGGGGGTGTATTTATTAAAATGTTGTCACCAGCCGAGTCCAAAATTCAGCTGTTCCCCATCTCAGCCCAGAAAGCAGGTAGAACAACTTTTGTGGTGCCTTTCAGCTGCCTACCAAGGTAGTGTAAAAACTACTAAGAGAACTCCTGTCTGGCACCTTCCCCGGTGGAGTTGTGCATGGGGTGTGTTTGGAACATTTTGTCACCGGCCAACTCCAAAATTCAGCGGTTCCCCATCTCAGCCCAGAGAGCAGGTAGAACAACTTTTGTAGTGTCTTGTTGATGCCTACCGGAGCAATGTAAAAACTACCAACAGAATTCATTCCTAGCACCTTCGCTAGTGGAGTTGTGCATGGGGTGTATTTATTAAAATTTTGTCACCAGCCGAGTCCAAAATTCAGCGGTTCCCCATCTCAGCCCAGAAAGCAAGTAGAACAACTTTTGTGGTGCCTTTCAAATGCCTACCAAGGTAGTGTAAAAACTATCAAGAGAACTCCTGTCTGGCACCTTCCCCGGTGGAGTTGTGCAGGGGGTGTGTTTGGAACATTTTGTCACCGGCCGACTCCAAAATTCAGCGGTTCCCCATCTCAGCCCAGAGAGCAGGTAGAACAACTTTTGTGGTGTCTTTCAGATGCCTACTGGAGCAATGTAAAAACTACTAAGAGAACTCCCGTCTGGCACCTTCCCCGGTGGAGTTGTGCATGGGGTGTGTTTGGAACATTTTGTCACCAGCCGACTCCAAAATTCAGCCGTTCCCCATCTCAGCCCAGAAAGCAGGTAGAACAACTTTTGTGGTGTCTTTCAGGTGCCTACCAAGGTAGTGTAAAAACTACTAAGAGAACTCCTGCCTGGCACCTTCCCCGGTGGAGTTGTGCAGGGGGTGTGTTTGGAACATTTTGTCACCGGCCGACTCCAAAATTCAGCGGTTCCCCATCTCAGCCCAGAAAGCAGGTAGAACAACTTTTGTGGTGCCTTTCAGCTGCCTACCAAGGTAGTGTAAAAACTACCAGGAGAACTCCTGTCTGGCACCTTCCCCGGTGGAGTTGTGCATGGGGTGTGTTTGGAACATTTTGTCACCGGCCGACTCCAAAATTCAGCGGTTCCCCATCTCAGCCCAGAAAGCAGGTAGAACAACTTTTGTAGTGTCTTGTTGATGCCTACCGGAGCAATGTAAAAACTACCAACAGAATTCATTCCTAGCACCTTCGCTAGTGGAGTTGTGCATGGGGTGTATTTATTAAAATTTGGTCACCAGCCGAGTCCAAAATTCAGCTGTTCCCCATCTCAGCCCAGAAAGCAGGTAGAACAACTTTTTTGGTGCCTTTCAGCTGTCTACCAAGGTAGTGTAAAAACTATCAAGAGAACTCTTGTCTGGCACCTTCCCCGGTGGAGTTGTGCATGGGGAGTGTTTGGAACATTTCGTCACCAGCCAAGTCCAAAATTCAGCGGTTCCCCATCTCAGCCCAGAAAGCAGGTAGAACAACTTTTTTAGTGCCTTTCAGGTGCCTACCGGAGCAATGTAAAAACTACCAGGAGAACTCCTGTCTGGCACCTTCCCCGGTGGAGTTGTGCATGGGGTGTGTTTGGAACATTTTGTCACCGGCCGACTCCAAAATTCAGCGGTTCCCCATCTCAGCCCAGAAAGCAGGTAGAACAACTTTTGTCGTGCCTTTCAAATGCCTACCAAGGTAGTGTAAAAACTACCAAGAGAACTCCTGTCTGGCACCTTCCCCGGTGGAGTTGTGCATGGGGTGTGTTTGGAACATTCTGTCACCAGCCGAGTCCAAAATTCAGCGGTTCCCCATCTCAGCCCAGAAAGCAGGTAGAACAACTTTTGTGGTGCCTTTCAAATGCCTACCAAGGTAGTGTAAAAACTATTAAGAGAACTCCTGTCTGGCACCTTCCCCGGTGGAGTTGTGCATGGGGTGTGTTTAGAACATTTTGTCACCAGCCGACTCCAAAATTCAGCGATTCCCCATCTCAGCCCACAAAGCAGGAAGAACAACTTTTGTAGTGTCTTTTTGATGCCTACCGGAGCAATGTAAAAACTACCAACAGAATTCGTTCCTGGAACCTTCGCTAGTGGAGTTGTGCATGGGGTGTATTTATTAAAATTTTGTCACCAGCCGAGTCCAAAATTCAGCGGTTCCCCATCTCAGCCCAGAAAGCAGGTAGAACAACTTTTGTGGTGCCTTTCAAATGCCTACCAAGGTAGTGTAAAAACTACTAAGAGAACTCCTGTCTGGCACCTTCCCCGGTGGAGTTGTGCATGGGGTGTGTTTGGAAAATTTTGTCACCGGCCGACTCCAAAATTCAGCGGTTCCCCATCTCAGCCCAGAGAGCAGGTAGAACAACTTTTGTGGTGTCTTTCAGATGCCTACCGGAGCAATGTAAAAACTACCAGGAGAACTCCTGTCTGGCACCTTCCCCGGTGGAGTTGTGCATGGGGTGTGTTTGGAACATTTTGTCACCAGCCGAGTCCAAAATTCAGCGGTTCCCCATCTCAGCCCAGAAAGCAGGAAGAACAACTTTTGTGGTGCCTTTCAGGTGCCTACCAAGGTAGTGTAAAAACTAGTAAGAGAACTCCTTTCTGGCACCTTCCCCGGTGGAGTTGTGCATGGGGTGTGTTTGGAACATTTTGTCACCGGCCGACTCCAAAATTCAGCGGTTCCCCATCTCAGCCCAGAGAGCAGGTAGAACAACTTTTGTGGTGTCTTTCAGATGCCTACCGGAGCAATGTAAAAACTACCAAGAGAACTCGTGCCTGGCACCTTCCCCGGTGGAGTTGTGCATGGGGTGTCTTTGGAACATTTTGTCACCAGCCGAGTCCTAAATTCTGCTGTTCCCCATCTCAGCCCAGAAAGCAGGTAGAACAACTTTTTTGGTGCCTTTCAGGTGCCTACCAAGGTAATGTAAAAACTACTAAGAGAACTCCTGTCTGGCACCTTCCCCGGTGGAGTTGTACATGGGGTGTGTTTGGAACATTTTGTCACCGGCCGACTCCAAAATTCAGCGGTTCCCCATCTCAGCCCAGAGAGCAGGTAGAACAACTTTTGTGGTGTCTTTCAGATGCCTACCAAGGTAGTGTAAAAACTATTAAGAGAACTCCTGTCTGGCACCTTCCCCGCTGGAGTTGTGCATGGGGTGTGTTTGGAAAATTTTGTCACCGGCCGACTCCAAAATTCAGCGGTTCCCCATCTCAGCCCAGAGAGCAGGTAGAACAACTTTTGTGGTGTCTTTCAGATGCCTACCGGAGCAATGTAAAAACTACCAGGAGAACTCCTGTCTGGCACCTTCCCCGGTGGAGTTGTGCATGGGGTGTGTTTGGAACATTTTGTCACCAGCCGAGTCCAAAATTCAGCGGTTCCCCATCTCAGCCCAGAAAGCAGGAAGAACAACTTTTGTGGTGCCTTTCAGGTGCCTACCAAGGCAGTGTAAAAACTACTAAGAGAACTCCTGTCTGGCACCTTCCCCGGTGGAGTTGTGCATGGGGTGTGTTTGGAACATTTTGTCACCGGCCGACTCCAAAATTCAGCGGTTCCCCATCTCAGCCCAGAGAGCAGGTAGAACAACTTTTGTGGTGCCTTTCAGCTGCCTACCAAGGTAGTGTAAAAACTATCAAGAGAACTCTTGTCTGGCACCTTCCCCGGTGGAGTTGTGCATGGGGTGTGTTTGGAACATTTTGTCACCGGCCGACTCCAAAATTCAGCGGTTCCCCTTCTCAGCCCAGAAAGCAGGAAGAACAACTTTTGTGGTGTCCTTTTGATGCCTACCGGAGCAATGTAAAAACTACCAACAGAACTCGTCCCTGGCACCTTCGCTAGTGGAGTTGTGCAGGGGGTGTATTTATTAAAATTTTCTCACCAGCCGAGTCCTAAATTCTGCTGTTCCCCATCTCAGCCCAGAAAGCAGGTAGAACAACTTTTTTGGTGCCTTTCAGGTGCCTACCAAGGTAGTGTAAAAACTACTAAGAGAACTCCTGTCTGGCACCTTCCCCGGTGGAGTTGAGCAGGGGGTGTGTTTGGAACATTTTGTCACCGGCCGACTCCAAAATTCAGCGGTTCCCCATCTCAGCCCAGAGAGCAGGTAGAACAACTTTTCTGGTGTCTTTCAGATGCCTACCAAGGTAGTGTAAAAACTATTAAGAGAACTCCTGTCTGGCACCTTCCCCGGTGGAGTTGTGCATGGGGTGTGTTTGGAAAATTTTGTCACCGGCCGACTCCAAAATTCAGCGGTTCCCCATCTCAGCCCAGAGAGCAGGTAGAACAACTTTTGTGGTGTCTTTCAGATGCCTACCGGAGCAATGTAAAAACTACCAGGAGAACTCCTGTCTGGCACCTTCCCCGGTGGAGTTGTGCATGGGGTGTGTTTGGAACATTTTGTCACCAGCCCAGTCCAAAATTCAGCGGTTCCCCATCTCAGCCCAGAAAGCAGGAAGAACAACTTTTGTGGTGCCTTTCAGGTGCCTACCAAGGCAGTGTAAAAACTACTAAGAGAACTCCTGTCTGGCACCTTCCCCGGTGGAGTTGTGCATGGGGTGTGTTTGGAACATTTTGTCACCGGCCGACTCCAAAATTCAGCGGTTCCCCATCTCAGCCCAGAAAGCAGGTAGAACAACTTTTGTGGTGTCTTTCAGATGCCTACCGGAGCAATGTAAAAACTACCAGGAGAACTCCTGTCTGGCACCTTCGCCGGTGGAGTTGTGCATGGGGTGTGTTTGGAACATTTTGTCACCAGCCGAGTCCAAAATTCAGCGGTTCCCCATCTCAGCCCAGAAAGCAGGTAGAACAACTTTTGTCGTGCCTTTCAAATACCTACCAAGGTAGTGTAAAAAGTACCAAGAGAACTCCTGTCTGGCACCTTCCCCGGTGGAGTTGTGCATGGGGTGTGTTTGGAACATTTTGTCACTAGCCGAGTCCAAAATTCAGCTGTTCCCCATCTCAGCCCAGAAAGCAGGTAGAACTACTTTTGTGGTGTCTTTCAGATGCCTACCAAGGTAGTGTAAAAACTATTAAGAGAACTCCTGTCTGGCACCTCCCCGGTGGAGTTGTGCATGGGGTGTGTTTGGAACATTTTTTCACCGGCCGACTCCAAAATTCAGCGGTTCCCCATCTCAGCCCAGAAAGCAGGTAGAACAACTTTTGTGGTGTCGTTTTGATGCCTACCGGAGCAATGTAAAAACTACCAACAGAACTCGTCCCTGGCACATTCGCTAGTGGAGTTGTGCAGGGGGTGTATTTATTAAAATTTTCTCACCAGCCGAGTCCTAAATTCTGCTGTTCCCCATCTCAGCCCAGAAAGCAGGTAGAACAACTTTTTTGGTGCCTTTCAGGTGCCTACCAAGGTAGTGTAAAAACTACTAAGAGAACTCCTGTCTGGCACCTTCCCCGGTGGAGTTGTGCATGGGGTGTGTTTGGAACATTTTGTCACCGGCCGACTCCAAAATTCAGCGGTTCCCCATCTCAGCCCAGAGAGCAGGTAGAACAACTTTTGTGGTGTCTTTCAGATGCCTACCGGAGCAATGTAAAAACTACCAAGAGAACTCGTGCCTGGCACCTTCCCCGGTGGAGTTGTGCATGGGGTGTCTTTGGAACATTTTGTCACCGGCCGACTCCAAAATTCAGCGGTTCCCCATCTCAGCCCAGAGAGCAGGTAGAACAACTTTTCTGGTGTCTTTCAGATGCCTACCAAGGTAGTGTAAAAACTATTAAGAGAACTCCTGTCTGGCACCTTCCCCGGTGGAGTTGTGCATGGGGTGTGTTTGGAAAATTTTGTCACCGGCCGACTCCAAAATTCAGCGGTTCCCCATCTCAGCCCAGAGAGCAGGTAGAACAACTTTTGTGGTGTCTTTCAGATGCCTACCGGAGCAATGTAAAAACTACCAGGAGAACTCCTGTCTGGCACCTTCCCCGGTGGAGTTGTGCATGGGGTGTGTTTGGAACATTTTGTCACCAGCCGAGTCCAAAATTCAGCGGTTCCCCATCTCAGCCCAGAAAGCAGGAAGAACAACTTTTGTGGTGCCTTTCAGGTGCCTACCAAGGCAGTGTAAAAACTACTAAGAGAACTCCTGTCTGGCACCTTCCCCGGTGGAGTTGTGCATGGGGTGTGTTTGGAACATTTTGTCACCGGCCGACTCCAAAATTCAGCGGTTCCCCATCTCAGCCCAGAAAGCAGGTAGAACAACTTTTGTGGTGTCTTTCAGATGCCTACCGGAGCAATGTAAAAACTACCAGGAGAACTCCTGTCTGGCACCTTCCCCGGTGGAGTTGTGCATGGGGTGTGTTTGGAACATTTTGTCACCAGCCGAGTCCAAAATTCAGCGGTTCCCCATCTCAGCCCAGAAAGCAGGTAGAACAACTTTTGTCGTGCCTTTCAAATACCTACCAAGGTAGTGTAAAAAGTACCAAGAGAACTCCTGTCTGGCACCTTCCCCGGTGGAGTTGTGCATGGGGTGTGTTTGGAACATTTTGTCACTAGCCGAGTCCAAAATTCAGCTGTTCCCCATCTCAGCCCAGAAAGCAGGTAGAACTACTTTTGTGGTGTCTTTCAGATGCCTACCAAGGTAGTGTAAAAACTATTAAGAGAACTCCTGTCTGGCACCTTCCCCGGTGGAGTTGTGCATGGGGTGTGTTTGGAACATTTTTTCACCGGCCGACTCCAAAATTCAGCGGTTCCCCATCTCAGCCCAGAAAGCAGGTAGAACAACTTTTGTGGTGTCATTTTGATGCCTACCGGAGCAATGTAAAAACTACCAACAGAACTCGTCCCTGGCACATTCGCTAGTGGAGTTGTGCAGGGGGTGTATTTATTAAAATTTTCTCACCAGCCGAGTCCTAAATTCTGCTGTTCCCCATCTCAGCCCAGAAAGCAGGTAGAACAACTTTTGTGGTGCCTTTCAGCTGCCTACCAAGGTAGTGTAAAAACTACTAAGAGAACTCCTGCCTGGCACCTTCCCCGGTGGAGTTGTGCATGGGGTGTGTTTGGAACATTTTGTCACCGGCCGACTCCAAAATTCAGCGGTTCCCCATCTCAGCCCAGAGAGCAGGTAGAACAACTTTTGTGGTGTCTTTCAGATGCCTACCGGAGCAATGTAAAAACTACCAAGAGAACTCGTGCCTGGCACCTTCCCCGGTGGAGTTGTGCATGGGGTGTCTTTGGAACATTTTGTCACCGGCCGAGTCCTAAATTCTGCTGTTCCCCATCTCAGCCCAGAAAGCAGGTAGAACAACTTTTTTGGTGCCTTTCAGGTGCCTACCAAGGTAATGTAAAAACTACTAAGAGAACTCCTGTCTGGCACCTTCCCCGGTGGAGTTGTGCATGGGGTGTGTTTGGAACATTTTGTCACCGGCCGACTCCAAAATTCAGCGGTTCCCCATCTCAGCCCAGAGAGCAGGTAGAACAACTTTTGTGGTGTCTTTCAGATGCCTACCAAGGTAGTGTAAAAAACTATTAAGAGAACTCCTGTCTGGCACCTTCCCCGGTGGAGTTGTGCATGGGGTGTGTTTGGAACATTTTGTCACCGGCCGACTCCAAAATTCAGCGGTTCCCCATCTCAGCCCAGAGAGCAGGTAGAACAACTTTTGTGGTGTCTTTCAGATGCCTACCAAGGTAGTGTAAAAACTATTAAGAGAACTCCTGTCTGGCACCTTCCCCGGTGGAGTTGTGCATGGGGTGTGTTTGGAAAATTTTGTCACCGGCCGACTCCAAAATTCAGCGGTTCCCCATCTCAGCCCAGAGAGCAGGTAGAACAACTTTTGTGGTGTCTTTCAGATGCCTACCGGAGCAATGTAAAAACTACCAGGAGAACTCCTGTCTGGCACCTTCCCCGGTGGAGTTGTGCATGGGGTGTGTTTGGAACATTTTGTCACCAGCCGAGTCCAAAATTCAGCGGTTCCCCATCTCAGCCCAGAAAGCAGGAAGAACAACTTTTGTGGTGCCTTTCAGGTGCCTACCAAGGCAGTGTAAAAACTACTAAGAGAACTCCTGTCTGGCACCTTCCCCGGTGGAGTTGTGCATGGGGTGTGTTTGGAACATTTTGTCACCGGCCGACTCCAAAATTCAGCGGTTCCCCATCTCAGCCCAGAGAGCAGGTAGAACAACTTTTGTGGTGCCTTTCAGCTGCCTACCAAGGTAGTGTAAAAACTATCAAGAGAACTCTTGTCTGGCACCTTCCCCGGTGGAGTTGTGCATGGGGTGTGTTTGGAACATTTTGTCACCGGCCGAGTCCAAAATTCAGCGGTTCCCCATCTCAGCCCAGAAAGCAGGAAGAACAACTTTTGTGGTGTCCTTTTGATGCCTACCGGAGCAATGTAAAAACTACCAACAGAACTCGTCCCTGGCACCTTCGCTAGTGGAGTTGTGCAGGGGGTGTATTTATTAAAATGTTGTCACCAGCCGAGTCCTAAATTCTGCTGTTCCCCATCTCAGCCCAGAAAGCAGGTAAAACAACTTTTTTGGTGCCTTTCAGGTGCCTACCAAGGTAGTGTAAAAACTACTAAGAGAACTCCTGTCTGGCACCTTCCCCGGTGGAGTTGTGCATGGGGTGTGTTTGGAACATTTTGTCACCGGCCGACTCCAAAATTCAGCGGTTCCCCATCTCAGCCCAGAGAGCAGGTAGAACAACTTTTGTGGTGTCTTTCAGATGCCTACCGGAGCAATGTAAAAACTACCAAGAGAACTCGTGCCTGGCACCTTCCCCGGTGGAGTTGTGCATGGGGTGTCTTTGGAACATTTTGTCACCGGCCGAGTCCTAAATTCTGCTGTTCCCCATCTCAGCCCAGAAAGCAGGTAGAACAACTTTTTTGGTGCCTTTCAGGTGCCTACCAAGGTAATGTAAAAACTACTAAGAGAACTCCTGTCTGGCACCTTCCCCGGTGGAGTTGTGCATGGGGTGTGTTTGGAACATTTTGTCACCGGCCGACTCCAAAATTCAGCGGTTCCCCATCTCAGCCCAGAGAGCAGGTAGAACAACTTTTGTGGTGTCTTTCAGATGCCTACCAAGGTAGTGTAAAAACTATTAAGAGAACTCCTGTCTGGCACCTTCCCCGGTGGAGTTGTGCATGGGGTGTGTTTGGAAAATTTTGTCACCGGCCGACTCCAAAATTCAGCGGTTCCCCATCTCAGCCCAGAGACCAGGTAGAACAACTTTTGTGGTGCCTTTCAGATGCCTACCAAGGTAGTGTAAAAACTACTAAGAGAACTCTTGTCTGGCACCTTCCCCGGTGGAGTTGTGCATGGGGTGTGTTTGGAACATTTCGTCACCAGCCAAGTCCAAAATTCAGCGGTTCCCCATCTCAGCCCAGAAAGCAGGTAGAACAACTTTTGTGGTGTCTTTCAGATGCCTACCGGAGCAATGTAAAAACTACCAGGAGAACTCCTGTCTGGCACCTTCCCCGGTGGAGTTGTGCATGGGGTGTGTTTGGAACATTTTGTCACCAGCCCAGTCCAAAATTCAGCGGTTCCCCATCTCAGCCCAGAAAGCAGGTAGAACAACTTTTGTCGTGCCTTTCAAATACCTACCAAGGTAGTGTAAAAAGTACCAAGAGAACTCCTGTCTGGCACCTTCCCCGGTGGAGTTGTGCATGGGGTGTGTTTGGAACATTTTGTCACCAGCCGAGTCCAAAATTCAGCTGTTCCCCATCTCAGCCCAGAAAGCAGGTAGAACTACTTTTGTGGTGCCTTTCAGATGCCTACCAAGGTAGTGTAAAAACTATTAAGAGAACTCCTGTCTGGCACCTTCCCCGGTGGAGTTGTGCATGGGGTGTGTTTGGAACATTTTGTCACCGGCCGACTCCAAAATTCAGCAGTTCCCCATCTCAGCCCAGAGAGCAGGTAGAACAACTTTTGTGGTGTCTTTCAGATGCCTACCGGAGCAATGTAAAAAGTACCAAGAGAACTCGTGCCTGGCACCTTCCCCGGTGGAGTTGTGCATGGGGTGTCTTTGGAACATTTTGTCACCGGCCGAGTCCTAAATTCTGCTGTTCCCCATCTCAGCCCAGAAAGCAGGTAGAACAACTTTTTTGGTGCCTTTCAGGTGCCTACCAAGGTAATGTAAAAACTACTAAGAGAACTCCTGTCTGGCACCTTCCCCGGTGGAGTTGTGCATGGGGTGTGTTTGGAACATTTTGTCACCGGCCGACTCCAAAATTCAGCGGTTCCCCATCTCAGCCCAGAGAGCAGGTAGAACAACTTTTGTGGTGTCTTTCAGATGCCTACCGGAGCAATGTAAAAACTACCAGGAGAACTCCTGTCTGGCACCTTCCCCGGTGGAGTTGTGCATGGGGTGTGTTTGGAACATTTTGTCACCAGCCGAGTCCAAAATTCAGCGGTTCCCCATCTCAGCCCAGAAAGCAGGAAGAACAACTTTTGTGGTGCCTTTCAGCTGCCTACCAAGGCAGTGTAAAAACTACTAAGAGAACTCCTGTCTGGCACCTTCCCCGGTGGAGTTGTGCATGGGGTGTGTTTGGAACATTTTGTCACCGGCCGACTCCAAAATTCAGCGGTTCCCCATCTCAGCCCAGAGAGCAGGTAGAACAACTTTTGTGGTGCCTTTCAGCTGCCTACCAAGGTAGTGTAAAAACTATCAAGAGAACTCTTGTCTGGCACCTTCCCCGGTGGAGTTGTGCATGGGGTGTGTTTGGAACATTTCGTCACCAGCCAAGTCCAAAATTCAGCGGTTCCCCATCTCAGCCCAGAAAGCAGGTAGAACAACTTTTGTGGTGCCTTTCAGATGCCTACCGGAGCAATGTAAAAACTACCAGGAGAACTCCTGTCTGGCACCTTCGCCGGTGGAGTTGTGCATGGGGTGTGTTTGGAGCATTTTGTCACCAGCCGAGTCCAAAATTCAGCGGTTCCCCATCTCAGCCCAGAAAGCAGGTAGAACAACTTTTGTCGTGCCTTTCAAATACCTACCAAGGTAGTGTAAAAACTACCAGGAGAACTCCTGTCTGGCACCTTCCCCGGTGGAGTTGTGCATGGGGTGTGTTTGGAACATTTTGTCACCAGCCGAGTCCAAAATTCAGCTGTTCCCCATCTCAGCCCAGAAAGCAGGTAGAACAACTTTTGTGGTGCCTTTCAGCTGCCTACCAAGGTAGTGTAAAAACTACTAAGAGAACTCCTGTCTGGCACCTTCCCCGGTGGAGTTGTGCATGGGGTGTGTTTGGAACATTTTGTCACCGGCCGACTCCAAAATTCAGCGGTTCCCCATCTCAGCCCAGAAAGCAGGTAGAACAACTTTTGTGGTGTCCTTTTGATGCCTACCGGAGCAATGTAAAAACTACCAACAGAACTCGTCCCTGGCACCTTCGCTAGTGGAGTTGTGCAGGGGGTGTATTTATTAAAATTTTCTCACCAGCCGAGTCCTAAATTCTGCTGTTCCCCATCTCAGCCCAGAAAGCAGGTAGAACAACTTTTGTGGTGCCTTTCAGCTGCCTACCAAGGTAGTGTAAAAACTACTAAGAGAACTCCTGTCTGGCACCTTCCCCGGTGGAGTTGTGCATGGGGTGTTTTTGGAACATTTTGTCACCGGCCGACTCCAAAATTCAGTGGTTCCCCATCTCTGCCCAGAAAGCAGGTAGAACAACTTTTGTGGTGTCTTTCAGATGCCTACCAAGGTAGTGTAAAAACTATTAAGAGAACTCCTGTCTGGCACCTTCCCCGGTGGAGTTGTGCATGGGGTGTGTTTGGAACATTTTGTCACCGGCCGAGTCCTAAATTCTGCTGTTCCCCATCTCAGCCCAGAAAGCAGGTAGAACAACTTTTTTGGTGCCTTTCAGGTGCCTACCAAGGTAATGTAAAAACTACTAAGAGAACTCCTGTCTGGCACCTTCCCCGGTGGAGTTGTGCATGGGGTGTGTTTGGAACATTTTGTCACCGGCCGACTCCAAAATTCAGCGGTTCCCCATCTCAGCCCAGAGAGCAGGTAGAACAACTTTTGTGGTGTCTTTCAGATGCCTACCAAGGTAGTGTAAAAACTATTAAGAGAACTCCTGTCTGGCACCTTCCCCGGTGGAGTTGTGCATGGGGTGTGTTTGGAACATTTTGTCACCGGCCGACTCCAAAATTCAGCGGTTCCCCATCTCAGCCCAGAGAGCAGGTAGAACAACTTTTGTGGTGTCTTTCAGATTCCTACCGGAGCAATGTAAAAACTACCAGGAGAACTCCTGTCTGGCACCTTCCCCGGTGGAGTTGTGCATGGGGTGTGTTCGGAACATTTTGTCACCAGCCGAGTCCAAAATTCAGCGGTTCCCCATCTCAGCCCAGAAAGCAGGAAGAACAACTTTTGTGGTGCCTTTCAGGTGCCTACCGGAGCAGTGTAAAAACTACCAGGAGAACTCCTGTCTGGCACCTTCCCCGGTGGAGTTGTGCATGGGGTGTGTTTGGAACATTTTGTCACCGGCCGAGTCCAAAATTCAGCGGTTCCCCATCTCAGCCCAGAAAGCAGGTAGAACTACTTTTGTGGTGTCTTTCAGATGCCTACCGGAGCAATGTAAAAACTACCAGGAGAACTCCTGTCTGGCACCTTCCCCGGTGGAGTTGTGCATGGGGTGTGTTTGGAACATTTTGTCACCGGCCGACTCCAAAATTCAGCGGTTCCCCATCTCAGCCCAGAGAGCAGGTAGAACAACTTTTGTGGTGTCTTTCAGATGCCTACCGGAGCAATGTAAAAACTACCAAGAGAACTCGTGCCTGGCACCTTCCCCGGTGGAGTTGTGCATGGGGTGTCTTTGGAACATTTTGTCACCGGCCGAGTCCTAAATTCTGCTGTTCCCCATCTCAGCCCAGAAAGCAGGTAGAACAACTTTTTTGGTGCCTTTCAGGTGCCTACCAAGGTAATGTAAAAACTACTAAGAGAACTCCTGTCTGGCACCTTCCCCGGTGGAGTTGTGCATGGGGTGTGTTTGGAACATTTTGTCACCGGCCGACTCCAAAATTCAGCGGTTCCCCATCTCAGCCCAGAGAGCAGGTAGAACAACTTTTCTGGTGTCTTTCAGATGCCTACCAAGGTAGTGTAAAAACTATTAAGAGAACTCCTGTCTGGCACCTTCCCCGGTGGAGTTGTGCATGGGGTGTGTTTGGAACATTTTGTCACCGGCCGACTCCAAAATTCAGCGGTTCCCCATCTCAGCCCAGAGAGCAGGTAGAACAACTTTTGTGGTGTCTTTCAGATGCCTACCGGAGCAATGTAAAAACTACCAGGAGAACTCCTGTCTGGCACCTTCCCCGGTGGAGTTGTGCATGGGGTGTGTTTGGAACATTTTGTCACCAGCCGAGTCCAAAATTCAGCGGTTCCCCATCTCAGCCCAGAAAGCAGGAAGAACAACTTTTGTGGTGTCTTTCAGATGCCTACCAAGGTAGTGTAAAAACTATTAAGAGAACTCCTGTCTGGCACCTTCCCCGGTGGAGTTGTGCATGGGGTGTGTTTGGAACATTTTTTCACCGGCCGACTCCAAAATTCAGCGGTTCCCCATCTCAGCCCAGAAAGCAGGTAGAACAACTTTTGTGGTGTCCTTTTGATGCCTACCGGAGCAATGTAAAAACTACCAACAGAACTCGTCCCTGGCACCTTCGCTAGTGGAGTTGTGCAGGGGGTGTATTTATTAAAATGTTGTCACCAGCCGAGTCCAAAATTCAGCTGTTCCCCATCTCAGCCCAGAAAGCAGGTAGAACAACTTTTGTGGTGCCTTTCAGCTGCCTACCAAGGTAGTGTAAAAACTACTAAGAGAACTCCTGCTTGCGCCTTCCCCGGTGGAGTTGTGCATGGGGTGTGTTTGGAACATTTTGTCACCGGCCGACTCCAAAATTCAGCGGTTCCCCATCTCAGCCCAGAAAGCAGGTAGAACAACTTTTCTGGTGTCTTTCAGATGCCTACCAAAGTAGTGTAAAAACTACTAAGAGAACTCCTGTCTGGCACCTTCCCCGGTGGAGTTGTGCATGGGGTGTGTTTGGAACATTTTGTCACCGGCCGACTCCAAAATTCAGCGGTTCCCCATCTCAGCCCAGAAAGCAGGTAGAACAACTTTTGTGGTGTCTTTCAGATGCCTACCGGAGCAATGTAAAAACTACCAGGAGAACTCCTGTCTGGCACCTTCCCCGGTGGAGTTGTGCATGGGGTGTGTTTGTAACATTTTGTCACCGGCCGACTCCAAAATTCAGCGGTTCCCCATCTCAGCCCAGAAAGCAGGAAGAACAACTTTTGTGGTGTCTTTCAGATGCCTACCGGAGCAATGTAAAAACTACCAACAGAATTCGTTCCTGGCACCTTCGCTAGTGGAGTTGTGCATGGGGTGTATTTATTAAAATTTTGTCACCAGCCGAGTCCAAAATTCAGCCGTTCCCCATCTCAGCCCAGAAAGCAAGTAGAACAATTTTTGTGGTGCCTTTCAAATGCCTACCAAGGTAGTGTAAAAACTATCAAGAGAACTCCTGTCTGGCACCTTCCCCGGTGGAGTTGTGCATGGGGTGTGTTTGGAACATTTTGTCACCTGCCGACTCCAAAATTCAGCGGTTCCCCATCTCAGCCCAGAAAGCAGGAAGAACAACTTTTGTGGTGCCTTTCAGCTGCCTACCAAGGTAGTGTAAAAACTACCAGGAGAACTCCTGCCTGGCACCTTCCCCGGTGGAGTTGTGCATGGGGTGAGTTTGGAACATTTTGTCACCGGCCGACTCCAAAATTCAGCCGTTCCCCATCTCAGCCCAGAGAGCAGGTAGAACAACTTTTGTGGTGTCTTTCAGATGCCTACCGGAGCAATGTAAAAACTACCAGGAGAACTCCTGTCTGGCACCTTCCCCGGTGGAGTTGTGCATGGGGTGTGTTTGGAACATTTTGTCACCAGCCCAGTCCAAAATTCAGCCGTTCCCCATCTCAGCCCAGAAAGCAGGAAGAACAACTTTTGTGGTGCCTTTCAGGTGCCTACCAAGGTAGTGTAAAAACTACTAAGAGAACTCCTGTCTGGCACCTTCCCCGGTGGAGTTGTGCATGGGGTGTGTTTGGAACATTTTGTCACCGGCCGACTCCAAAATTCAGCGGTTCCCCATCTCAGCCCAGAAAGCAGGTAGAACAACTTTTGTGGTGTCTTTCAGATGCCTACCGGAGCAATGTAAAAACTACCAGGAGAACTCCTGTCTGGCACCTTCCCCGGTGGAGTTGTGCATGGGGTGTTTTTGGAACATTCTGTCACCAGCCGAGTCCAAAATTCAGCGGTTCCCCATCTCAGCCCAGAAAGCAGGTAGAACAACTTTTGTGGTGCCTTTCAAATGCCTACCAAGGTAGTGTAAAAACTATCAAGAGAACTCCTGTCTGGCACCTTCCCCGGTGGAGTTGTGCATGGGGTGTGTTTGGAACATTTTGTCACCAGCCGAGTCCAAAATTCAGCTGTTCCCCATCTCAGCCCAGAAAGCAGGTAGAACAACTTTTGTAGTGTCTTTTTGATGCCTACCGGAGCAATGTAAAAACTACCAACAGAATTCATTCCTGGCACCTTCGCTAGTGGAGTTGTGCATGGTGTGTATTTATTAAAATTTTGTCACCAGCCGAGTCCAAAATTCAGCGGTTCCCCATCTCAGCCCAGAGAGCAGGTAGAACAACTTTTGTGGTGCCTTTCAGCTGCCTACCAAGGTAGTGTAAAAACTATCAAGAGAACTCCTGTCTGGCACCTTCCCCGGTGGAGTTGTGCATGGGGTGTGTTTGGAACATTTCGTCACCAGCCAAGTCCAAAATTCAGCGGTTCCCCATCTCAGCCCAGAAAGCAGGTAGAACAACTTTTGTGGTGTCTTTCAGATGCCTACTGGAGCAATGTAAAAACTACCAGGAGAACTCCTGCCTGGCACCTTCCCCGGTGGAGTTGTGCATGGGGTGTGTTTGGAACATTTTGTCACCGGCCGACTCCAAAATTCAGCGGTTCCCCATCTCAGCCCAGAGAGCAGGTAGAACAACTTTTGTGGTGTCTTTCAGATGCCTACCGGAGCAATGTAAAAACTACCAAGAGAACTCGTGCCTGGCACCTTCCCCGGTGGAGTTGTGCATGGGGTGTCTTTGGAACATTTTGTCACCGGCCGAGTCCTAAATTCTGCTGTTCCCCATCTCAGCCCAGAAAGCAGGTAGAACAACTTTTTTGGTGCCTTTCAGGTGCCTACCAAGGTAATGTAAAAACTACTAAGAGAACTCCTGTCTGGCACCTTCCCCGGTGGAGTTGTGCATGGGGTGTGTTTGGAACATTTTGTCACCGGCCGACTCCAAAATTCAGCGGTTCCCCATCTCAGCCCAGAGAGCAGGTAGAACAACTTTTCTGGTGTCTTTCAGATGCCTACCAAGGTAGTGTAAAAACTATTAAGAGAACTCCTGTCTGGCACCTTCCCCGGTGGAGTTGTGCATGGGGTGTGTTTGGAACATTTTGTCACCGGCCGACTCCAAAATTCAGCGGTTCCCCATCTCAGCCCAGAGAGCAGGTAGAACAACTTTTGTGGTGTCTTTCAGATGCCTACCGGAGCAATGTAAAAACTACCAGGAGAACTCCTGTCTGGCACCTTCCCCGGTGGAGTTGTGCATGGGGTGTGTTTGGAACATTTTGTCACCAGCCGAGTCCAAAATTCAGCGGTTCCCCATCTCAGCCCAGAAAGCAGGAAGAACAACTTTTGTGGTGCCTTTCAGGTGTCTACCAAGGTAGTGTAAAAACTACTAAGAGAACTCCTGTCTGGCACCTTCCCCGGTGGAGTTGTGCATGGGGTGTGTTTGGAACATTTTGTCACCGGCCGACTCCAAAATTCAGCGGTTCCCCATCTCAGCCCAGAGAGCAGGTAGAACAACTTTTGTGGTGCCTTTCAGCTGCCTACCAAGGTAGTGTAAAAACTATCAAGAGAACTCTTGTCTGGCACCTTCCCCGGTGGAGTTGTGCATGGGGTGTGTTTGGAACATTTCGTCACCAGCCAAGTCCAAAATTCAGCGGTTCCCCATCTCAGCCCAGAAAGCAGGTAGAACAACTTTTGTGGTGTCTTTCAGATGCCTACCGGAGCAATGTAAAAACTACCAGGAGAACTCCTGTCTGGTACCTTCCCCGGTGGAGTTGTGCATGGGGTGTGTTTGGAACATTTTGTCACCAGCCGAGTCCAAAATTCAGCGGTTCCCCATCTCAGCCCAGAAAGCAGGTAGAACAACTTTTGTCGTGCCTTTCAAATACCTACCAAGGTAGTGTAAAAAGTACCAAGAGAACTCCTGTCTGGCACCTTCCCCGGTGGAGTTGTGCATGGGGTGTGTTTGGAACATTTTGTCACCAGCCGAGTCCAAAATTCAGCGGTTCCCCATCTCAGCCCAGAAAGCAGGAAGAACAACTTTTGTGGTGCCTTTCAGGTGTCTACCAAGGTAGTGTAAAAACTACTAAGAGAACTCCTGTCTGGCACCTTCCCCGGTGGAGTTGTGCATGGGGTGTGTTTGGAACATTTTGTCACCGGCCGACTCCAAAATTCAGCGGTTCCCCATCTCAGCCCAGAGAGCAGGTAGAACAACTTTTGTGGTGCCTTTCAGCTGCCTACCAAGGTAGTGTAAAAACTATCAAGAGAACTCTTGTCTGGCACCTTCCCCGGTGGAGTTGTGCATGGGGTGTGTTTGGAACATTTCGTCACCAGCCAAGTCCAAAATTCAGCGGTTCCCCATCTCAGCCCAGAAAGCAGGTAGAACAACTTTTGTGGTGTCTTTCAGATGCCTACCGGAGCAATGTAAAAACTACCAGGAGAACTCCTGTCTGGTACCTTCCCCGGTGGAGTTGTGCATGGGGTGTGTTTGGAACATTTTGTCACCAGCCGAGTCCAAAATTCAGCGGTTCCCCATCTCAGCCCAGAAAGCAGGTAGAACAACTTTTGTCGTGCCTTTCAAATACCTACCAAGGTAGTGTAAAAAGTACCAAGAGAACTCCTGTCTGGCACCTTCCCCGGTGGAGTTGTGCATGGGGTGTGTTTGGAACATTTTGTCACCAGCCGAGTCCAAAATTCAGCTGTTCCCCATCTCAGCCCAGAAAGCAGGTAGAACTACTTTTGTGGTGTCTTTCAGATGCCTACCAAGGTAGTGTAAAAACTATTAAGAGAACTCCTGTCTGGCACCTTCCCCGGTGGAGTTGTGCATGGGGTGTGTTTGGAACATTTTTTCACCGGCCGACTCCAAAATTCAGCGGTTCCCCATCTCAGCCCAGAAAGCAGGTAGAACAACTTTTGTGGTGTCCTTTTGATGCCTACCGGAGCAATGTAAAAACTACCAACAGAACTCGTCCCTGGCACCTTCGCTAGTGGAGTTGTGCAGGGGGTGTATTTATTAAAATGTTGTCACCAGCCGAGTCCAAAATTCAGCTGTTCCCCATCTCAGCCCAGAAAGCAGGTAGAACAACTTTTGTGGTGCCTTTCAGCTGCCTACCAAGGTAGTGTAAAAACTACTAAGAGAACTCCTGCTTGCGCCTTCCCCGGTGGAGTTGTGCATGGGGTGTGTTTGGAACATTTTGTCACCGGCCGACTCCAAAATTCAGCGGTTCCCCATCTCAGCCCAGAAAGCAGGTAGAACAACTTTTCTGGTGTCTTTCAGATGCCTACCAAAGTAGTGTAAAAACTACTAAGAGAACTCCTGTCTGGCACCTTCCCCGGTGGAGTTGTGCATGGGGTGTGTTTGGAACATTTTGTCACCGGCCGACTCCAAAATTCAGCGGTTCCCCATCTCAGCCCAGAAAGCAGGTAGAACAACTTTTGTGGTGTCTTTCAGATGCCTACCGGAGCAATGTAAAAACTACCAGGAGAACTCCTGTCTGGCACCTTCCCCGGTGGAGTTGTGCATGGGGTGTGTTTGTAACATTTTGTCACCGGCCGACTCCAAAATTCAGCGGTTCCCCATCTCAGCCCAGAAAGCAGGAAGAACAACTTTTGTGGTGTCTTTCAGATGCCTACCGGAGCAATGTAAAAACTACCAACAGAATTCGTTCCTGGCACCTTCGCTAGTGGAGTTGTGCATGGGGTGTATTTATTAAAATTTTGTCACCAGCCGAGTCCAAAATTCAGCCGTTCCCCATCTCAGCCCAGAAAGCAAGTAGAACAACTTTTGTGGTGCCTTTCAAATGCCTACCAAGGTAGTGTAAAAACTATCAAGAGAACTCCTGTCTGGCACCTTCCCCGGTGGAGTTGTGCATGGGGTGTGTTTGGAACATTTTGTCACCTGCCGACTCCAAAATTCAGCTGTTCCCCATCTCAGCCCAGAAAGCAGGTAGAACAACTTTTGTGGTGCCTTTCAGCTGCCTACCAAGGTAGTGTAAAAACTACCAGGAGAACTCCTGCCTGGCACCTTCCCCGGTGGAGTTGTGCATGGGGTGAGTTTGGAACATTTTGTCACCGGCCGACTCCAAAATTCAGCGGTTCCCCATCTCAGCCCAGAGAGCAGGTAGAACAACTTTTGTGGTGTCTTTCAGATGCCTACCGGAGCAATGTAAAAACTACCAGGAGAACTCCTGTCTGGCACCTTCCCCGGTGGAGTTGTGCATGGGGTGTGTTTGGAACATTTTGTCACCAGCCCAGTCCAAAATTCAGCCGTTCCCCATCTCAGCCCAGAAAGCAGGAAGAACAACTTTTGTGGTGCCTTTCAGGTGCCTACCAAGGTAGTGTAAAAACTACTAAGAGAACTCCTGTCTGGCACCTTCCCCGGTGGAGTTGTGCATGGGGTGTGTTTGGAACATTTTGTCACCGGCCGACTCCAAAATTCAGCGGTTCCCCATCTCAGCCCAGAAAGCAGGTAGAACAACTTTTGTGGTGTCTTTCAGATGCCTACCGGAGCAATGTAAAAACTACCAGGAGAACTCCTGTCTGGCACCTTCGCTAGTGGAGTTGTGCGTGGGGTGTGTTTGGAACATTTTGTCACCGGCCGACTCCAAAATTCAGCTGTTCCCCATCTCAGCCCAGAAAGCAGGTAGAACAACTTTTGTGGTGTCCTTTTGATGCCTACCGGAGCAATGTAAAAACTACCAACAGAACTCGTCCCTGGCACCTTCGCTAGTGGAGTTGTGCATGAGGTGTATTTATTACAATGTTGTCACCAGCCGAGTCCAAAATTCAGCTGTTCCCCATCTCAGCCCAGAAAGCAGGTAGAACAACTTTTGTGGTGCCTTTCAAATGCCTACCAAGGTAGTGTAAAAACTACCAGGAGAACTCCTGTCTGGCACCTTCCCCGGTGGAGTTGTGCATGGGGTGTGTTTGGAACATTTCGTCACCAGCCAAGTCTAAAATTCAGCGGTTCCCCATCTCAGCCCAGAAAGCAGGTAGAACAACTTTTGTGGTGTCTTTCAAATACCTACCAAGGTAGTGTAAAAAGTACCAAGAGAACTCCTGTCTGGCACCTTCCCCGGTGGAGTTGTGCATGGGGTGTGTTTGGAACATTTTGTCACCAGCCGAGTCCAAAATTCAGCTGTTCCCCATCTCAGCCCAGAAAGCAGGTAGAACTACTTTTGTGGTGTCTTTCAGATGCCTACCAAGGTAGTGTAAAAACTACTAAGAGAACTCCTGTCTGGCACCTTCCCCGGTGGAGTTGTGCATGGGGTGTGTTTGGAACACTTTTTCACCGGCCGAGTCCAAAATTCAGCTGTTCCCCATCTCAGCCCAGAAAGCAGGTAGAACAACTTTTGTGGTGTCCTTTTGATGCCTACCGGAGCAATGTAAAAACTACCAACAGAACTCGTCCCTGGCACCTTCGCTAGTGGAGTTGTGCAGGGGGTGTATTTATTAAAATGTTGTCACCAGCCGAGTCCAAAATTCAGCTGTTCCCCATCTCAGCCCAGAAAGCAGGTAGAACAACTTTTTTGGTGCCTTTCAGCTGCCTACCAAGGTAGTGTAAAAACTACTAAGAGAACTCCTGTCTGGCACCTTCCCCGGTGGAGTTGAGCAGGGGGTGTGTTTGGAACATTTTGTCACCGGCCGACTCCAAAATTCAGCGGTTCCCCATCTCAGCCCAGAAAGCAGGTAGAACAACTTTTGTGGTGTCTTTCAGATGCCTACCAAGGTAGTGTAAAAACTATTAAGAGAACTCCTGTCTGGCACCTTCCCCGGTGGAGTTGTGCATGGGGTGTGTTTGGAACATTTTGTCACCGGCCGAGTCCAAAATTCAGCGGTTCCCCATCTCAGCCCAGAAAGCAGGAAGAACAACTTTTGTGGTGCCTTTCAGGTGCCTACCAAGGTAGTGTAAAAACTACCAACAGAACTCCTGTCTGGCACCTTCCCCGGTGGAGTTGTGCATGGGGTGTGTTTGGAACATTTTGTCACCGGCCGACTCCAAAATTCAGTGGTTCCCCATTTCAGCCCAGAGAGCAGGTAGAACAACTTTTGTGGTGTCTTTCAGATGCCTACCGGAGCAATGTAAAAACTACCAGGAGAACTCCTGTCTGGCACCTTCCCCGGTGGAGTTGTGCATGGGGTGTGTTTGGAACATTTTGTCACCGGCCGAGTCCAAAATTCAGCGGTTCCCCATCTCAGCCCAGAAAGCAGGAAGAACAACTTTTGTGGTGTCTTTCAGATGCCTACCGGAGCAATGTAAAAACTACCAGGAGAACTCCTGTCTGGCACCTTCCCCAGTGGAGTTGTGTGTGGGGTGTGTTTGGAACATTTTGTCACCGGCCGACTCCAAAATTCAGCTGTTCCCCATCTCAGCCCAGAAAGCAGGTAGAACAACTTTTGTGGTGTCCTTTTGATGCCTACCGGAGCAATGTAAAAACTACCAGGAGAACTCGTCCCTGGCACCTTCGCTAGTGGAGTTGTGCATGGGGTGTATTTATTAAAATTGTTCACCAGCTGAGTCCAAAATTCAGCTGTTCCCCATCTCAGCCCAGAAAGCAGGTAGAACAACTTTTGTGGTGCCTTTCAAATGCCTACCAAGGTAGTGTAAAAACTACCAGGAGAACTCCTTTCTGGCACCTTCCCCGGTGGAGTTGTGCATGGGGTGTGTTTGGAACATTTTGTCACCATCCGAGTCCAAAATTCAGCGGTTCCCCATCTCAGCCCAGAAAGCAGGTAGAACAACTTTTGTGGTGTCTTTCAGATGCCTACCGGAGCAATGTAAAAACTACCAGGAGAACTCCTGTCTGGCACCTTCCCCGGTGGAGTTGTGCATGGGGTGTTTTTGGAACATTCTGTCACCAGCCGAGTCCAAAATTCAGCGGTTCCCCATCTCAGCCCAGAAAGCAGGTAGAACAACTTTTGTGGTGCCTTTCAGCTGCCTACCAAGGTAGTGTAAAAACTATCAAGAGAACTCCTTTCTGGCACCTTCCCCGGTGGAGTTGTGCATGGGGTGTCTTTGGAACATTTTGTCACCAGCCGAGTCCAAAATTCAGCGGTTCCCCATCTCAGCCCAGAAAGCAGGTAGAACAACTTTTGTGGTGTCTTTCAGATGCCTACCGGAGCAATGTAAAAACTACCAACAGAATTCATTCCTGGCACCTTCGCTAGTGGAGTTGTGCATGGTGTGTATTTATTAAAATTTTGTCACCAGCCGAGTCCAAAATTCAGCGGTTCCCCATCTCAGCCCAGAAAGCAGGTAGAACAACTTTTGTGGTGCCTTTCAGCTGCCTACCAAGGTAGTGTAAAAACTATCAAGAGAACTCCTGTCTGGCACCTTCCCCGGTGGAGTTGTGCATGGGGTGTGTTTGGAACATTTTGTCACCAGCCGAGTCCAAAATTCAGCTGTTCCCCATCTCAGCCCAGAAAGCAGGTAGAACAACTTTTGTAGTGTCTTTTTGATGCCTACCGGAGCAATGTAAAAACTACCAACAGAACTCGTCCCTGGCACCTTCGCTAGTGGAGTTGTGCAGGGGGTGTATTTATTAAAATGTTGTCACCGGCCGAGTCCAAAATTCAGCTGTTCCCCATCTCAGCCCAGAAAGCAGGTAGAACAACTTTTTTGGTGCCTTTCAAGTGCCTACCAAGGTAGTGTAAAAACTACTAAGAGAACTCCTGTCTGGCACCTTCCCCGGTGGAGTTGAGCAGGGGGTGTGTTTGGAACATTTTGTCACCGGCCGACTCCAAAATTCAGCGGTTCCCCATCTCAGCCCAGAAAGCAGGTAGAACAACTTTTGTGGTGTCTTTCAGATGCCTACCAAGGTAGTGTAAAAACTATTAAGAGAACTCCTGTCTGGCACCTTCCCCGGTGGAGTTGTGCATGGGGTGTGTTTGGAACATTTTGTCACCGGCCGAGTCCAAAATTCAGCGGTTCCCCATCTCAGCCCAGAAAGCAGGAAGAACAACTTTTGTGGTGCCTTTCAGGTGCCTACCAAGGTAGTGTAAAAACTACCAGGAGAACTCCTGTCTGGCACCTTCCCCGGTGGAGTTGTGCATGGGGTGTGTTTGGAACATTTTGTCACCGGCCGACTCCAAAATTCAGTGGTTCCCCATTTCAGCCCAGAGAGCAGGTAGAACAACTTTTGTGGTGTCTTTCAGATGCCTACCGGAGCAATGTAAAAACTACCAGGAGAACTCCTGTCTGGCACCTTCCCCGGTGGAGTTGTGCATGGGGTGTGTTTGGAACATTTTGTCACCGGCCGAGTCCAAAATTCAGCGGTTCCCCATCTCAGCCCAGAAAGCAGGAAGAACAACTTTTGTGGTGTCTTTCAGATGCCTACCGGAGCAATGTAAAAACTACCAGGAGAACTCCTGTCTGGCACCTTCCCCAGTGGAGTTGTGCATGGGGTGTTTTTGGAACATTCTGTCACCAGCCGAGTCCAAAATTCAGCGGTTCCCCATCTCAGCCCAGAAAGCAGGTAGAACAACTTTTGTGGTGCCTTTCAAATGCCTACCAAGGTAGTGTAAAAACTATCAAGAGAACTCCTTTCTGGCACCTTCCCCGGTGGAGTTGTGCATGGGGTGTCTTTGGAACATTTTGTCACCAGCCGAGTCCAAAATTCAGCGGTTCCCCATCTCAGCCCAGAAAGCAGGTAGAACAACTTTTGTGGTGTCTTTCAGATGCCTACCGGAGCAATGTAAAAACTACCAGGAGAACTCCTGTCTGGCACCTTCCCCGGTGGAGTTGTGCATGGGGTGTTTTTGGAACATTCTGTCACCAGCCGAGTCCAAAATTCAGCGGTTCCCCATCTCAGCCCAGAAAGCAGGTAGAACAACTTTTGTGGTGCCTTTCAAATGCCTACCAAGGTAGTGTAAAAACTATCAAGAGAACTCCTGTCTGGCACCTTCCCCGGTGGAGTTGTGCATGGGGTGTGTTTGGAACATTTTGTCACCAGCCGAGTCCAAAATTCAGCTGTTCCCCATCTCAGCCCAGAAAGCAGGTAGAACAACTTTTGTAGTGTCTTTTTGATGCCTACCGGAGCAATGTAAAAACTACCAACAGAATTCATTCCTGGCACCTTCGCTAGTGGAGTTGTGCATGGTGTGTATTTATTAAAATTTTGTCACCAGCCGAGTCCAAAATTCAGCGGTTCCCCATCTCAGCCCAGAAAGCAGGTAGAACAACTTTTGTGGTGCCTTTCAGCTGCCTACCAAGGTAGTGTAAAAACTATCAAGAGAACTCCTGTCTGGCACCTTCCCCGGTGGAGTTGTGCATGGGCTGTGTTTGGAACATTTCGTCACCAGCCAAGTCCAAAATTCAGCGGTTCCCCATCTCAGCCCAGAAAGCAGGTAGAACAACTTTTGTGGTGTCTTTCAGATGCCTACCGGAGCAATGTAAAAACTACCAGGAGAACTCCTGTCTGGCACCTTCCCCGGTGGAGTTGTGCATGGGGTGTGTTTGGAACATTTTGTCACCAGCCGAGTCCAAAATTCAGCGGTTCCCCATCTCAGCCCAGAAAGCAGGTAGAACAACTTTTGTCGTGCCTTTCAAATACCTACCAAGGTAGTGTAAAAAGTACCAAGAGAACTCCTGTCTGGCACCTTCCCCAGTGGAGTTGTGCATGGGGTGTGTTTGGAACATTTTGTCACCGGCCGAGTCCAAAATTCAGCGGTTCCCCATCTCAGCCCAGAAAGCAGGTAGAACAACTTTTGTGGTGCCTTTCAGATGCCTACCGGAGCAATGTAAAAACTACCAGGAGAACTCCTGCCTGGCACCTTCCCCGGTGGAGTTGTGCATGGGGTGTGTTTGGAACATTTCGTCACCAGCCAAGTCCAAAATTCAGCGGTTCCCCATCTCAGCCCAGAAAGCAGGTAGAACAACTTTTGTGGTGTCTTTCAGCTGCCTACCAAGGTAGTGTAAAAACTACTAAGAGAACTCCAGTCTGGCACCTTCCCCGGTGGAGTTGTGCAGGGGGTGTGTTTGGAACATTTTGTCACCGGCCGAGTCCAAAATTCAGCGGTTCCCCATCTCAGCCCAGAAAGCAGGTAGAACAACTTTTGTCGTGCCTTTCAAATACCTACCAAGGTAGTGTAAAAAGTACCAAGAGAACTCCTGTCTGGCACCTTCCCCGGTGGAGTTGTGCATGGGGTGTGTTTGGAACATTTCGTCACCAGCCAAGTCCAAAATTCAGCGGTTCCCCATCTCAGCCCAGAAAGCAGGTAGAACAACTTTTGTGGTGTCTTTCAGCTGCCTACCAAGGTAGTGTAAAAACTACTAAGAGAACTCCTGTCTGGCACCTTCCCCGGTGGAGTTGTGCATGGGGTGTGTTTGGAACATTTTTTCACAGGCCGAGTCCAAAATTCAGTGGTTCCCCATTTCAGCCCAGAAAGCAGGTAGAACAACTTTTGTGGTGTCTTTCAGATGCCTACCGGAGCAATGTAAAAACTACCAGGAGAACTCCTGTCTGGCACCTTCCCCGGTGGAGTTGTGCAGGGGGTGTGTTTGGAACATTTTGTCACCGGCCGAGTCCAAAATTCAGCGGTTCCCCATCTCAGCCCAGAAAGCAGGAAGAACAACTTTTGTGGTGTCTTTCAGATGCCTACCGGAGCAATGTAAAAACTACCAGGAGAACTCCTGTCTGGCACCTTCGCTAGTGGAGTTGTGCGTGGGGTGTGTTTGGAACATTTTGTCACCGGCCGACTCCAAAATTCAGCTGTTCCCCATCTCAGCCCAGAAAGCAGGTAGAACAACTTTTGTGGTGTCCTTTTGATGCCTACCGGAGCAATGTAAAAACTACCAGGAGAACTCGTCCCTGGCACCTTCGCTAGTGGAGTTGTGCAGGGGGTGTATTTATTAAAATGTTGTCACCAGCTGAGTCCAAAATTCAGCTGTTCCCCATCTCAGCCCAGAAAGCAGGTAGAACAACTTTTGTGGTGCCTTTCAAATGCCTACCAGAGCAATGTAAAAACTACCAGGAGAACTCCTGTCTGGCACCTTCCCCGGTGGAGTTGTGCATGGGGTGTGTTTGGAACATTTTGTCACCAGCCGAGTCCAAAATTCAGCGGTTCCCCATCTCAGCCCAGAAAGCAGGTAGAACAACTTTTGTGGTGTCTTTCAGATGCCTACCGGAGCAATGTAAAAACTACCAGGAGAACTCCTGTCTGGCACCTTCCCCGGTGGAGTTGTGCATGGGGTGTGTTTGGAACATTCTGTCACCAGCCGAGTCCAAAATTCAGCGGTTCCCCATCTCAGCCCAGAAAGCAGGTAGAACAACTTTTGTGGTGTCTTTCAGGTGCCTACCAAGGTAGTGTAAAAACTATCAAGAGAACTCCTGTCTGGCACCTTCCCCGGTGGAGTTGTGCATGGGGTGTCTTTGGAACATTTTGTCACCAGCCGAGTCCAAAATTCAGCTGTTCCCCATCTCAGCCCAGAAAGCAGGTAGAACAACTTTTGTAGTGTCTTTTTGATGCCTACCGGAGCAATGTAAAAACTACCAACAGAATTCGTTCCTGGCACCTTCGCTAGTGGAGTTGTGCATGGTGTGTATTTATTAAAATTTTGTCACCAGCCGAGTCCAAAATTCAGCGGTTCCCCATCTCAGCCCAGAAAGCAGGTAGAACAACTTTTGTGGTGCCTTTCAGCTGCCTACCAAGGTAGTGTAAAAACTATCAAGAGAACTCCTGTCTGGCACCTTCCCCGGTGGAGTTGTGCATGGGGTGTGTTTGGAACATTTCGTCACCAGCCAAGTCCAAAATTCAGCGGTTCCCCATCTCAGCCCAGAAAGCAGGTAGAACAACTTTTGTGGTGTCTTTCAGATGCCTACCGGAGCAATGTAAAAACTACCAGGAGAACTCCTGTCTGGCACCTTCCCCGGTGGAGTTGTGCAGGGGGTGTGTTTGGAACATTTTGTCACCGGCCGAGTCCAAAATTCAGCGGTTCCCCATCTCAGCCCAGAAAGCAGGTAGAACAACTTTTCTGGTGTCTTTCAGATGCCTACCGGAGCAATGTAAAAACTACCACCAGAATTCGTTCCTGGCACCTTCGCTAGTGGAGTTGTGCATGGGGTGTCTTTGGAACATTTTGTCACCGGCCGAGTCCAAAATTCAGCGGTTCCCCATCTCAGCCCAGAAAGCAGGTAGAACAACTTTTGTGGTGCCTTTCAGCTGCCTACCAAGGTAGTGTAAAAACTATCAAGAGAACTCTTGTCTGGCACCTTCCCCGGTGGAGTTGTGCATGGGGTGTGTTTGGAACATTTCGTCACCAGCCAAGTCCAAAATTCAGCGGTTCCCCATCTCAGCCCAGAAAGCAGGTAGAACTACTTTTGTGGTGTCTTTCAGATGCCTACCAAGGTAGTGTAAAAACTATTAAGAGAACTCCTGTCTGGCACCTTCCCCGGTGGAGTTGTGCATGGGGTGTGTTTGGAACATTTTTTCACCGGCCGACTCCAAAATTCAGCGGTTCCCCATCTCAGCCCAGAAAGCAGGTAGAACAACTTTTGTGGTGTCCTTTTGATGCCTACCGGAGCAATGTAAAAACTACCAACAGAACTCGTCCCTGGCACCTTCGCTAGTGGAGTTGTGCAGGGGGTGTATTTATTAAAATGTTGTCACCAGCCGAGTCCAAAATTCAGCTGTTCCCCATCTCAGCCCAGAAAGCAGGTAGAACAACTTTTTTGGTGCCTTTCAGCTGCCTACCAAGGTAGTGTAAAAACTACCAAGAGAACTCCTGTCTGGCACCTTCCCCGGTGGAGTTGTGCATGGGGTGTGTTTGGAACATTTTGTCACCGGCCGACTCCAAAATTCAGCGGTTCCCCATCTCAGCCCAGAGAGCAGGTAGAACAACTTTTGTGGTGTCTTTCAGATGCCTACCGGAGCAATGTAAAAACTACCAGGAGAACTCCTGCCTGGCACCTTCCCCGGTGGAGTTGTGCATGGGGTGTGTTTGGAACATTTTTTCACCGGCCAACTCCAAAATTCAGCGGTTCCCCATCTCAGCCCAGAAAGCAGGAAGAACAACTTTTGTGGTGTCCTTTTGATGCCTACCGGAGCAATGTAAAAACTACCAACAGAACTCGTCCCTGGCACCTTCGCTAGTGGAGTTGTGCAGGGGGTGTATTTATTAAAATTTTCTCACCAGCCGAGTCCTAAATTCAGCTGTTCCCCATCTCAGCCCAGAAAGCAGGTAGAACAACTTTTTTGGTGCCTTTCAGCTGCCTACCAAGGTAGTGTAAAAACTACTAAGAGAACTCCTGTCTGGCACCTTCCCCGGTGGAGTTGTGCAGGGGGTGTGTTTGGAACATTTTGTCACCGGGCGACTCCAAAATTCAGCGGTTCCCCATCTCAGCCCAGAAAGCAGGTAGAACAACTTTTCTGGTGTCTTTCAGATGCCTACCAAGGTAGTGTAAAAACTATTAAGAGAACTCCTGTCTGGCACCTTCCCCGGTGGAGTTGTGCAGGGGGTGTGTTTGGAACATTTTGTCACCGGCCGACTCCAAAATTCAGTGGTTCCCCATTTCAGCCCAGAGAGCAGGTAGAACAACTTTTGTGGTGTCTTTCAGATGCCTACCGGAGCAATGTAAAAACTACCAGGAGAACTCCTGTCTGGCACCTTCCCCGGTGGAGTTGTGCATGGGGTGTGTTTGGAACATTTTGTCACCAGCCGAGTCCAAAATTCAGCGGTTCCCCATCTCAGCCCAGAAAGCAGGAAGAACAACTTTTGTGGTGCCTTTCAGGTGCCTACCAAGGTAGTGTAAAAACTACTAAGAGAACTCCTGTCTGGCACCTTCCCCGGTGGAGTTGTGCATGGGGTGTGTTTGGAACATTTTGTCACCAGCCGACTCCAAAATTCAGCGGTTCCCCATCTCAGCCCAGAGAGCAGGTAGAACAACTTTTGTGGTGTCTTTCAGATGCCTACCGGAGCAATGTAAAAACTACCAGGAGAACTCCTGTCTGGCACCTTCCCCGGTGGAGTTGTGCAGGGGGTGTGTTTGGAACATTTTGTCACCGGCCGACTCCAAAATTCAGCGGTTCCCCATCTCAGCCCAGAGAGCAGGTAGAACAACTTTTGTGGTGTCTTTCAGATGCCTACCGGAGCAATGTAAAAACTACCACCAGAATTCGTTCCTGGCACCTTCGCTAGTGGAGTTGTGCATGGGGTGTGTTTGGAACATTTCATCACCAGCCAAGTCCAAAATTCAGCGGTTCCCCATCTCAGCCCAGAAAGCAGGTAGAACAACTTTTGTGGTGTCTTTCAGATGCCTACCAAGGTAGTGTAAAAACTATTAAGAGAACTCCTGTCTGGCACCTTCCCCGGTGGAGTTGTGCATGGGGTGTGTTTGGAACATTTTGTCACCGGCCGACTCCAAAATTCAGTGGTTCCCCATCTCAGCCCAGAGAGCAGGTAGAACAACTTTTGTGGTGTCTTTCAGATGCCTACCGGAGCAATGTAAAAACTACCAGGAGAACTCCTGCCTGGCACCTTCCCCGGTGGAGTTGTGCAGGGGGTGTGTTTGGAACATTTCGTCACCAGCCAAGTCCAAAATTCAGCGGTTCCCCATCTCAGCCCAGAAAGCAGGTAGAACAACTTTTGTGGTGTCTTTCAGATGCCTACCGGAGCAATGTAAAAACTACCAACAGAATTCGTTCCTGGCACCTTCGCTAGTGGAGTTGTGCATGGGGTGTATTTATTAAAATTTTGTCACCAGCCGAGTCCAAAATTCAGCGGTTCCCCATCTCAGCCCAGAAAGCAAGTAGAACAACTTTTGTGGTGCCTTTCAAATGCCTACCAAGGTAGTGTAAAAACTATCAAGAGAACTCCTGTCTGGCACCTTCCCCGGTGGAGTTGTGCATGGGGTGTGTTTGGAACATTTTGTCACCGGCCGACTCCAAAATTCAGCGGTTCCCCATCTCAGCCCAGAAAGCAGGTAGAACAACTTTTGTGGTGCCTTTCAGCTGCCTACCAAGGTAGTGTAAAAACTACTAAGAGAACTCCTGTCTGGCACCTTCCCCGGTGGAGTTGTGCAGGGGGTGTGTTTGGAACATTTTGTCACCGGCCGACTCCAAAATTCAGCGGTTCCCCATCTCAGCCCAGAGAGCAGGTAGAACAACTTTTGTGGTGTCTTTCAGCTGCCTACCAAGGTAGTGTAAAAACTATTAAGAGAACTCCTGTCTGGCACCTTCCCCGGTGGAGTTGTGCATGGGGTGTGTTTGGAACATTTTGTCACCGGCCGACTCCAAAATTCAGCGGTTCCCCATCTCAGCCCAGAGAGCAGGTAGAACAACTTTTGTGGTGTCTTTCAGATGCCTACCGGAGCAATGTAAAAACTACCAAGAGAACTCCTGTCTGGCACCTTCCCCGGTGGAGTTGTGCATGGGGTGTGTTTGGAACATTTTGTCACCAGCCCAGTCCAAAATTCAGCCGTTCCCCATCTCAGCCCAGAAAGCAGGAAGAACAACTTTTGTGGTGCCTTTCAGGTGCCTACCAAGGTAGTGTAAAAACTACTAAGAGAACTCCTGTCTGGCACCTTCCCCGGTGGAGTTGTGCATGGGGTGTGTTTGGAACATTTTGTCACCGGCCGAGTCCAAAAGTCAGCGGTTCCCCATCTCAGCCCAGAAAGCAGGTAGAACAACTTTTGTGGTGTCTTTCAGATGCCTACCGGAGCAATGTAAAAACTACCAGGAGAACTCCTGTCTGGCACCTTCGCTAGTGGAGTTGTGCGTGGGGTGTGTTTGGAACATTTTGTCACCAGCCGACTCCAAAATTCAGCTGTTCCCCATCTCAGCCCAGAAAGCAGGTAGAACAACTTTTGTGGTGTCCTTTTGATGCCTACCAGAGCAATGTAAAAACTACCAACAGAACTCGTCCCTGGCACCTTCGCTAGTGGAGTTGTGCATGAGGTGTATTTATTAAAATGTTGTCACCAGCCGAGTCCAAAATTCAGCTGTTCCCCATCTCAGCCCAGAAAGCAGGTAGAACAACTTTTGTGGTGCCTTTCAAATGCCTACCAAGGTAGTGTAAAAACTACCAGGAGAACTCCTGTCTGGCACCTTCCCCGGTGGAGTTGTGCAGGGGGTGTGTTTGGAACATTTTGTCACCAGCCGAGTCCAAAATTCAGCGGTTCCCCATCTCAGCCCAGAAAGCAGGTAGAACAACTTTTGTGGTGTCTTTCAGATGCCTACCAGAGCAATGTAAAAACTACCAGGAGAACTCCTGTCTGGCACCTTCCCCGGTGGAGTTGTGCATGGGGTGTGTTTGGAACATTCTGTCACCAGCCGAGTCCAAAATTCAGCGGTTCCCCATCTCAGCCCAGAAAGCAGGTAGAACAACTTTTGTGGTGCCTTTCAAATGCCTACCAAGGTAGTGTAAAAACTATCAAGAGAACTCCTGTCTGGCACCTTCCCCGGTGGAGTTGTGCATGGGGTGTGTTTGGAACATTTCGTCACCAGCCAAGTCCAAAATTCAGCGGTTCCCCATCTCAGCCCAGAAAGCAGGTAGAACAACTTTTGTGGTGTCTTTCAGATGCCTACCGGAGCAATGTAAAAACTACCAGGAGAACTCCTGTCTGGCACCTTCCCCGGTGGAGTTGTGCATGGGGTGTGTTTGGAACATTTTGTCACCAGCCGAGTCCAAAATTCAGCGGTTCCCCATCTCAGCCCAGAAAGCAGGTAGAACTACTTTTGTGGTGTCTTTCAGATGCCTACCAAGGTAGTGTAAAAAGTACCAAGAGAACTCGTGCCTGGCACCTTCCCCGGTGGAGTTGTGCATGGGGTGTCTTTGGAACATTTTGTCACCAGCCGAGTCCAAAATTCAGCTGTTCCCCATCTCAGCCCAGAAAGCAGGTAGAACAACTTTTGTGGTGTCTTTCAGATGCCTACCAAGGTAGTGTAAAAACTACCAGGAGAACTCCTGTCTGGCACCTTCCCCGGTGGAGTTGTGCATGGGGTGTGTTTGGAACATTTTTTCACCGGCCGAGTCCAAAATTCAGCGGTTCCCCATCTCAGCCCAGAAAGCAGGAAGAACAACTTTTGTGGTGTCCTTTTGATGCCTACCGGAGCAATGTAAAAACTACCAACAGAACTCGTCCCTGGCACCTTCGCTAGTGGAGTTGTGCAGGGGGTGTATTTATTAAAATTTTGTCACCAGCCGAGTCCAAAATTCAGCTGTTCCCCATCTCAGCCCAGAAAGCAGGTAGAACAACTTTTTTGGTGCCTTTCAGCTGCCTACCAAGGTAGTGTAAAAACTATCAAGAGAACTCCTGTCTGGCACCTTCCCCGGTGGAGTTGTCCATGGGGTGTGTTTGGAACATTTTGTCACCGGCCGACTCCAAAATTCAGCGGTTCCCCATCTCAGCCCAGAGAGCAGGTAGAACAACTTTTGTGGTGTCTTTCAGATGCCTACCAAGGTAGTGTAAAAACTATTAAGAGAACTCCTGTCTGGCACCTTCCCCGGTGGAGTTGTGCATGGGGTGTGTTTGGAACATTTTGTCACCGGCCGACTCCAAAATTCAGCGGTTCCCCATTTCAGCCCAGAGAGCAGGTAGAACAACTTTTGTGGTGTCTTTCAGATGCCTACCGGAGCAATGTAAAAACTACCAGGAGAACTCCTGTCTGGCACCTTCCCCGGTGGAGTTGTGCAGGGGGTGTGTTTGGAACATTTTGTCACCGGCCGACTCCAAAATTCAGCGGTTCCCCATCTCAGCCCAGAAAGCAGGAAGAACAACTTTTGTGGTGCCTTTCAGGTGCCTACCAAGGTAGTGTAAAAGCTACTAAGAGAACTCCTGTCTGGCACCTTCCCCGGTGGAGTTGTGCATGGGGTGTGTTTGGAACATTTCGTCACCAGCCAAGTCCAAAATTCAGCTGTTCCCCATCTCAGCCCAGAGAGCAGGTAGAACAACTTTTGTGGTGTCTTTCAGATGCCTACCGGAGTAATGTAAAAACTACCAGGAGAACTCCTGTCTGGCACCTTCCCCGGTGGAGTTGTGCAGGGGGTGTGTTTGGAACATTTTGTCACCGGCCGACTCCAAAATTCAGCGGTTCCCCATCTCAGCCCAGAAAGCAGGTAGAACAACTTTTGTGGTGTCTTTCAGATGCCTACCGGAGCAATGTAAAAACTACCACCAGAATTCGTTCCTGGCACCTTCGCTAGTGGAGTTGTGCATGGGGTGTCTTTGGAACATTTTGTCACCGGCCGACTCCAAAATTCAGCGGTTCCCCATCTCAGCCCAGAAAGCAGGTAGAACAACTTTTGTGGTGCCTTTCAAATGCCTACCAAGGTAGTGTAAAAACTACCAGGAGAACTCCTGTCTGGCACCTTCCCCGGTGGAGTTGTGCATGGGGTGTGTTTGGAACATTTTGTCACCAGCCGAGTCCAAAATTCAGCGGTTCCCCATCTCAGCCCAGAAAGCAGGTAGAACAACTTTTGTGGTGTCTTTCAGATGCCTACCAAGGTAGTGTAAAAACTATTAAGAGAACTCCTGTCTGGCACCTTCCCCGGTGGAGTTGTGCATGGGGTGTGTTTGGAACATTTTGTCACCGGCCGACTCCAAAATTCAGTGGTTCCCCATTTCAGCCCAGAGAGCAGGTAGAACAACTTTTGTGGTGTCTTTCAGATGCCTACCGGAGCAATGTAAAAACTACCAGGAGAACTCGTGCCTGGCACCTTCCCCGGTGGAGTTGTGCAGGGGGTGTGTTTGGAACATTTTGTCACCGGCCGACTCCAAAATTCAGCGGTTCCCCATCTCAGCCCAGAAAGCAGGAAGAACAACTTTTGTGGTGCCTTTCAGGTGCCTTCCAAGGTAGTGTAAAAGCTACTAAGAGAACTCCTGTCTGGCACCTTCCCCGGTGGAGTTGTGCATGGGGTGTGTTTGGAACATTTCGTCACCAGCCAAGTCCAAAATTCAGCTGTTCCCCATCTCAGCCCAGAGAGCAGGTAGAACAACTTTTGTGGTGTCTTTCAGATGCCTACCGGAGCAATGTAAAAACTACCAGGAGAACTCCTGTCTGGCACCTTCCCCGGTGGAGTTGTGCATGGGGTGTGTTTGGAACATTTTGTCACCGGCCGACTCCAAAACTCAGCGGTTCCCCATCTCAGCCCAGAAAGCAGGTAGAACAACTTTTGTGGTGTCTTTCAGATGCCTACCGGAGCAATGTAAAAACTACCACCAGAATTCGTTCCTGGCACCTTCGCTAGTGGAGTTGTGCATGGGGTGTCTTTGGAACATTTTGTCACCGGCCGAGTCCAAAATTCAGCGGTTCCCCATCTCAGCCCAGAAAGCAGGTAGAACAACTTTTGTGGTGCCTTTCAAATGCCTACCAAGGTAGTGTAAAAACTACTGAGAGAACTCCTGTCTGGCACCTTCCCCGGTGGAGTTGTGCAGGGGGTGTGTTTGGAACATTTTGTCACCAGCCGAGTCCAAAATTCAGCGGTTCCCCATCTCAGCCCAGAAAGCAGGTAGAACAACTTTTGTGGTGTCTTTCAGATGCCTACCGGAGCAATGTAAAAACTACCAGGAGAACTCCTGTCTGGCACCTTCCCCGGTGGAGTTGTGCAGGGGGTGTGTTTGGAACATTTTGTCACCAGCCGACTCCAAAATTCAGCGGTTCCCCATCTCAGCCCAGAAAGCAGGTAGAACAACTTTTGTGGTGCCTTTCAAATGCCTACCAAGGTAGTGTAAAAACTATCAAGTGAACTCCTGTCTGGCACCTTCCCCGGTGGAGTTGTGCATGGGGTGTGTTTGGAACATTTTTTCACCGGCCGAGTCCAAAATTCAGCGGTTCCCCATCTCAGCCCAGAAAGCAGGAAGAACAACTTTTGTGGTGTCCTTTTGATGCCTACCGGAGCAATGTAAAAACTACCAACAGAACTCGTCCCTGGCACCTTCGCTAGTGGAGTTGTGCAGGGGGTGTATTTATTAAAATGTTGTCACCAGCCGAGTCCAAAATTCAGCTGTTCCCCAACTCAGCCCAGAAAGCAGGTAGAACAACTTTTCTGGTGCCTTTCAGCTGCCTACCAAGGTAGTGTAAAAACTACTAAGAGAACTCCTGTCTGGCACCTTCCCCGGTGGAGTTGTGCATGGGGTGTGTTTGGAACATTTTGTCACCGGCCGACTCCAAAATTCAGCGGTTCCCCATCTCAGCCCAGAGAGCAGGTAGAACAACTTTTGTGGTGTCTTTCAGATGCCTACCGGAGCAATGTAAAAACTACCAGGAGAACTCCTGTCTGGCACCTTCCCCGGTGGAGTTGTGCAGGGGGTGTGTTTGGAACATTTTGTCACCGGCCGACTCCAAAATTCAGCGGTTCCCCATCTCAGCCCAGAAAGCAGGTAGAACAACTTTTGTGGTGTCTTTCAGATGCCTACTGGAGCAATGTAAAAACTACCAACAGAATTCGTTCCTGGCACCTTCGCTAGTGGAGTTGTGCATGGGGTGTATTTATTAAAATTTTGTCACCAGCCGAGTCCAAAATTCAGCGGTTCCCCATCTCAGCCCAGAAAGCAAGTAGAACAACTTTTGTGGTGCCTTTCAAATGCCTACCAAGGTAGTGTAAAAACTATCAAGAGAACTCCTGTCTGGCACCTTCCCCGGTGGAGTTGTGCATGGGGTGTGTTTGGAACATTTTGTCTCCAGCCGAGTCCAAAATTCAGCGGTTCCCCATCTCAGCCCAGAGAGCAGGTAGAACAACTTTTGTGGTGTCTTTCAGATGCCTACCAAGGTAGTGTAAAAACTACTAAGAGAACTCCTGTCTGGCACCTTCCCCGGTGGAGTTGTGCAGGGGGTGTGTTTGGAACATTTTGTCACCGGCCGACTCCAAAATTCAGCGGTTCCCCATCTCAGCCCAGAAAGCAGGAAGAACAACTTTTGTGGTGCCTTTCAGCTGCCTCGCAAGGTAGTGTAAAAACTACTAGGAGAACTCCTGTCTTGCACCTTCCCCGGTGGAGTTGTGCATGGGGTGTGTTTGGAACATTTTGTCACCGGCCGACTCCAAAATTCAGCGGTTCCCCATCTCAGCCCAGAAAGCAGGTAGAACAACTTTTGTGGTGTCTTTCAGATGCCTACCGGAGCAATGTAAAAACTACCAGGAGAACTCCTGTCTGGCACCTTCCCCGGTGGAGTTGTGCAGGGGGTGTGTTTGGAACATTTTGTCACCAGCCGACTCCAAAATTCAGCGGTTCCCCATCTCAGCCCAGAAAGCAGGTAGAACAACTTTTGTGGTGCCTTTCAAATGCCTACCAAGGTAGTGTAAAAACTATCAAGAGAACTCCTGTCTGGCACCTTCCCCGGTGGAGTTGTGCATGGGGTGTGTTTGGAACATTTTTTCACCGGCCGAGTCCAAAATTCAGCGGTTCCCCATCTCAGCCCAGAAAGCAGGAAGAACAACTTTTGTGGTGTCCTTTTGATGCCTACCGGAGCAATGTAAAAACTACCAACAGAACTCGTCCCTGGCACCTTCGCTAGTGGAGTTGTGCAGGGGGTGTATTTATTAAAATGTTGTCACCAGCCGAGTCCAAAATTCAGCTGTTCCCCAACTCAGCCCAGAAAGCAGGTAGAACAACTTTTCTGGTGCCTTTCAGCTGCCTACCAAGGTAGTGTAAAAACTACTAAGAGAACTCCTGTCTGGCACCTTCCCCGGTGGAGTTGTGCATGGGGTGTGTTTGGAACATTTTGTCACCGGCCGACTCCAAAATTCAGCGGTTCCCCATCTCAGCCCAGAGAGCAGGTAGAACAACTTTTGTGGTGTCTTTCAGATGCCTACCGGAGCAATGTAAAAACTACCAGGAGAACTCCTGTCTGGCACCTTCCCCGGTGGAGTTGTGCAGGGGGTGTGTTTGGAACATTTTGTCACCGGCCGACTCCAAAATTCAGCGGTTCCCCATCTCAGCCCAGAAAGCAGGTAGAACAACTTTTGTGGTGTCTTTCAGATGCCTACTGGAGCAATGTAAAAACTACCAACAGAATTCGTTCCTGGCACCTTCGCTAGTGGAGTTGTGCATGGGGTGTATTTATTAAAATTTTGTCACCAGCCGAGTCCAAAATTCAGCGGTTCCCCATCTCAGCCCAGAGAGCAGGTAGAACAACTTTTGTGGTGCCTTTCAAATGCCTACCAAGGTAGTGTAAAAACTATCAAGAGAACTCCTGTCTGGCACCTTCCCCGGTGGAGTTGTGCATGGGGTGTGTTTGGAACATTTTGTCTCCAGCCGAGTCCAAAATTCAGCGGTTCCCCATCTCAGCCCAGAGAGCAGGTAGAACAACTTTTGTGGTGTCTTTCAGATGCCTACCAAGGTAGTGTAAAAACTACTAAGAGAACTCCTGTCTGGCACCTTCCCCGGTGGAGTTGTGCAGGGGGTGTGTTTGGAACATTTTGTCACCGGCCGACTCCAAAATTCAGCGGTTCCCCATCTCAGCCCAGAAAGCAGGAAGAACAACTTTTGTGGTGCCTTTCAGCTGCCTACCAAGGTAGTGTAAAAACTACTAGGAGAACTCCTGTCTGGCACCTTCCCCGGTGGAGTTGTGCATGGGGTGTGTTTGGAACATTTTGTCACCGGCCGACTCCAAAATTCAGCGGTTCCCCATCTCAGCCCAGAAAGCAGGTAGAACAACTTTTGTGGTGTCTTTCAGATGCCTACCGGAGCAATGTAAAAACTACCAGGAGAACTCCTGTCTGGCACCTTCCCCGGTGGAGTTGTGCATGGGGTGTGTTTGGAACATTTTGTCACCGGCCGACTCCAAAATTCAGCTGTTCCCCATCTCAGCCCAGAAAGCAGGTAGAACAACTTTTGTGGTGCCTTTCAGCTGCCTACCAAGGTAGTGTAAAAACTACTAAGAGAACTCCTGTCTGGCACCTTCCCCGGTGGAGTTGTGCAGGGGGTGTGTTTGGAACATTTTGTCACCGGCCGACTCCAAAATTCAGCGGTTCCCCATCTCAGCCCAGAGAGCAGGTAGAACAACTTTTGTGGTGTCTTTCAGATGCCTACCAAGGTAGTGTAAAAACTATTAAGAGAACTCCTGTCTGGCACCTTCCCCGGTGGAGTTGTGCATGGGGTGTGTTTGGAACATTTTGTCACCGGCCGACTCCAAAATTCAGCGGTTCCCCATCTCAGCCCAGAGAGCAGGTAGAACAACTTTTGTGGTGTCTTTCAGATGCCTACCGGAGCAATGTAAAAACTACCAGGAGAACTCCTGTCTGGCACCTTCCCCGGTGGAGTTGTGCATGGGGTGTGTTTTGAACATTTTGTCACCAGCCCAGTCCAAAATTCAGCGGTTCCCCATCTCAGCCCAGAAAGCAGGAAGAACAACTTTTGTGGTGCCTTTCAGGTGCCTACCAAGGTAGTGTAAAAACTACCAGGAGAACACCTGTCTGGCACCTTCCCCGGTGGAGTTGTGCATGGGGTGTGTTTGGAACATTTTGTCACCGGCCGACTCCAAAATTCAGCGGTTCCCCATCTCAGCCCAGAAAGCAGGTAGAACAACTTTTGTGGTGTCTTTCAGATGCCTACCGGAGCAATGTAAAAACTACCAGGAGAACTCCTGTCTGGCACCTTCGCTAGTGGAGTTGTGCGTGGGGTGTGTTTGGAACATTTTGTCACCGGCCGACTCCAAAATTCAGCTGTTCCCCATCTCAGCCCAGAAAGCAGGTAGAACAACTTTTGTGGTGTCCTTTTGATGCCTACCGGAGCAATGTAAAAACTACCAACAGAACTCGTCCCTGGCACCTTCGCTAGTGGAGTTGTGCATGGGGTGTATTTATTAAAATTTTCTGACCAGCCGAGTCCTAAATTCTGCTGTTCCCCATCTCAGCCCAGAAAGCAGGTAGAACAACTTTTGTGGTGCCTTTCAGCTGCCTACCAAGGTAGTGTAAAAACTACCAGGAGAACTCCTGCCTGGCACCTTCCCCGGTGGAGTTGTGCATGGGGTGTGTTTGGAACATTTCGTCACCAGCCGAGTCCAAAATTCAGCGGTTCCCCATCTCAGCCCAGAAAGCAGGTAGAACAACTTTTGTGGTGTCTTTCAGATGCCTACCGGAGCAATGTAAAAACTACCAGGAGAACTCCTGTCTGGCACCTTCCCCGGTGGAGTTGTGCATGGGGTGTGTTTGGAACATTTTGTCACCAGCCGAGTCCAAAATTCAGCGGTTCCCCATCTCAGCCCAGAAAGCAGGTAGAACAACTTTTGTAGTGTCTTTTTGATGCCTACCAAGGTAGTGTAAAAACTATCAAGAGAACTCCTGTCTGGCACCTTCCCCGGTGGAGTTGTGCATGGGGTGTGTTTGGAACATTTTGTCACCAGCCGACTCCAAAATTCAGCGGTTCCCCATCTCAGCCCAGAAAGCAGGTAGAACAACTTTTGTGGTGCCTTTCAGCTGCCTACCAAGGTAGTGTAAAAACTACCAGGAGAACTCCTTTCTGGCACCTTCTCCGGTGGAGTTGTGCATGGGGTGTGTTTGGAACATTTTGTCACCGGCCGAGTCCAAAATTCAGCGGTTCCCCATCTCAGCCCAGAAAGCAGGTAGAACAACTTTTGTGGTGTCCTTTTGATGCCTACCGGAGCAATGTAAAAACTACCAGGAGAACTCGTCCCTGGCACCTTCGCTAGTGGAGTTGTGCATGGGGTGTATTTATTAAAATTTTGTCACCAGCCGAGTCCAAAATTCAGCTGTTCCCCATCTCAGCCCAGAAAGCAGGTAGAACAACTTTTGTGGTGCCTTTCAGCTGCCTACCAAGGTAGTGTAAAAACTACTAAGAGAACTCCTGTCTGGCACCTTCCCCGGTGGAGTTGTGCATGGGGTGTGTTTGGAACATTTTGTCACCGGCCGAGTCCAAAATTCAGCGGTTCCCCATCTCAGCCCAGAAAGCAGGTAGAACAACTTTTGTGGTGTCTTTCAGATGCCTACCGGAGCAATGTAAAAACTACCAGGAGAACTCCTGTCTGGCACCTTCCCCCGGTGGAGTTGTGCATGGGGTGTGTTTGGAACATTTTGTCACCGGCCGACTCCAAAATTCAGCGGTTCCCCATCTCAGCCCAGAAAGCAGGTAGAACAACTTTTTTCGTGCCTTTCAAATGCCTACCAAGGTAGTGTAAAAAGTACCAAGAGAACTCCTGTCTGGCACCTTCCCCGGTGGAGTTGTGCATGGGGTGTGTTTGGAACATTTTGTCACCAGCCGAGTCCAAAATTCAGCTGTTCCCCATCTCAGCCCAGAAAGCAGGTAGAACAACTTTTGTGGTGCCTTTCAGCTGCCTACCAAGGTAGTGTAAAAACTATTAAGAGAACTCTTGTCTGGCACCTTCCCCGGTGGAGTTGTGCAGGGGGTGTGTTTGGAACATTTTGTCACCAGCCGACTCCAAAATTCAGCTGTTCCCCATCTCAGCCCAGAAAGCAGGTAGAACTACTTTTGTGGTGTCTTTCAGATGCCTACCAAGGTAGTGTAAAAACTATTAAGAGAACTCCTGTCTGGCACCTTCCCCGGTGGAGTTGTGCATGGGGTGTGTTTGGAACGTTTTGTCACCGGCCGACTCCAAAATTCAGCGGTTCCCCATCTCAGCCCAGAGAGCAGGAAGAACAACTTTTGTGGTGTCCTTTTGATGCCTACCGGGGCAATGTAAAAACTATCAACAGAACTCGTCCCTGGCACCTTCGCTAGTGGAGTTGTGCATGGGGTGTATTTATTAAAATTTTCTGACCAGCCGAGTCCTAAATTCTGCTGTTCCCCATCTCAGCCCAGAAAGCAGGTAGAACAACTTTTGTGGTGCCTTAGAGCTGCCTACCAAGGTAGTGTAAAAACTACCAGGAGAACTCCTGCCTGGCACCTTCCCCGGTGGAGTTGTGCATGGGGTGTGTTTGGAACATTTCGTCACCAGCCGAGTCCAAAATTCAGCGGTTCCCCATCTCAGCCCAGAAAGCAGGTAGAACAACTTTTGTGGTGTCTTTCAGATGCCTACCGGAGCAATGTAAAAACTACCAGGAGAACTCCTGTCTGGCACCTTCCCCGGTGGAGTTGTGCATGGGGTGTGTTTGGAACATTTTGTCACCAGCCGAGTCCAAAATTCAGCGGTTCCCCATCTCAGCCCAGAAAGCAGGTAGAACAACTTTTGTAGTGTCTTTTTGATGCCTACCAAGGTAGTGTAAAAACTATCAAGAGAACTCCTGTCTGGCACCTTCCCCGGTGGAGTTGTGCATGGGGTGTGTTTGGAACATTTTGTCACCAGCCGACTCCAAAATTCAGCGGTTCCCCATCTCAGCCCAGAAAGCAGGTAGAACAACTTTTGTGGTGCCTTTCAGCTGCCTACCAAGGTAGTGTAAAAACTACCAGGAGAACTCCTTTCTGGCACCTTCTCCGGTGGAGTTGTGCATGGGGTGTGTTTGGAACATTTTGTCACCGGCCGAGTCCAAAATTCAGCGGTTCCCCATCTCAGCCCAGAAAGCAGGTAGAACAACTTTTGTGGTGTCCTTTTGATGCCTACCGGAGCAATGTAAAAACTACCAGGAGAACTCGTCCCTGGCACCTTCGCTAGTGGAGTTGTGCATGGGGTGTATTTATTAAAATTTTGTCACCAGCCGAGTCCAAAATTCAGCTGTTCCCCATCTCAGCCCAGAAAGCAGGTAGAACAACTTTTGTGGTGCCTTTCAGCTGCCTACCAAGGTAGTGTAAAAACTACTAAGAGAACTCCTGTCTGGCACCTTCCCCGGTGGAGTTGTGCATGGGGTGTGTTTGGAACATTTTGTCACCGGCCGAGTCCAAAATTCAGCGGTTCCCCATCTCAGCCCAGAAAGCAGGTAGAACAACTTTTGTGGTGTCTTTCAGATGCCTACCGGAGCAATGTAAAAACTACCAGGAGAACTCCTGTCTGGCACCTTCCCCGGTGGAGTTGTGCATGGGGTGTGTTTGGAACATTTTGTCACCGGCCGAGTCCAAAATTCAGCGGTTCCCCATCTCAGCCCAGAAAGCAGGTAGAACAACTTTTTTCGTGCCTTTCAAATGCCTACCAAGGTAGTGTAAAAACTACCAAGAGAACTCCTGTCTGGCACCTTCCCCGGTGGAGTTGTGCATGGGGTGTGTTTGGAACATTCTGTCACCAGCCGACTCCAAAATTCAGCTGTTCCCCATCTCAGCCCAGAAAGCAGGTAGAACAACTTTTGTGGTGCCTTTCAGCTGCCTACCAAGGTAGTGTAAAAACTACTAAGAGAACTCTTGTCTGGCACCTTCCCCGGTGGAGTTGTGCAGGGGGTGTGTTTGGAACATTTTGTCACCAGCCGACTCCAAAATTCAGCTGTTCCCCATCTCAGCCCAGAAAGCAGGTAGAACTACTTTTGTGGTGTCTTTCAGATGCCTACCAAGGTAGTGTAAAAACTATTAAGAGAACTCCTGTCTGGCACCTTCCCCGGTGGAGTTGTGCATGGGGTGTGTTTGGAACGTTTTGTCACCGGCCGACTCCAAAATTCAGCGGTTCCCCATCTCAGCCCAGAGAGCAGGAAGAACAACTTTTGTGGTGTCCTTTTGATGCCTACCGGGGCAATGTAAAAACTACCAACAGAACTCGTCCCTGGCACCTTCGCTAGTGGAGTTGTGCAGGGGGTGTATTTATTAAAGTTTTCTCACCAGCCGAGTCCTAAATTCTGCTGTTCCCCATCTCAGCCCAGAAAGCAGGTAGAACAACTTTTTTGGTGCCTTTCAGGTGCCTACCAAGGTAGTGTAAAAACTACTAAGAGAACTCCTGTCTGGCACCTTCCCCGGTGGAGTTGTGCATGGGGTGTGTTTGGAACATTTTGTCACCGGCCGACTCCAAAATTCAGCGGTTCCCCATCTCAGCCCAGAGAGCAGGTAGAACAACTTTTGTGGTGTCTTTCAGATGCCTACCAGAGCAATGTAAAAACTACCAGGAGAACTCGTACCTGGCACCTTCCCTGGTGGAGTTGTGCATGGGGTGTCTTTGGAACATTTTGTCACCGGCCGAGTCCTAAATTCTGCTGTTCCCCATCTCAGCCCAGAAAGCAGGTAGAACAACTTTTTTGGTGCCTTTCAAATGCCTAGCAAGGTAGTGCAAAAACTACTAAGAGAACTCCTGTCTGGCACCTTCCCCGGTGGAGTTGTGCATGGGGTGTGTTTGGAACATTTCGTCACCGGCCGAGTCCAAAATTCAGCGGTTCCCCATCTCAGCCCAGAAAGCAGGTAGAACAACTTTTCTGGTGTCTTTCAGATGCCTACCAAGGTAGTGTAAAAACTATTAAGAGAACTCCTGTCTGGCACCTTCCCCGGTGCAGTTGTGTATGGGGTGTGTTTGGAACATTTTGTCACCGGCCGACTCCAAAATTCAGCTGTTCCCCATCTCAGCCCAGAAAGCAGGTAGAACAACTTTTGTGGTGTCTTTCAGATGCCTACTGGAGCAATGTAAAAACTACCAGGAGAACTCCTGTCTGGCACCTTCCTCGGTGGAGCTGTGCGTGGGGTGTGTTTGGAACATTTTGTCACCAGCCTAGTCCAAAATTCAGCGGTTCCCCATCTCAGCCCAGAAAGCAGGTAGAACAACTTTTGTGGTGTCTTTCAGATGCCTACCGGAGCAATGTAAAAACTACCAGGAGAACTCGTCCCTGGCACCTTCGCTAGTGGAGTTGTGCATGGGGTGTCTTTGGAACATTTTGTCACCGGCCGACTCCAAAATTCAGCGGTTCCCCATCTCAGCCCAGAAAGCAGGTAGAACAACTTTTGTAGTGTCTTTTTGATGCCTACCGGAGCAATGTAAAAACTACCAACAGAATTCGTTCCTGGCACCTTCGCTAGTGGAGTTGTGCATGGGGTGTATTTATTAAAATTTTGTCACCAGCCGAGTCCAAAATTCAGCGGTTCCCCATCTCAGCCCAGAAAGCAAGTAGAACAACTTTTGTGGTGCCTTTCAAATGCCTACCAAGGTAGTGTAAAAACTACCAGGAGAACTCCTGTCTGGCACCTTCCCCGGTGGAGTTGTGCATGGGGTCTGTTTGGAACATTTTGTCAACAGCCGAGTCCAAAATTCAGCAGTTCCCCATCTCAGCCCAGAAAGCAGGTAGAACAACTTTTGTGGTGTCTTTCAGATGCCTACCAAGGTAGTGTAAAAACTATTAAGAGAACTCCTGTCTGGCACCTTCCCCGGTGGAGTTGTGCATGGGGTGTCTTTGGAACATTTTGTCACCGGCCGACTCCAAAATTCAGCTGTTCCCCATCTCAGCCCAGAAAGCAGGTAGAACAACTTTTGTAGTGTCTTTTTGATGCCTACCGGAGCAATGTAAAAACTACCAACAGAATTCGTTCCTGGCACCTTCGCTAGTGGAGTTGTGCATGGGGTGTATTTATTAAAATTTTGTCACCAGCCGAGTCCAAAATTCAGCGGTTCCCCATCTCAGCCCAGAAAGCAAGTAGAACAACTTTTGTGGTGCCTTTCAAATGCCTACCAAGGTAGTGTAAAAACTATCAAGAGAACTCCTGTCTGGCACCTTCCCCGGTGGAGTTGTGCATGGGGTGTGTTTGGAACATTTTTTCACCGGCCCGACTCCAAAATTCAGCTGTTCCCCATCTCAGCCCAGAAAGCAGGTAGAACAACTTTTGTGGTGTCTTTCAGATGCCTACTGGAGCAATGTAAAAACTACCAGGAGAACTCCTGTCTGGCACCTTCCCCGGTGGAGTTGTGCATGGGGTGTGTTTGGAACATTTTGTCACCAGCCGACTCCAAAATTCAGCGGTTCCCCATCTCAGCCCAGAAAGCAGGTAGAACATCTTTTGTGGTGTCTTTCAGATGCCTACCGGAGCAATGTAAAAACTACCAGGAGAACTCCTGTCTGGCGCCTTCCCCGGTGGAGTTGTGCATGGGGTGTGTTTGGAACATTTTGTCACCAGCCGAGTCCAAAATTCAGCACTTCCCCATCTCAGCCCAGAAAGCAGGTAGAACAACTTTTGTAGTGTCTTTTTGATGCCTACCGGAGCAATGTAAAATCTACCAACAGAATTCGTTCCTGGAACCTTCGCTAGTGGAGTTGTGCATGGGGTGTATTTATTAAAATTTTGTCACCAGCCGAGTCCAAAATTCAGCGGTTCCCCATCTCAGCCCAGAAAGCAAGTAGAACAACTTTTGTGGTGCCTTTCAAATGCCTACCAAGGTAGTGTAAAAACTACCAGGAGAACTCCTGTCTGGCACCTTCCCCGGTGGAGTTGTGCATGGGGTGTGTTTGGAACATTTTGTCACCGGCCGACTCCAAAATTCAGCGGTTCCCCATCTCAGCCCAGAAAGCAGGTAGAACAACTTTTGTGGTGTCTTTCAGATGCCTACCAAGGTAGTGTAAAAACTATTAAGAGAACTCCTGTCTGGCACCTTCCCCGGTGGAGTTGTGCATGGGGTGTCTTTGGAACATTTTGTCACCGGCCGACTCCAAAATTCAGCGGTTCCCCATCTCAGCCCAGAAAGCAGGTAGAACAACTTTTGTGGTGTCTTTCAGATGCCTACCGGAGCAATGTAAAAACTACCAACAGAATTCATTCCTAGCACCTTCGCTAGTGGAGTTGTGCATGGGGTGTATTTATTAAACTTTTGTCACCAGCCGAGTCCAAAATTCAGCGGTTCCCCATCTCAGCCCAGAAAGCAAGTAGAACAACTTTTGTGGTGCCTTTCAAATGCCTACCAAGGTAGTGTAAAAACTATTAAGAGAACTCCTGTCTGGCACCTTCCCCGGTGGAGTTGTGCATGGGGTGTGTTTGGAACATTTTGTCACCGGCCGACTCCAAAATTCAGCTGTTCTCCATCTCAGCCCAGAAAGCAGGTAGAACAACTTTTGTGGTGCCTTTCAGCTGCCTACCAAGGTAGTGTAAAAACTACCAAGAGAACTCCTGTCTGGCACCTTCCCCGGTGGAGTTGTGCATGGGGTGTGTTTGGAACATTTTGTCACCGGCCGACTCCAAAATTCAGCGTTTCCCCATCTCAGCCCAGAAAGCAGGAAGAACAACTTTTGTGGTGCCTTTCAGGTGCCTACCAAGGCAGTGTAAAAACTACTAAGAGAACTCCTGTCTGGCACCTTCCCCGGTGGAGTTGTGCATGGGGTGTGTTTGGAACATTTTGTCACCGGCCGACTCCAAAATTCAGCGGTTCCCCATCTCAGCCCAGAAAGCAGGTAGAACAACTTTTGTGGTGTCTTTCAGATGCCTACCAAGGTAGTGTAAAAACTACTAAGAGAACTCCTGCCTGGCACCTTCCCCGGTGGAGTTGTGCATGGGGTGTGTTTGGAACATTTTGTCACCAGCCGAGTCCAAAATTCAGCGGTTCCCCATCTCAGCCCAGAAAGCAGGTAGAACAACTTTTGTCGTGTCTTTCAGATGCCTACCGGAGCAATGTAAAAACTACCAGGAGAACTCCTGTCTGGCACCTTCCCCGGTGGAGTTGTGCATGGGGTGTGTTTGGAACATTTTGTCACCAGCCGAGTCCAAAATTCAGCGGTTCCCCATCTCAGCCCAGAAAGCAGGTAGAACAACTTTTGTGGTGCCTTTCAAATACCTACCAAGGTAGTGTAAAAACTACCAAGAGAACTCCTGTCTGGCACCTTCCCCGGTGGAGTTGTGCATGGGGTGTGTTTGGAACATTTTTGTCACCAGCCGAGTCCAAAATTCAGCGGTTCCCCATCTCAGCCCAGAAAGCAGGAAGAACAACTTTTGTGGTGTCCTTTTGATGCCTACAGGAGCAATGTAAAAACTAACAACAGAACTCGTCCCTGGCACCTTCGCTAGTGGAGTTGTGCATGGGGTGTGTTTGGAACATTTTGTCACCAGCCGAGTCCAATATTCAGTGGTTCCCCATCTCAGCCCAGAAAGCAGGTAGAACAACTTTTGTGGTGCCTTTCAGCTGCCTACCAAGGTAGTGTAAAAACTACTAAGAGAACTCCTGTCTGGCACCTTCCCCGGTGGAGTTGTGCATGGGGTGTGTTTGGAACATTTTGTCACCAGCCGAGTCCAATATTCAGTGGTTCCCCATCTCAGCCCAGAAAGCAGGTAGAACAACTTTTGTGGTGCCTTTCAGCTGCCTACCAAGGCAGTGTAAAAACTATTAAGAGAACTCCTGCCTGGCACCTTCCCCGGTGGAGTTGTGCATGGGGTGTGTTTGGAACATTTTGTCACCAGCCGACTCCAAAATTCAGCGGTTCCCCATCTCAGCCCAGAAAGCAGGTAGAACAACTTTTGTGGTGCCTTTCAAATGCCTACCAATGTAGTGTAAAAACTATTAAGAGAACTCTTGTCTGGCACCTTCCCCGGTGGAGTTGTGCATGGGGTGTCTTTGGAACATTTTGTCACCGGCCGACTCCAAAATTCAGCGGTTCCCCATCTAAGCCCAGAGAGCAGGTAGAACAACTTTTGTGGTCTCTTTCAGATGCCTACCGGAGCAATGTAAAAACTACCAGGAGAACTCCTGTCTGGCACCTTCCCCGGTGGAGTTGTGCATGGGGTGTGTTTGGAACATTTTGTCACCAGCCGACTCCAAAATTCAGCGGTTCCCCATCTCAGCCCAGAAAGCAGGAAGAACAACTTTTGTGGTGCCTTTCAGGTGCCTACCAAGGTAGTGTAAAAACTACTAAGAGAACTCCTGTCTGGCACCTTCCCCGGTGGAGTTGTGCAGGGGGTGTGTTTGGAACATTTTGTTACCAGCCGACTCCAAAATTCAGCTGTTCCCCATCTCAGCCCAGAAAGCAGGTAGAACAACTTTTGTAGTGTCTTTCAGATGCCTACCAAGGTAGTGTAAAAACTATTAAGAGAACTCCTGTCTGGCACCTTCCCCGGTGGAGTTGTGCATGGGGTGTGTTTGGAACATTTTGTCACCGGCCGACTCCAAAATTCAGCGGTTCCCCATCTAAGCCCAGAGAGCAGGTAGAACAACTTTTGTGGTGTCTTTCAGATGCCTACCGGAGCAATGTAAAAACTACCAGGAGAACTCCTGTCTGGCACCTTCCCCGGTGGAGTTGTGCATGGGGTGTGTTTGGAACATTTTGTCACCAGCCGAGTCCAAAATTCAGCGGTTCCCCATCTCAGCCCAGAAAGCAGGAAGAACAACTTTTGTGGTGCCTTTCAGCTGCCTACCAAGGTAGTGTAAAAACTACTAAGAGAACTCCTGTCTGGCACCTTCCCCGGTGGAGTTGTGCATGGGGTGTGTTTTGGAACATTTTGTCACCAGCCGAGTCCAAAATTCAGCTGTTCCCCATCTCAGCCCAGAAAGCAGGTAGAACAACTTTTGTGGTGTCTTTCAGATGCCTACCAAGGTAGTGTAAAAAACTATTAAGAGAACTCCTGTCTGGCACCTTCCCCGGTGGAGTTGTGCATGGGGTGTGTTTGGAACATTTTGTCACCGGCCGAGTCCAAAATTCAGCTGTTCCCCATCTCAGCCCAGAAAGCAGGTAGAACAACTTTTGTGGTGTCTTTCAGATGCCTACCGGAGCAATGTAAAAACTACCAGGAGAACTCCTGTCTGGCACCTTCGCTAGTGGAGTTATGCGTGGGGTGTGTTTGGAACATTTTGTCACCGGCCGACTCCAAAATTCAGCGGTTCCCCATCTCAGCCCAGAGAGCATGTAGAACAACTTTTGTGGTGTCTTTCAGATGCCTACCGGAGCAATGTAAAAACTACCAACAGAACTCGTCCTGGCACCTTCGCTAGTGGAGTTGTGCAGGGGGTGTATTTATTAAAATTTTGTCACCAGCCGACTCCAAAATTCAGCGGTTCCCCATCTCAGCCCAGAAAGCAGGTAGAACAACTTTTGTGGTGCCTTTCAGGTGCCTACCAAGGTAGTGTAAAAACTACTAAGAGAACTCCTGTCTGGCACCTTCCCCGGTGGAGTTGTGCATGGGGTGTGTTTGGAACATTTTGTTACCAGCCGACTCCAAAATTCAGCTGTTCCCCATCTCAGCCCAGAAAGCAGGTAGAACAACTTTTGTAGTGTCTTTCAGATGCCTACCAAGGTAGTGTAAAAACTATTAAGAGAACTCCTGTCTGGCACCTTCCCCGGTGGAGTTGTGCATGGGGTGTGTTTGGAACATTTTGTCACACGGCCGACTCCAAAATTCAGCTGTTCCCCATCTCAGCCCAGAGAGCAGGTAGAACAACTTTTGTGGTGTCCTTTTGATGCCTACCGGAGCAATGTAAAAAACTACCAGGAGAACTCCTGTCTGGCACCTTCCCCGGTGGAGTTGTGCATGGGGTGTGTTTGGAACATTTTGTCACCAGCCGAGTCCAAAATTCAGCGGTTCCCCATCTCAGCCCAGAAAGCAGGAAGAACAACTTTTGTGGTGCCTTTCAGGTGCCTACCAAGGTAGTGTAAAAACTACTAAGAGAACTCCTGTCTGGCACCTTCCCCGGTGGAGTTGTGCATGGGGTGTGTTTGGAACATTTTGTCACCAGCCGAGTCCAAAATTCAGCTGTTCCCCATCTCAGCCCAGAAAGCAGGTAGAACAACTTTTGTGGTGTCTTTCAGATGCCTACCAAGGTAGTGTAAAAACTATTAAGAGAACTCCTGTCTGGAACCTTCCCCGGTGGAGTTGTGCATGGGGTGTGTTTGGAACATTTTGTCACCGGCCGAGTCCAAAATTCAGCGGTTCCCCATCTCAGCCCAGAAAGCAGGTAGAACAACTTTTGTGGTGCCTTTCAGCTGCCTACCAAGGTAGTGTAAAAACTACCAGGAGAACTCCTTTCTGGCACCTTCTCCGGTGGAGTTGTGCATGGGGTGTGTTTGGAACATTTTGTCACCGGCCGACTCCAAAATTCAGCGGTTCCCCATCTCAGCCCAGAAAGCAGGTAGAACAACTTTTGTGGTGTCCTTTTGATGCCTACCGGAGCAATGTAAAAACTACCAACAGAACTCGTCCCTGGCACCTTCGCTAGTGGAGTTGTGCATGGGGTGTATTTATTAAAATTTTGTCACCAGCCGAGTCCAAAATTCAGCTGTTCCCCATCTCAGCCCAGAAAGCAGGTAGAACAACTTTTGTGGTGCCTTTCAGCTGCCTACCAAGGTAGTGTAAAAACTACTAAGAGAACTCCTGTCTGGCACCTTCCCCGGTGGAGTTGTGCATGGGGTGTGTTTGGAACATTTTGTCACCGGCCGAGTCCAAAATTCAGCGGTTCCCCATCTCAGCCCAGAAAGCAGGTAGAACAACTTTTGTGGTGTCTTTCAGATGCCTACTGGAGCAATGTAAAAACTACCAGGAGAACTCCTGTCTGGCACCTTCCCCGGTGGAGTTGTGCATGGGGTGTGTTTGGAACATTTTGTCACCAGCCGAGTCCAAAATTCTGAGGTTCCCCATCTCAGCCCAGAAAGCAGGTAGAACTACTTTTGTGGTGTCTTTCAGATGCCTACCAAGGTAGTGTAAAAACTATTAAGAGAACTCCTGTCTGGCACCTTCCCCGGTGGAGTTGTGCATGGGGTGTCTTTGGAACATTTTGTCACCGGCCGACTCCAAAATTCAGCGGTTCCCCATCTCAGCCCAGAGAGCAGGAAGAACAACTTTTGTGGTGTCCTTTTGATGCCTACCGGGGCAATGTAAAAACTACCAACAGAACTCGTCCCTGGCACCTTCGCTAGTGGAGTTGTGCAGGGGGTGTATTTATTAAAATTTTCTCACCAGCCGAGTCCTAAATTCTGCTGTTCCCCATCTCAGCCCAGAAAGCAGGTAGAACAACTTTTTTGGTGCCTTTCAGGTGCCTACCAAGGTAGTGTAAAAACTACTAAGAGAACTCCTGTCTGGCACCTTCCCCGGTGGAGTTGTGCATGGGGTGTCTTTGGAACATTTTGTCACCGGCCGACTCCAAAATTCAGCGGTTCCCCATCTCAGCCCAGAGAGCAGGTAGAACAACTTTTGTGGTGTCTTTCAGATGCCTACCGGAGCAATGTAAAAACTACCAGGAGAACTCGTGCCTGGCACCTTCCCCGGTGGAGTTGTGCATGGGGTGTCTTTGGAACATTTTGTCACCGGCCGAGTCCTAAATTCAGCTGTTCCCCATCTCAGCCCAGAAAGCAGGTAGAACAACTTTTTTGGTGCCTTTCAGGTGCCTACCAAGGTAGTGTAAAAACTACTAAGAGAACTCCTGTCTGGCACCTTCCCCGGTGGAGTTGTGCATGGGGTGTGTTTGGAACATTTTGTCACCAGCCGAGTCCAAAATTCAGCGGTTCCCCATCTCAGCCCAGAAAGCAGGTAGAACAACTTTTCTGGTGTCTTTCAGATGCCTACCAAGGTAGTGTAAAAACTACTAAGAGAACTCCTGCCTGGCACCTTCCCCGGTGGAGTTGTGCATGGGGTGTGTTTGGAACATTTCGTCACCAGCCGACTCCAAAATTCAGCGGTTCCCCATCTCAGCCCAGAAAGCAGGTAGAACAACTTTTGTGGTGTCTTTCAGATGCCTACCGGAGCAATGTAAAAACTACCAGGAGAACTCCTGTCTGGCACCTTCGCTAGTGGAGTTATGCGTGGGGTGTGTTTGGAACATTTTGTCACCGGCCGACTCCAAAATTCAGCGGTTCCCCATCTCAGCCCAGAGAGCAGGTAGAACAACTTTTGTGGTCTCTTTCAGATGCCTACCGGAGCAATGTAAAAACTACCAGGAGAACTCCTGTCTGGCACCTTCCCCGGTGGAGTTGTGCATGGGGTGTGTTTGGAACATTTTGTCACCAGCCGAGTCCAAAATTCAGCGGTTCCCCATCTCAGCCCAGAAAGCAAGTAGAACAACTTTTGTGGTGCCTTTCAAATGCCTACAAGGTAGTGTAAAAACTACTAAGAGAACTCCTGTCTGGCACCTTCCCCGGTGGAGTTGTGCATGGGGTGTGTTTGGAACATTTTGTCACCAGCCGAGTCCAAAATTCAGCGGTTCCCCATCTCAGCCCAGAAAGCAGGTAGAACAACTTTTTTGGTGCCTTTCAGCTGCCTACCAAGGTAGTGTAAAAACTACTAAGAGAACTCCTGTCTGGCACCTTCCCCGGTGGAGTTGTGCAGGGGGTGTGTTTGGAACATTTTTTTACCAGCCGACTCCAAAATTCAGCTGTTCCCCATCTCAGGCCAGAAAGCAGGTAGAACAACTTTTGTAGTGTCTTTCAGATGCCTACCAAGGTAGTGTAAAAACTATTAAGAGAACTCCTGTCTGGCACCTTCGCTAGTGGAGTTATGCGTGGGGTGTGTTTGGAACATTTTGTCACCGGCCGACTCCAAAATTCAGCGGTTCCCCATCTCAGCCCAGAGAGCAGGTAGAACAACTTTTGTGGTGTCTTTCAGATGCCTACCGGAGCAATGTAAAAACTACCAGGAGAACTCCTGTCTGGCACCTTCCCCGGTGGAGTTGTGCATGGGGTATGTTTGGAACATTTTGTCACCAGCCGACTCCAAAATTCAGCGGTTCCCCATCTCAGCCCAGAAAGCAGGAAGAACAACTTTTGTGGTGTCCTTTTGATGCCTACCGGAGCAATGTAAAAACTACCAACAGAACTCGTCCCTGGCACCTTCGCTAGTGGAGTTGTGCAGGGGGTGTATTTATTAAAATTTTGTCACCAGCCGAGTCCAAAATTCAGCGGTTCCCCATCTCAGCCCAGAAAGCAGGTAGAACAACTTTTTTGGTGCATTTCAGCTGCCTACCAAGGTAGTGTAAAAACTACTAAGAGAACTCCTGTCTGGCACCTTCCCCGGTGGAGTTGTGCAGGGGTGTGTTTGGAACATTTTGTTACCAGCCGACTCCAAAATTCAGCTGTTCCCCATCTCAGCCCAGAAAGCAGGTAGAACAACTTTTCTGGTGTCTTTCAGATGCCTACCAAGGTAGTGTAAAAACTATTAAGAGAACTCCTGTCTGGCACCTTCCCCGGTGGAGTTGTGCATGGGGTGTGTTTGGAACATTTTGTCACCGGCCGACTCCAAAATTCAGCGGTTCCCCATCTCAGCCCAGAAAGCAGGTAGAACAACTTTTGTCGTGTCTTGCAGATGCCTACCGGAGCAATGTAAAAACTACCAGGAGAACTCCTGTCTGGCACCTTCCCCGGTGGAGTTGTGCATGGGGTGTGTTTGGAACATTTTGTCACCAGCCGACTCCAAAATTCAGCGGTTCCCCATCTCAGCCCAGAAAGCAGGAAGAACAACTTTTGTGGTGCCTTTCAGGTGCCTACCAAGGTAGTGTAAAAACTACTAAGAGAACTCCTGTCTGGCACCTTCCCCGGTGGAGTTGTGCATGGGGTGTGTTTGGAACATTTTGTCACCGGCCGACTCCAAAATTCAGCGGTTCCCCATCTCAGCCCAGAAAGCAGGTAGAACAACTTTTGTGGTGTCTTTCAGATGCCTACCGGAGCAATGTAAAAACTACCAGGAGAACTCCTGTCTGGCACCTTCCCCGGTGGAGTTGTGCATGGGGTGTGTTTGGAACATTTTGTCACCGGCCGACTCCAAAATTCAGCGGTTCCCCATCTCAGCCCAGAAAGCAGGAAGAACAACTTTTGTGGTGCCTTTCAGGTGCCTACCAAGGTAGTGTAAAAACTACCAAGAGAACTCCTGTCTGGCACCTTCCCCGGTGGAGTTGTGCATGGGGTGTGTTTGGAACATTTTGTCACCAGCCCAGTCCAAAATTCAGCTGTTCCCCATCTCAGCCCAGAAAGCAGGAAGAACAACTTTTGTGGTGCCTTTCAGATGCCTACCGGAGCAATGTAAAAACTACCAGGAGAACTCCTGTCTGGCGCCTTCCCCGGTGGAGTTGTGCATGGGGTGTGTTTGGAACATTTTGTCACCGGCCGACTCCAAAATTCAGCGGTTCCCCATCTCAGCCCAGAAAGCAGGTAGAACAACTTTTGTGGTGTCTTTCAGATGCCTACCGGAGCAATGTAAAAACTACCAGGAGAACTCCTGTCTGGCACCTTCGCTAGTGGAGTTATGCGTGGGGTGTGTTTGGAACATTTTGTCACCGGCCGACTCCAAAATTCAGCGGTTCCCCATCTCAGCCCAGAGAGCAGGTAGAACAACTTTTGTGGTGTCTTTCAGATGCCTACCGGAGCAATGTAAAAACTACCAGGAGAACTCCTGTCTGGCACCTTCCCCGGTGGAGTTGTGCATGGGGTGTGTTTGGAACATTTTGTCACCAGCCGAGTCCAAAATTCAGCGGTTCCCCATCTCAGCCCAGAAAGCAAGTAGAACAACTTTTGTGGTGCCTTTCAAATGCCTACCAAGGTAGTGTAAAAACTACCAAGAGAACTCCTGTCTGGCACCTTCCCCGGTGGAGTTGTGCATGGGGTGTGTTTGGAACATTTTGTCACCAGCCGAGTCCAAAATTCAGCGGTTCCCCATCTCAGCCCAGAAAGCAGGTAGAACAACTTTTTGGTGCCTTTCAGCTGCCTACCAAGGTAGTGTAAAAACTACTAAGAGAACTCCTGTCTGGCACCTTCCCCGGTGGAGTTGTGCAGGGGGTGTGTTTGGAACATTTTGTTACCAGCCGACTCCAAAATTCAGCTGTTCCCCATCTCAGGCCAGAAAGCAGGTAGAACAACTTTTGTAGTGTCTTTCAGATGCCTACCAAGGTAGTGTAAAAACTATTAAGAGAACTCCTGTCTGGCACCTTCGCTAGTGGAGTTATGCGTGGGGTGTGTTTGGAACATTTTGTCACCGGCCGACTCCAAAATTCAGCGGTTCCCCATCTCAGCCCAGAGAGCAGGTAGAACAACTTTTGTGGTGTCTTTCAGATGCCTACCGGAGCAATGTAAAAACTACCAGGAGAACTCCTGTCTGGCACCTTCCCCGGTGGAGTTGTGCATGGGGTATGTTTGGAACATTTTGTCACCAGCCGACTCCAAAATTCAGCGGTTCCCCATCTCAGCCCAGAAAGCAGGAAGAACAACTTTTGTGGTGTCCTTTTGATGCCTACCGGAGCAATGTAAAAACTACCAACAGAACTCGTCCCTGGCACCTTCGCTAGTGGAGTTGTGCAGGGGGTGTATTTATTAAAATTTTGTCACCAGCCGAGTCCAAAATTCAGCGGTTCCCCATCTCAGCCCAGAAAGCAGGTAGAACAACTTTTTTGGTGCATTTCAGCTGCCTACCAAGGTAGTGTAAAAACTACTAAGAGAACTCCTGTCTGGCACCTTCCCCGGTGGAGTTGTGCAGGGGTGTGTTTGGAACATTTTGTTACCAGCCGACTCCAAAATTCAGCTGTTCCCCATCTCAGCCCAGAAAGCAGGTAGAACAACTTTTCTGGTGTCTTTCAGATGCCTACCAAGGTAGTGTAAAAACTATTAAGAGAACTCCTGTCTGGCACCTTCCCCGGTGGAGTTGTGCATGGGGTGTGTTTGGAACATTTTGTCACCGGCCGACTCCAAAATTCAGCGGTTCCCCATCTCAGCCCAGAAAGCAGGTAGAACAACTTTTGTCGTGTCTTGCAGATGCCTACCGGAGCAATGTAAAAACTACCAGGAGAACTCCTGTCTGGCACCTTCCCCGGTGGAGTTGTGCATGGGGTGTGTTTGGAACATTTTGTCACCGGCCGACTCCAAAATTCAGCGGTTCCCCAACTCAGCCCAGAAAGCAGGAAGAACAACTTTTGTGGTGCCTTTCAGGTGCCTACCAAGGTAGTGTAAAAACTACTAAGAGAACTCCTGTCTGGCACCTTCCCCGGTGGAGTTGTGCATGGGGTGTGTTTGGAACATTTTGTCACCGGCCGACTCCAAAATTCAGCGGTTCCCCATCTCAGCCCAGAAAGCAGGTAGAACAACTTTTGTGGTGTCTTTCAGATGCCTACCGGAGCAATGTAAAAACTACCAGGAGAACTCCTGTCTGGCACCTTCCCCGGTGGAGTTGTGCATGGGGTGTGTTTGGAACATTTTGTCACCGGCCGACTCCAAAATTCAGCGGTTCCCCATCTCAGCCCAGAGAGCAGGTAGAACAACTTTTGTGGTGTCTTTCAGATGCCTACCGGAGCAATGTAAAAACTACCAGGAGAACTCCTGTCTGGCACCTTCCCCGGTGGAGTTGTGCATGGGGTGTGTTTGGAACATTTTGTCACCAGCCGAGTCCAAAATTCAGCGGTTCCCCATCTCAGCCCAGAAAGCAAGTAGAACAACTTTTGTGGTGCCTTTCAAATGCCTACCAAGGTAGTGTAAAAACTATCAAGAGAACTCCTGTCTGGCACCTTCCCCGGTGGAGTTGTGCAGGGGGTGTTTTTGGAACATTTTGTCACCAGCCGAGTCCAAAATTCAGCGGTTCCCCATATCGAGCCCAGAAAGCAGGTAGAACAACTTTTGTGGTGCCTTTCAGGTGCCTACCAAGGTAGTGTAAAAACTACTAAGAGAACTCCTGTCTGGCACCTTCCCCGGTGGAGTTGTGCAGGGGCTGTGTTTGGAACATTTTGTCACCAGCCGAGTCCAAAATTCAGCGGTTCCCCATCTCAGCCCAGAAAGCAGGTAGAACAACTTTTGTGGTGTCTTTCAGATGCCTACCGGAGCAATGTAAAAACTACCAGGAGAACTCCTGTCTGGCACCTTCCCCGGTGGAGTTGTGCATGGGGTGTGTTTGGAACATTTTGTCACCAGCCGAGTCCAAAATTCAGCTGTTCCCCATCTCAGCCCAGAAAGCAGGTAGAACAACTTTTGTGGTGCCTTTCAGCTGCCTACCAAGGTAGTGTAAAAACTACTAAGAGAACTCCTGTCTGGCACCTTCCCCGGTGGAGTTGTGCATGGGGTGTGTTTGGAACATTTTGTCACCGGCCGACTCCAAAATTCAGCGGTTCCCCATCTCAGCCCAGAAAACAGGAAGAACAACTTTTGTGGTGTCCTTTTGATGCCTACCGGAGCAATGTAAAAACTACCAACAGAACTCGTCCCTGGCACCTTCGCTAGTGGAGTTGTGCAGGGGGTGTATTTATTAAAATTTTGTCACCAGCCGACTCCAAAATTCAGCGGTTCCCCATCTCAGCCCAGAAAGCAGGAAGAACAACTTTTGTGGTGCCTTTCAGGTGCCTACCAAGGTAGTGTAAAAACTACTAAGAGAACTCCTGTCTGGCACCTTCCCCGGTGGAGTTGTGCATGGGGTGTCTTTGGAACATTTTGTCACCGGCCGACTCCAAAATTCAGCGGTTCCCCATCTCAGCCCAGAGAGCAGGTAGAACAACTTTTGTGGTGTCTTTCAGATGCCTACCGGAGCAATGTAAAAACTACTAAGAGAACTCCTGTCTGGCACCTTCCCCGGTGGAGTTGTGCATGGGGTGTGTTTGGAACATTATTGTCACCAGCCGAGTCCAAAATTCAGCGGTTCCCCATCTCAGCCCAGAAAGCAAGTAGAACAACTTTTGTGGTGCCTTTCAAATGCCTACCAAGGTAGTGTAAAAACTATCAAGAGAACTCCTGTCTGGCACCTTCCCCGGTGGAGTTGTGCAGGGGGTGTTTTTGGAACATTTTGTCACCAGCCAAGTCCAAAATTCAGCGGTTCCCCATATCGAGCCCAGAAAGCAGGTAGAACAACTTTTGTGGTGCCTTTCAGGTGCCTACCAAGGTAGTGTAAAAACTACTAAGAGAACTCCTGTCTGGCACCTTCCCCGGTGGAGTTGTGCAGGGGCTGTGTTTGGAACATTTTGTCACCAGCCGAGTCCAAAATTCAGCGGTTCCCCATCTCAGCCCAGAAAGCAGGTAGAACAACTTTTGTGGTGTCTTTCAGATGCCTACCGGAGCAATGTAAAAACTACCAGGAGAACTCCTGTCTGGCACCTTCCCCGGTGGAGTTGTGCATGGGGTGTGTTTGGAACATTTTGTCACCAGCCGAGTCCAAAATTCAGCGGTTCCCCATCTCAGCCCAGAAAGCAGGTAGAACAACTTTTGTCGTGCCTTTCAAATACCTACCAAGGTAGTGTAAAAACTACCAAGAGAACTCCTGTCTGGCACCTTCCCCGGTGGAGTTGTGCATGGGGTGTATTTGGAACATTTTGTCACCGGCCGAGTCCAAAATTCAGCTGTTCCCCATCTCAGCCCAGAAAGCAGGTAGAACAACTTTTGTGGTGCCTTTCAGCTGCCTACCAAGGTAGTGTAAAAACTACTAAGAGAACTCCTGTCTGGCACTTTCCCCGGTGGAGTTGTGCATGGGGTGTGTTTGGAACATTTTGTCACCGGCCGACTCCAAAATTCAGCGGTTCCCCATCTCAGCCCAGAAAGCAGGAAGAACAACTTTTGTGGTGTCCTTTTGATGCCTACCGGAGCAATGTAAAAACTACCAACAGAACTCGTCCCTGGCACCTTCGCTAGTGGAGTTGTGCAGGGGGTGTATTTATTAAAATTTTGTCACCAGCCGAGTCCAAAATTCAGCGGTTCCCCATCTCAGCCCAGAAAGCAGGTAGAACAACTTTTGTGGTGCCTTTCAGCTGCCTACCAAGGTAGTGTAAAAACTACTAAGAGAACTCCTGTCTGGCACCTTCCCCGGTGGAGTTGTGCATGGGGTGTGTTTGGAACATTTTGTCACCGGCCGACTCCAAAATTCAGCGGTTCCCCATCTCAGCCCAGAAAGCAGGTAGAACAACTTTTGTGGTGTCTTTCAGATGCCTACCGGAGCAATGTAAAAACTACCAGGAGAACTCCTGTCTGGCACCTTCCCCGGTGGAGTTGTGCATGGGGTGTGTTTGGAACATTTTGTCACCGGCCGACTCCAAAATTCAGCGGTTCCCCATCTCAGCCCAGAGAGCAGGTAGAACAACTTTTGTGGTGTCTTTCAGATGCCTACCGGAGCAATGTAAAAACTACCAGGAGAACTCCTGTCTGGCACCTTCCCCGGTGGAGTTGTGCATGGGGTGTGTTTGGAACATTTTGTCACCAGCCGAGTCCAAAATTCAGCGGTTCCCCATCTCAGCCCAGAAAGCAAGTAGAACAACTTTTGTGGTGCCTTTCAAATGCCTACCAAGGTAGTGTAAAAACTATCAAGAGAACTCCTGTCTGGCACCTTCCCCGGTGGAGTTGTGCAGGGGGTGTTTTTGGAACATTTTGTCACCAGCCGAGTCCAAAATTCAGCGGTTCCCCATATCGAGCCCAGAAAGCAGGTAGAACAACTTTTGTGGTGCCTTTCAGGTGCCTACCAAGGTAGTGTAAAAACTACTAAGAGAACTCCTGTCTGGCACCTTCCCCGGTGGAGTTGTGCAGGGGCTGTGTTTGGAACATTTTGTCACCAGCCGAGTCCAAAATTCAGCGGTTCCCCATCTCAGCCCAGAAAGCAGGTAGAACAACTTTTGTGGTGTCTTTCAGATGCCTACCGGAGCAATGTAAAAACTACCAGGAGAACTCCTGTCTGGCACCTTCCCCGGTGGAGTTGTGCATGGGGTGTGTTTGGAACATTTTGTCACCAGCCGAGTCCAAAATTCAGCTGTTCCCCATCTCAGCCCAGAAAGCAGGTAGAACAACTTTTGTGGTGCCTTTCAGCTGCCTACCAAGGTAGTGTAAAAACTACTAAGAGAACTCCTGTCTGGCACCTTCCCCGGTGGAGTTGTGCATGGGGTGTGTTTGGAACATTTTGTCACCGGCCGACTCCAAAATTCAGCGGTTCCCCATCTCAGCCCAGAAAGCAGGAAGAACAACTTTTGTGGTGTCCTTTTGATGCCTACCGGAGCAATGTAAAAACTACCAACAGAACTCGTCCCTGGCACCTTCGCTAGTGGAGTTGTGCAGGGGGTGTATTTATTAAAATTTTGTCACCAGCCGACTCCAAAATTCAGCGGTTCCCCATCTCAGCCCAGAAAGCAGGAAGAACAACTTTTGTGGTGCCTTTCAGGTGCCTACCAAGGTAGTGTAAAAACTACTAAGAGAACTCCTGTCTGGCACCTTCCCCGGTGGAGTTGTGCATGGGGTGTCTTTAGAACATTTTGTCACCGGCCGACTCCAAAATTCAGCGGTTCCCCATCTCAGCCCAGAAAGCAGGTAGAACAACTTTTGTGGTGCCTTTCAGCTGCCTACCAAGGTAGTGTAAAAACTACTAAGAGAACTCCTGTCTGGCACCTTCCCCGGTGGAGTTGTGCATGGGGTGTGTTTGGAACATTTTGTCACCGGCCGACTCCAAAATTCAGCGGTTCCCCATCTAAGCCCAGAGAGCAGGTAGAACAACTTTTGTGGTGTCTTTCAGATGCCTACCGGAGCAATGTAAAAACTACCAGGAGAACTCCTGTCTGGCACCTTCCCCGGTGGAGTTGTGCATGGGGTGTGTTTGGAACATTTTGTCACCAGCCGAGTCCAAAATTCAGCGGTTCCCCATCTCAGCCCAGAAAGCAGGAAGAACAACTTTTGTGGTGCCTTTCAGGTGCCTACCAAGGTAGTGTAAAAACTACTAAGAGAACTCCTGTCTGGCACCTTCCCCGGTGGAGTTGTGCATGGGGTGTGTTTGGAACATTTTGTCACCAGCCGACTCCAAAATTCAGCTGTTCCCCATCTCAGCCCAGAAAGCAGGTAGAACAACTTTTGTGGTGTCTTTCAGATGCCTACCAAGGTAGTGTAAAAACTATTAAGAGAACTCCTGTCTGGCACCTTCCCCAGTGGAGTTGTGCATGGGGTGTGTTTGGAACATTTTGTCACCGGCCGACTCCAAAATTCAGCGGTTCCCCATCTCAGCCCAGAAAGCAGGTAGAACAACTTTTGTGGTGTCTTTCAGATGCCTACCGGAGCAATGTAAAAACTACCAGGAGAACTCCTGTCTGGCACCTTCGCTAGTGGAGTTGTGCGTGGGGTGTGTTTGGAACATTTTGTCACCGGCCGACTCCAAAATTCAGCTGTTCCCCATCTCAGCCCAGAAAGCAGGTAGAACAACTTTTGTAGTGTCTTGTTGATGCCTACCGGAGCAATGTAAAAGCTACCAATAGAATTCGTTCCTAGCACCTTCGCTAGTGGATTTGTGCATGGGGTGTATTTATTAAAATTTGGTCACCGGCCGAGTCCAAAATTCAGCTGTTCCCCATCTCAGCCCAGAAAGCAGGTAGAACAACTTTTGTGGTGTCTTTCAGATGCCTACCAAGGTAGTGTAAAAACTATCAAGAGAACTCTTGTCTGGCACCTTCCCCGGTGGAGTTGTGCATGGGGTGTGTTTGGAACATTTCGTCACCAGCCAAGTCCAAAATTCAGAGGTTCCCCATCTCAGCCCAGAAAGCAGGTAGAACAACTTTTGTGGTGTCTTTCAGATGCCTACCGGAGCAATGTAAAAACTACCAGGAGAACTCCTGTCTGGCACCTTCCCCGGTGGAGTTGTGCATGGGGTGTGTTTGGAACATTTTGTCACCAGCCCAGTCCAAAATTCAGCGGTTCCCCATCTCAGCCCAGAAAGCAGGTAGAACAACTTTTGTCGTGCCTTTCAAATACCTACCAAGGTAGTGTAAAAACTACCAAGAGAACTCCTGTCTGGCACCTTCCCCGGTGGAGTTGTGCATGGGGTGTGTTTGGAACATTTTGTCACCAGCCGAGTCCAAAATTCAGCTGTTCCCCATCTCAGCCCAGAAAGCAGGTAGAACAACTTTTGTGGTGTCTTTCAGATGCCTACCAAGGTAGTGTAAAAACTACTAAGAGAACTCCTGTCTGGCACCTTCCCCGGTGGAGTTGTGCATGGGGTGTGTTTGGAACATTTTGTCACCGGCCGACTCCAAAATTCAGCGGTTCCCCATCTCAGCCCAGAGAGCAGGTAGAACAACTTTTGTGGTGTCTTTCAGATGCCTACCGGAGCAATGTAAAAACTACCAGGAGAACTCCTGTCTGGCACCTTCCCCGGTGGAGTTGTGCATGGGGTGTGTTTGGAACATTTTGTCACCAGCCGAGTCCAAAATTCAGCGGTTCCCCATCTCAGCCCAGAAAGAAGGAAGAACAACTTTTGTGGTGCCTTTCAGGTGCCTACCAAGGCAGTGTAAAAACTACTAAGAGAACTCCTGTCTGGCACCTTCCCCGGTGGAGTTGTGCATGGGGTGTGTTTGGAACATTTTGTCACCAGCCGAGTCCAAAATTCAGCTGTTCCCCATCTCAGCCCAGAAAGCAGGTAGAACAACTTTTGTGGTGTCTTTCAGATGCCTACCAAGGTAGTGTAAAAACTACCAGGAGAACTCCTGTCTGGCACCTTCCCCGGTGGAGTTGTGCATGGGGTGTGTTTGGAACATTTTGTCACCGGCCGACTCCAAAATTCAGTGGTTCCCCATCTCAGCCCAGAGAGCAGGTAGAACAACTTTTGTGGTGTCTTTCAGATGCCTACCGGAGCAATGTAAAAACTACCAGGAGAACTCTTGTCTGGCACCTTCCCTGGTGGAGTTGTGCAGGGGGTGTGTTTGGAACATTTTGTCACCAGCCCAGTCCAAAATTCAGCCGTTCCCCATCTCAGCCCAGAAAGCAGGTAGAACAACTTTTGTGGTGTCTTTCAGATGCCTACCAAGGTAGTGTAAAAACTATTAAGAGAACTCCTGCCTGGCACCTTCCCCGGTGGAGTTGTGCATGGGGTGTGTTTGGAACATTTTGTCACCGGCCGACTCCAAAATTCAGCGGTTCCCCATCTCAGCCCAGAAAGCAGGAAGAACAACTTTTGTGGTGTCCTTTTGATGCCTACGGGAGCAATGTAAAAACTACCAACAGAACTCGTCCCTGGCACCTTCGCTAGTGGAGTTGTGCAGGGGGTGTATTTATTAAAATTTTGTCTCCAGCCGAGTCCTAAATTCTGCTGTTCCCCATCTCAGCCCAGAAAGCAGTAGAACAACTTTTCTGGTGTCTTTCAGATGCCTACCAAGGTAGTGTAAAAACTATTAAGAGAACTCCTGTCTGGCACCTTCCCCGGTGGAGTTGTGCATGGGGTGTGTTTGGAACATTTTGTCACCGGCCGACTCCAAAATTCAGCGGTTCCCCATCTCAGCCCAGAAAGCAGGTAGAACAACTTTTGTGGTGTCTTTCAGATGCCTACCGGAGCAATGTAAAAACTACCAGGAGAACTCCTGTCTGGCACCTTCCCCGGTGGAGTTGTGCATGGGGTGTGTTTGGAACATTTTGTCACCAGCCGAGTCCAAAATTCAGCGGTTCCCCATCTCAGCCCAGAAAGCAAGTAGAACAACTTTTGTGGTGCCTTTCAAATGCCTACCAAGGTAGTGTAAAAACTATCAAGAGAAGTCCTGTCTGGCACCTTCCCCGGTGGAGTTGTGCAGGGGGTGTTTTTGGAACATTTTGTCACCAGCCGAGTCCAAAATTCAGCGGTTCCCCATATCGAGCCCAGAAAGCAGGTAGAACAACTTTTGTGGTGCCTTTCAGGTGCCTACCAAGGTAGTGTAAAAACTACTAAGAGAACTCCTGTCTGGCACCTTCCCCGGTGGAGTTGTGCAGGGGCTGTGTTTGGAACATTTTGTCACCGGCCGACTCCAAAATTCAGCGGTTCCCCATCTCAGCCCAGAGAGCAGGTAGAACAACTTTTGTGGTGTCTTTCAGATGCCTACCGGAGCAATGTAAAAACTACCAGGAGAACTCCTGCCTGGCACCTTCCCCGGTGGAGTTGTGCATGGGGTGTGTTTGGAACATTTTGTCACCAGCCGAGTCCAAAATTCAGCGGTTCCCCATCTCAGCCCAGAAAGCAGGTAGAACAACTTTTGTGGTGCCTTTCAAATACCTACCAAGGTAGTGTAAAAACTACCAAGAGAACTCCTGTCTGGCACCTTCCCCGGTGGAGTTGTGCATGGGGTGTGTTTGGAACATTTTGTCACCAGCCGAGTCCAAAATTCAGCTGTTCCCCATCTCAGCCCAGAAAGCAGGTAGAACAACTTTTGTGGTGCCTTTCAGCTGCCTACCAAGGTAGTGTAAAAACTACTAAGAGAACTCCTGTCTGGCACCTTCCCCGGTGGAGTTGTGCATGGGGTGTGTTTGGAACATTTTGTCACCGGCCGAGTCCAAAATTCAGCGGTTCCCCATCTCAGCCCAGAAAGCAGGAAGAACAACTTTTGTGGTGTCCTTTTGATGCCTACCGAAGCAATGTAAAAACTACCAACAGAACTCGTCCCTGGCACCTTCGCTAGTGGAGTTGTGCAGGGGGTGTATTTATTAAAATTTTGTCACCAGCCGACTCCAAAATTCAGCGGTTCCCCATCTCAGCCCAGAAAGCAGGAAGAACAACTTTTGTGGTGCCTTTCAGGTGCCTACCAAGGTAGTGTAAAAACTACTAAGAGAACTCCTGTCTGGCACCTTCCCCGGTGGAGTTGTGCATGGGGTGTCTTTGGAACATTTTGTCACCGGCCGACTCCAAAATTCAGCGGTTCCCCATCTCAGCCCAGAAAGCAGGTAGAACAACTTTTGTGGTGCCTTTCAGCTGCCTACCAAGGTAGTGTAAAAACTACTAAGAGAACTCCTGTCTGGCACCTTCCCCGGTGGAGTTGTGCATGGGGTGTGTTTGGAACATTTTGTCACCGGCCGACTCCAAAATTCAGCGGTTCCCCATCTAAGCCCAGAGAGCAGGTAGAACAACTTTTGTGGTGTCTTTCAGATGCCTACCGGAGCAATGTAAAAACTACCAGGAGAACTCCTGTCTGGCACCTTCCCCGGTGGAGTTGTGCATGGGGTGTGTTTGGAACATTTTGTCACCAGCCGAGTCCAAAATTCAGCGGTTCCCCATCTCAGCCCAGAAAGCAGGAAGAACAACTTTTGTGGTGCCTTTCAGGTGCCTACCAAGGTAGTGTAAAAACTACTAAGAGAACTCCTGTCTGGCACCTTCCCCGGTGGAGTTGTGCATGGGGTGTGTTTGGAACATTTTGTCACCAGCCGACTCCAAAATTCAGCTGTTCCCCATCTCAGCCCAGAAAGCAGGTAGAACAACTTTTGTGGTGTCTTTCAGATGCCTACCAAGGTAGTGTAAAAACTATTAAGAGAACTCCTGTCTGGCACCTTCCCCAGTGGAGTTGTGCATGGGGTGTGTTTGGAACATTTTGTCACCGGCCGACTCCAAAATTCAGCGGTTCCCCATCTCAGCCCAGAAAGCAGGTAGAGCAACTTTTGTGGTGTCTTTCAGATGCCTACCGGAGCAATGTAAAAACTACCAGGAGAACTCCTGTCTGGCACCTTCGCTAGTGGAGTTGTGCGTGGGGTGTGTTTGGAACATTTTGTCACCGGCCGACTCCAAAATTCAGCTGTTCCCCATCTCAGCCCAGAAAGCAGGAAGAACAACTTTTGTAGTGTCTTGTTGATGCCTACCGGAGCAATGTAAAAGCTACCAATAGAATTCGTTCCTAGCACCTTCGCTAGTGGATTTGTGCATGGGGTGTATTTATTAAAATTTGGTCACCAGCCGAGTCCAAAATTCAGCTGTTCCCCATCTCAGCCCAGAAAGCAGGTAGAACAACTTTTGTGGTGTCTTTCAGATGCCTACCAAGGTAGTGTAAAAACTATCAAGAGAACTCTTGTCTGGCACCTTCCCCGGTGGAGTTGTGCATGGGGTGTGTTTGGAACATTTCGTCACCAGCCAAGTCCAAAATTCAGCGCTTCCCCATCTCAGCCCAGAAAGCAGGTAGAACAACTTTTGTGGTGTCTTTCAGATGCCTACCGGAGCAATGTAAAAACTACCAGGAGAACTCCTGTCTGGCACCTTCCCCGGTGGAGTTGTGCATGGGGTGTGTTTGGAACATTTTGTCACCAGCCCAGTCCAAAATTCAGCGGTTCCCCATCTCAGCCCAGAAAGCAGGTAGAACAACTTTTGTGGTGCCTTTCAAATACCTACCAAGGTAGTGTAAAAACTACCAAGAGAACTCCTGTCTGGCACCTTCCCCGGTGGAGTTGTGCATGGGGTGTGTTTGGAACATTTTGTCACCAGCCGAGTCCAAAATTCAGCTGTTCCCCATCTCAGCCCAGAAAGCAGGTAGAACAACTTTTGTGGTGTCTTTCAGATGCCTACCAAGGTAGTGTAAAAACTACTAAGAGAACTCCTGTCTGGCACCTTCCCCGGTGGAGTTGTGCATGGGGTGTGTTTGGAACATTTTGTCACCGGCCGACTCCAAAATTCAGCGGTTCCCCATCTCAGCCCAGAGAGCAGGTAGAACAACTTTTGTGGTGTCTTTCAGATGCCTACCGGAGCAATGTAAAAACTACCAGGAGAACTCCTGTCTGGCACCTTCCCCGGTGGAGTTGTGCATGGGGTGTGTTTGGAACATTTTGTCACCAGCCGAGTCCAAAATTCAGCGGTTCCCCATCTCAGCCCAGAAAGCAGGAAGAACAACTTTTGTGGTGCCTTTCAGCTGCCTACCAAGGCAGTGTAAAAACTACTAAGAGAACTCCTGTCTGGCACCTTCCCCGGTGGAGTTGTGCATGGGGTGTGTTTGGAACATTTTGTCACCAGCCGAGTCCAAAATTCAGCTGTTCCCCATCTCAGCCCAGAAAGCAGGTAGAACAACTTTTGTGGTGTCTTTCAGATGCCTACCAAGGTAGTGTAAAAACTACCAGGAGAACTCCTGTCTGGCACCTTCCCCGGTGGAGTTGTGCATGGGGTGTGTTTGGAACATTTTGTCACCGGCCGACTCCAAAATTCAGTGGTTCCCCATCTCAGCCCAGAGAGCAGGTAGAACAACTTTTGTGGTGTCTTTCAGATGCCTACCGGAGCAATGTAAAAACTACCAGGAGAACTCTTGTCTGGCACCTTCCCTGGTGGAGTTGTGCATGGGGTGTGTTTGGAACATTTTGTCACCAGCCGAGTCCAAAATTCAGCTGTTCCCCATCTCAGCCCAGAAAGCAGGTAGAACTACTTTTGTGGTGTCTTTCAGATGCCTACCAAGGTAGTGTAAAAACTATTAAGAGAACTCCTGCCTGGCACCTTCCCCGGTGGAGTTGTGCATGGGGTGTGTTTGGAACATTTTGTCACCGGCCGACTCCAAAATTCAGCGGTTCCCCATCTCAGCCCAGAAAGCAGGAAGAACAACTTTTGTGGTGTCCTTTTGATGCCTACGGGAGCAATGTAAAAACTACCAACAGAACTCGTCCCTGGCACCTTCGCTAGTGGAGTTGTGCAGGGGGTGTATTTATTAAAATTTTGTCTCCAGCCGAGTCCTAAATTCTGCTGTTCCCCATCTCAGCCCAGAAAGCAGTAGAACAACTTTTTTGGTGCCTTTCAAATGCCTACCAAGGTAGTGTAAAAACTACTAAGAGAACTCCTGTCTGGCACCTTCCCCGGTGGAGTTGTGCATGGGGTGTGTTTGGAACATTTTGTCACCGGCCGAGTCCAAAATTCAGCGGTTCCCCATCTCAGCCCAGAAAGCAGGTAGAACAACTTTTGTGGTGTCCTTTTGATGCCTACCGGAGCAATGTAAAAACTACCAACAGAACTCGTCCCTGGCACCTTCGCTAGTGGAGTTGTGCAGGGGGTGTATTTATTAAAATTTTGTCACCAGCCGAGTCCAAAATTCAGCTGTTCCCCATCTCAGCCCAGAAAGCAGGTAGAACAACTTTTGTAGTGTCTTTCAGCTGCCTACCAAGGTAGTGTAAAAACTACTAAGAGAACTCCTGTCTGGCACCTTCCCCGGTGGAGTTGTGCATGGGGTGTGTTTGGAACATTTTGTTACCAGCCGACTCCAAAATTCAGCTGTTCCCCATCTCAGCCCAGAAAGCAGGTAGAACAACTTTTGTGGTGCCTTTCAGATGCCTACCGGAGCAATGTAAAAACTACTAAGAGAACTCCTGTCTGGCGCCTTCCCCGGTGGAGTTGTGCATGGGGTGTGTTTGGAACATTTTGTCACCGGCCGAGTCCAAAATTCAGCGGTTCCCCATCTCAGCCCAGAAAGCAGGTAGAACAACTTTTGTCGTGTCTTGCAGATGCCTACCGGAGCAATGTAAAAACTACCAGGAGAACTCCCGTCTGGCACCTTCCCCGGTGGAGTTGTGCATGGGGTGTGTTTGGAACATTTTGTCACCGGCCGAGTCCAAAATTCAGCGGTTCCCCATCTCAGCCCAGAAAGCAGGAAGAACAACTTTTGTGGTGCCTTTCAGGTGCCTACCAAGGTAGTGTAAAAACTACTAAGAGAACTCCTGTCTGGCACCTTCCCCGGTGGAGTTGTGCATGGGGTGTGTTTGGAACATTTTGTCACCAGCCGACTCCAAAATTCAGCTGTTCCCCATCTCAGCCCAGAAAGCAGGTAGAACAACTTTTGTGGTGTCTTTCAGATGCCTACCAAGGTAGTGTAAAAACTACCAGGAGAACTCCTGTCTGGCACCTTCCCCGGTGGAGTTGTGCATGGGGTGTGTTTGGAACATTTTTTCACCGGCCGACTCCAAAATTCAGCGGTTCCCCATCTCAGCCCAGAAAGCAGGTAGAACAACTTTTGTGGTGTCCTTTTGATGCCTACCGGAGCAATGTAAAAACTACCAACAGAACTCGTCCCTGGCACCTTCGCTAGTGGAGTTGTGCAGGGGGTGTATTTATTAAAATTTTGTCACCAGCCGAGTCCAAAATTCAGCTGTTCCCCATCTCAGCCCAGAAAGCAGGTAGAACAACTTTTGTAGTGTCTTTCAGCTGCCTACCAAGGTAGTGTAAAAACTACTAAGAGAACTCCTGTCTGGCACCTTCCCCGGTGGAGTTGTGCATGGGGTGTGTTTGGAACATTTTGTCACCAGCCGAGTCCAAAATTCAGCGGTTCCCCATCTCAGCCCAGAAAGCAGGAAGAACAACTTTTGTGGTGTCTTTCAGATGCCTACCGGAGCAATGTAAAAACTACCAGGAGAACTCCTGCCTGGCACCTTCGCTAGTGGAGTTGTGCATGGGGTGTATTTATTAAAATTTTGTCACCAGCCGAGTCCAAAATTCAGCGGTTCCCCATCTCAGCCCAGAAAGCAAGTAGAACAACTTTTGTGGTGCCTTTCAAATGCCTACCAAGGTAGTGTAAAAACTATCAAGAGAACTCCTGTCTGGCACCTTCCCCGGTGGAGTTGTGCATGGGGTGTGTTTGGAACATTTTGTCACCAGCCGAGTCCAAAATTCAGCGGTTCCCCATCTCAGCCCAGAAAGCAGGTAGAACAACTTTTGTGGTGCCTTTCAGCTGCCTACCAAGGTAGTGTAAAAACTACTAAGAGAACTCCTGTCTGGCACCTTCCCCGGTGGAGTTGTGCATGGGGTGTGTTTGGAACATTTTGTCACCAGCCGAGTCCAAAATTCAGCGGTTCCCCATCTCAGCCCAGAAAGCAGGTAGAACTACTTTTGTGGTGCCTTTCAGATGCCTACCAAGGTAGTGTAAAAACTATTAAGAGAACTCCTCTCTGGCACCTTCCCCGGTGGAGTTGTGCATGGGGTGTGTTTGGAACATTTTGTCACCGGCCGAGTCCAAAATTCAGCGGTTCCCCATCTCAGCCCAGAAAGCAGGTAGAACAACTTTTGTGGTGTCCTTTTGATGCCTACCGGAGCAATGTAAAAACTACCAACAGAACTCGTCCCTGGCACCTTCGCTAGTGGAGTTGTGCAGGGGGTGTATTTATTAAAATTTTGTCACCAGCCGAGTCCAAAATTCAGCGGTTCCCCATCTCAGCCCAGAAAGCAGGTAGAACAACTTTTGTGGTGCCTTTCAGGTGCCTACCAAGGCAGTGTAAAAACTACTAAGAGAACTCCTGTCTGGCACCTTCCCCGGTGGAGTTGTGCATGGGGTGTGTTTGGAACATTTTGTCACCGGCCGACTCCAAAATTCAGCGGTTCCCCATCTCAGCCCAGAGAGCAGGTAGAACAACTTTTGTGGTGTCTTTCAGATGCCTACCAAGGTAGTGTAAAAACTATTAAGAGAACTCCTGTCTGGCACCTTCCCCGGTGGAGTTGTGCAGGGGGTGTGTTTGGAACATTTTGTCACCGGCCGACTCCAAAATTCAGCGGTTCCCCATCTCAGCCCAGAGAGCAGGTAGAACAACTTTTGTGGTGTCTTTCAGATGCCTACCAAGGTAGTGTAAAAACTATTAAGAGAACTCCTGCCTGGCACCTTCCCCGGTGGAGTTGTGCATGGGGTGTGTTTGGAACATTTTGTCACCGGCCGACTCCAAAATTCAGCGGTTCCCCATCTCAGCCCAGAAAGCAGGAAGAACAACTTTTGTGGTGTCCTTTTGATGCCTACGGGAGCAATGTAAAAACTACCAACAGAACTCGTCCCTGGCACCTTCGCTAGTGGAGTTGTGCAGGGGGTGTATTTATTAAAATTTTGTCTCCAGCCGAGTCCTAAATTCTGCTGTTCCCCATCTCAGCCCAGAAAGCAGTAGAACAACTTTTTTGGTGCCTTTCAAATGCCTACCAAGGTAGTGTAAAAACTACTAAGAGAACTCCTGTCTGGCACCTTCCCCGGTGGAGTTGTGCATGGGGTGTGTTTGGAACATTTTGTCACCGGCCGACTCCAAAATTCAGCGGTTCCCCATCTCAGCCCAGAAAGCAGGTAGAACAACTTTTCTGGTGTCTTTCAGATGCCTACCAAGGTAGTGTAAAAACTACCAACAGAACTCGTCCCTGGCACCTTCCCCGGTGGAGTTGTGCATGGGGTGTGTTTGGAACATTTTGTCACCAGCCGAGTCCAAAATTCAGCGGTTCCCCATCTCAGCCCAGAGAGCAGGTAGAACAACTTTTGTGGTGCCTTTCAGATGCCTACTGGAGCAATGTAAAAACTACCAGGAGAACTCCTGTCTGGCACCTTCCCCGGTGGAGTTGTGCATGGGGCGTGTTTGGAACATTTTGTCACCGGCCGAGTCCAAAATTCAGCGGTTCCCCATCTCAGCCCAGAAAGCAGGTAGAACTACTTTTGTGGTGTCTTTCAGATGCCTACCAAGGCAGTGTAAAAACTACTAAGAGAACTCCTGTCTGGCACCTTCCCCGGTGGAGTTGTGCATGGGGTGTGTTTGGAACATTTTGTCACCGGCCGAGTCCAAAATTCAGCGGTTCCCCATCTCAGCCCAGAAAGCAGGTAGAACAACTTTTGTGGTGTCCTTTTGATGCCTACCGGAGCAATGTAAAAACTACCAACAGAACTCGTCCCTGGCACCTTCGCTAGTGGAGTTGTGCAGGGGGTGTATTTATTAAAATTTTGTCACCAGCCGAGTCCAAAATTCAGCTGTTCCCCATCTCAGCCCAGAAAGCAGGTAGAACAACTTTTGTAGTGTCTTTCAGCTGCCTACCAAGGTAGTGTAAAAACTACTAAGAGAACTCCTGTCTGGCACCTTCCCCGGTGGAGTTGTGCATGGGGTGTGTTTGGAACATTTTGTTACCAGCCGACTCCAAAATTCAGCTGTTCTCCATCTCAGCCCAGAAAGCAGGTAGAACAACTTTTGTGGTGTCTTTCAGATGCCTACCGGAGCAATGTAAAAACTACCAGGAGAACTCCTGTCTGGCACCTTCCCCGGTGGAGTTGTGCATGGGGTGTGTTTGGAACATTTTTTCACCGGCCGACTCCAAAATTCAGCGGTTCCCCATCTCAGCCCAGAAAGCAGGTAGAACAACTTTTGTGGTGTCCTTTTGATGCCTACCGGAGCAATGTAAAAACTACCAACAGAACTCGTCCCTGGCACCTTCGCTAGTGGAGTTGTGCAGGGGGTGTATTTATTAAAATTTTGTCACCAGCCGAGTCCAAAATTCAGCTGTTCCCCATCTCAGCCCAGAAAGCAGGTAGAACAACTTTTGTAGTGTCTTTCAGCTGCCTACCAAGGTAGTGTAAAAACTACTAAGAGAACTCCTGTCTGGCACCTTCCCCGGTGGAGTTGTGCATGGGGTGTGTTTGGAACATTTTGTCACCAGCCGAGTCCAAAATTCAGCGGTTCCCCATCTCAGCCCAGAAAGCAGGAAGAACAACTTTTGTGGTGTCTTTCAGATGCCTACCGGAGCAATGTAAAAACTACCAGGAGAACTCCTGCCTGGCACCTTCGCTAGTGGAGTTGTGCATGGGGTGTATTTATTAAAATTTTGTCACCAGCCGAGTCCAAAATTCAGCGGTTCCCCATCTCAGCCCAGAAAGCAAGTAGAACAACTTTTGTGGTGCCTTTCAAATGCCTACCAAGGTAGTGTAAAAACTATCAAGAGAACTCCTGTCTGGCACCTTCCCCGGTGGAGTTGTGCATGGGGTGTGTTTGGAACATTTTGTCACCAGCCGAGTCCAAAATTCAGCGGTTCCCCATCTCAGCCCAGAAAGCAGGTAGAACAACTTTTGTGGTGCCTTTCAGCTGCCTACCAAGGTAGTGTAAAAACTACTAAGAGAACTCCTGTCTGGCACCTTCCCCGGTGGAGTTGTGCATGGGGTGTGTTTGGAACATTTTGTCACCAGCCGAGTCCAAAATTCAGCGGTTCCCCATCTCAGCCCAGAAAGCAGGTAGAACTACTTTTGTGGTGCCTTTCAGATGCCTACCAAGGTAGTGTAAAAACTATTAAGAGAACTCCTCTCTGGCACCTTCCCCGGTGGAGTTGTGCATGGGGTGTGTTTGGAACATTTTGTCACCGGCCGAGTCCAAAATTCAGCGGTTCCCCATCTCAGCCCAGAGAGCAGGAAGAACAACTTTTGTGGTGTCCTTTTGATGCCTACCGGAGCAATGTAAAAACTACCAACAGAACTCGTCCCTGGCACCTTCGCTAGTGGAGTTGTGCAGGGGGTGTATTTATTAAAATTTTGTCACCAGCCGAGTCCAAAATTCAGCGGTTCCCCATCTCAGCCCAGAAAGCAGGTAGAACAACTTTTGTGGTGCCTTTCAGCTGCCTACCAAGGCAGTGTAAAAACTACTAAGAGAACTCCTGTCTGGCACCTTCCCCGGTGGAGTTCTGCATGGGGTGTGTTTGGAACATTTTGTCACCGGCCGACTCCAAAATTCAGCGGTTCCCCATCTCAGCCCAGAAAGCAGGAAGAACAACTTTTGTGGTGTCTTTCAGATGCCTACCAAGGTAGTGTAAAAACTATTAAGAGAACTCCTGTCTGGCACCTTCCCCGGTGGAGTTGTGCATGGGGTGTGTTTGGAATATTTTGTCACCGGCCGACTCCAAAATTCAGCGGTTCCCCATCTCAGCCCAGAGAGCAGGTAGAACAACTTTTGTGGTGCCTTTCAGCTGCCTACCAAGGTAGTGTAAAAACTATTAAGAGAACTCCTGTCTGGCACCTTCCCCGGTGGAGTTGTGCATGGGGTGTGTTTGGAACATTTTGTCACCGGCCGAGTCCAAAATTCAGCGGTTCCCCATCTCAGCCCAGAAAGCAGGAAGAACAACTTTTGTGGTGTCCTTTTGATGCCTACCGGAGCAATGTAAAAACTACCAACAGAACTCGTCCCTGGCACCTTCGCTAGTGGAGTTGTGCAGGGGGTGTATTTATTAAAATTTTGTCACCAGCCGAGTCCTAAATTCTGCTGTTCCCCATCTCAACCCAGAAAGCAGGTAGAACAACTTTTGTGGTGCCTTTCAGCTGCCTACCAAGGTAGTGTAAAAACTACTAAGAGAACTCCTGTCTGGCACCTTCCCCGGTGGAGTTGTGCATGGGCTGTGTTTGGAACATTTTGTCACCGGCCGACTCCAAAATTCAGCGGTTCCCCATCTCAGCCCAGAAAGCAGGTAGAACAACTTTTGTGGTGTCTTTCAGATGCCTACTGGAGCAATGTAAAAACTACCAGGAGAACTCCTGTCTGGCACCTTCCCCGGTGGAGTTGTGCATGGGGTGTGTTTGGAACATTTTGTCACCAGCCGAGTCCAAAATTCAGCGGTTCCCCATCTCAGCCCAGAAAGCAGGAAGAACAACTTTTGTGGTGCCTTTCAGGTGCCTACCAAGGCAGTGTAAAAACTACTAAGAGAACTCCTGTCTGGCACCTTCCCCGGTGGAGTTGTGCATGGGGTGTGTTTGGAACATTTTGTCACCGGCCGAGTCCAAAATTCAGCGGTTCCCCATCTCAGCCCAGAAAGCAGGTAGAACAACTTTTGTGGTGCCTTTCAGATGCCTACCGGAGCAATGTAAAAACTACCAGGAGAACTCCTGCCTGGCACCTTCCCCGGTGGAGTTGTGCATGGGGTGTCTTTGGAACATTTTGTCACCGGCCGAGTCCAAAATTCAGCGGTTCCCCATCTCAGCCCAGAAAGCAGGTAGAACAACTTTTGTGGTGTCTTTCAGATGCCTACCGGAGCAATGTAAAAACTACCAACAGAATTCGTTCCTGGCACCTTCGCTAGTGGAGTTGTGCATGGGGTGTATTTATTAAAATTTTGTCACCAGCCGAGTCCAAAATTCAGCGGTTCCCCATCTCAGCCCAGAAAGCAAGTAGAACAACTTTTGTGGTGCCTTTCAAATGCCTACCAAGGTAGTGTAAAAACTATCAAGAGAACTCCTGTCTGGCACCTTCCCCGGTGGAGTTGTGCATGGGGTGTGTTTGGAACATTTTGTCACCGGCCGAGTCCAAAATTCAGCGGTTCCCCATCTCAGCCCAGAGAGCAGGTAGAACAACTTTTGTGGTGTCTTTCAGATGCCTACCGGAGCAATGTAAAAACTACCAACAGAACTCGTCCCTGGCACCTTCGCTAGTGGAGTTGTGCAGGGGGTGTATTTATTAAAATTTTGTCACCAGCCGAGTCCTAAATTCTGCTGTTCCCCATCTCGGCCCAGAAAGCAGGTAGAACAACTTTTTTGGTGCCTTTCAGATGCCTACCGGAGCAATGTAAAAACTACCAGGAGAACTCCTGCCTGGCGCCTTCCCCGGTGGAGTTGTGCATGGGGTGTCTTTGGAACATTTTGTCACCGGCCGAGTCCAAAATTCAGCGGTTCCCCATCTCAGCCCAGAGAGCAGGTAGAACAACTTTTTTGGTGCCTTTCAGATGCCTACCGGAGCAATGTAAAAACTACCAGGAGAACTCCTGCCTGGCGCCTTCCCCGGTGGAGTTGTGCATGGGGTGTCTTTGGAACATTTTGTCACCGGCCGAGTCCAAAATTCAGCGGTTCCCCATCTCAGCCCAGAGAGCAGGTAGAACAACTTTTGTGGTGTCTTTCAGATGCCTACTGGAGCAATGTAAAAACTACCAGGAGAACTCCTGTCTGGCACCTTCCCCGGTGGAGTTGTGCATGGGGTGTGTTTGGAACATTTTGTCACCAGCCGAGTCCAAAATTCAGCGGTTCCCCATCTCAGCCCAGAAAGCAGGAAGAACAACTTTTGTGGTGCCTTTCAGGTGCCTACCAAGGCAGTGTAAAAACTATTAAGAGAACTCCTGTCTGGCACCTTCCCCGGTGGAGTTGTGCATGGGGTGTGTTTGGAACATTTTGTCACCAGCCGAGTCCAAAATTCAGCGGTTCCCCATCTCAGCCCAGAAAGCAGGTAGAACAACTTTTGTGGTGTCTTTCAGATGCCTACCGGAGCAATGTAAAAACTACCAGGAGAACTCCTGCCTGGCGCCTTCCCCGGTGGAGTTGTGCATGGGGTGTGTTTGGAACATTTTGTCACCGGCCGACTCCAAAATTCAGCGGTTCCCCATCTCAGCCCAGAAAGCAGGTAGAACAACTTTTGTGGTGCCTTTCAGGTGCCTACCAAGGCAGTGTAAAAACTACTAAGAGAACTCCTGTCTGGCACCTTCCCCGGTGGAGTTGTGCATGGGGTGTGTTTGGAACATTTTGTCACCGGCCGAGTCCAAAATTCAGCGTTTCCCCATCTCAGCCCAGAGAGCAGGTAGAACAACTTTTGTGGTGTCTTTCAGATGCCTACCGGAGCAATGTAAAAACTACCAGGAGAACTCCTGTCTGGCACCTTCCCCGGTGGAGTTGTGCATGGGGTGTCTTTGGAACATTTTGTCACCGGCCGAGTCCAAAATTCAGCGGTTCCCCATCTCAGCCCAGAGAGCTGGTAGAACAACTTTTGTGGTGTCTTTCAGATGCCTACCGGAGCAATGTAAAAACTACCAACAGAATTCGTTCCTGGCACCTTCGCTAGTGGAGTTGTGCATGGGGTGTATTTATTAAAATTTTGTCACCAGCCGACTCCAAAATTCAGCGGTTCCCCATCTCAGCCCAGAAAGCAAGTAGAACAACTTTTGTGGTGCCTTTCAAATGCCTACCAAGGTAGTGTAAAAACTATCAAGAGAACTCCTGTCTGGAACCTTCCCCGGTGGAGTTGTGCTTGGGGTGTGTTTGGAACATTTTGTCACCAGCCGAGTCCAAAATTCAGCGGTTCCCCATCTCAGCCCAGAAAGCAGGTAGAACAACTTTTGTGGTGCCTTTCAGGTGCCTACCAAGGTAGTGTAAAAACTATCAAGAGAACTCCTGCCTGGCACCTTCCCCGGTGGAGTTGTGCATGGGGTGTGTTTGGAACATTTTGTCACCGGCCGACTCCAAAATTCAGCGGTTCCCCATCTCAGCCCAGAAAGCAGGAAGAACAACTTTTGTGGTGTCCTTTTGATGCCTACCGGAGCAATGTAAAAACTACCAACAGAACTCGTCCCTGGCACCTTCGCTAGTGGAGTTGTGCAGGGGGTGTATTTATTAAAATTTTGTCACCAGCCGAGTCCTAAATTCTGCTGTTCCCCATCTCGGCCCAGAAAGCAGGTAGAACAACTTTTTTGGTGCCTTTCAAGTGCCTACCAAGGTAGTGTAAAAACTATTAAGAGAACTCCTGTCTGGCACCTTCCCCGGTGGAGTTGTGCATGGGATGTGTTTGGAACAGTTTGTCACCATCCGTGTCCAAAAGTCAGCGCTTCCCCATCTCAGCCCAGAAAGCAGGTAGAACAACTTTTGTGGTGCCTTTCAGCTGCCCAAAGGGGTATTGTAAAAACTATTAACAGAACTCCTGTCTGTCACCTTCCCCGGTGGAGTTGTGCATGGGGTGTGTTTGGAACATTTTGTCACCGGCCGACTCCAAAATTCAGCGGTTCCCCATCTCAGCCCAGAGAGCAGGTAGAACAACTTTTGTGGTGTCTTTCAGATGCCTACTGGAGCAATGTAAAAACTACCAGGAGAACTCCTGTCTGGCACCTTCCCCGGTGGAGTTGTGCAGGGGGTGTGTTTGGAACATTTTGTCACCAGCCGAGTCCAAAATTCAGCGGTTCCCCATCTCAGCCCAGAAAGCAGGAAGAACAACTTTTGTGGTGCCTTTCAGGTGCCTACCAAGGCAGTGTAAAAACTACTAAGAGAACTCCTGTCTGGCACCTTCCCCGGTGGAGTGGTGCATGGGGTGTGTTTGGAACATTTTGTCACCGGCCGACTCCAAAATTCAGCGGTTCCCCATCTCAGCCCAGAAAGCAGGTAGAACAACTTTTCTGGTGTCTTTCAGATGCCTACCAAGGTAGTGTAAAAACTACTAAGAGAACTCCTGTCTGGCACCTTCCCCGGTGGAGTTGTGCATGGGGTGTCTTTGGAACATTTTGTCACCGGCCGACTCCAAAATTCAGCGGTTCCCCATCTCAGCCCAGAAAGCAGGTAGAACAACTTTTGTGGTGTCTTTCAGATGCCTACTGGAGCAATTAAAAAACTACCAACAGAATTCGTTCCTGGCACCTTCGCTAGTGGAGTTGTGCATGGGGTGTATTTATTAAAATTTTGTCACCAGCCGAGTCCAAAATTCAACGGTTCCCCATCTCAGCCCAGAAAGCAAGTAGAACAACTTTTGTGGTGCCTTTCAAATGCCTACCAAGGTAGTGTAAAAACTATCAAGAGAACTCCTGCCTGGCGCCTTCCCCGGTGGAGTTGTGCATGGGGTGTGTTTGGAACATTTTGTCACCGGCCGAGTCCAAAATTCAGCGGTTCCCCATCTCAGCCCAGAAAGCAGGTAGAACAACTTTTGTGGTGTCTTTCAGATGCCTACCGGAGCAATGTAAAAACTACCAGGAGAACTCCTGCCTGGCGCCTTCCCCGGTGGAGTTGTGCATGGGGTGTGTTTGGAACATTTTGTCACCGGCCGACTCCAAAATTCAGCGGTTCCCCATCTCAGCCCAGAAAGCAGGTAGAACAACTTTTGTGGTGCCTTTCAGGTGCCTACCAAGGCAGTGTAAAAACTACTAAGAGAACTCCTGTCTGGCACCTTCCCCGGTGGAGTTGTGCATGGGGTGTGTTTGGAACATTTTGTCACCGGCCGAGTCCAAAATTCAGCGTTTCCCCATCTCAGCCCAGAGAGCAGGTAGAACAACTTTTGTGGTGTCTTTCAGATGCCTACCGGAGCAATGTAAAAACTACCAGGAGAACTCCTGTCTGGCACCTTCCCCGGTGGAGTTGTGCATGGGGTGTCTTTGGAACATTTTGTCACCGGCCGAGTCCAAAATTCAGCTGTTCCCCATCTCAGCCCAGAGAGCAGGTAGAACAACTTTTGTGGTGTCTTTCAGATGCCTACCGGAGCAATGTAAAAACTACCAACAGAATTCGTTCCTGGCACCTTCGCTAGTGGAGTTGTGCATGGGGTGTATTTATTAAAATTTTGTCACCAGCCGACTCCAAAATTCAGCGGTTCCCCATCTCAGCCCAGAAAGCAAGTAGAACAACTTTTGTGGTGCCTTTCAAATGCCTACCAAGGTAGTGTAAAAACTATCAAGAGAACTCCTGTCTGGAACCTTCCCCGGTGGAGTTGTGCTTGGGGTGTGTTTGGAACATTTTGTCACCAGCCGAGTCCAAAATTCAGCGGTTCCCCATCTCAGCCCAGAAAGCAGGTAGAACAACTTTTGTGGTGCCTTTCAGCTGCCTACCAAGGTAGTGTAAAAACTACTAAGAGAACTCCTGCCTGGCACCTTCCCCGGTGGAGTTGTGCATGGGGTGTGTTTGGAACATTTTGTCACCGGCCGACTCCAAAATTCAGCGGTTCCCCATCTCAGCCCAGAAAGCAGGAAGAACAACTTTTGTGGTGTCCTTTTGATGCCTACCGGAGCAATGTAAAAACTACCAACAGAACTCGTCCCTGGCACCTTCGCTAATGGAGTTGTGCAGGGGGTGTATTTATTAAAATTTTGTCACCAGCCGAGTCCTAAATTCTGCTGTTCCCCATCTCGGCCCAGAAAGCAGGTAGAACAACTTTTTTGGTGCCTTTCAAGTGCCTACCAAGGTAGTGTAAAAACTATTAAGAGAACTCCTGTCTGGCACCTTCCCCGGTGGAGTTGTGCATGGGATGTGTTTGGAACAGTTTGTCACCATCCGTGTCCAAAAGTCAGCGCTTCCCCATCTCAGCCCAGAAAGCAGGTAGAACAACTTTTGTGGTGCCTTTCAGCTGCCCAAAGGGGTATTGTAAAAACTATTAACAGAACTCCTGTCTGTCACCTTCCCCGGTGGAGTTGTGCATGGGGTGTGTTTGGAACATTTTGTCACCGGCCGACTCCAAAATTCAGCGGTTCCCCATCTCAGCCCAGAGAGCAGGTAGAACAACTTTTGTGGTGTCTTTCAGATGCCTACTGGAGCAATGTAAAAACTACCAGGAGAACTCCTGTCTGGCACCTTCCCCGGTGGAGTTGTGCAGGGGGTGTGTTTGGAACATTTTGTCACCAGCCGAGTCCAAAATTCAGCGGTTCCCCATCTCAGCCCAGAAAGCAGGAAGAACAACTTTTGTGGTGCCTTTCAGGTGCCTACCAAGGCAGTGTAAAAACTACTAAGAGAACTCCTGTCTGGCACCTTCCCCGGTGGAGTGGTGCATGGGGTGTGTTTGGAACATTTTGTCACCGGCCCACTCCAAAATTCAGCGGTTCCCCATCTCAGCCCAGAAAGCAGGTAGAACAACTTTTCTGGTGTCTTTCAGATGCCTACCAAGGTAGTGTAAAAACTACTAAGAGAACTCCTGTCTGGCACCTTCCCCGGTGGAGTTGTGCATGGGGTGTCTTTGGAACATTTTGTCACCGGCCGACTCCAAAATTCAGCGGTTCCCCATCTCAGCCCAGAAAGCAGGTAGAACAACTTTTGTGGTGTCTTTCAGATGCCTACTGGAGCAATTAAAAAACTACCAACAGAATTCGTTCCTGGCACCTTCGCTAGTGGAGTTGTGCATGGGGTGTATTTATTAAAATTTTGTCACCAGCCGAGTCCAAAATTCAACGGTTCCCCATCTCAGCCCAGAAAGCAAGTAGAACAACTTTTGTGGTGCCTTTCAAATGCCTACCAAGGTAGTGTAAAAACTATGAAGAGAACTCCTGTCTGGCACCTTCCCCGATGGAGTTGTGCAGGGGGTGTTTTTGGAACATTTTGTCACCAGCCGACTCCAAAATTCAGCGGTTCCCCATCTCAGCCCAGAAAGCAGGTAGAACAACTTTTGTGGTGCCTTTCAGATGCCTACCAAGGTAGTGTAAAAACTATTAAGAGAACTCCTGTCTGGCACCTTCCCCGGTGGAGTTGTGCAGGGGGTGTGTTTGGAACATTTTGTCACCAGCCGAGTCCAAAATTCAGCTGTTCCCCATCTCAGCCCAGAAAGCAGGTAGAACAACTTTTGTGGTGTCTTTCAGATGCCTACCAAGGTAGTGTAAAAACTATTAAGAGAACTCCTGTCTGGCACCTTCCCCGGTGGAGTTGTGCATGGGGTGTCTTTGGAACATTTTTTCACCGGCCGAGTCCAAAATTCAGCGGTTCCCCATCTCAGCCCAGAGAGCAGGTAGAACAACTTTTGTGGTGCCTTTCAGATGCCTACCGGAGCAATGTAAAAACTACCAGGAGAACTCCTGCCTGGCGCCTTCCCCGGTGGAGTTGTGCATGGGCTGTGTTTGGAACATTTTGTCACCGGCCGAGTCCAAAATTCAGCGGTTCCCCATCTCAGCCCAGAGAGCAGGTAGAACAACTTTTTTGGTGCCTTTCAGATGCCTACCGGAGCAATGTAAAAACTACCAGGAGAACTCCTGCCTGGCGCCTTCCCCGGTGGAGTTGTGCATGGGGTGTGTTTGGAACATTTTGTCACTGGCCGACTCCAAAATTCAGCGGTTCCCCATCTCAGCCCAGAAAGCAGGTAGAACAACTTTTGTGGTGCCTTTCAGGTGCCTACCAAGGCAGTGTAAAAACTACTAAGAGAACTCCTGTCTGGCACCTTCCCCGGTGGAGTTGTGCATGGGGTGTGTTTGGAACATTTTGTCACCGGCCGAGTCCAAAATTCAGCGTTTCCCCATCTCAGCCCAGAGAGCAGGTAGAACAACTTTTGTGGTGTCTTTCAGATGCCTACCGGAGCAATGTAAAAACTACCAGGAGAACTCCTGCCTGGCACCTTCCCCGGTGGAGTTGTGCATGGGGTGTCTTTGGAACATTTTGTCACCGGCCGAGTCCAAAATTCAGCGGTTCCCCATCTCAGCCCAGAGAGCAGGTAGAACAACTTTTGTGGTGTCTTTCAGATGCCTACCGGAGCAATGTAAAAACTACCAACAGAATTCGTTCCTGGCACCTTCGCTAGTGGAGTTGTGCATGGGGTGTATTTATTAAAATTTTGTCACCAGCCGACTCCAAAATTCAGCGGTTCCCCATCTCAGCCCAGAGAGCAGGTAGAACAACTTTTGTGGTGTCTTTCAGATGCCTACTGGAGCAATGTAAAAACTACCAGGAGAACTCCTGTCTGGCACCTTCCCCGGTGGAGTTGTGCATGGGGTGTGTTTGGAACATTTTGTCACCAGCCGAGTCCAAAATTCAGCGGTTCCCCATCTCAGCCCAGAAAGCAGGAAGAACAACTTTTGTGGTGCCTTTCAGGTGCCTACCAAGGCAGTGTAAAAACTACTAAGAGAACTCCTGTCTGGCACCTTCCCCGGTGGAGTTGTGCATGGGGTGTGTTTGGAACATTTTGTCACCCGCCGAGTCCAAAATTCAGCGGTTCCCCATCTCAGCCCAGAGAGCAGGTAGAACAACTTTTGTGGTGTCTTTCAGATGCCTACCAAGGTAGTGTAAAAACTACTAAAAGAACTCCTGTCTGGCACCTTCCCCGGTGGAGTTGTGCATGGGGTGTGTTTGGAACATTTTGTCACCAGCCGAGTCCAAAATTCAGCGGTTCCCCATCTCAGCCCAGAAAGCAGGTAGAACAACTTTTGTGGTGTCTTTCAGATGCCTACTGGAGCAATTAAAAAACTACCAACAGAATTCGTTCCTGGCACCTTCGCTAGTGGAGTTGTGCATGGGGTGTATTTATTAAAATTTTGTCACCAGCCGAGTCCAAAATTCAACGGCTCCCCATCTCAGCCCAGAAAGCAAGTAGAACAACTTTTGTGGTGCCTTTCAAGTGCCTACCAAGGTAGTGTAAAAACTACTAAGAGAACTCCTGTCTGGCACCTTCCCCGATGGAGTTGTGCAGGGGGTGTTTTTGGAACATTTTGTCACCAGCCGAGTCCAAAATTCAGCGGTTCCCCATCTCAGCCCAGAAAGCAGGTAGAACAACTTTTGTGGTGCCTTTCAGATGCCTACCAAGGTAGTGTAAAAACTACTAAGAGAACTCCTGTCTGGCACCTTCCCCGGTGGAGTTGTGCAGGGGGTGTGTTTGGAACATTTTGTCACCAGCCGAGTCCAAAATTCAGCTGTTCCCCATCTCAGCCCAGAAAGCAGGTAGAACAACTTTTGTGGTGTCTTTCAGATGCCTACCAAGGTAGTGTAAAAACTATTAAGAGAACTCCTGTCTGGCACCTTCCCCGGTGGAGTTGTGCATGGGGTGTGTTTGGAACATTTTGTCACCAGCCGACTCCAAAATTCAGCGGTTCCCCATCTCAGCCCAGAAAGCAGGTAGAAAAACCTTTGTGGTGCCTTTCAGGTGCCTACCAAGGCAGTATAAAAACTACTAAGAGAACTCTTGTCTGGCACCTTCCCCGGTGGAGTGGTGCATGGGGTGTGTTTGGAACATTTTGTCACCGGCCGACTCCAAAATTCAGCGGTTCCCCATCTCAGCCCAGAGAGCAGGTAGAACAACTTTTGTGGTGTCTTTCAGATGCCTACCAAGGTAGTGTAAAAACTATTAAGAGAACTCCTGTCTGGCGCCTTCCCCGGTGGAGTTGTGCATGGGGTGTGTTTGGAACATTTTGTCACCGGCCGAGTCCAAAATTCAGCGTTTCCCCATCTCAGCCCAGAGAGCAGGTAGAACAACTTTTGTGGTGTCTTTCAGATGCCTACCGGAGCAATGTAAAAACTACCAGGAGAACTCCTGTCTGGCACCTTCCCCGGTGGAGTTGTGCATGGGGTGTGTTTGGAACATTTTGTCACCAGCCGAGTCCAAAATTCAGCGGTTCCCCATCTCAGCCCAGAAAGCAAGTAGAACAACTTTTGTGGTGCCTTTCAAATGCCTACCAAGGTAGTGTAAAAACTATCAAGAGAACTCCTGTCTGGCACCTTCCCCGGTGGAGTTGTGCAGGGGGTGTTTTTGGAACATTTTGTCACCAGCCGAGTCCAAAATTCAGCGGTTCCCCATCTCAGCCCAGAAAGCAGGTAGAACAACTTTTGTGGTGCCTTTCAGCTGCCTACCAAGGTAGTGTAAAAACTACTAAGAGAACTCCTGTCTGGCACCTTCCCCGGTGGAGTTGTGCAGGGGGTGTGTTTGGAACATTTTGTCACCAGCCGAGTCCAAAATTCAGCTGTTCCCCATCTCAGCCCAGAAAGCAGGTAGAACAACTTTTGTGGTGTCTTTCAGATGGTTACCAAGGTAGTGTAAAAACTACTAAGAGAACTCCTGCCTGGCACCTTCCCCGGTGGAGTTGTGCATGGGGTGTGTTTGGAACATTTTGTCACCGGCCGACTCCAAAATTCAGCGGTTCCCCATCTCAGCCCAGAGAGCAGGTAGAACAACTTTTGTGGTGTCTTTCAGATGCCTACTGGAGCAATGTAAAAACTACCAGGAGAACTCCTGTCTGGCACCTTCCCCGGTGGAGTTGTGCAGGGGGTGTGTTTGGAACATTTTGTCACCAGCCGAGTCCAAAATTCAGCGGTTCCCCATCTCAGCCCAGAAAGCAGGAAGAACAACTTTTGTGGTGCCTTTCAGGTGCCTACCAAGGTAGTGTAAAAACTACTAAGAGAACTCCTGTCTGTCACCTTCCCCGGTGGAGTTGTGCATGGGGTGTCTTTGGAACATTTTGTCACCGGCCGAGTCCAAAATTCAGCGGTTCCCCATCTCAGCCCAGAGAGCAGGTAGAACAACTTTTGTGGTGTCTTTCAGATGCCTACCGGAGCAATGTAAAAACTACCAGGAGAACTCCTGCCTGGCACCTTCCCCGGTGGAGTTGTGCATGGGGTGTCTTTGGAACATTTTGTCACCGGCCGAGTCCAAAATTCAGCGGTTCCCCATCTCAGCCCAGAAAGCAGGTAGAACAACTTTTGTGGTGTCTTTCAGATGCCTACCGGAGCAATGTAAAAACTACCAACAGAATTCGTTCCTGGCACCTTCGCTAGTGGAGTTGTGCATGGGGTGTATTTATTAAAATTTTGTCACCAGCCGAGTCCAAAATTCAGCGGTTCCCCATCTCAGCCCAGAAAGCAGGTAGAACAACTTTTGTGGTGCCTTTCAAATGCCTACCAAGGTAGTGTAAAAACTATCAAGAGAACTCCTGTCTGGCACCTTCCCCGGTGGAGTTGTGCATGGGGTGTGTTTGGAACATTTTGTCACCAGCCGACTCCAAAATTCAGCGGTTCCCCATCTCAGCCCAGAAAGCAGGTAGAACAACTTTTGTGGTGCCTTTCAGCTGCCTACCAAGGTAGTGTAAAAACTATTAAGAGAACTCCTGTCTGGCACCTTCCCCGGTGGAGTTGTGCAGGGGGTGTGTTTGGAACATTTTGTCACCAGCCGAGTCCAAAATTCAGCGATTCCCCATCTCAGCCCAGAAAGCAGGTAGAACTACTTTTGTGGTGTCTTTCAGATGCCTACCAAGGTAGTGTAAAAACTATTAAGAGAACTCCTGTCTGGCACCTTCCCCGGTGGAGTTGTGCATGGGGTGTGTTTGGAACATTTTGTCACCGGCCGACTCCAAAATTCAGCGGTTCCCCATCTCAGCCCAGAGAGCAGGTAGAACAACTTTTGTGGTGTCCTTTTGATGCCTACAGGAGCAATGTAAAAACTACCAGGAGAACTCCTGCCTGGCACCTTCCCCGGTGGAGTTGTGCAGGGGGTGTGTTTGGAACATTTTTTCACCGGCCGAGTCCAAAATTCAGCGGTTCCCCATCTCAGCCCAGAGAGCAGGTAGAACAACTTTTGTGGTGCCTTTCAGGTGCCTACCGGAGCAATGTAAAAACTACCAGGAGAACTCCTGCCTGGCGCCTTCCCCGGTGGAGTTGTGCATGGGGTGTCTTTGGAACATTTTGTCACCGGCCGAGTCCAAAATTCAGCGGTTCCCCATCTCAGGCCAGAAAGCAGGTAGAACAACTTTTGTGGTGTCTTTCAGATGCCTACTGGAGCAATGTAAAAACTACCAGGAGAACTCCTGTCTGGCACCTTCCCCGGTGGAGTTGTGCATGGGGTGTCTTTGGAACATTTTGTCACCGGCCGACTCCAAAATTCAGCGGTTCCCCATCTCAGCCCAGAGAGCAGGTAGAACAACTTTTGTGGTGTCTTTCAGATGCCTACCGGAGCAATGTAAAAACTACCAGGAGAACTCCTGCCTGGCACCTTCCCCGGTGGAGTTGTGCATGGGGTGTGTTTGGAACATTTTGTCACCGGCCGAGTCCAAAATTCAGCGGTTCCCCATCTCAGCCCAGAGAGCAGGTAGAACAACTTTTGTGGTGTCTTTCAGATGCCTACCGGAGCAATGTAAAAACTACCAACAGAACTCGTCCCTGGCACCTTCGCTAGTGGAGTTGTGCATGGGGTGTATTTATTAAAATTTTGTCACCAGCCGACTCCAAAATTCAGCGGTTCCCCATCTCAGCCCAGAAAGCAAGTAGAACAACTTTTGTGGTGCCTTTCAGATGCCTACCAAGGTAGTGTAAAAACTATCAAGAGAACTCCTGTCTGGAACCTTCCCCGGTGGAGTTGTGCTTGGGGTGTGTTTGGAACATTTTGTCACCAGCCGACTCCAAAATTCAGCGGTTCCCCATCTCAGCCCAGAAAGCAGGTAGAACAACTTTTGTGGTGCCTTTCAGCTGCCTACCAAGGTAGTGTAAAAACTATTAAGAGAACTCCCGTCTGGCACCTTCCCCGGTGGAGTTGTGCAGGGGGTGTGTTTGGAACATTTTGTCACCGACCGACTCCAAAATTCAGCGGTTCCCCATCTCAGCCCAGAAAGCAGGAAGAACAACTTTTGTGGTGTCCTTTTGATGCCTACCGCAGCAATGTAAAAACTACCAACAGAACTCGTCCCTGGCACCTTCGCTAGTGGAGTTGTGCAGGGGGTGTATTTATTAAAATTTTGTCACCAGCCGAGTCCTAAATTCTGCTGTTCCCCATCTCGGCCCAGAAAGCAGGTAGAACAACTTTTTTGGTGCCTTTCAGCTGCCTACCAAGGTAGTGTAAAAACTATTAAGAGAACTCCTGTCTGGCACCTTCCCCGGTGGAGTTGTGCATGGGGTGTGTTTGGAACATTTTGTCACCGGCCGACTCCAAAATTCAGCGGTTCCCCATCTCAGCCCAGAAAGCAGGTAGAACAACTTTTGTGGTGTCTTTCAGATGCCTACTGGAGCAATGTAAAAACTACCAGGAGAACTCCTGTCTGGCACCTTCCCCGGTGGAGTTGTGCATGGGGTGTGTTTGGAACATTTTGTCACCGGCCGACTCCAAAATTCAGCGGTTCCCCATCTCAGCCCAGAGAGCAGGTAGAACAACTTTTGTGGTGTCTTTCAGATGCCTACTGGAGCAATGTAAAAACTACCAGGAGAACTCCTGTCTGGCACCTTCCCCGGTGGAGTTGTGCATGGGGTGTGTTTGGAACATTTTGTCACCAGCCGAGTCCAAAATTCAGCGGTTCCCCATCTCAGCCCAGAAAGCAGGAAGAACAAGTTTTGTGGTGCCTTTCAGGTGCCTACCAAGGCAGTGTAAAAACTACCAGGAGAACTCCTGTCTGGCACCTTCCCCGGTGGAGTTGTGCATGGGGTGTGTTTGGAACATTTTGTCACCGGCCGACTCCAAAATTCAGCGGTTCCCCATCTCAGCCCAGAAAGCAGGTAGAACAACTTTTGTGGTGTCTTTCAGATGCCTACCGGAGCAATGTAAAAACTACCAGGAGAACTCCTGTCTGGCACCTTCCCCGGTGGAGTTGTGCATGGGGTGTGTTTGGAACATTTTGTCACCGGCCGACTCCAAAATTCAGCGGTTCCCCATCTCAGCCCAGAAAGCAGGTAGAACAACTTTTGTGGTGTCTTTCAGATGCCTACCGGAGCAATGTAAAAACTACCAACAGAATTCGTTCCTGGCACCTTCGCTAGTGGAGTTGTGCATGGGGTGTATTTATTAAAATTTTGTCACCAGCTGAGTCCAAAATTCAGCGGTTCCCCATCTCAGCCCAGAAAGCAAGTAGAACAACTTTTGTGGTGCCTTTCAAATGCCTACCAAGGTAGTGTAAAAACTATCAAGAGAACTCCTGTCTGGCACCTTCCCCGGTGGAGTTGTGCAGGGGGTGTTTTTGGAACATTTTGTCACCAGCCGAGTCCAAAATTCAGCGGTTCCCCATCTCAGCCCAGAAAGCAGGTAGAACAACTTTTGTGGTGCCTTTCAGCTGCCTACCAAGGTAGTGTAAAAACTACTAAGAGAACTCCTGTCTGGCACCTTCCCCGGTGGAGTTGTGCATGGGGTGTGTTTGGAACATTTTGTCACCAGCCGAGTCCAAAATTCAGCTGTTCCCCATCTCAGCCCAGAAAGCAGGTAGAACAACTTTTGTGGTGTCTTTCAGATGCCTAACAAGGTAGTGTAAAAACTATTAAGAGAACTCCTCTCTGGCACCTTCCCCGGTGGAGTTGTGCATGGGGTGTGTTTGGAACATTTTGTCACCAGCGGACTCCAAAATTCAGCGGTTCCCCATCTCAGCCCAGAGAGCAGGTAGAACAACTTTTGTGGTGTCTTTCAGATGCCTACCGGAGCAATGTAAAAACTACCAGGAGAACTCCTGTCTGGCACCTTCCCCGGTGGAGTTGTGCATGGGGTGTGTTTGGAACATTTTGTCACCAGCCGAGTCCAAAATTCAGCCGTTCCCCATCTCAGCCCAGAAAGCAGGAAGAACAACTTTTGTGGTGCCTTTCAGGTGCCTACCAAGGCAGTGTAAAAACTACTAAGAGAACTCCTGTCTGTCACCTTCCCCGGTGGAGTTGTGCATGGGGTGTCTTTGGAACATTTTGTCACCGGCCGAGTCCAAAATTCAGCGGTTCCCCATCTCAGCCCAGAAAGCAGGTAGAACAACTTTTGTGGTGTCTTTCAGATGCCTACCAGAGCAATGTAAAAACTACCAACAGAACTCGTCCCTGGCACCTTCGCTAGTGGAGTTGTGCAGGGGGTGTATTTATTAAAATTTTGTCACCAGCCGAGTCCAAAATTCAGCTGTTCCCCATCTCAGCCCAGAAAGCAGGTAGAACAACTTTTGTGGTGCCTTTCAAATGCCTACCAAGGTAGTGTAAATACTACCAGGAGAACTCCTGTCTGGCACCTTCGCTAGTGGAGTTGTGCAGGGGGTGTTTTTGGAACATTTTGTCACCAGCCGAGTCCAAAATTCAGCGGTTCCCCATCTCAGCCCAGAAAGCAGGTAGAAAACTTTTGTGGTGTCTTTCAGATGCCTACCAAGGTAGTGTAAAAACTATTAAGAGAACTCCTGTCTGGCACCTTCCCCGGTGGAGTTGTGCATGGGGTGTGTTTGGAACATTTTGTCACCAGCCGACTCCAAAATTCAGCGGTTCCCCATCTCAGCCCAGAAAGCAGGTAGAACAACTTTTGTGGTGTCTTTCAGATGCCTACCGGAGCAATGTAAAAACTACCAGGAGAACTCCTGTCTGGCACCTTCCCCGGTGGAGTTGTGCATGGGGTGTGTTTGGAACATTTTGTCACCAGCCGAGTCCAAAATTCAGCTGTTCCCCATCTCAGCCCAGAAAGCAGGTAGAACAACTTTTGTGGTGTCTTTCAGATGCCTACCAAGGTAGTGTAAAAACTATTAAGAGAACTCCTGTCTGGCACCTTCCCCGGTGGAGTTGTGCAGGGGGTGTGTTTGGAACATTTTGTCACCAGCGGATTCCAAAATTCAGCGGTTCCCCATCTCAGCCCAGAGAGCAGGTAGAACAACTTTTGTGGTGTCTTTCAGATGCCTACCGGAGCAATGTAAAAACTACCAGGAGAACTCCTGTCTGGCACCTTCCCCGGTGGAGTTGTGCATGGGGTGTGTTTGGAACATTTTGTCACCAGCCGAGTCCAAAATTCAGCCGTTCCCCATCTCAGCCCAGAAAGCAGGAAGAACAACTTTTGTGGTGCCTTTCAGGTGCCTACCAAGGCAGTGTAAAAACTACTAAGAGAACTCCTGTCTGGCACCTTCCCCGGTGGAGTTGTGCATGGGGTGTCTTTGGAACATTTTGTCACCGGCCGACTCCAAAATTCAGCGGTTCCCCATCTCAGCCCAGAAAGCAGGTAGAACAACTTTTGTGGTGTCTTTCAGATGCCTACCGGAGCAATGTAAAAACTACCAACAGAATTCGTTCCTGGCACCTTCGCTAGTGGAGTTGTGCAGGGGGTGTATTTATTAAACTTTTGTCACCGGCCGACTCCAAAATTCAGCGGTTCCCCATCTCAGCCCAGAAAGCAGGAAGAACAACTTTTGTGGTGTCCTTTTGATGCCTACCGGAGCAATGTAAAAACTACCAACAGAACTCGTCCCTGGCACCTTCGCTAGTGGAGTAGTGCATGGGGTGTATTTATTAAAATTTTGTCACCAGCCGAGTCCAAAATTCAGCTGTTCCCCATCTCAGCCCAGAAAGCAGGTAGAAAAAGTTTTGTGGTGCCTTTCAGCTGCCTACCAAGGTAGTGTAAAAACTACTAAGAGAACTCCTGTCTGGCACCTTCCCCGGTGGAGTTGTGCAGGGGGTGTGTTTGGAACATTTTGTCACCGGCCGACTCCAAAATTCAGCTGTTCCCCATCTCAGCCCAGAAAGCAGGTAGAACAACTTTTGTGGTGTCTTTCAGATGCCTACCAAGGTAGTGTAAAAACTATTAAGAGAACTCCTGTCTGGCACCTTCCCCGGTGGAGTTGTGCATGGGGTGTGTTTGGAACATTTTGTCACCAGCCGACTCCAAAATTCAGCGGTTCCCCATCTCAGCCCAGAAAGCAGGAAGAACAACTTTTGTGGTGCCTTTCAGCTGCCTACCAAGGTAGTGTAAAAACTACCAGGAGAACTCCTGTCTGGCACCTTCCCCGGTGGAGTTGTGCATGGGGTGTGTTTGGAACATTTTGTCACCGGCCGACTCCAAAATTCAGCGGTTCCCCATCTCAGCCCAGAGAGCAGGTAGAACAACTTTTGTGGTGTCTTTCAGATGCCTACCGGAGCAATGTAAAAACTACCAGGAGAACTCCTGTCTGGCACCTTCCCCGGTGGAGTTGTGCATGGGGTGTCTTTGGAACATTTTGTCACCGGCCGACTCCAAAATTCAGCGGTTCCCCATCTCAGCCCAGAGAGCAGGTAGAACAACTTTTGTGGTGTCTTTCAGATGCCTACCGGAGCAATGTAAAAACTACCAGGAGAACTCCTGCCTGGCACCTTCCCCGGTGGAGTTGTGCATGGGGTGTGTTTGGAACATTTTGTCACCGGCCGAGTCCAAAATTCAGCGGTTCCCCATCTCAGCCCAGAGAGCAGGTAGAACAACTTTTGTGGTGTCTTTCAGATGCCTACCGGAGCAATGTAAAAACTACCAACAGAACTCGTCCCTGGCACCTTCGCTAGTGGAGTTGTGCATGGGGTGTATTTATTAAAATTTTGTCACCAGCCGACTCCAAAATTCAGCGGTTCCCCATCTCAGCCCAGAAAGCAAGTAGAACAACTTTTGTGGTGCCTTTCAGATGCCTACCAAGGTAGTGTAAAAACTATCAAGAGAACTCCTGTCTGGAACCTTCCCCGGTGGAGTTGTGCTTGGGGTGTGTTTGGAACATTTTGTCACCAGCCGACTCCAAAATTCAGCGGTTCCCCATCTCAGCCCAGAAAGCAGGTAGAACAACTTTTGTGGTGCCTTTCAGCTGCCTACCAAGGTAGTGTAAAAACTATTAAGAGAACTCCCGTCTGGCACCTTCCCCGGTGGAGTTGTGCAGGGGGTGTGTTTGGAACATTTTGTCACCGACCGACTCCAAAATTCAGCGGTTCCCCATCTCAGCCCAGAAAGCAGGAAGAACAACTTTTGTGGTGTCCTTTTGATGCCTACCGCAGCAATGTAAAAACTACCAACAGAACTCGTCCCTGGCACCTTCGCTAGTGGAGTTGTGCAGGGGGTGTATTTATTAAAATTTTGTCACCAGCCGAGTCCTAAATTCTGCTGTTCCCCATCTCGGCCCAGAAAGCAGGTAGAACAACTTTTTTGGTGCCTTTCAGCTGCCTACCAAGGTAGTGTAAAAACTATTAAGAGAACTCCTGTCTGGCACCTTCCCCGGTGGAGTTGTGCATGGGGTGTGTTTGGAACATTTTGTCACCGGCCGACTCCAAAATTCAGCGGTTCCCCATCTCAGCCCAGAAAGCAGGTAGAACAACTTTTGTGGTGTCTTTCAGATGCCTACTGGAGCAATGTAAAAACTACCAGGAGAACTCCTGTCTGGCACCTTCCCCGGTGGAGTTGTGCATGGGGTGTGTTTGGAACATTTTGTCACCGGCCGACTCCAAAATTCAGCGGTTCCCCATCTCAGCCCAGAGAGCAGGTAGAACAACTTTTGTGGTGTCTTTCAGATGCCTACTGGAGCAATGTAAAAACTACCAGGAGAACTCCTGTCTGGCACCTTCCCCGGTGGAGTTGTGCATGGGGTGTGTTTGGAACATTTTGTCACCAGCCGAGTCCAAAATTCAGCGGTTCCCCATCTCAGCCCAGAAAGCAGGAAGAACAAGTTTTGTGGTGCCTTTCAGGTGCCTACCAAGGCAGTGTAAAAACTACCAGGAGAACTCCTGTCTGGCACCTTCCCCGGTGGAGTTGTGCATGGGGTGTGTTTGGAACATTTTGTCACCGGCCGACTCCAAAATTCAGCGGTTCCCCATCTCAGCCCAGAAAGCAGGTAGAACAACTTTTGTGGTGTCTTTCAGATGCCTACCGGAGCAATGTAAAAACTACCAGGAGAACTCCTGTCTGGCACCTTCCCCGGTGGAGTTGTGCATGGGGTGTGTTTGGAACATTTTGTCACCGGCCGACTCCAAAATTCAGCGGTTCCCCATCTCAGCCCAGAAAGCAGGTAGAACAACTTTTGTGGTGTCTTTCAGATGCCTACCGGAGCAATGTAAAAACTACCAACAGAATTCGTTCCTGGCACCTTCGCTAGTGGAGTTGTGCATGGGGTGTATTTATTAAAATTTTGTCACCAGCTGAGTCCAAAATTCAGCGGTTCCCCATCTCAGCCCAGAAAGCAAGTAGAACAACTTTTGTGGTGCCTTTCAAATGCCTACCAAGGTAGTGTAAAAACTATCAAGAGAACTCCTGTCTGGCACCTTCCCCGGTGGAGTTGTGCAGGGGGTGTTTTTGGAACATTTTGTCACCAGCCGAGTCCAAAATTCAGCGGTTCCCCATCTCAGCCCAGAAAGCAGGTAGAACAACTTTTGTGGTGCCTTTCAGCTGCCTACCAAGGTAGTGTAAAAACTACTAAGAGAACTCCTGTCTGGCACCTTCCCCGGTGGAGTTGTGCATGGGGTGTGTTTGGAACATTTTGTCACCAGCCGAGTCCAAAATTCAGCTGTTCCCCATCTCAGCCCAGAAAGCAGGTAGAACAACTTTTGTGGTGTCTTTCAGATGCCTAACAAGGTAGTGTAAAAACTATTAAGAGAACTCCTCTCTGGCACCTTCCCCGGTGGAGTTGTGCATGGGGTGTGTTTGGAACATTTTGTCACCAGCGGACTCCAAAATTCAGCGGTTCCCCATCTCAGCCCAGAGAGCAGGTAGAACAACTTTTGTGGTGTCTTTCAGATGCCTACCGGAGCAATGTAAAAACTACCAGGAGAACTCCTGTCTGGCACCTTCCCCGGTGGAGTTGTGCATGGGGTGTGTTTGGAACATTTTGTCACCAGCCGAGTCCAAAATTCAGCCGTTCCCCATCTCAGCCCAGAAAGCAGGAAGAACAACTTTTGTGGTGCCTTTCAGGTGCCTACCAAGGCAGTGTAAAAACTACTAAGAGAACTCCTGTCTGTCACCTTCCCCGGTGGAGTTGTGCATGGGGTGTCTTTGGAACATTTTGTCACCGGCCGACTCCAAAATTCAGCGGTTCCCCATCTCAGCCCAGAAAGCAGGTAGAACAACTTTTGTGGTGTCTTTCAGATGCCTACCAGAGCAATGTAAAAACTACCAACAGAACTCGTCCCTGGCACCTTCGCTAGTGGAGTTGTGCAGGGGGTGTATTTATTAAAATTTTGTCACCAGCCGAGTCCAAAATTCAGCTGTTCCCCATCTCAGCCCAGAAAGCAGGTAGAACAACTTTTGTGGTGCCTTTCAAATGCCTACCAAGGTAGTGTAAATACTACCAGGAGAACTCCTGTCTGGCACCTTCGCTAGTGGAGTTGTGCAGGGGGTGTTTTTGGAACATTTTGTCACCAGCCGAGTCCAAAATTCAGCGGTTCCCCATCTCAGCCCAGAAAGCAGGTAGAAAACTTTTGTGGTGTCTTTCAGATGCCTACCAAGGTAGTGTAAAAACTATTAAGAGAACTCCTGTCTGGCACCTTCCCCGGTGGAGTTGTGCATGGGGTGTGTTTGGAACATTTTGTCACCAGCCGACTCCAAAATTCAGCGGTTCCCCATCTCAGCCCAGAAAGCAGGTAGAACAACTTTTGTGGTGTCTTTCAGATGCCTGCCGGAGCAATGTAAAAACTACCAGGAGAACTCCTGTCTGGCACCTTCCCCGGTGGAGTTGTGCATGGGGTGTGTTTGGAACATTTTGTCACCAGCCGAGTCCAAAATTCAGCTGTTCCCCATCTCAGCCCAGAAAGCAGGTAGAACAACTTTTGTGGTGTCTTTCAGATGCCTACCAAGGTAGTGTAAAAACTATTAAGAGAACTCCTGTCTGGCACCTTCCCCGGTGGAGTTGTGCAGGGGGTGTGTTTGGAACATTTTGTCACCAGCGGATTCCAAAATTCAGCGGTTCCCCATCTCAGCCCAGAGAGCAGGTAGAACAACTTTTGTGGTGTCTTTCAGATGCCTACCGGAGCAATGTAAAAACTACCAGGAGAACTCCTGTCTGGCACCTTCCCCGGTGGAGTTGTGCATGGGGTGTGTTTGGAACATTTTGTCACCAGCCGAGTCCAAAATTCAGCCGTTCCCCATCTCAGCCCAGAAAGCAGGAAGAACAACTTTTGTGGTGCCTTTCAGGTGCCTACCAAGGCAGTGTAAAAACTACTAAGAGAACTCCTGTCTGGCACCTTCCCCGGTGGAGTTGTGCATGGGGTGTCTTTGGAACATTTTGTCACCGGCCGACTCCAAAATTCAGCGGTTCCCCATCTCAGCCCAGAAAGCAGGTAGAACAACTTTTGTGGTGTCTTTCAGATGCCTACCGGAGCAATGTAAAAACTACCAACAGAATTCGTTCCTGGCACCTTCGCTAGTGGAGTTGTGCAGGGGGTCTATTTATTAAACTTTTGTCACCGGCCGACTCCAAAATTCAGCGGTTCCCCATCTCAGCCCAGAAAGCAGGAAGAACAACTTTTGTGGTGTCCTTTTGATGCCTACCGGAGCAATGTAAAAACTACCAACAGAACTCGTCCCTGGCACCTTCGCTAGTGGAGTAGTGCATGGGGTGTATTTATTAAAATTTTGTCACCAGCCGAGTCCAAAATTCAGCTGTTCCCCATCTCAGCCCAGAAAGCAGGTAGAAAAAGTTTTGTGGTGCCTTTCAGCTGCCTACCAAGGTAGTGTAAAAACTACTAAGAGAACTCCTGTCTGGCACCTTCCCCGGTGGAGTTGTGCAGGGGGTGTGTTTGGAACATTTTGTCACCGGCCGACTCCAAAATTCAGCTGTTCCCCATCTCAGCCCAGAAAGCAGGTAGAACAACTTTTGTGGTGTCTTTCAGATGCCTACCAAGGTAGTGTAAAAACTATTAAGAGAACTCCTGTCTGGCACCTTCCCCGGTGGAGTTGTGCATGGGGTGTGTTTGGAACATTTTGTCACCAGCCGACTCCAAAATTCAGCGGTTCCCCATCTCAGCCCAGAGAGCAGGTAGAACAACTTTTGTGGTGTCTTTCAGATGCCTACCGGAGCAATGTAAAAACTACTAAGAGAACTCCTGTCTGGCACCTTCCCCGGTGGAGTTGTGCATGGGGTGTGTTTGGAACATTTTGTCACCAGCCGAGTCCAAAATTCAGCCGTTCCCCATCTCAGCCCAGAAAGCAGGAAGAACAACTTTTGTGGTGCCTTTCAGGTGCCTACCAAGGCAGTGTAAAAACTACTAAGAGAACTCTTGTCTGGCACCTTCCCCGGTGGAGTTGTGCATGGGGTGTCTTTGGAACATTTTGTCACCGGCCGACTCCAAAATTCAGCGGTTCCCCATCTCAGCCCAGAAAGCAGGTAGAACAACTTTTGTGGTGTCTTTCAGATGCCTACCAGAGCAATGTAAAAACTACCAACAGAACTCGTCCCTGGCACCTTCGCTAGTGGAGTTGTGCAGGGGGTGTATTTATTAAAATTTTGTCACCAGCCGAGTCCAAAATTCAGCTGTTCCCCATCTCAGCCCAGAAAGCAGGTAGAACAACTTTTGTGGTGCCTTTCAAATGCCTACCAAGGTAGTGTAAATACTACCAGGAGAACTCCTGTCTGGCACCTTCGCTAGTGGAGTTGTGCAGGGGGTGTTTTTGGAACATTTTGTCACCAGCCGAGTCCAAAATTCAGCGGTTCCCCATCTCAGCCCAGAAAGCAGGTAGAAAACTTTTGTGGTGTCTTTCAGATGCCTACCAAGGTAGTGTAAAAACTATTAAGAGAACTCCTGTCTGGCACCTTCCCCGGTGGAGTTGTGCATGGGGTGTGTTTGGAACATTTTGTCACCAGCCGACTCCAAAATTCAGCGGTTCCCCATCTCAGCCCAGAAAGCAGGTAGAACAACTTTTGTGGTGTCTTTCAGATGCCTACCGGAGCAATGTAAAAACTACCAGGAGAACTCCTGTCTGGCACCTTCCCCGGTGGAGTTGTGCATGGGGTGTGTTTGGAACATTTTGTCACCAGCCGAGTCCAAAATTCAGCTGTTCCCCATCTCAGCCCAGAAAGCAGGTAGAACAACTTTTGTGGTGTCTTTCAGATGCCTACCAAGGTAGTGTAAAAACTATTAAGAGAACTCCTGTCTGGCACCTTCCCCGGTGGAGTTGTGCAGGGGGTGTGTTTGGAACATTTTGTCACCAGCGGATTCCAAAATTCAGCGGTTCCCCATCTCAGCCCAGAGAGCAGGTAGAACAACTTTTGTGGTGTCTTTCAGATGCCTACCGGAGCAATGTAAAAACTACCAGGAGAACTCCTGTCTGGCACCTTCCCCGGTGGAGTTGTGCATGGGGTGTGTTTGGAACATTTTGTCACCAGCCGAGTCCAAAATTCAGCCGTTCCCCATCTCAGCCCAGAAAGCAGGAAGAACAACTTTTGTGGTGCCTTTCAGGTGCCTACCAAGGCAGTGTAAAAACTACTAAGAGAACTCCTGTCTGGCACCTTCCCCGGTGGAGTTGTGCATGGGGTGTCTTTGGAACATTTTGTCACCGGCCGACTCCAAAATTCAGCGGTTCCCCATCTCAGCCCAGAAAGCAGGTAGAACAACTTTTGTGGTGTCTTTCAGATGCCTACCGGAGCAATGTAAAAACTACCAACAGAATTCGTTCCTGGCACCTTCGCTAGTGGAGTTGTGCAGGGGGTGTATTTATTAAACTTTTGTCACCGGCCGACTCCAAAATTCAGCGGTTCCCCATCTCAGCCCAGAAAGCAGGAAGAACAACTTTTGTGGTGTCCTTTTGATGCCTACCGGAGCAATGTAAAAACTACCAACAGAACTCGTCCCTGGCACCTTCGCTAGTGGAGTAGTGCATGGGGTGTATTTATTAAAATTTTGTCACCAGCCGAGTCCAAAATTCAGCTGTTCCCCATCTCAGCCCAGAAAGCAGGTAGAAAAAGTTTTGTGGTGCCTTTCAGCTGCCTACCAAGGTAGTGTAAAAACTACTAAGAGAACTCCTGTCTGGCACCTTCCCCGGTGGAGTTGTGCAGGGGGTGTGTTTGGAACATTTTGTCACCAGCCAACTCCAAAATTCAGCTGTTCCCCATCTCAGCCCAGAAAGCAGGTAGAACAACTTTTGTGGTGTCTTTCAGATGCCTACCAAGGTAGTGTAAAAACTATTAAGAGAACTCCTGTCTGGCACCTTCCCCGGTGGAGTTGTGCATGGGGTGTGTTTGGAACATTTTGTCACCAGCCGACTCCAAAATTCAGCGGTTCCCCATCTCAGCCCAGAGAGCAGGTAGAACAACTTTTGTGGTGTCTTTCAGATGCCTACCGGAGCAATGTAAAAACTACTAAGAGAACTCCTGTCTGGCACCTTCCCCGGTGGAGTTGTGCATGGGGTGTGTTTGGAACATTTTGTCACCAGCCGAGTCCAAAATTCAGCCGTTCCCCATCTCAGCCCAGAAAGCAGGAAGAACAACTTTTGTGGTGCCTTTCAGGTGCCTACCAAGGCAGTGTAAAAACTACTAAGAGAACTCTTGTCTGGCACCTTCCCCGGTGGAGTTGTGCATGGGGTGTCTTTGGAACATTTTGTCACCGGCCGACTCCAAAATTCAGCGGTTCCCCATCTCAGCCCAGAAAGCAGGTAGAACAACTTTTGTGGTGTCTTTCAGATGCCTGCCGGAGCAATGTAAAAACTACCAACAGAACTCGTCCCTGGCACCTTCGCTAGTGGAGTTGTGCAGGGGGTGTATTTATTAAAATTTTGTCACCAGCCGAGTACTAAATTCTGCTGTTCCCCACCTCGGCCCAGAAAGCAGGTAGAACAACTTTTGTGGTGCCTTTCAGGTGCCTACCAAGGCAGTGTAAAAACTACTAAGAGAACTCCTGTCTGGCACCTTCCCCGGTGGAGTTGTGCATGGGGTGTCTTTGGAACATTTTGTCACCGGCCGACTCCAAAATTCAGCGGTTCCCCATCTCAGCCCAGAAAGCAGGTAGAACAACTTTTGTGGTGTCTTTCAGATGCCTACCGGAGCAATGTAAAAACTACCAGGAGAACTCCTGTCTGGCACCTTCCCCGGTGGAGTTGTGCATGGGGTGTGTTTGGAACATTTTGTCACCGGCCGAGTCCAAAATTCAGCGGTTCCCCATCACAGCCCAGAAAGCAGGAAGAACAACTTTTGTGGTGCCTTTCAGGTGCCTACCAAGGCAGTGTAAAAACTACCAGGAGAACTCCTGTCTGGCACCTTCCCCGGTGGAGTTGTGCATGGGGTGTCTTTGGAACATTTTGTCACCGGCCGACTCCAAAATTCAGCGGTTCCCCATCTCAGCCCAGAGAGCAGGTAGAACAACTTTTGTGGTGTCTTTCAGATGCCTACCGGAGCAATGTAAAAACTACCAGGAGAACTCCTGTCTGGCACCTTCCCCGGTGGAGTTGTGCATGGGGTGTCTTTGGAACATTTTGTCACCGGCCGAGTCCAAAATTCAGCGGTTCCCCATCTCAGCCCAGAAAGCAGGTAGAACAACTTTTGTGGTGTCTTTCAGATGCCTACCGGAGCAATGTAAAAACTACCAACAGAATTCGTTCCTGGCACCTTCGCTAGTGGAGTTGTGCATGGGGTGTATTTATTAAAATTTTGTCACCAGCCGAGTCCAAAATTCAGCGGTTCCCCATCTCAGCCCAGAAAGCAAGTAGAACAACTTTTGTGGTGCCTTTCAAAAGCCTACCAAGGTAGTGTAAAAACTATCAAGAGAACTCCTGTCTGGCACCTTCCCCGGTGGAGTTGTGCATGGGGTGTTTTTGGAACATTTTGTCACCAGCCGAGTCCAAAATTCAGCGGTTCCCCATCTCAGCCCAGAAAGCAGGTAGAACAACTTTTGTGGTGCCTTTCAGCTGCCTACCAAGGTAGTGTAAAAACTACTAAGAGAACTCCTGTCTGGCACCTTCCCCGGTGGAGTTGTGCAGGGGGTGTGTTTGGAACATTTTGTCACCAGCCGAGTCCAAAATTCAGCTGTTCCCCATCTCAGCCCAGAAAGCAGGTAGAACAACTTTTGTGGTGTCTTTCAGATGCCTACCAAGGTAGTGTAAAAACTATTAAGAGAACTCTTGTCTGGCACCTTCCCCGGTGGAGTTGTGCATGGGGTGTGTTTGGAACATTTTGTCACCAGCCGACTCCAAAATTCAGCGGTTCCCCATCTCAGCCCAGAGAGCAGGTAGAACAACTTTTGTGGTGTCTTTCAGATGCCTACCGGAGCAATGTAAAAACTACCAACAGAACTCCTGCCTGGCACCTTCCCCGGTGGAGTTGTGCATGGGGTGTCTTTGGAACATTTTGTCACCAGCCGAGTCCAAAATTCAGCCGTTCCCCATCTCAGCCCAGAAAGCAGGAAGAACAACTTTTGTGGTGCCTTTCAGGTGCCTACCAAGGCAGTGTAAAAACTACTAAGAGAACTCCTGTCTGTCACCTTCCCCGGTGGAGTTGTGCATGGGGTGTCTTTGGAACATTTTGTCACCGGCCGACTCCAAAATTCAGCGGTTCCCCATCTCAGCCCAGAAAGCAGGTAGAACAACTTTTGTGGTGTCTTTCAGATGCCTACCGGAGCAATGTAAAAACTACCAGGAGAACTCCTGTCTGGCACCTTCCCCGGTGGAGTTGTGCATGGGGTGTGTTTGGAACATTTTGTCACCGGCCGAGTCCAAAATTCAGCGGTTCCCCATCTCAGCCCAGAAAGCAGGTAGAACAACTTTTCTGGTGTCTTTCAGATGCCTACCGGAGCAATGTAAAAACTACCAGGAGAACTCCTGTCTGGCACCTTCCCCGGTGGAGTTGTGCATGGGGTGTGTTTGGAACATTTTGTCACCAGCCGAGTCCAAAATTCAGCGGTTCCCCATCTCAGCCCAGAAAGCAGGTAGAACAACTTTTGTAGTGTCTTGTTGATGCCTACCGGAGCAATGTAAAAACTACCAACAGAATTCGTTCCTAGCACCTTCGCTAGTGGAGTTGTGCATGGGGTGTATTTATTAAAATTTGGTCACCAGCCGAGTCCAAAATTCAGCTGTTCCCCATCTCAGCCCAGAAAGCAGGTAGAACAACTTTTGTGGTGCCTTTCAGCTGCCTACCAAGGTAGTGTAAAAACTACTAAGAGAACTCCTGTCTGGCACCTTCCCCGGTGGAGTTGTGCATGGGGTGTGTTTGGAACATTTCGTCACCAGCCAAGTCCAAAATTCAGCGGTTCCCCATCTCAGGCCAGAAAGCAGGTAGAACAACTTTTGTGGTGTCTTTTAGATGCCTACCGGAGCAATGTAAAAACTACCAGGAGAACTCCTGTCTGGCACCTTCCCCGGTGGAGTTGTGCATGGGGTGTGTTTGGAACATTTTGTCACCGGCCGACTCCAAAATTCAGCGGTTCCCCATCTCAGCCCAGAGAGCAGGTAGAACAACTTTTGTGGTGTCTTTCAGATGCCTACCAGAGCAATGTAAAAACTACCAGGAGAACTCCTGTCTGGCACCTTCCCCGGTGGAGTTGTGCATGGGGTGTGTTTGGAACATTTTTTCACCAGCCGAGTCCAAAATTCAGCTGTTCCCCATCTCAGCCCAGAAAGCAGGTAGAACAACTTTTGTCGTGCCTTTCAAATGCCTACTAAGGTAGCGTAAAAACTATTAAGAGAACTCCTGTCTGGCACCTTCCCCGGTGGAGTTGTGCAGGGGGTGTGTTTGGAACATTTTGTCACCGGCCGACTCCAAAATTCAGCTGTTCCCCATCTCAGCCCACAAAGCAGGTAAAACAACTTTTGTGGTGTCTTTCAGGTGCCTACCAAGGTAGTTTAAAAACTACCAGGAGAACTCCATTCTGGCACCTTCCCCGGTGGAGTTGTGCATGGGGTGTGTTTGGAACATTTCGTCACCAGCCAAGTCCAAAATTCAGCGGTTCCCCATCTCAGCCCAGAAAGCAGGTAGAACAACTTTTGTGGTGTCTTTCAGATGCCTACCGGAGCAATGTAAAATCTACCAGGAGAACTCCTGTCTGGCACCTTCCCCGGTGGAGTTGTGCATGGGGTGTGTTTGGAACATTTTGTCACCAGCCGACTCCAAAATTCAGCGGTTCCCCATGTCAGCCCAGAAAGCAGGTAGAACAACTTTTGTGGTGTCCTTTTGATGCCTACCGGAGCAATGTAAAAACTACCAACAGAACTCGTCCCTGGCACCTTCGCTAGTGGATTTGTGCAGGGGGTGTATTTATTAAAATTTTGTCACCAGCCGAGTCCAAAATTCAGCTGTTCCCCATCTCAGCCCAGAAAGCAGGTAGAACAACTTTTGTGGTGCCTTTCAGCTGCCTACCAAGGTAGTGTAAAAACTACTAAGAGAACTCCTGTCAGGCTCCTTCCCCGGTGGAGTTGTGCAGGGGGTGTGTTTGGAACATTTTGTCACCAGCCGACTCCAAAATTCAGCGGTTCCCCATCTCAGCCCAGAAAGCAGGTAGAACAACTTTTGTGGTGTCTTTCAGATGCCTACCAAGGCAGTGTAAAAACTACTAAGAGAACTCTTGTCTGGCACCTTCCCCGGTGGAGTTGTGCATGGGGTGTGTTTGGAACATTTTGTCACCGGCCGACTCCAAAATTCAGCGGTTCCCCATCTCAGCCCAGAAAGCAGGAAGAACAACTTTTGTGGTGTCTTTCAGATGCCTACCGGAGCAATGTAAAAACTACCAGGAGAACTCCTGTCTGGCACCTTCCCCGGTGGAGTTGTGCATGGGGTGTGTTTGGAACATTTTGTCACCGGCCGAGTCCAAAATTCAGCGGTTCCCCATCTCAGCCCAGAAAGCAGGAAGAACAACTTTTGTGGTGTCCTTTTGATGCCTACCGGAGCAATGTAAAAACTACCAGGAGAACTCGTCCCTGGCACCTTCGCTAGAGAAGTTGTGCATGGGGTGTATTTATTAAAATTTTGTCACCAGCCGAGTCCTGAATTCTGCTGTTCCCCATCTCAGCCCAGAAAGCAGGTAGAACAACTTTTGTGGTGCCTTTCAGCTGCCTACCAAGGCAGTGTAAAAACTACCAAGAGAACTCCTGTCTGGCACCTTCCCCGGTGGAGTTGTGCATGGGGTGTGTTTGGAACATTTTGTCACCAGCCGACTCCAAAATTCAGCGGTTCCCCATCTCAGCCCAGAGAGCAGGTAGAACAACTTTTGTGGTGTCTTTCAGATGCCTACCGGAGCAATGTAAAAACTACCAGGAGAACTCCTGCCTGGCACCTTCCCCGGTGGAGTTGTGCATGGGGTGTGTTTGGAACATTTTGTCACCAGCCGACTCCAAAATTCAGCGGTTCCCCATCTCAGCCCAGAAAGCAGGTAGAACAACTTTTGTGGTGCCTTTCAGGTGCCTACCAAGGCAGTGTAAAAACTACTAATAGAACTCCTGTCTGTCACCTTCCCCGGTGGAGTTGTGCATGGGGTGTCTTTGGAACATTTTGTCACCGGCCGACTCCAAAATTCAGCGGTTCCCCATCTCAGCCCAGAAAGCAGGTAGAACAACTTATGTGGTGTCTTTCAGATGCCTACCGGAGCAATGTAAAAACTACCAGGAGAACTCCTGTCTGGCACCTTCCCCGGTGGAGTTGTGCATGGGGTGTGTTTGGAACATTTTGTCACCAGCCGACTCCAAAATTCAGCGGTTCCCCATCTCAGCCCAGAAAGCAGGTAGAACAACTTTTGTCGTGCCTTTCAAATGCCTACCAAGGTAGTGTAAAAACTACCAAGAGAACTCCTGTCTGGCACCTTCCCCGGTGGAGTTGTGCATGGGGTGTGTTTGGAACATTTTGTCACCAGCCGACTCCAAAGTTCAGCTGTTCCCCATCTCAGCCCAGAAAGCAGGTAGAACAACTTTTGTGGTGTCTTTCAGATGCCTACCGGAGCATTGTAAAAACTACCAGGAGAACTCCTGTCTGGCACCTTCCCCGGTGGAGTTGTGCATGGGGTGTTTTTGGAACATTTTGTCACCGGCCGACTCCAAAATTCAGCGGTTCCCCATCTCAGCCCAGAAAGCAGGTAGAACAACTTTTCTGGTGTCTTTCAGATGCCTACCGGAGCAATGTAAAATCTACCAGGAGAACTCCTGTCTGGCACCTTCCCCGGTGGAGTTGTGCATGGGGTGTGTTTGGAACATTTTGTCACCGGCCGACTCCAAAATTCAGCGGTTCCCCATCTCAGCCCAGAAAGCAGGTAGAACAACTTTTGTGGTGTCCTTTTGATGCCTACCGGAGCAATGTAAAAACTACCAGGAGAACTCGTCCCTGGCACCTTCGCTAGTGGAGTTGTGCAGGGGGTGTATTTATTAAAATTTGGTCACCAGCCGAGTCCAAAATTCAGCTGTTCCCCATCTCAGCCCAGAAAGCAGGTAGAACAACTTTTGTGGTGCCTTTCAGATGCCTACCAAGGTAGTGTAAAAACTACTAAGAGAACTCCTGTCTGGCACCTTCCCCGGTGGAGTTGTGCAGGGGGTGTGTTTGGAACATTTTGTCACCGGCCGACTCCAAAATTCAGCGGTTCCCCATCTCAGCCCAGAAAGCAGGTAGAACAACTTTTGTGGTGTCTTTCAGATGCCTACCAGGTAGTGTAAAAACTATTAAGAGAACTCCTGTCTGGCACCTTCCCCGGTGGAGTTGTGCATGGGGTGTGTTTGGAACATTTTGTCACCGGCCGACTCCAAAATTCAGCGGTTCCCCATCTCAGCCCAGAAAGCAGGTAGAACAACTTTTGTGGTGTCCTTTTGATGCCTACCGGAGCAATGTAAAAACTACCAGGAGAACTCGTCCCTGGCACCTTCGCTAGTGGAGTTGTGCAGGGGGTGTATTTATTAAAATTTGGTCACCAGCCGAGTCCAAAATTCAGCTGTTCCCCATCTCAGCCCAGAAAGCAGGTAGAACAACTTTTGTGGTGCCTTTCAGATGCCTACCAAGGTAGTGTAAAAACTACTAAGAGAACTCCTGTCTGGCACCTTCCCCGGTGGAGTTGTGCAGGGGGGTGTGTTTGGAACATTTTGTCACCGGCCGACTCCAAAATTCAGCGGTTCCCCATCTCAGCCCAGAAAGCAGGTAGAACAACTTTTGTGGTGTCTTTCAGATGCCTACCAAGGTAGTGTAAAAACTATTAAGAGAACTCCTGTCTGGCACCTTCCCCGGTGGAGTTGTGCATGGGGTGTGTTTGGAACATTTTGTCACCGGCCGACTCCAAAATTCAGCGGTTCCCCATCTCAGCCCAGAAAGCAGGTAGAACAACTTTTGTGGTGTCTTTCAGGGTGCCTACCAAGGTAGTTTAAAAACTACCAGGAGAACTCCATTCTGGCACCTTCCCCGGTGGAGTTGTGCATGGGGTGTTTTTGGAACATTTTGTCACCGGCCGACTCCAAAATTCAGCGGTTCCCCATCTCAGCCCAGAAAGCAGGTAGAACAACTTTTGTAGTGTCTTGTTGATGCCTACCGGAGCAATGTAAAAACTACCAACAGAATTCGTTCCTAGCACCTTCGCTAGTGGAGTTGTGCATGGGGTGTATTTATTAAAATTTGGTCACCAGCCGAGTCCAAAATTCAGCGGTTCCCCATCTCAGCCCAGAAAGCAGGTAGAACAACTTTTGTGGTGCCTTTCAGATGCCTACCAAGGTAGTGTAAAAACTATCAAGAGAACTCTTGTCTGGCACCTTCCCCGGTGGAGTTGTGCATGGGGTGTGTTTGGAACATTTCGTCACCGGCCGACTCCAAAATTCAGCGGTTCCCCATCTCAGCCCAGAAAGCAGGTAGAACAACTTTTGTGGTGTCTTTCAGATGCCTACCGGAGCAATGTAAAAACTACCAGGAGAACTCCTGTCTGGCACCTTCCCCGGTGGAGTTGTGCATGGGGTGTGTTTGGAACATTTTGTCACCAGCCGAGTCCAAAATTCAGCGGTTCCCCATCTCAGCCCAGAAAGCAGGTAGAACAACTTTTGTGGTGCCTTTCAGCTGCCTACCAAGGTAGTGTAAAAACTATTAAGAGAACTCCTGTCTGGCACCTTCCCCGGTGGAATTGTGCATGGGGTGTGTTTGGAACATTTTGTCACCGGCCGACTCCAAAATTCAGCGGCTCCCCATCTCAGCCCAGAGAGCAGGTAGAACAACTTTTGTGGTGTCTTTCAGATGCCTACCGGAGCAATGTAAAAACTACCACCAGAATTCGTCCCTGGCACCTTCGCTAGTGGAGTTGTGCATGGGGTGTCTTTGGAACATTTTGTCACCGGCCGAGTCCAAAATTCAGCGGTTCCCCATCTCAGCCCAGAAAGCAGGTAGAACAACTTTTGTAGTGTCTTTTTGATGCCTACCGGAGCAATGTAAAAACTACCAACAGAATTCGTTCCTGGCACCTTCCCCTGTGGAGTTGTGCATGGGGTGTATTTATTAAAATTTTGTCACCAGCCGAGTCCAAAATTCAGCGGTTCCCCATCTTAGCCCAGAGAGCAGGTAGAACAACTTTTGTGGTGCCTTTCAGCTGCCTACCAAGGTAGTGTAAAAACTACTAAGAGAACTCCTGTCTGGCACCTTCCCCGGTGGAGTTGTGCATGGGGTGTGTTTGGAACATTTTGTCACCGGCTGACTCCAAAATTCAGCGGTTCCCCATCTCAGCCCAGAAAGCAGGAAGAACAACTTTTGTAGTGTCTTGTTGATGCCTACCGGAGCAATGTAAAAAACTACCAACAGAATTCGTTCCTAGCACCTTCGCTAGTGGAGTTGTGCATGGGGTGTATTTATTAAAATTTGGTCACCAGCCGAGTCCAAAATTCAGCTGTTCCCCATCTCAGCCCAGAAAGCAGGTAGAACAACTTTTGTGGTGCCTTTCAGCTGCCTACCAAGGTAGTGTAAAAACTACCAGGAGAACTCCTGTCTGGCACCTTCCCCGGTGGAGTTGTGCATGGGGTGTCTTTGGAACATTTCGTCACCAGCCGAGTCCAAAATTCAGCGGTTCCCCATCTCAGCCCAGAAAGCAGGTAGAACAACTTTTGTGGTGTCTTTCAGATGCCTACCGGAGCAATGTAAAAACTACCAGGAGAACTCCTGTCTGGCACCTTCCCCGGTGGAGTTGTGCATGGGGTGTGTTTGGACATTTTGTCACCGGCCGACTCCAAAATTCAGCTGTTCCCCATCTCAGCCCAGAAAGCAGGTAGAACAACTTTTGTGGTGTCTTTCAGATGCCTACCAATGTAGTGTAAAAACTATTAAGAGAACTCCTGTCTGGCACCTTCCCCGGTGGAGTTGTGCATGGGGTGTGTTTGGAACATTTTGTCACCGGCCGAGTCCAAAATTCAGCGGTTCCCCATCTCAGCCCAGAAAGCAGGTAGAACAACTTTTGTGGTGCCTTTCAGCTGCCTACCAAGGTAGTGTAAAAACTACCAAGAGAACTCCTGTCTGGCACCTTCCCCGGTGGAGTTGTGCATGGGGTGTGTTTGGAACATTTTGTCACCAGCCGAGTCCAAAATTCAGCGGTTCCCCATCACAGCCCAGAAAGCAGGTAGAACAACTTTTGTGGTGCCTTTCAGCTGCCTACCAAGGTAGTGTAAAAACTACTAAGAGAACTCCTGTCTGGCACCTTCCCCGGTGGAGTTGTGCATGGGGTGTGTTTGGAACATTTTGTCACCGGCCGAGTCCAAAATTCAGCGGTTCCCCATCTCAGGCCAGAAAGCAGGTAGAACAACTTTTGTGGTGTCTTTCAGATGCCTACCGGAGCAATGTAAAATCTACCGGGAGAACTCCTGTCTGGCACCTTCCCCGGTGGAGTTGTGCATGGGGTGTGTTTGGAACATTTTGTCACCGGCCGAGTCCAAAATTCAGCGGTTCCCCATCTCAGCCCAGAAAGCAGGTAGAACAACTTTTGTGGTGTCCTTTTGATGCCTACCGGAGCAATGTAAAAAATACCAACAGAACTCGTCCCTGGCACCTTCGCTAGTGGAGTTGTGCAGGGGGTGTATTTATTAAAATTTGGTCACCGGCCGAGTCCAAAATTCAGCTGTTCCCCATCTCAGCCCAGAAAGCAGGAAGAACAACTTTTGTGGTGCCTTTCAGCTGCCTACCAAGGTAGTGTAAAAACTACTAAGAGAACTCCTGTCTGGCACCTTCCCCGGTGGAGTTGTGCAGGGGGTGTGTTTGGAACATTTTGTCACCGGCCGACTCCAAAATTCAGCGGTTCCCCATCTCAGCCCAGAAAGCAGGAAGAACAACTTTTGTGGTGTCTTTCAGATGCCTACCAAGGTAGTGTAAAAACTATTAAGAGAACTCCTGTCTGGCACCTTCCCCGGTGGAGTTGTGCATGGGGTGTGTTTGGAACATTTTGTCACCGGCCGACTCCAAAATTCAGCGGTTCCCCATCTCAGCCCAGAGAGCAGGTAGAACAACTTTTGTGGTGTCTTTCAGATGCCTACCGGAGCAATGTAAAAACTACCAGGAGAACTCCTGTCTGGCACCTTCCCCGGTGGAGTTGTGCATGGGGTGTGTTTGGAACATTTTGTCACCAGCCGACTCAAAAATTCAGCGGTTCCCCATCTCAGCCCAGAAAGCAGGTAGAACAACTTTTGTGGTGTCTTGTTGATGCCTACCGGAGCAATGTAAAAACTACCAACAGAATTCGTTCCTAGCACCTTCGCTAGTGGAGTTGTGCATGGGGTGTATTTATTAAAATTTGGTCACCAGCCGAGTCCAAAATTCAGCTGTTCCCCATCTCAGCCCAGAAAGCAGGTAGAACAACTTTTGTGGTGCCTTTCAGCTGCCTACCAAGGTAGTGTAAAAACTATTAAGAGAACTCCTGTCTGGCACCTTCCCCGGTGGAGTTGTGCATGGGGTGTGTTTGGAACATTTTTTCACCGGCCAAGTCCAAAATTCAGCGGTTCCCCATCTCAGCCCAGAAAGCAGGTAGAACAACTTTTGTGGTGTCTTTCAGATGCCTACCGGAGCAATGTAAAAACTACCAGGAGAACTCCTGTCTGGCACCTTCCCCGGTGGAGTTGTGCATGGGGTGTGTTTGGAACATTTTGTCACCAGCCGAGTCCAAAATTCAGCTGTTCCCCATCACAGCCCAGAAAGCAGGTAGAACAACTTTTGTGGTGCCTTTCAGCTGCCTACCAAGGTAGTGTAAAAACTACTAAGAGAACTCCTGTCTCGCACCTTCCCCGGTGGAGTTGTGCAGGGGGTGTGTTTGGAACATTTTGTCACCGGCCGACTCCAAAATTCAGCTGTTCCCCATCTCAGCCCAGAAAGCAGGTAAAACAACTTTTGTGGTGTCTTTCAGGTGCCTACCAAGGTAGTGTAAAAACTACCAAGAGAACTCCTGCCTGGCACCTTCCCCGGTGGAGTTGTGCATGGGGTGTGTTTGGAACATTTTGTCACCGGCCGAGTCCAAAATTCAGCGGTTCCCCATCTCAGCCCAGAAAGCAGGAAGAACAACTTTTGTGGTGTCCTTTTGATGCCTACCGGAGCAATGTAAAAACTACCAACAGAACTCGTCCCTGGCACCTTCGCTAGTGGAGTTGTGCAGGGGGTGTATTTATTAAAATTTTGTCACCAGCCGAGTCCAAAATTCAGCGGTTCCCCATCTCAGCCCAGAAAGCAGGTAGAACAACTTTTGTAGTGTCTTTCAGATGCCTACCGGAGCAATGTAAAAACTACCAGGAGAACTCCTGTCTGGCACCTTCCCCGGTGGAGTTGTGCATGGGGTGTGTTTGGAACATTTTGTCACCGGCCGAGTCCAAAATTCAGCGGTTCCCCATCTCAGCCCAGAAAGCAGGAAGAACAACTTTTGTGGTGCCTTTCAGGTGCCTACCAAGGTAGTGTAAAAACTACTAAGAGAACTCCTGTCTGGCACCTTCCCCGGTGGAGTTGTGCATGGGGTGTGTTTGGAACATTTTGTCACCGGCCGACTCCAAAATTCAGCAGTTCCCCATCTCAGCCCAGAGAGCAGGTAGAACAACTTTTGTGGTGTCTTTCAGATGCCTACCGGAGCAATGTAAAAACTACCAGGAGAACTCCTGTCTGGCACCTTCCCCGGTGGAGTTGTGCATGGGGTGTGTTTGGAACATTTCGTCACCAGCCAAGTCCAAAATTCAGCGGTTCCCCATGTCAGCCCAGAAAGCAGGTAGAACAACTTTTGTGGTGTCTTTCAGATGCCTACCGGAGCAATGTAAAAACTACCAGGAGAACTCCTGTCTGGCACCTTCCCCGGTGGAGTTGTGCATGGGGTGTGTTTGGAACATTTTGTCACCGGCCGAGTCCAAAATTCAGCGGTTCCCCATCTCAGCCCAGAAAGCAGGTAGAACAACTTTTCTGGTGTCTTTCAGATGCCTACCGGAGCAATGTAAAAACTACCAGGAGAACTCCTGCCTGGCACCTTCCCCGGTGGAGTTGTGCATGGGGTGTGTTTGGAACATTTTGTCACTGGCCGACTCCAAAATTCAGCGGTTCCCCATCTCAGCCCAGAAAGCAGGTAGAACAACTTTTGTGGTGCCTTTCAGCTGCCTACCAAGGTAGTGTAAAAACTACCAAGAGAACTCCTGCCTGGCACCTTCCCCGGTGGAGTTGTGCAGGGGGTGTGTTTGGAACATTTTGTCACTGGCCGACTCCAAAATTCAGCGGTTCCCCATCTCAGCCCAGAAAGCAGGAAGAACAACTTTTGTGGTGTCCTTTTGATGCCTACCGGAGCAATGTAAAAACTACCAACAGAACTCGTCCCTGGCACCTTCGCTAGTGGAGTTGTGCAGGGGGTGTATTTATTAAAATTTTGTCACCAGCCGAGTCCAAAATTCAGCGTTCCCCATCTCAGCCCAGAAAGCAGGTAGAACAACTTTTGTGGTGCCTTTCAGCTGCCTACCAAGGTAGTGTAAAAACTACCAAGAGAACTCCTGCCTGGCACCTTCCCCGGTGGAGTTGTGCAGGGGGTGTGTTTGGAACATTTTGTCACCGGCCGACTCCAAAATTCAGCGGTTCCCCATCTCAGCCCAGAAAGCAGGTAGAACAACTTTTGTGGTGCCTTTCAGATGCCTACCGGAGCAATGTAAAAACTACCAGGAGAACTCCTGTCTGGCACCTTCCCCGGTGGAGTTGTGCATGGGGTGTGTTTGGAACATTTCGTCACCAGCCGACTCCAAAATTCAGCGGTTCCCCATCTCAGCCCAGAAAGCAGGTAGAACAACTTTTGTGGTGTCTTTCAGATGCCTACCGGAGCAATGTAAAAACTACCAGGAGAACTCCTGTCTGGCACCTTCCCCGGTGGAGTTGTGCATGGGGTGTGTTTGGAACATTTTGTCACTGGCCGACTCCAAAATTCAGCGGTTACCCATCTCAGCCCAGAAAGCAGGTAGAACAACTTTTGTGGTGTCTTTCAGATGCCTACCGGAGCAATGTAAAATCTACCAGGAGAACTCCTGTCTGGCACCTTCCCCGGTGGAGTTGTGCATGGGGTGTGTTTGGAACATTTTGTCACCGGCCGAGTCCAAAATTCAGCGGTTCCCCATCTCAGCCCAGAAAGCAGGTAGAACAACTTTTGTGGTGTCCTTTTGATGCCTACCGGAGCAATGTAAAAACTACCAACAGAACTCGTCCCTGGCACCTTCGCTAGTGGAGTTGTGCAGGGGGTGTATTTATTAAAATTTTGTCACCAGCCGAGTCCAAAATTCAGCGGTTCCCCATCTCAGCCCAGAAAGCAGGTAGAACAACTTTTGTGGTGCCTTTCAGCTGCCTACCAAGGTAGTGTAAAAATTACCAAGAGAACTCCTGCCTGGCACCTTCCCCGGTGGAGTTGTGCAGGGGGTGTGTTTGGAACATTTTGTCACCGGCCGACTCCAAAATTCAGCGGTTCCCCATCTCAGCCCAGAGAGCAGGTAGAACAACTTTTGTGGTGTCTTTCAGATGCCTACCGGAGCAATGTAAAAACTACCAGGAGAACTCCTGTCTGGCACCTTCCCCGGTGGAGTTGTGCAGGGGGTGTGTTTGGAACATTTTGTCACCGGCCGACTCCAAAATTCAGCGGTTCCCCATCTCAGCCCAGAAAGCAGGTAGAACAACTTTTGTAGTGTCTTGTTGATGCCTACCGGAGCAATGTAAAAACTACCAACAGAATTCGTTCCTAGCACCTTCGCTAGTGGAGTTGTGCATGGGGTGTATTTATTAAAATTTGGTCACCAGCCGAGTCCAAAATTCAGCTGTTCCCCATCTCAGCCCAGAAAGCAGGTAGAACAACTTTTGTGGTGCCTTTCAGGTGCCTACCAAGGTAGTGTAAAAACTATCAAGAGAACTCCTGTCTGGCACCTTCCCCGGTGGAGTTGTGCATGGGGTGTGTTTGGAACATTTCGTCACCAGCCAAGTCCAAAATTCAGCGGTTCCCCATGTCAGCCCAGAAAGCAGGTAGAACAACTTTTGTGGTGTCTTTCAGATGCCTACCGGAGCAATGTAAAAACTACCAGGAGAACTCCTGTCTGGCACCTTCCCCGGTGGAGTTGTGCATGGGGTGTGTTTGGAACATTTTGTCACCAGCCGACTCCAAAATTCAGCGGTTCCCCATCTCAGCCCAGAAAGCAGGTAGAACAACTTTTCTGGTGTCTTTCAGATGCCTACCGGAGCAATGTAAAAAACTACCAGGAGAACTCCTTTCTGGCACCTTCCCCGGTGGAGTTGTGCATGGGGTGTGTTTGGAACATTTTGTCACTGGCCGACTCCAAAATTCAGCGGTTACCCATCTCAGCCCAGAAAGCAGGTAGAACAACTTTTGTGGTGTCTTTCAGATGCCTACCGGAGCAATGTAAAATCTACCAGGAGAACTCCTGTCTGGCACCTTCCCCGGTGGAGTTGTGCATGGGGTGTGTTTGGAACATTTTGTCACCGGCCGAGTCCAAAATTCAGCGGTTCCCCATCTCAGCCCAGAAAGCAGGTAGAACAACTTTTGTGGTGTCCTTTTGATGCCTACCGGAGCAATGTAAAAACTACCAACAGAACTCGTCCCTGGCACCTTCGCTAGTGGAGTTGTGCAGGGGGTGTATTTATTAAAATTTGGTCACCAGCCGAGTCCAAAATTCAGCGGTTCCCCATCTCAGCCCAGAAAGCAGGTAGAACAACTTTTGTGGTGCCTTTCAGCTGCCTACCAAGGTAGTGTAAAAACTACCAAGAGAACTCCTGCCTGGCACCTTCCCCGGTGGAGTTGTGCAGGGGGTGTGTTTGGAACATTTTGTCACCGGCCGACTCCAAAATTCAGCGGTTCCCCATCTCAGCCCAGAAAGCAGGTAGAACAACTTTTGTGGTGTCTTTCAGATGCCTACCAAGGTAGTGTAAAAAACTATTAAGAGAACTCCTGTCTGGCACCTTCCCCGGTGGAGTTGTGCATGGGGTGTGTTTGGAACATTTTGTCACCGGCTGACTCCAAAATTCAGCGGTTCCCCATCTCAGCCCAGAGAGCAGGTAGAACAACTTTTGTGGTGTCTTTCAGATGCCTACCGGAGCAATGTAAAAACTACCAACAGAATTCGTTCCTAGCACCTTCGCTAGTGGAGTTGTGCATGGGGTGTATTTATTAAAATTTGGTCACCAGCCGAGTCCAAAATTCAGCTGTTCCCCATCTCAGCCCAGAAAGCAGGTAGAACAACTTTTGTGGTGCCTTTCAGCTGCCTACCAAGGTAGTGTAAAAACTATTAAGAGGACTCCTGTCTGGCACCTTCCCCGGTGGAGTTGTGCATGGGGTGTGTTTGGAACATTTTTTCACCGGCCAAGTCCAAAATTCAGCGGTTCCCCATCTCAGCCCAGAAAGCAGGTAGAACAACTTTTGTGGTGTCTTTCAGATGCCTACTGGAGCAATGTAAAAACTACCAGGAGAACTCCTGTCTGGCACCTTCCCCGGTGGAGTTGTGCATGGGGTGTGTTTGGAACATTTTGTCACCAGCCGAGTCCAAAATTCAGCGGTTCCCCATCTCAGCCCAGAAAGCAGGTAGAACAACTTTTGTCGTGCCTTTCAAATGCCTACCAAGGTAGTGTAAAAACTACCAAGAGAACTCCTGTCTGGCACCTTCCCCGGTGGAGTTGTGCATGGGGTGTGTTTGGAACATTTTGTCACCAGCCGATTCCAAAATTCAGCTGTTCCCCATCACAGCCCAGAAAGCAGGTAGAACAACTTTTGTGGTGCCTTTCAGCTGCCTACCAAGGTAGTGTAAAAACTACTAGAGAACTCCTGTCTGGCACCTTCCCCGGTGGAGTTGTGCAGGGGGTGTGTTTGGAACATTTTGTCACCGGCCGACTCCAAAATTCAGCTGTTCCCCATCTCAGCCCAGAAAGCAGGTAAAACAACTTTTGTGGTGTCTTTCAGGTGCCTACCAAGGTAGTGTAAAAACTACCAGGAGAACTCCTTTCTGGCACCTTCCCCGGTGGAGTTGTGCATGGGGTGTGTTTGGAACATTTTGTCACCGGCCGACTCCAAAATTCAGCGGTTCCCCATCTCAGCCCAGAAAGCAGGTAGAACAACTTTTGTGGTGTCTTTCAGATGCCTACCGGAGCAATGTAAAATCTACCAGGAGAACTCCTGTCTGGCACCTTCCCCGGTGGAGTTGTGCATGGGGTGTGTTTGGAACATTTTGTCACCGGCCGAGTCCAAAATTCAGCGGTTCCCCATCTCAGCCCAGAAAGCAGGAAGAACAACTTTTGTGGTGTCCTTTTGATGCCTACCGGAGCAATGTAAAAACTACCAACAGAACTCGTCTCTGGCACCTTCGCTAGTGGAGTTGTGCAGGGGGTGTATTTTTTAAAATTTGGTCACCAGCCGAGTCCAAAATTCAGCTGTTCCCCATCTCAGCCCAGAAAGCAGGTAGAACAACTTTTGTGGTGCTTTCAGCTGCCTACCAAGGTAGTGTAAAAACTACTAAGAGAACTCCTGTCTGGCACCTTCCCCGGTGGAGTTGTGCATGGGGTGTGTTTGGAACATTTTGTCACCAGCCGAGTCCAAAATTCAGCTGTTCCCCATCTCAGCCCAGAAAGCAGGTAGAACAACTTTTGTGGTGTCTTTCAAATGCCTACCAGAGCAATGTAAAAACTACCAGGAGAACTCCTGCCTGGCACCTTCCCCGGTGGAGTTGTGCATGGGGTGTGTTTGGAACATTTTGTCACCGGCCGACTCCAAAATTCAGCGATTCCCCATCTCAGCCCAGAAAGCAGGTAGAACAACTTTTGTAGTGTCTTGTTGATGCCTACCGGAGCAATGTAAAAACTACCAACAGAATTCGTTCCTAGCACCTTCGCTAGTGGAGTTGTGCATGGGGTGTATTTATTAAAATTTGGTCACCAGCCGAGTCCAAAATTCAGCGATTCCCCATCTCAGCCCAGAAAGCAGGTAGAACAACTTTTGTGGTGCCTTTCAGCTGCCTACCAAGGTAGTGTAAAAACTATCAAGAGAACTCTTGTCTGGCACCTTCCCCGGTGGAGTTGTGCATGGGGTGTGTTTGGAACATTCGTCACCAGCCGACTCCAAAATTCAGCGGTTCCCCATCTCAGCCCAGAAAGCAGGTAGAACAACTTTTGTGGTGTCTTTCAGATGCCTACCGGAGCAATGTAAAAACTACCAGGAGAACTCTTGTCTGGCACCTTCCCCGGTGGAGTTGTGCATGGGGTGTGTTTGGAACATTTTGTCAACAGCCGAGTCCAAAATTCAACGGTTCCCCATCTCAGCCAGAAAGCAGGTAGAACAACTTTTGTCGTGCCTTTCAAATGCCTACCAAGGTAGTGTAAAAACTATTAAGAGAACTCCTGTCTGGCACCTTCCCCGGTGGAGTTGTGCATGGGGTGTGTTTGGAACATTTTGTCACCGGCCGACTCCAAAATTCAGCGGTTCCCCATCTCAGCCCAGAGAGCAGGTAGAACAACTTTTGTGGTGTCTTTCAGATGCCTACCGGAGCAATGTAAAAACTACCACCAGAATTCGTCCCTGGCACCTTCCCCGGTGGAGTTGTGCATGGGGTGTCTTTGGAACATTTTGTCACCGGCCGAGTCCAAAATTCAGCGGTTCCCCATCTCAGCCCAGAAAGCAGGTAGAACAACTTTTGTAGTGTCTTTTGATGCCTACCGGAGCAATGTAAAAACTACCAACAGAATTCGTTCCTGGCACCTTCGCTAGTGGAGTCGTGCATGGGGTGTATTTATTAAAATTTTGTCACCAGCCGAGTCCAAAATTCAGCGGTTACCCGTCTCAGCCCAGAAAGCAGGTAGAACAACTTTTGTGGTGTCTTTCAGATGCCTACCAAGGTAGTGTAAAAACTATCAAGAGAACTCCTTTCTGGCACCTTCCCCGGTGGAGTTGTGCATGGGGTGTGTTTGGAACATTTTGTCACCGGCCGAGTCCAAAATTCAGCGGTTCCCCATCTCAGCCCAGAAAGCAGGAAGAACAACTTTTGTGGTGTCCTTTTGATGCCTACCGGAGCAATGTAAAAACTACCAACAGAACTCGTCCCTGGCACCTTCGCTAGTGGAGTTGTGCAGGGGGTGTATTTATTAAAATTTTGTCACCAGCCGAGTCCAAAATTCAGCGGTTCCCCATCTCAGCCCAGAAAGCAGGTAGAACAACTTTTGTGGTGTCTTTCAGATGCCTACCAGAGCAATGTAAAAACTACCAGGAGAACTCCTGTCTGGCACCTTCCCCGGTGGAGTTGTGCATGGGGTGTGTTTGGAACATTTTGTCACCGGCCGACTCCAAAATTCAGCGGTTCCCCATCTCAGCCCAGAAAGCAGGTAGAACAACTTTTGTGGTGTCTTTCAGATGCCTACCAGAGCAATGTAAAAACTACCAGGAGAACTCCTGTCTGGCACCTTCCCCGGTGGAGTTGTGCATGGGGTGTGTTTGGAACATTTTGTCACCGGCTGACTCCAAAATTCAGCGGTTCCCCATCTCAGCCCAGAGAGCAGGTAGAACAACTTTTGTGGTGTCTTTCAGATGCCTACCAGAGCAATGTAAAAACTACCAGGAGAACTCCTGTCTGGCACCTTCCCCGGTGGAGTTGTGCATGGGGTGTGTTTGGAACATTTTGTCACCAGCCGACTCCAAAATTCAGCGGTTCCCCATCTCAGCCCAGAAAGCAGGAAGAACAACTTTTTTGGTGCCTTTCAGGTGCCTACCAAGGTAGTGTAAAAACTATTAAGAGAACTCCTGTCTGGCACCTTCCCCGGTGGAGTTGTGCATGGGGTGTGTTTGGAAAATTTTGTCACCGGCCGACTCCAAAATTCAGCGGTTCCCCATCTCAGCCCAGAAAGCAGGTAGAACAACTTTTGTGGTGTCTTTCAGATGCCTACCGGAGCAATGTAAAAACTACCAGGAGAACTCCTGTCTGGCATCTTCGCTAGTGGAGTTGTGCATGGGGTGTGTTTGGAACATTTTGTCACCGGCCGACTCCAAAATTCAGCGGTTCCCCATCTCAGCCCAGAAAGCAGGTAGAACAACTTTTGTAGTGTCTTGTTGATGCCTACCGGAGCAATGTAAAAACTACCAACAGAATTCGTTCCTAGCACCTTCGCTAGTGGAGTTGTGCATGGGGTGTATTTATTAAAATTTTGTCACCAGCCGAGTCCAAAATTCAGCTGTTCCCCATCTCAGCCCAGAAAGCAGGTAGAACAACTTTTCTGGTGTCTTTCAGATGCCTACCGGAGCAATGTAAAAACTACCAGGAGAACTCCTTTCTGGCACCTTCCCCGGTGGAGTTGTGCATGGGGTGTGTTTGGAACATTTTGTCACCGGCCGAGTCCAAAATTCAGCGGTTCCCCATCTCAGCCCAGAAAGCAGGTAGAACAACTTTTGTGGTGTCTTTCAGGTGCCTACCAAGGTAGTGTAAAAACTATTAAGAGAACTCCTGTCTGGCACCTTCCCCGGTGGAGTTGTGCATGGGGTGTGTTTGGAACATTTTGTCACCGGCCGAGTCCAAAATTCAGCGGTTCCCCATCTCAGCCCAGAAAGCAGGAAGAACAACTTTTGTGGTGTCCTTTTGATGCCTACCGGAGCAATGTAAAAACTACCAACAGAACTCGTCCCTGGCACCTTCGCTAGTGGAGTTGTGCAGGGGGTGTATTTATTAAAATTTTGTCACCAGCCGAGTCCAAAATTCAGCTGTTCCCCATCTCAGCCCAGAAAGCAGGTAGAACAACTTTTGTGGTGTCTTTCAGATGCCTACCAGAGCAATGTAAAAACTACCAGGAGAACTCCTGTCTGGCACCTTCCCCGGTGGAGTTGTGCATGGGTGTGTTTGGAACATTTTGTCACCCGGCCGACTCCAAAATTCAGCGGTTCCCCATCTCAGCCCAGAAAGCAGGTAGAACAACTTTTGTGGTGTCTTTCAGATGCCTACCAGAGCAATGTAAAAACTACCAGGAGAACTCCTGTCTGGCACCTTCCCCGGTGGAGTTGTGCATGGGGTGTGTTTGGAACATTTTGTCACCAGCCGACTCCAAAATTCAGCGGTTCCCCATCTCAGCCCAGAAAGTAGGAAGAACAACTTTTTTGGTGCCTTTCAGGTGCCTACCAAGGTAGTGTAAAAACTATTAAGAGAACTCCTGTCTGGCACCTTCCCCGGTGGAGTTGTGCATGGGGTGTGTTTGGAACATTTTGTCACCGGCTGACTCCAAAATTCAGCGGTTCCCCATCACAGCCCAGAAAGCAGGTAGAACAACTTTTGTGGTGTCTTTCAGATGCCTACCGGAGCAATGTAAAAACTACCAGGAGAACTCCTGTCTGGCACCTTTGCTAGTGGAGTTGTGCATGGGGTGTGTTTGGAACATTTTGTCACCGGCCGACTCCAAAATTCAGCAGTTCCCCATCTCAGCCCAGAAAGCAGGTAGAACAACTTTTGTAGTGTCTTGTTGATGCCTACCGGAGCAATGTAAAAACTACCAACAGAATTCGTTCCTAGCACCTTCGCTAGTGGAGTTGTGCATGGGGTGTATTTATTAAAATTTGGTCACCAGCCGAGTCCAAAATTCAGCTGTTCCCCATCTCAGCCCAGAGAGCAGGTAGAACAACTTTTGTGGTGCCTTTCAGCTGCCTACCAAGGTAGTGTAAAAACTATCAAGAGAACTCCTGTCTGGCACCTTCCCCGGTGGAGTGTGCATGGGGTGTGTTTGGAACATTTTGTCACCAGCCGACTCCAAAATTCAGCGGTTCCCCATCTCAGCCCAGAAAGCAGGTAGAACAACTTTTCTGGTGTCTTTCAGATGCCTACCGGAGCAATGTAAAAACTACCAGGAGAACTCCTTTCTGGCACCTTCCCCGGTGGAGTTGTGCATGGGGTGTGTTTGGAACATTTTGTCACTGGCCGACTCCAAAATTCAGCGGTTACCCATCTCAGCCCAGAAAGCAGGTAGAACAACTTTTGTGGTGTCTTTCAGATGCCTACCGGAGCAATGTAAAATCTACCAGGAGAACTCCTGTCTGGCACCTTCCCCGGTGGAGTTGTGCATGGGGTGTGTTTGGAACATTTTGTCACCGGCCGAGTCCAAAATTCAGCGGTTCCCCATCTCAGCCCAGAAAGCAGGAAGTACAACTTTTGTGGTGTCCTTTTGATGCCTACCGGAGCAATGTAAAAACTACCAACAGAACTCGTCCCTGGCACCTTCGCTAGTGGATTTGTGCAGGGGGTGTATTTATTAAAATTTTGTCACCAGCCGAGTCCAAAATTCAGCGGTTCCCCATCTCAGCCCAGAAAGCAGGTAGAACAACTTTTGTGGTGCCTTTCAGCTGCCTACCAAGGTAGTGTAAAAACTACCAAGAGAACTCCTGCCTGGCACCTTCCCCGGTGGAGTTGTGCAGGGGGTGTGTTTGGAACATTTTGTCACCGGCCGACTCCAAAATTCAGCGGTTCCCCATCTCAGCCCAGAAAGCAGGTAGAACAACTTTTGTGGTGTCTTTCAGATGCCTACCAAGGTAGTGTAAAAACTATTAAGAGAACTCCTGTCTGGCACCTTCCCGGTGGAGTTGTGCATGGGGTGTGTTTGGAACATTTTGTCACCGGCTGACTCCAAAATTCAGCGGTTCCCCATCTCAGCCCAGAGAGCAGGTAGAACAACTTTTGTGGTGCCTTTCAGATGCCTACCGGAGCAATGTAAAAACTACCAGGAGAACTCCTGTCTGGCACCTTCCCCGGTGGAGTTGTGCATGGGGTGTGTTTGGAACATTTTGTCACCAGCCGAGTCCAAAATTCAGCGGTTCCCCATCTCAGCCCAGAAAGCAGGTAGAACAACTTTTGTAGTGTCTTGTTGATGCCTACCGGAGCAATGTAAAAACTACCAACAGAATTTGTTCCTAGCACCTTCGCTAGTGGAGTTGTGCATGGGGTGTATTTATTAAAATTTGGTCACCAGCCGAGTCCAAAATTCAGCTGTTCCCCATCTCAGCCCAGAAAGCAGGTAGAACAACTTTTGTGGTGCCTTTCAGCTGCCTACCAAGGTAGTGTAAAAACTATTAAGAGGACTCCTGTCTGGCACCTTCCCCGGTGGAGTTGTGCATGGGGTGTGTTTGGAACATTTTTTTCACCGGCCAAGTCCAAAATTCAGCGGTTCCCCATGTCAGCCCAGAAAGCAGGTAGAACAACTTTTCTGGTGTCTTTCAGATGCCTACTGGAGCAATGTAAAAACTACCAGGAGAACTCCTGTCTGGCACCTTCCCGGTGGAGTTGTGCATGGGGTGTGTTTGGAACATTTTGTCACCGGCCGAGTCCAAAATTCAGCGATTCCCCATCTCAGCCCAGAAAGCAGGTAGAACAACTTTTGTCGTGCCTTTCAAATGCCTACCAAGGTAGTGTAAAAACTACCAAGAGAACTCCTGTCTGGCACCTTCCCCGGTGGAGTTGTGCATGGGGTGTGTTTGGAACATTTTGTCACCAGCCGAGTCCAAAATTCAGCTGTTCCCCATCACAGCCCAGAAAGCAGGTAGAACAACTTTTGTGGTGCCTTTCAGCTGCCTACCAAGGTAGTGTAAAAACTACTAAGAGAACTCCTGTCTGGCACCTTCCCCGGTGGAGTTGTGCATGGGGTGTGTTTGGAACATTTGTCACCAGCCGAGTCCAAAATTCAGCTGTTCCCCATCTCAGCCCAGAAAGCAGGTAGAACAACTTTTGTGGTGTCTTTCAAATGCCTACCAGAGCAATGTAAAAACTACCAGGAGAACTCCTGTCTGGCACCTTCCCCGGTGGAGTTGTGCATGGGGTGTGTTTGGAACATTTTGTCACCGGCCGACTCCAAAATTCAGCGATTCCCCATCTCAGCCAGAAAGCAGGTAGAACAACTTTTGTAGTGTCTTGTTGATGCCTACCGGAGCAATGTAAAAACTACCAACAGAATTCGTTCCTAGCACCTTCGCTAGTGGAGTTGTGCATGGGGTGTATTTATTAAAATTTGGTCACCAGCCGAGTCCAAAATTCAGCGATTCCCCATCTCAGCCCAGAAAGCAGGTAGAACAACTTTTGTGGTGCCTTTCAGGTGCCTACCAAGGTAGTGTAAAAACTATCAAGAGAACTCTTGTCTGGCACCTTCCCCGGTGGAGTTGTGCATGGGGTGTGTTTGGAACATTTCGTCACCAGCAGACTCCAAAATTCAGCGGTTCCCCATCTCAGCCCAGAAAGCAGGTAGAACAACTTTTGTGGTGTCTTTCAGATGCCTACCGGAGCAATGTAAAAACTACCAGGAGAACTCCTGTCTGGCACCTTCCCCGGTGGAGTTGTGCATGGGGTGTGTTTGGAACATTTTGTCAACAGCCGAGTCCAAAATTCAGCGGTTCCCCATCTCAGCCCAGAAAGCAGGTAGAACAACTTTTGTCGTGCCTTTCAAATGCCTACCAAGGTAGCGTAAAAACTATTAAGAGAACTCCTGTCTGGCACCTTCCCCGGTGGAGTTGTGCATGGGGTGTGTTTGGAACATTTTATCACCGGCCGACTCCAAAATTCAGCGGTGCCCCATCTCAGCCCAGAGAGCAGGTAGAACAACTTTTGTGGTGTCTTTCAGATGCCTACCGGAGCAATGTAAAAACTACCACCAGAATTCGTCCTTGGCACCTTCCCCGGTGGAGTTGTGCATGGGGTGTCTTTGGAACATTTTGTCACCGGCCGACTCCAAAATTCAGCGGTTCCCCATCTCAGCCCAGAAAGCAGGTAGAACAACTTTTGTAGTGTCTTTTTGATGCCTACCGGAGCAATGTAAAAACTACCAACAGAATTCGTTCCTGGCACCTTCGCTAGTGGAGTCGTG